>NC_142474.1:65177500-65802500 GCF_049115385.1 Moschus berezovskii
TATGAAATTGCTTTAAAAATAGGGACTTTTTTGCAAAGTAATAGTAGGTTATGAAAATGAAAATTAGAAGAGTAATAGCTTACATAAAAAATAATTAAAAAGTGATAATAGTAAAAATATATCTAGGAATTTCACTAGCACTGTTGTGGGCAGTATGGGGTCAGTTAAGTTTCAGATAGTTCCTTGTTCCAGGGTGTACTTGTTCTCAAGGTGTATAAGCCCCCTCCAATGCTTAGTCAATGTTCAGTTCAGTCGCTCAGTCATGTCCGACTCCTTGCAACCCCATGAATCACAGCACGCCAGGCCTCCCTGTCCATCACCAACTCCCACAGTCCACCCAAACCCATGTACATTGAGTTGGTGTTACCATCCAACCATCTCCTCCTCTGTCGTCCCCTTCTTCTCCTGCCCTCAATCTTTCCCAGCAACAGGGTCTTTATAATGAGTCAGCTCTTGCATCAGGTGGCCAAAGTATTGGAACTTCAACTTGAGCAAGTTGTGTTTGGGGAGAAAAACTTTCCTACTGTTTGGAAACTTCTCCTCCTTCATGACTCCCTCTCCAAGACAGGTTTCTGTCCCTAACTCTTTTGTCTCTCCTTTTGTCTATTTTGTCCTACCTCCTTTTGAAGAGGATGGGCTGCCTTTCTGGGTGCCTGGTGCCCTTCACCAGTGTTCAGAAGCATTCAAATGATCTTTTGTTGAATTTGTGGAGGAGAAAGTGGTCTCCCCGTCCTATTCCTCTGCCATCTGGGACCACCTCCTGGTTACTCATTTTTGTAAAATCTCTTTAAAGACCTCTTCACCTTCTATTATTAGTTTCTGAGGTTTTTTTTAACATGACTGTTCTGAATTTTATCTAATACTTATTTGCATCTATTAAGGTTATCAAATGATATTGCTCAATTCTATAATATGGCAGATTGTATTAAAATAATTTAATTGTTTTCATTGAGGTATAACATAGTAAAGGAAGTAAATTACATAATACAAAGTGTACAGTTGGAATTTTCGCATTTCTATATAATCATGTATCTACCACCAAAGCCAAAGTCAAAATATAGAACACTTCCATCACCACTGAGTAAAAAAATTTTCCTTTTACTCTTCCCTGTCATGACCCACTCTCACCCAGAACTAACCACCATTCTCATTTCTATCACTTCTGATTCTTTTGCCTATCTTGAACTTCACATAGATAGAATCATACAATATGTACTCTTGTGTATGTATTTTCTTATCAACACTGATTTGTGGCTTATCCAAGTTGTTGCATGTATCATTACTCATTCTTTTTTTCTTTAATCAATTTTGTTGCATTGTATAAAGTGATAATGAACATTTGGTTTGTTCTAAACTGTTGACGATTAGAAAAAGAGGTGCTATGAAATAGTTTGTTCATGACTTCTAGTAGGTTTATGTACTTGTTTATTTAGGGTAAACACCTAGAAGTAAAACTGAAGGACCATAAGTTACACATATGATTGAATTTACTAGATAATGCCAAACACTTTTTTTTTTTTTAACATTTCCACAAGCCACAAGTGAAAATTGTTTTTGCTGGACATTCTTGAGAATACTTCATATTACTGTATTTTTCCATTTCAGCCATTCTAGTGTGTTTGAAGTAGCATGGAATTGCAGTCATGGTGTTAATATGTCTATCCCTGTTGCACAGTTACAGTGAGCATCTTTTTCTGTGTTTACTGGTCATACAGATCTTTAGTGACGTGTCTGTTCAAGTTTTTTGCCACTTTCTCAAAGTGGGTTATTCTTTTAATTATTATAGGAATTATTAACATTCTGAATATAAATTCTTTATTACATGTATGTATATCCAATTTTGATTTTCCAGTCTCTTGCTTAATTTCTCACTCTCTTAATAATTCAATAACCGGAAGTTCGTAATTTTAGTGAAGAGCAATCTATAATTTATTTAGCTTTGTTTCCAGTATTAGAAATTTCTGCCTACCTAAAGAAGAGATATTTCTCTAGTAGTAGAATTGTTTATTATTTCACATTTTGATTTGGATTCTTCAGCTTCACAGAGTCTATATTTTTTAAAGAGCCCCTTTCATAGTGGATGCTCTTTGAGCATTAAATGTAATGTATATACTGTGGGACCCATGAGTTTATCCATCTGATTTCTTCTAAATTTCTTTTTCCCCACTCTACTTTTATCTCTTTATAGGCTTCTCACCAATCAACCAAGTCATTCACCATTACCAGTGAGCAAGGGTATAATCTCACCTCAGGATCCTTCTCTTGACACAGAGTGGATAAGCTCTGACCACTGTGGGATTTCTCTTTGGAGGATTACTCATCTTTCAGCATCACCCGAGTATGAACTTAGAATAATACAACAACCCATTTTTAACTTGTTTCCATAGTATTGGTACAGGGTGATCCCTCTGTGAATGCTATTTGGTTTAACTCTTCCATCAGGTAGACACAGGGACTCCCCCACCTCCTGACTGACTGTGGGTGTGATCTGAGGAGATGCTGATGGTGGATGACATGGAGGTCTGAGTACCCACTCATCCGGCTAACTTGAGCCCTCTGGCCTTACTTGCGCCCCATCTTGGATACAGCATCTACCCCGAACAGACTGCTATTGGACCCACTGTCATTTTAATGTGAATCATCTGACAAAACTCAAGTGATGATGGGCAGTCAGTTTCATAGAAATGTGACGTCCCAGTCAGTAGTTCTCTACCAGTTTCCTTTTTTTTTTTCTTCATGTCAGTCTGGCCCCCAGGGTATAGATTTTTATTCTCCTACTTGAGCTTGCCATAAACTCCACATTTATCTTTCCAGTCACTTCGTATATTAGAGTCTATCAGTTCATAGGATTCAAGCATCTTGTCTGTTTACCCCTAGACTGCACTTGCTGCAGAGCTCTTTCCCGAGTCCCATTCAAACCTGGCAGTATCACCTGATATATGGGGTCAGGTAAGTACTTTCAAGTTTTAAATACACATCCTCCAGAACCCAAATAGGATTACCAAGCACTTTTAAAATTTCTCATCACTGAGATCTGTGACATGTAATCATCTTTCATTTTTGAGGGGATATCTTAGCATACTCCTAAGAACTTTACTGATATGGTATGCCATTGAATATAGTTTGTCTCCTACCCCTTGGAATACATATGGCTATAAAGGCATCAAAAATACTGTGACCTCTTAGCCATCTGGAATAATGAGCCTAGTTCTGAAGACATAGCTGATGTGCTATTTATCAGATGTCTGACTGGGTCACATCTCTTCAGACGTATGAGAGGCTGAGAGAGTAAACACTGCCAGATAGACATATATACTGTTGTCCATCCCAAGTGGATGCAAATTCATGATCTTTTCTGGTAAAAATGAAAAAGAACACATATAGGCTCAATGGACACATGCCATATACCAGAGGCCATGAAAATCTGCTCCAGCACTTATACCTCTTCTCTCCTAGTATCTATCCATGTGCCTACTAGTTGAGTCCAGAGGGGGCAGATTAGCAAATTAAATGTATGATGGAGTCCACCATGCCTGCATCCTTTGAGTCATTAGTTTGCATTTATTTCTGCTGTTCTCATAGATGTTTTTCAAATTTACTGGCTTAGATGGGTCTGAAGTAGGTTCCAAGGCCTCTATTTGGGCTTCCCCACTATATTTGTGTTCTGTTTGTGACAAACCTAGACAGTGTATTAAAAAGCAAAGACATCACTTTGCTGACAAAGGGCTGTATAGTCAAAGCTATGGTCTTTCCAGTAGTCATATACAGATGTGAGAGTTGGACCATAAAGAAGGCAGAGTGCTGAAGAACTGATGCTTTTGAGACTGGAGAAGACTTTTGAGAGTCCCTTGGACAGCAGGGAGATCAAAACAGTCCATCCTAAAAGAAATCAACCCTCAATACTCATTGGAAGGACTGATGCCGAAGCTCCAATAATTTGGCCACCTCATGTGAACAGCCAACACATTAGAAAAGACCCTGATGCTGGGAAAGACTGAGGGCAAGAGAAGCAAGAGAAGCAAGCGACAGAGAATGAGATGGGTTGGATGGCATCACCAATATCAACATGAACTTTAGCAAACTCTGGGAGATAGTGAGAGACAGGGAGGCCTGGCGTGGGGCAGTCCATGGGGTCGCAAAGAGTCTGACACAACTGAACAGCAGTTGCTGTAACAAATTACACAGTTATCACTTAATGCAAGTTATCCTACAGTTATCCTACAGTCTAAAAGTACAACACAGGTTGCACTAGACTAAAAATCAGGTGTCAGTGGTCCTGTGTTCCCTTCTGCAGTCTCTACCAGAGAATCCATTTGCCTTTTTGGGCTTCCATGTGCTGGTCACATTCCCTCCACTTGTGGCCCCCTTTCCTCTATCTTCAAAAAAAGCATCTTTCTGATCTGTCTGTAGACACATTTCCCCCTGGCTCTCTTCTCCTGTTGAGCGCTCTCTTGCTTATCATCTTCTCACATGGCCTTTCCTTAGCATATGTGCACAAAGAGCAAGAGAGCTCTGGTCCCTCCTCCTCTTGTAATGCGGACACTAATCTTATCAGGGCCCTACCTGTATGACATAATTTAACCTTAGTTATTTCCATAAGTGCCCAATTTCCAAATACAGTCACATATTGAGTTTGGAAGACACGTATAGGAAGAATTTGATTAATAAAAACGTGTCAATATTGGTTCATTAAGATAAATGTACCTTACAATATGATGCTTTACAGAAGTATATTTATCATGCCTTTTTATTTTCTGTATTTTTGATGCATTGATGTCTGGGGCCTTTCCAGGGCTGAACAGTTCCTGAAGGTGATAACTCACCTGAGAGCACTGTTCCAATACAAAGTAACCAATACAGAGCCCACACCCAATAAATCTCCTGTATCAGGCCCTCTGATAATTGAGTCATTTAATTCTTTACTTATGTGTTTTATGTTGAAATATCTATTTTTAAGTCATTCATTTTTTTAAGAGTTTGTCAACTTTGTTGACATATTCGGAAAACCAACTTTTAGTTTCATTTTTTTCTATTGGTTTTCTTTATCAAAGTATAATTGGCAAAACTTCAATACATTTAAGGTGTACAACAATGTTTTACGTATACCCGGTGAAATATATAATACCTGTGTTAGGTAACTATATACTTAAAACTGAGCTTCCCTGGTAGCTCAGCTGGTAAAAAAGTCACCTGCAATGCAGGAGACTCTGGTTCGATTCCTGGGTCCGGAAGATCCCCTGGAGAAAGGGATAGGTACCCACTCCGGTATTCTTGGGCTTCCCTGGTGGCTCAGACAGTAAACAATCTGTCTGCAATACTGGAGACCTGGGTTCGATCCGTGGGTTGGGAAGATCCCCTGGAGGAGGGCATGGCAACACACTCCAGTATTCTTGCCTGGAGGATCCCCATGGACAGAGGAGCCTGCAGGCTACAGCCCATGGGGTCACAAAGAGTAGGACATGACTAAACAACTAAGCACATACTTACAACTGCTATATCTGTTGGACCTTATCTTTACATAATGTTTAGAGTCTAGTTTGTCTGACATGAGTATGGCCACTCTTTTTCTCTTTTGGTTACCATTTTATCTTTTTCCATTCTTTTACTTGCAGCATGTATCCTGAGATCAAAAGCAAGTCTAGTACACGACAGACAGTTGAATTTTTTTTTTCTCTCCATTCAGCTAATCTATCACTTTAGATTGGTACATTTAAACTGTTTACATTTAAAGTAATTACTGACAGAGAAGCACTTACTATTTCCATTTTGTTAACTGTTTTTTATATGACTTACATCATTTTTGTTCCACTTTCCTGTCTTAATTGGTGCTTAATTTTTTTTTAATATATACATACTTTGATTCCCTTATTTTCCTGTTTCCTTTCTAGGTATCTTTAAATTGATGTTAATTTGCAATGTCTTAGTTTCAGTTATACAGACAAGTGATTGTTTTACATATTCTTTTCCATTTTAGGTTAGTACAGGATATTGAGTATAGTTCCCTATGCTACACAGAAGTCCTTGATGTTTACCTATTTTACTATAGTTTACCATATAGTAGTGTGTATAGGTTCATCCCAAACTCCTAGTTTGTTTTCTGTATCACTATTTTTACAATGCACATATAAGTGATATCATAGGATATTTGTCTGTCTCTGACTTACTGAGTATGATAATGTCTAGGTCCATCCATATTGCTGCAAATGGCATTATTTCATTCTTGTTTTACGACTGAGTAGTATGCCACTGTGTACATGTATGTCTAAATATCTTTTCAAATTAAGAGTTTTCTCCTTAATATATGCACAGGGTTGGGATGACTGGCTCATATTGTAACTATGTATATAAAAACATGTCAGGAGAAAAATTATTATAGAAAGTAGACTATCTTCCTATATTATTTTTTAAAATCTCATTAAAAAAAGCAAACTTGTGGAGCAAAAAAATACAAATTCAGTTATACTGTGGGTATAAGGAAATGAGTTGAACCACACGGCAGTGTAGATGGTAGGAATGAAAAATGAAGCAGGTGAAATGGATGGTTCTTTTTCTCATAAAGAGGTATAATCCTCAACTGAAAGATGATTTACTCTAAGCTAGGAAATACATTTAAATAGGAGAGGTAAAAAAGATACCCATTTTTAAAACCAGGAGGGGTACTGTAAATGTGCTGGGACTTCTACCCCAGTGCTTTCCCCCACATCTGACACTTGCAATGGTCCAGCAAGGCATCTATTTCTTTCAAAAGCTGCACACAAGTAATTTTAATGGATACATATACTTTATAACATAAATAAACCAAAGACGAAAATTTAAAAAACTCCTTAACAGAAAAGTAACAATTTCCTGTCTGAATTTTAAGTAAAATGATACAGTTTCCAGCTTCAAGTCAACAGCTGTAAAATCATGTTCTTAAAAAGTTAATTCTGCTTAATGTAGGAATGAAACCCAGCTCCAAGGGATGGAAGCGAAGCAAATTTGTCCAGTATTTGGAGAGCCAAAAAAAAGATTGAAATCTTATTTTACTGTATCTACCTTCCTTCCTTCTCTCTTTTGGCTTAAGTAAAATATCAGAAATTTTTTTTGTCAACCTCTCTAAGTTATAAAAACTTCAGATATACAAACTAACAAAATATACAGAGCCCAAACATCTGATTTAAATATTTTAAGCATCTTTATTTAATAAATAACTTCACTAAACAGCATTGTAAAAAGTGAACTGTTAAAATTAAAAGGCACTTTAAACAAGAATGTGAACAGTATGAAACAAAACAGGAAACTCAAACAGTGAGAAGTAAATATACAGTGGTCTGTTATAGCACTAATTGAAAGTAAGAAATGCTTAAGTGATAGCTATTGCATGAGCCACAGTACAACTTCACATGTTCAATAAAAAGGCAAATGTACAGCTAAAACATCAATGAAAAAGAACTGATTTTAAAAAAGCCTTATCCCAAATTGCAAACAAATACATTAAATGATTAGAAGAGGTGATAAAAAGCACCAGGCTTTAAAAAGAAAATGAATAAAATAAAATTCACCCGGAGGTCCCCAATTCAGCAAACACTATGTAAATTAAGGCCTTTATGTAGATAATGCTAAATCAAGGACTTTTTTTTTTTTGCAGAAAATTTCCCAATACTTTTATCCAAGACTTGAATTTACAAAGAGAAGGCATAAAAGTTACCAAGATTAAGTAACTCTTAAAATGGCACACAGGTTTTAAAGCTATGTTTTTTCCCTTCCTAGCTCTGACTTTCCCCATGGCCTTTGCAGATCAAATATTTCATTATTTTACACCTGTAACTCCTAACATACTCATCTTTCAGGTATGTCATCAGTCATGTCTAACAGGCAAATAGCAAAATAATACATTTAAAACGATTCTAAACTAGCTAGGACATTTACTTTGGATTCTGTATAACTGAAAAATGACATGTCTGCAAAGCTAGAAATCAGTTTTAACACTTGACTAACAGAAAGTCTTATATCATCCTCATTAACTACTGCCTTTCAATCACTCTAGAAATACTGCTTAATCCAGTAAGAGCTGGATTTCACTAGTCCAGGAGAAAAGGTCAAAAAGGCACATTGTGACCTTAGATGACAAGGATAACCATCCTGTCTCAAGTCTTTTGTCAGTCCCTGGCATTGGTTATAACATTATTTTCAAAATAATAAAAAAATTTTCAAATTATACATATTGTACATTTTCAGAACCTGCCCATGAGAGAACCATGGTGACACTGTCCTGAAGCTATCTTACTGTGACTGTGGAATTACTACTTTGCCTTCAGTGCTGTGGGTACACACAGGCAGTGCTCATTTCCCCTCGTATTTCGGATTAACAACAGTTGTCACAGCACTCTTGTAAATAGGATTTTCACCCTAAAAAAGAAAAAAATTATCAGTTACGCTACTAAAGTCATCTAACTTTATAAAACAATACTAAAATTAAAGACCATTTTCAAAGTCATTTCCATTTGATCTGTCCAGATATCAAAAGCTTACAAAAAATGAAAAATGAAAGCTTTGCCCCACAAGATTAAAGGTGCCCCTGAAAAGGCACTTTCCTTTCTGAAAAGTCCTTCCTCCACTGGCGATCTGCTGTCAGCGGCTTCTCTTTTTTAAACTAGTTTTGAATACTGTCTTGAAATAGTTTTAACAAACTGTTCTGCCATCAACTGCCTGATTCTTAATCTTTATTGTGCACAAAGGTGCTTGATAATGAACAGACTGCTTGGCTTTCTTTTCTGTGAGGGAGGTGCTCTTCTGAGGCTTTGCCACTCAGGGTGTAGAGATTATGAGGTAAGACTGTCACAAGTGGGCACAGTGCCAAATGTGCTTAGACAAAAATAATTACTACTCTTCATGAAATAACTGCTAATTCTTGAATATGCTGATGAAACATTTTATCTTTGATACTATATTTTACTGAAGAGTTAAATGATTCCAAGCCATAAACATGAGAGATCTTTCAAGAGTCGAAACTTCACTGACAGTGATGTTTTAAAACATGTAATTTTCTTAAAAAATTCTCATTCTAAATTATACATTTTAATATCTTCTATAGCATTCTTTTTCTATTGCTTAAAACTGAAGATAGGCTTGAAAGTCAAATGAGGAATAAGGGCAAATATTCCTATCTTAGAGGAAGTGAGTGAGTACAAATCAAATAAATGTTTTAAGATTTTTAAATGCTATTTAGTTTTGTATTTTACTATAGAACCATTTGAGGTTATTTTTAAAATATTTATAGAAAGCACCTAAAGAGTAATTTTTGCTTTTAAATTTTATCCACACTTCACTTCAGGTTACATTTGGATATAGCTTTCATTGCCACAATTTCTGCCTTCTAGAAGGGTATAGTTTGGTGGATGACAAACATGAAGATAAAGAACTCTGAAACAATACACAAGAGAATTACATACATAAAATGGGAACAGTATAAGAAAAAAGGGATTGACTAAGGATATTGTCAAAATGAAAGTGACTAGGGATAAAACACTGAAAGGTATATAGAAGCATGTACACATTCGAAATCTATATGGTTGAGAAGTTTTTAAGGGTACATATGTATGTTTTGAGTGGGAAAGGGAAAGAAGACGATGCCATCTTTAAAAAGACTAAGAATTCATTGAGCGAAAGTAAAACATATAAAGGCTGGGTCTTGAGAAACACCAAATAAACCACTCTGACTTCAGGTCAGCAGTTAGTCAGGAACCTGACACTGTGCCTTCACTCCACCCCACAAAGCACCTGCCCAGTCATTTCTGAAACACAGAAGAACTCAGGATCCCTCAGACATAAACATTATATAATCTGGATGACAAAAATCACATCGGATATCAAATTCTTAGCTCTCGTCCCAACTGGATCCCAAACGGTATTATAGCAGATATTTCATAATGGAGATTGAATTATGGATCCTAGCAACTATATTCCTAATGAGTAATCAGTACAAATAAGTGAGTCTATTTCCACCTTCCTATCATGAGAGGCTAGACTGCCCATTTTTTTTCAAATATGCTAGGAAAATAAATTACCATTAAGTTTCTTTAATGCATTAGATAAATCTAATATTTAAAAACTATGAGAGGTAATAAAACATGGAGAAGAAGAAAAAAATGCCTAAGTTATAGATGAAACCAAAGTACAATTTACATGGCAGAACTTACCTTTGGAGAAAACACAGCCTTTCTATATACACATTTACATTTATTATTTCATACATATTATTATTTCAAAGTCCATCCAAACAAAATTTTAACATGCAAGGTTAGAGGTAAGAGATTAAACCATCTGCGTTGGGCATCATCTTAAATGGAGGTAAGCTAAAATTATGCATATTAGTTTCCATCATTCAGAGTGCAACCCTTCCCCATCCCAACAAAAAGCAAACCCTTTTTAAATCAAGAGGAACAGGATTATATTCAGCAGGGAAGTCCTCTGTTCTCAGTAAATGTCGTCCGTGCTTACTCTGGAAGGGCTGATGTGGTTACAGCATCATTTCTGTTGCATATTAGAAATGCAGTGCACAACTGTGATTGATTAGCAGCCCATATTTAATATGTTTATAAATGAGCAGCTTTAACAAAGTTGATGATTTGATTTTTTTTTAATGTACCTACATGAATAGTTTTATATGCTGAAGTAATTAAACTGCCTGCCTATTTATCTGAAATATATTAATGACATAACTGACCAGCAATCTTGGTCCCATACTGGAAAAGTGCTTTGTAAGCCATGATTTAATTTCTTAATGCTCATTCATTAATATCTACTGTTTATTTCTACTTTAGCTTTTCCCAAGAAAACATCTCAGAATAACCAGTACCCATAAATTTTCCTTAATTTCACTAACGAATAAAAACATTCTCACAAAACTTTCACATCTTGAATTATCCAAAATGCTTATTTTGGCTGAAGTAATAGTGTACCAAAAATTGACTTAACAATAAGAACATTAAGTTTCACTGTTACTGATTATTTCCTTCAAAACACAATTTAACATATAGTAAGGTAAAATTTTCACCTTTCTATAGGAGATACAGAAATTTTTTCATGTAAGTATCCATATAAAATGTCAATATCTGATTATGACAGAAAGAAAAGAAAAAAAAAACCAGCAAATTAGTTTCCTTCTAAAAATGACATTCTTTCTGTAAAGCTCTAAGTGAGGAAGAAAAGAATATTAAGTCTCATACTACTAAGAAAATGTACCAGACTATGCAAGATGAATCTGACAATTTTCTGCCATCAAATTTAACTTTGCCATTTCAAAAGTCTTAAGATCTGCTTAGAAATAATCGGACACGTAATGGTTTCCAGTGTTATCAGTACTCCCTGTATCTCTTAAAAATATGAAACATTCCTGTACTTTAAAATCTTACCGTGTTATTATAAGTATACTTCATTCATCAGAGTAAATAAACATCTGCACTGATGGGTTTCTGGGTGTAACAATGACTTCCCCATTCACAGTGTCACAGTAACACTAACATTCTTAAGTTACCAGAAATAGCAAAGATTGTCATTTCCTATAGCGATCTCCCTCCTCCTAACCAGGTAACAGTGTCTCCTGAAGACATGCTGATTGTTACCAGTTCAATGCAGTGGTTAAGAACCTAGACCCTGGATCGCAGTGGCCTGGGTTTGAACCTCAGCTTTTACACTAACTAGTCTTGTGAACTTGGTCAAGTTACCCAACTCTTCTGTGCCTCAGTCTTCTCATACGTGAAATAAGAATAAAGGAAAGGAAGGAGAATTGGCTCTAATCACAATCTTATCAGAGTATTAGGGGCTTACATAATTATATTAAAATATGCTAGAAACACTTCATGAAAATTCAGTTATAAGGAAAAAGTCTGTCCAGTGTTGATAAAAGAGAAAATGATACATTTGTCACCCAGGTAGAGCATACACTTGCCAAAATAACTTTCCCTTAGCTTAGAGAATAGGTTAACCAAGCTTTATTACCACTATGAAATTGTCAGCAAAGTTTTTATTTAAAACTCTAATAGTGTTTTTCTCTACAGGAAATTAATGTTCATTTTTCACTCTAAAACCTACAAATAATAATTTGTTATATATAAGGATGTTAAAAAGCCTCTTGATGAAAGTGAAAGAGGAGAGTGAAAAAGTTGGCTTAAAGCTCAACATTCAAAAACTAAGATCATGGCATCTGGTCCCATCACTTCATGGGAAATAAATGGGGAAACAGTGGAAATAGTGTCAGACTTTATTTTTGGGGGCTCCAAAATCACTGCAGATGCTGACTGCAGCCATGAAATTAAAAGACGCTTACTCCTTGGAAGGAAAGTTATGACCAACCTAGATAGCATATTAAAAAGCAGAGACATTACTTTGCCAACAAAGGTCCGTCTAGTCAAGGCTATGGTTTTTCCAGTGGTCATGTATGGATGTGAGAGTTGGACTGTGAAGAAAGCTGATCACTGAAGAATTGATGCTTTTGAACTGTGGTGTTGGAGAAGACTCTTGAGAGTCCCTTGGACTGCAAGGAGATCCAACCAGTCCATTCTAAAGGAGATCAGTCCTGGGTGTTCATTGGAAGGACCGATACTAAAGCTGAAACTCCAATACTTTGGCCACCTCACATGAAGAGTTGACTCACTGGAAAAGACCCTGATGCTGGGAGGGACTGGGGGCAGGAGGAGAAGGGGATGACAGAGAATGAGATGGCTGGATGGCATCACCAACTCGATGGACATGAGTCTGAGTAAACTCCGGGAGTTGGTGATGGACAGGGAGGCCTGGCGTGCTGCGATTCATGGGGTCTCAAAGAGTTGGACACGACTGAGCGACTGAACTGAAATGAAGGATGTTATATATAAGGATGTTATCATATAAGGATGATAATACCACCTAAAGCAAAGGACTCTAGTGAGGATTATAACTGACAGGCTGCTATCAAATACTGCAGTCATTAGCCAAAAACAACACCATATAGTTACTGACTCCCTGTTAAAGCTCTGGGAAGTGAAGCGACCCAGTGCCATTCTACCTAAGCAGAAGAGCTGGGACTCGACCCAGGTCAGTCTGATCACAACACACGTTCTTTTCACTACAACACAGTTGCTGCTTCTATACCATAAAGCTTAATCCAAAGTCCTTCTAAATACTATTATTAACACACAGATAGAAAAGCCATAGTATAGCCATATAAATAAAGCCAGACTTTGGAGGAAAAAAAAAGCAGTAGTGATAAAAGACACGCAGTGCAGTAAAGACATGCAAAGACAGAAAATGAAAGAAAATACGAACGGCAATTTAGAGACCAGCTTTACGTCCATAGTTTGGATTCTTGAAATTATTAATAGGACTCTTGTAAATCGGATTTTCTTGCTAAAGTAAAAGAAATAGTTTCTAATGATTTCATCAGAAAAAAACTGACATGTAGAGTGAATGTTTAAACACTATAAAAGAGAATTTTTACTATTCTTACACTTACAAAATTATTTTTTAAAAATTCAAGCAAATTGTTGTAAAATGCAAATGACTAAAATTCATTTACACCTGAGAAATACTGAAGATTGTCACTGCCTTCTTATCTCAAAAGATGAATACAAGACGGCCAACATTTGGCCACACTAGCCTCCAACCCCACATTTCAAAGCACTAAATGCTGACATACATTTTCATCACTTATAGATTTTTAAGTTTTGTATAAAACAAGGTTACTGAGTTGAAATTTGCAGAGTAAAAGTACCCTTTTAAAGTACATAGATTCATGAATTTTCAAATGTATAAAGACATCCATCTGGGCAATTTAGAGACCACAGGTTTAGTCCCCATAGGTTTGCCTTTTCTAGACTGTTATATAAATGGAATTACACAGCATGTAGTCTTTTGAGTGGCTGATTTCTACTTAGGGTTCTTTGTTAAATTATTTTAAAAAAGAAAAGCAGCAGCTTTCCACTGAATAGTCTGCAGTTATTTAGGGTTTTAATTTTTTTGGTCATGCCAAGTATGTGGGATCTAAGTTCCCCAACCAGGAATTGAACCCACACCCCTTGTATTAGAAATGAGTGTTAACCACTGCACCACCAGGGAAGTCCCCAGGATTCTATTTTATGTAAGAAGAAAAGGCAGAAGAGCAGAGTTAAGATTAAAATTATTAAGGAAATAAAAATACCACAGTAACCTGAAGAAACATTCTTACAATTGTTTTCTTTTAATGGGATTGTATTTAAGATGTTTTCTGTTTTTCACTGAATGCAAGTTTCCTGAATAATAAATTCTGGGGGGGCAACTGAAATATTTAAAGGATTTTAATAATCAGCTTTAGAGCTAATAAGTCTTAGAAGCGTTACATTTACTTTATGAAACATCTTCCATTTTAGATGTTTTCCAACTTACCGTGTCCCATTTGGCATTCATTTTTTCCTTTTCAAATTTGGCAAATTCCCTTCTGTCATGAATGATCATTAAAAGCTTCCAAATCAGCAGCAATGCAAGGCCAATAAGAACAATTCCAGCAACCACACCTGCTACAATTGGAATAATGTCTGGACCAGTGGGGCACTCTGTAAAGTAAAAAGCAAAGGATATGCACACAAGGGGGTTAGCCTGTGAAAGTGCAGCCAAAACTACAGAGAGCCGTGCAGTCTCACAAAAGACACAGGAATTGAAACTCTAAGATAAGTATCTTAGAGCACACTATCCAAAAGAACCTATAAAAAAGATACTAGAAGTAACAGATAAGTTTACAAGATCATAAGGTACATGATCAATAAATAAAAATCATGTATTTCTAAGAATTATTCCAAAACTGATTTCTATATATTAGAAATTGAGACTTAGAAAATAGTATTATCTACAATAGCACTGAAATCATGAAATATCTATGTATAAACCTAATAAAACATGTATAAGATTTATATGCATAAAATTACTGAACACTGATTTTAAAAAAAGTCAAAGATCTCAATAAATGGAGAGATTTTATCTATGTTCATTGATCAGAAGATGTCAATCCTCTCCCAATTTGACCTATAAGCTCAATATTATCCCAATCAAAATCCTGGCAGGACATGTATGGATATCAAGCAAGTGAATTCTAAAATTTACAAAGAAGTAGGAGAACTAGGAAAGTGTTTCAAAACACTCTGAGGAAAGAACAAAGTTGGACAACTTACATTACCAGATTTCACAAAACTAGCCATGAAGCAACAGTCATTAAGACAGTATGGTATTGGCTAAGGGACAGATGCCTAGATTAATGCAACAGAATCAAAAGTCAGAAATAGGCCCACCCACATAAGGTCATCTTATTTTCACCCAAAGTGGAGAAAGGTCATTCTTTTCAGGAAATGGTATAAGAACTGCTGGAAATCTACCTACAAAAAACTGGACCTCCACTCCTGATACTGAGAGCAGCTCAAAATACGTTATGGACCTAAATGCAAAGCCAGAAACTAAAACTTTCACAGAAGAAAACACAGGAGAAAAATACTTATAAAGTTGAGTTACGCAAAGAGTTCTAAGGTAGTAACAAGCAAGATCTACAAAAGAAAAACTTGGTAAAATTTAAGCTTCTGGTCTTCAAAAAAGAGCATTTGAAATACACATACCTGAAAACGCAAAATAATAACAGAGGCTTTACAAAACAGTTTGGCTTTTTTTTTTGAAGTTAAATATATGCCCCCTCCCCAATTCCTAACATTTATCCTAGAGAAATGAAAACTAACATTCCAATAATAACAATCACAAATGTAGAAAATTCCAAAGAATGTATTAAAAGTTCCCAGATAAAAATGATTCATCTCTTAAAAAGCAGAACAAATTCATGCCATATAATACCCTTTAACAAATTATCTTTCCCAGTGTCCAAGCCTAAATCAAGCTGCTATTAAAAATATCATCAGGAACGATGTTACTGAGTACCTGCTATCAGGCACTGTGCTAAGGGCTTTATAGGGGTTACTGCATTTACTCTTCAAACTCTCCATAACATAGAAGTTGCTTTCTCTTTCCCTTATTTCTTATAGTTAATTAAATACTATTTTAAGCTTGAAGAGATTTAAAATGTCCCAACTTGAATGTAGTCATGTAAAGTAGCTGGAAGCTGTTCCTAGATGTGAGTCAGTGAAAATTGCTCAGTTGTGTCTGACTATTCGCAACCCCATGGACTGTCCATGGAATTCTCCAGGCCAGAATACTGGAGTGGGTAGCCTTTTCCTTCTCCAGGGGATCTTCCCAACCCAGGGATCGAGGGGAACTGCCAAAAGCTCTAAGCAGCAGAAAGACATAAAAGAAAATGCAAAAAATTTTGAAATGATCAGATTTCTACCTGGAGTCTCTACAACATGAACAGTGGCCTCATTGTTCCCATTCACTGAATATGTGAAGTAGAACCAGCAGTCGTCAACGTCCTTCTCCTTACAGTGGGACAAGGGATCCACCTGGCCTGGCTGGGGCAATTTGTCCCGATTTTCAACCTTGGTAATGTTGAAATGTGAACATTCCTGAACACATGTGTCTTTCTTTTCTCCTTTATTGAAGGCTCGGCACTGAACACATTCTCTGTTAAAATGCAAATGATTATATTTATTATTTATAATAATATTTTCTTAAAGATTATTTTGTGTGCTAGAATCAAAATTTGACCAAATTAGGCCAAGGGAGATGAAAGAAGATATGAATAAATGAAGAAACATATGACATTTCTTGGTGGGAAAACTAAAGATGCTAGCTTCCTAAGTAAAATTATAGATTTATTACAGCTCAAACTAAAATCCTCCAAAAGAAGGAAGAGTAGAAAGATAAAACTAGCCCTATCAGATATGAAATATACAATATAAAGCAAAGATAACTTTTGAAATGTATTGCTGGTATTATGGTTCTTTCTGCAAGGGACAAAACTTTCCATTTTATTTAGTCAAATGGCAGTAGATAAATTAATTAGCAATTGGTAATACTAATTTAACAAAGGTTACCACATGGATTCAATTAAATACCAAATTCAGGTTGAAATAATGGTACCACCATACTCAGAGGATACAATTCACTATCATGTGCCAAACACTAGCGATTGAGAATTTTTATATTTAAAAAGTGGGCTTCAATGTGACAGATACTTTATTTACAGTGTGGCCTAGTATTAGCACTGTTCTATGTACCATGTGATTACAGACAGGCGAACAGACAGTGAGCAAACACCTATTTCAAGCAACTGAGAAATACTTACTTATGCTCAGCACAGACTCCAAGGCAGGTCTGACACATCTCACAGGTTGGCCCTTGGAATTTGGGGTCTGTACACTTACAGGCACCACACTCACAGACGCCGCGGCCATTGCAGATCTGTCCATTTACGGCCATGCAGGAAGTGGTATCCAGAGAACAGTCACAGGCACTGCCGGTGTAGTTAGGGTTGCACTCACACACTCGACACTTGCAAACACCATTTCCTGCAATTAAAAATCTCATTTCTCACAACAGTGGTGACAACAGAATCACAACACTGAAAAGTGAAAACAAGCAATAATATGTAAGAAAGTATCCACAGGATGGAGTGACCCTCAATGCTGCCCCTTTTCTATTTATTCACTAAGCAAACTCGCAACATGTTTTATTATATTAGCCAGGACCACAGTTTATAACCACTTTCAGACCCATTCTCACCTCCACATATTAAGCCATTGGATCTATCACAGTTGAAATTATCACACTCGCAGAATTTGCCAGAATAAATTTCATTTGTGTTGTCCCTCTTCCTACACACACACTGTCCACAGACACACTCTCCATTGTTGCTGCAGATTTCTGAACTGTTCTCTTTCCTGCAGTAAGCGTCCATGTCTTCACTGTTCACCTCATCTGTGCTACATTCACAGTGTCTCCCAACACGTCCCTCGTTGCACCTAAACAGAGCCCAAAATTTCAGTCACACAAAATAAAAATAACTGAAAGTAACAAGTAAAGCGGTGAGAAAGACAGAGAGGAAACAAAACTATAAGCATTATCTTCAGACTACAATTATGAGTGTTTGTGGCATGTGTCACAGAAGTATACATATGTGCGTGTGTACACATACACACAGCCATTGAAGTCCACACGAATCTATACAGGGGCCTAGGAAAAAAATGCCTCCATTCTGATCAAAATGCAACCATTCTGATCAAAATGCAAACCATTCTGATCAAAATGCAAACCATTGCAAAAAATGCAACCATTCTGATCAAAATGAAAATACAATCTAGCAATGAACAGGTGAACACAAAATTTGGAAACAAAGGATAAACTTATTTTTAAAGAGACTGGTATGTTTTCAAAGGATATGCTGTATCTATTATTTGCCCAATTTTTATACTAAAAAGTATAAAAACACACAACTGACCAACTGAACTGATAAAAACACAGCCCAAAAAGTACATGGAAACTGAAAACCATACTAAAGGTATCATTTCAAAATGTAACTACCATAATGTTTAAAAATAATTTATCCTAAGGATTCAGACTTTTCAGACACTTTTTATAGTGCTTATACATATTGTATCTGGTAAATATACAAAAAGAAGGCAAAACATTTTCAAGATCTTTCAGATAAATAATATTTTACTAAAAATGTATCTATACAACTCAGTCAGGATATGACATGGAAAAAAAAATTGTAACATTTTATTTAGAATAGAAAGCTAGTAAATGATGGCAAAATAGTCATTAATTTTCCTCATGATTAAAAACCCTTCAAAGCCTAGTCATTTGGGAGCTGACAGTTGGATCAAAATAGTCTTTTCTCCTGTTCTAAAAAAAACAGTAGAAAGATGAAATAGGAAGACTTATTTACAGTATAAAAATTAAAAATAATTTGACTTAAGTTCTGTTAGTAGTAGATTCTGTTCTGAAAATAGTGCTTTAATTTTACAAAGATATGAATTTTTAAAAAATTATTCCAACAATGCAGAAGTACATGTAATAACAAGCTGAACATCCTTTATTAATTCCTAATTCCAGTTCCCATATAAAATCACTATTATTTTCTATAAGCCTACTGAGCTCTAGAGAGTTCAGATTGCTATCATGAGAGAAAAACCCAAATGCTACCATAAACATTTGTTAAGTAACATCTTGGATGGCTACAAAAGCTTTCATTTTAGAATAAAAGGTAATCTGCCTAAGGAAAAAAAGGCAGAGAAGAGCTTTCTATAAAGAACACACACAAGACCATCAAATTGATCTTGTGGTGAGCAACAGTAGTTGGAAGAATAATTTATCTGCTCCCTCAGAGATTCTGGGAAGCTCAGACAGGCCGGCCTCCAGTTGTCCCAGCTGCCATGCCCCCCACACCGTGCACACCTCCAGCTCACCTGCAGGCCCCACACTCGAAGGTCCCGTTGCCGTCGTGGCACTTGGGGCTTCCTGGGATGCCCTCACCCTGGCACTCGCATTCACAGATGAACTGAAGGATAATCTCCACTTCCTCAGTGAAGCCCAGAGGCTTAATTTTAATGGTTTCAGAGTTCTTATTTGGACATTTATTTGCAGTTATGCTGATTTCAAATTGAACCTTAAAAGGAAAACAAGATGATAAGTTAAAAACTAAGCAATTTAAATCTACTAGAAATTTTTCAAAAAGCTATTCAAGTTATATTTAACTGTTTCTCAAATTATAAGCTGGACTGCTTATAAACAAGTAAGCTTTTTCTTTTACTTCAGAAAAATGTTTGTGTAACATACCTCATCCCCAATGGAAATATTAGAGCATTTTCTCCCATTTTCCCCTGTTCCATTCACCCCATTCTTGCAGTAAGACTTGTAGTTTATTGTTACTCCTTCCGGTAATTTGCTGTTTTCCAAAATGACTTCTGAAGAAAGAGACTGAAAGAAAGATTAATGAAATAAGAGGAAAGGCAAACAAGTGATACTATAAAATAAGCTGAATTCATAAATCCAATGGATAAAATGAGCTGTTAAGAAAACAGTATTATTTAAATATTGGAAGCCTAATCTTGAGTGCCTACAAAACACAAAACCCAGAGAAATGGGCTCAAATAAATAATAACCAATTATTCAAAATAATGGACACAACTGAAAAGAGCATTTAGTTAAAATTTTAATGAGGACACAGCACAGAGGCCTAACATTAATTACGAAGAGTTCTAAGAACTCAGAATGCTTCCTTTCCCCACTGGCAACATACTCTCCTCTGCCCCGCCACTTCTAGCTGACCAGTGTTAGTGGCTCAGTCATGTCTCTCTGTCGCACCATGGTCTGCAGCCCACAGGCTCCTCTGTCCATAGATTTCTCCAGGCAAGAATACTGGAGAGGGTTGCCATTTCCTTCTCTAGGGGATCTTTCCAACTCAAGGATCAAACTTGGGTCTCCTGCACTGCAGGCTGATTCTTTACCATGTGAGCCATCAGGGAAGCCTCAGCTCACTAAGGACAAAGGTAAATAATCTACTACATAGGCTGGAAACAAATCTGCTTAGGGGCCATTGCAGGCCTGACCCCACTCCCTCAGAGAAAGAAAACCCAGAGTGGAAGGATTCAAGCCAGTGCTTTTGTAGAACAGCAGAGGGCGCAGGACAAACGGAGAAGGCTGCAGCGGCAAGCTCCGTCCTGGTCACACCACTCCACAGAGGGGAGTCAGGAAAGCATTAAGATATGCTGTAAAGGCAGAACGACTATGGGGGTGACAGGGAAAAACCAGAATCTACAAAGTCTGTAAAAATCTGAGTAGGGTGTTTCCAAAACGTCTTAGAAACCCCTGGCATGAAGTAGAAAATAAAATTCAACTCGTCGAAGGGCTGGAGCTGGTGTATGCAGCACAGGATGGTTACAGTTGTATTACAAACGCCTCCGATGACTTACAACAGTTACTGGCCAAAGCTTAATGAGTATCCCTAAAGTACTCGGAACTAAACTCGAGATGAACAATTCCTCTTTAATTTCAACTTCCTTCCACGTGGGGTAAAAATCTTATAAATCTTACTTTAATAAGTCATGTATGCATTCACATATATTTTATGGTACATGCACATCTGACTGTGTGTGTACCACTTGAGAACAGAGAACTATGTACCCTGAAAATATGGCAAGAGAAGAATTAGCAAACAAAAAGGCTTTTCTGGCACAATTCATCAAAATCAATGAATCTATAAAATGAAGGGAAGTAAAGAAGACTGAGGGAAACGTATAAATTTAAATGGAAGTTGCTTCATACTTGTTTTCCAAAAAGGAAACTTATTACTTAACGACATTCAAAGAGAATTTAGAAATCCACCCCCCACCATGCCTTTTATGTGTTTTGCCTTGCAAACACATTTTTGTAAGAGAATGAGTTTTTCCTCCACATACAGAATTTTACATACAAGTTTTACATTGTCTTCTGGGGCCTGCTAAATTGTGTATGAAAGGAGTTTTACTTTTTTTGAGCAAAGTATTCTCAACAGGGCACTGCCCAAAACAGATCTTACTTAGAATGCACTCACATTGTATGCATCGATGATCAACTGAATCACATTGCTGGAATTTGCAGATAATGTTCCTACCGCTGACTTAGGGATCAAATTTTTCAGTTCCTGCAATTAAAAGATAAAACCTATAAAATCTGACTAATTAGCATCTACTGAGTACCTACTATTTATTTTTAAAAACCATTTCTTGATATATATCCTAAATAAGGAGTCAGACCTAAAAACAACTAGTTTTGCAATGTAACTAAAATTAATACCATGTTTGTAAAATCTAGCCTTTCCATCTGATGACATTTTCCCACATTTCAATTCAGACATATCATTTTGCCTTTGATGACTAAACAATAAGGATCTAGAAATGGGTTCCTATTTTGATCTCACACGTATATATTTACCTTGTAAACAGGCTGAAATTCTTCAGTAACTGCAAAAATCGTCTGAATGTTATTTTCGCTTAGTTTCTGGACAAGGTGAGCAATAGAAGGATAATCCTAAGAAATTAAGTAATAAAATTTAGTATGTAATTATATCCAAAATAATCCAGTTTTTCAATACTTTCTGAAAATAATGATTTGCAGATATAGCTGGATTACTTCTGCAAGACTGCCTGAAACAACACTAATTATTGCTGAACTGGGTGCTGTCTAGTGGGTTTCTAATCCTTTTCTATCTTTATGTGTGCATAAAAATTTCAATAAAAAAGATTTTTAAAAGATTATCTATGTATATTAAATGTCAGAACAATGAAATTGAAGAATTGCCACAGTTTAAGGTTATATTATCACTAAGAAAAAGACCACGATTAAACAAGGTTTAGATTTCTTCTAGACCTTGAATAAATTGCCAATGTTTATTTTCTGTAGAGGCAGGATGCCTACTTTCTTAAATCATACATAAATAAGACAAGGAGTTTAAGACTATACATATGATTTGTTTAGACACAGTATCAAACTTGCTACCCCTTGATGGACCAAGTGAGAGGAGACAGAGCTTTGGGCTCGGGTGCAGGGCCAGGAGTCAGCAGCTCCCTTCACTGCCAGGCCCTCAGCCACGTGGAAGGAAGCAGGCACAAAGCCACAGCCTCGAAACAGCAACAAAGCTTTCCTGCACATTAGGTCAGGGCCCAACTTACTAAAATAACAAAACCCCAATCCTGAAAACCCCACAAGCCCATGACCCATAATCCTCTGAACACCCAAGCCTGCCTAATGCGCCAGGCGCTCCGCACGTACATAGTAATGGCTCATTGTGTACACATCGTTTTCCAGGTGGCACTGCCCATCATTCGGTAACACGATGCCACCAAGTTTCCCATCTCCAGCAAAGTGAAACCCAGCATCCGTGGAGAACACCAGCAGCCGCGTCACGTTCCTCCAGCCGATCAGTGACTTGAAAAGAAAAGGATTTCAGTTTTAAAATATTACCCACAGAAATTCAGCAAAGATTAAATCTTTTAATCTTTATATAGGCTACCACTACACTTTCAACTTAATTCTGTATTTTCTCTTTTCACAATGCTAATAACATCCTTGCTGATAAAGGCAGAGTCTGCTGAATAAAACTCCCCCGCCTCACTATAACACTTCACCTTGCCTATCTTTCTGTCTCAGCTCTTTTTTTAAAAACTACCTTTTAAAGTCAATGTCCTTCTCCCCACTAAAAGGTAGCTCCACTCCTCACAGGGCAGGGCCCACATCTGGTTTTGTGCATAATCTTATCTCCAGTAGTAGCACTAACAGGTGCTTAATGAATAAAGGAAACCATCTCAGCCCACACCCAACTTTATCTAACACTGTTATCTCCCCTTCCCAGCCATACCTACTCCGCCTTCTGGAGCATATACTCCCTTTATCAGCCACCAGATTAAAAAAGCCTCCCCCTTTTTAATTCTAGAAAAAGATTTTCTTCAAAGACTTGACCCTGCTTAATTCCACCCCTTTTAATCCATCAGTACTGTTTGTTCATTTATTTTACTCTCCACCTTATTCAGCAAAAATTTAAAGTAGTGGTAAAATCCTCTTGAATGGTAATTTTATAATCATCTGTCCTTATTTACATCTGTATATGTCCTAAGACTATAAAATCCTTGAAGGCAGGAATTAAGTTTATTCATGCTGGCAGATCAATTGGAATATCTGTCTCTTCTGCATTTAGAGAAGTGGAACAGTTACTCTCAGTCAGCACAGGGAGCAGAACCAGCAGCCAGGATACCATGGCCTGTTTTAATCTCAAGGCTGAGGTTCAGGCAGAGACAGCGCAGAGAATGCTTTCTCCATGAGCTTCTAGCGGGATCACAAATGAATGGCTGGAGAGGAAACAGGCATCAAGCTAGGCACCACCTGGAAAACTACTCTTCCCCTTTAGAAGTGCAGACTATCCTTAAACTGCATCTACCCTGGTGAGAAGTCAAGAGTGACCACAATACAGTTGTTAACTGTTTGTTGGCTACTTGCACTGTCTATGGATTACCGTATTTAAACTTCCTAAAGTGTATCTGTTATTATCTCTTAAGGAGAAGGAAACAGCCCTCTAGAATGGCAAGGAAACTGCCTAGTGGATGAGCAGTGATGGGAACATTTGAAGCTTTGTCCTAACAGTCTAAAGACTATTATCGCAAGCACTGTATTATATTACCATCTTGGGTATCAAATAGCCTACTAAAACTTGGTTGGAAAGTAACCATTAAGAAGCATCTGGAAGAGAATGGTCTTTTAGGGCACAGGGGTACTATAAGGAAAAAGGCGGGAAAATGAGACAGATAAACTTCATCTAGCTCACAATGTTTTCTACTTCCATCCTCAGCTACATCATTAAAAGGTCACCTAAAATTTTCAGCTGGTAAATGGGTCAAAAAATTCTAACCACCAGTCCAATGGAGGATCAGTTTACTGTCACTGAAAATCTTATAATTAAAATTACAAACATTATATAACTTCTCAGGATATCTATTCTCATACAGCTTTCAAACTAGGATTTAAACTTTCTTTTTAAATTACTAAGACATGGGGAAGATGCCTATCAAGGATAAGCAGAAGAAAACTAACCAAAGGAAAATGGTGTCTGACACACAATCTATTTGAGCACTTTTAATGTTCCTGGTGACGTCTCAGATAACCCCAATACCATCTCAGTCAGAAAGCCAGGGTACCCTGAGCCTCTTTAAAAAACCCAGAACACCAGCTAAAGCTACACTGCCCCACTGTTTCAAATGGTGAGCATTTTGGCTTTTAAAACCGGATTGTCTATGCTTTCTTTTAAACCACTCGCAGTTGGGAGGGAATTTAAGGGATTAATCAGTATGATATAGAAATTAAGGTAATATTTTCTGACAGAAAAATCACACTTAAAATCCACACAAAAAATATCCCCTTGTAGAGAATGAATGCACTCACTCCACAAACTGCAACTTGCATGATTGCATCAAAGCCACCTTCTGGTGAGTCCAAATTTCCAGATATGCGCTGCTTACCAACAAGTTCATTAAATACTTCCCCTTTATCAGTAAGGCTGAGTACATTTTTGTAGCTAAATGGGCTCGTGCAGTTCTGTTCATTTGTGCAAGGGTTCCTGAGTTTAGCTGGTGTTGTGCTAATGTAAGGCATCACAGTTTTCTCCACGAAAGAGCCAAACCCTGTGGAGGAAAATGCACATGCAGTGATGATGGAGGGTAGATGGTTAAACTGCATTAAAAAAAAATCAAGTCTAAGTAATCAACAAGTTTATAAGATCAACAAATGAATGAATAAATTCCTGTAACAACAAACATGCAGTTTATTATCTATGTGGTGTAATGTGTGTCAAATAACATGGCAGCCTACAGTAAGAAGGGTTTCCCTGGTAGCTCAGATGGTAAAGAATCTGCCTGCAATCCATGAGATTCAGGTTCCATCCTTGGGTCAGGAAGATCCCCTGGAGAAGGGAATGGAAACTCACTCCAGTATTCTTGCCTGGGAAATTCCATGACAGAGGAGCCTGGCGGGCTATAGTCCACAGGGTCACAAAGAGTCAGACATGACTGAGTGACTTCTTTCTTTTTTATAGTAACAGAGGAAAAATCATTAGCCATGTGACAGGAATATCAGTCCTCTCAGAAAGAAAAAGCTAAAACCTAGCCTCCTAATCTCACATGTATATAGTAAAGAATAAAACTGCCAAGATTTACACAAATGAAAATTCTTAATTTTCCCAAAATTCCTACCAATTCGGAAGTCTGAGGTGATCCTCCTCATTTCATTCATCAGATCTGTTCCCAGACTTTTCACATTCTCCAAGTCGTCTTTCATGGAGTAGGAGAGGTCCATGAGGTAGTAGAGATCGATGGGATAGTCTTCCGCCCGCTTGAATCTTAGTGTGAATGTCTGTGGCTCCCCTAATTAATTAGAGATTAGAAAACTAGCTTGCCAGCAATCAAAAGCAAATGGAAGAGCCAAGTAAATCAGATTGATAAGGTCAACGCTATAGAGTAAACCATATTATTCACATAGTTTTTACAAAAACCAGGACATTCCATAGGTAACTCAATCAATGGCTGTGTACTCTTTTTATTCACAAATACCTAAAATGCCAGGCCCCAGGGATGAGGGAAAAGACAGCATCTCCAATCTACAGTGGCAAAGACAGGCAAATAGTGGGCTGCTAACTACGACAAACAGGACAGGGAGGCCTGGCGTGCTGTGATTCATGGGGTCGCGGAGAGTCGGACATGACTGAGCGACTGAACTGAACTGAACTAGGACAAACAGATAGGGAACAACACAAACTAGTCGGGGGGGGGTGGGTGAGGCAGGCACACTACAGGGTACACCGGACGTTTCAGAGACTGACGCTGACAAGTGAAGACTCTTCCCTGTTTATGGGCTGCACTGTGTGCAGTGAATAAAGTAATCTGATTTTCGCTTAAGAAAACCTGATGAAACGTTTCAAAGACGATTAAAGAGACAAACTTGTTAAGAAATCATAGAGAAAAAAAAAAAAGGGGGATACAGATATGAAACCAATAAAGACCCAGAAGAGATGTACCAGAGGTATGAGTTGAAATGCACTCAGAAAATACACGAGTAGGAAGAAGTCTGGGTAAAAGGTCATTTAGCTTTTAACTTGCAGATTTTCTCTATATAGATTTCTAGCAGGCAGTTGGATAACTGTGTTCAGAGCTTGACCGAAAAAGTCTTTGTTATGGCACACAAAGGGCTCCAAAACCATGAGAGGAAAGCCAACAGTTGAGTGGACTACAAACAGGAAGGAAGAAAAAGACAGAAGACTGGAGGCACTGTTAAGAGATAAGAAGGAAAGCAGGAGTGTTATCGCAGAAGCCAAAAAGAACATTTCGAGAAGCTCAAAGGCATCACTTGTACAGAAGAGTTAAATGAAGGAATGAAAAAGGCCTGACGAGGGTCCATCAGGCCTGGCGGTTTCAGGTGCCAGCAGGGGTTGGCCACAGCAGGTCTAGAGGCACCAGGCTGGAGAGGGCAACAGGGGAGGGAGCAGGGAGGGCACACGTGAGTCCTCTGAGTGGAGGGGGCTGGAGATTAGAAGAGAACGGGGCATATTTTTTCTTTTTTCCAGATGCAGGACTGCTACAGATTCTTATGAAAACTTTAATACTTTAACAGTAGTCTACAAAAACAAAGGAAAAAATAGATTAAAATGTTATCTTTATGTTATATAGTTACACCAGAAGATGGATATTTTTATTTTTAAAAACCCACTAAATCTATTAATACTTTCTGAATTTTTAACAGAATTTACTTTGGACATTAGGCAAATGTCAGGTACATGGTCTGACAAACTGTATCTGCAAAAAATTCAAAAAATTTCTAAAAGTTAACACATCAACATTTCTCAACAGAAACTTATATAACGTTGTCTGGAAGCTCAAGTGGACCCAAAGGCACTCCTAGAATCAGATTTCCATACCTGATCGTAACTGCAGAACCAACTGCTGTGGCTGGATTTGAGTGATATCTTCTGGCTGCAGTTTCTCTGCTGTTCCTTTGCTTCGGTTAGTTACATTTTTATTTTTCTTTATATCTTTGGAGCCTCTGGGATTTTCAATATCATTTGGATGACAGCCCTTCTTTTTCAAGGCTTCTAAATCATCACATCGAGCAGATGTAGGCATACCTTCTTGTAAAAATGTCTAAATGACATATAAAATATAGCTATAAATAAGGTATAAAATGGTCAAACCTTTTACATAATTGTAAATAACCAATTAAATTGCAAAAATCAGGTAACATGTCTAATGTACTTAATCTCTGGTTTTAAGCAAAATGTTGTTCCCTTCATCCAAACCATAATAAACAAAACAAAAACATTTCTCCTTGAAGGTAGTACATTTATTACTAATATATAACTGCTGCTGCTGCTGATATTTTAGAAGTATTTAGTAGGACCAGTGGTCGTGTATGGATGTGAGAGTTGGGACTGTGAAGAAAGCTGATCGCCGAAGAATTGATGCTTTTGAACTGTGGCATTGGAGAAGACTCTTGAGAGTCCCTTGGACTGAAAGGAGATCCAACCAGTTCTTTCTAAAGGAGATCAGTCCTGGGTGTTCATTAGAGGGACTGATGCTAAAGCTAAAACTCCAATACTTTGGCCACCTCATGCGACAAGTTGACTCACTGGAAAAGACCCTGATGCTGGGAGGGATTGGGGGCAAGAGGAGAAGGGGAGGACAGAGGATGAGATGGCTGGATGGCATCACAGACTCGATGGACATGAGTTTGGGTGAACTCTGGGAGTTGGTGATGGACAGGGAGGCCTGGTGTGCTGTGATTCATGGGGTCGCAAAGAGTCGGACACGACTGAGTGACTGAACTGAAGTGTATATTTTAACTGTTTCATGTTCAAGTTCAGAGTATCTACTCAAAGAAACTTTTTTTGTGAAATTATTCAGCAGGGTTAAGAATCATTAATAATGAATATACCCAAATAACAGACAAATACTTTTTCCAAAATTTCCCTTAGAAAAATTCTTAGAAGTCTTTCATAATAGATAGCATTTTCCTTCATGATATTTGAACAACTCAATACTAGGAAAAACATATGAGCCCAAAACCTTTTTTAAAAGGAGACCAAGAAATTTACCACAGATTTAGTAAGTATTCTTGGAAGTTTAATAAAAAAACTATTGGCTGTTATTAGAAAAAAGCCTTTTAGAATTTACTATTAAAAAAAATAAAAGCAAGTGATTTTATAACAGGGTCAGAATATATTTCCATTGGGTGAATTTTTTAAAAACAAAAAGTGGTAATGCGATATAAATGGTACTTGTGGTGTGGGGTAAAACTTCCAGCAGTGACGTGATTTTAAAATGGGTTTTATGTGTAATCTAGAAAAATGGTACAGATAACCCTATTTCCAGGGTTTAGAAATAGAAAGTTATTTCCAAGAACAGAGACTCAGATGTAGAGAATGGAGATGTGGACACGGGGACAGGGAGATAGGGTGGGACGGACTGGGAGAGCAGCTCTGGCACAGACCCACTACCGTACATGAGACAGCTCGTGGAGGCTGCTGTGCAACAGAGAGCTCAGCCTGGCACTCTGCGAAGACTGCAGGGGTGGGAGGGAGGTTTCAGAGGGAGGGGATACAAGTACATACAGCTGATTCGTGCTGCTGTATAGTGGAAACGAAGACAACACTGTAAAGCAATTATCCTCCAATTAAAAGAAGGATATACTGCACAGCACAGGGAATACAGCCACTGTTTTATAATAACTACAAACGGAATATAACCTTTAAAAATTGTGACTATGTTGTACGCCTGAAATTTATATATATCAATATCTCAATTAAAAAAATAAAAGTGTTTGCCAAAAGAATCAGAGAACAAAAAAAGAGTTACAATTTCTAAGTAACAGAAATAGCTACGAAATATATTCTTGTTTATAATAGGATGGTGTGTTAGAAATGCATTAATATAATGCATCCAAGATCTTTTCTGTACTTGGAAAATAAAGCAGTTAATAAATATTCATTACTACCATTTTTTAAAAACGGTGTTCTTTTTATCAGATGACTACCTCAGAAGTACTTTTAGTGAAAGTAAAAAAACTGCTGTTAAGATGTGTGTGTGTATGCACACACGTGTGCACTCACTCATGCCCGACTCTCTGCGACCCCATGGACTGTAGCCAACCAGGCTCCTCTATCCATGGGGTTTCCCAGGAAAGAATACTGGAGTGGGTAGCCATTTCCTACTCCAAGGGATCTTCAGATCCAGAGATCGAACCCACATCTCTTTCAACTCCTACATTGGCAGGTGGATTCTTGACCACTGCGCCACCTGAGAAGCCCTAAGATGTAAAGATTCTAAATAAGTTTTTCATAAAAGTGAGAAACAGGAATAACAGCAGTGTATACATGTATATTTGTGCATATCATTTTAAAATGTGTACTTACAATAGCCATTTAATTATTTCACATATACCCCTAAAAATTATTTAGTTGACCAGAAGTCTTTTTTTTTAAATCTTGTCATTAGGAAAACAAGGAAATACCTTTCATTGAGGGTCACTTTGTGTTCAGTTTTATATGGTATTTATTATCTACTGATTTCATGGTGCTGCATAAAGTGAGGATATTCATAAAAAAAGAATACACAATAGTTTTGATCAGTTATTTTTTTAAGGGAAACGTAACACTAAATGACTTTTTGTACTTGGAAAAACAACTGGAAGGGAATGTCATAGGTCTGATGGTTCAAAGTTCAAAGTCGTCCTCCTTTCATGTATGATCAAACCTAAAATGCTGCCAAAGTACTGCACCATCCATTTCCAAATATTAGCCAATCCAGGAAACTCAGATCACAAAACTCAAGTAAACATATCCCAAAATACCTTTAATAATTTAAGAATTGTGCCACAAAAGATCAAAGGCTAAATTATTAAAAGAATAATTTGGCTAGGATAACTCTAAACCCCAGATAAACTATAACCTTCATAAAATGAATGCTATTGTTGGGAACAGCAAGTACCACTTATTTATAATCATCTAAGTGAAACTGCTTTAAGTTTCTCCAATTCTTGCACCAACACAAAGGAGGCAGCTCATGCTCAATTTCCAGGTAAGAAAACCTGGGGTTTCAGTTAAATAAGCCTTGTCTGAGACAAACTCAAGGCACTCCCTGTCTCCTCCACTGTCTCCAACTGAATTCCAGAACACCGTTTTTTAAAGAAGAGAAAGTTAACAGTAGAAAAATTTTGAAATAACAAAACAGAAACTTCTCATTTTGTCTTTCAGGTCAAATCATATGAAATATCTGATACTTGACCAGTAACGGCCACAATGCAGACATTTGAATGTGGGATTTTTACTCAGGTGCCTGAATAAAAACAAACAATAAGCCTTCAACCTTCTGATATTATTCACTCTGTAAATAAATTACATATCCTCAAAATGACTCCCCTTTACCTCCAGTTCCAACTTAGTGTTCATTGTCCATTCATTCATGCAACATTTACTGAACTTGTGGAAGGTGCCATGTTAAGCAATATATAGAGATGACAAAAAATACAATTTAAACCATAACCTCAGTGGGCTTTTGCTGCTACTGCTGCTGCTAAGTCGCTTCAGTTGTGTCCGACTCTGTGCGACCCCATAGACGGCAGTGCACCTGGCTCCTCCGTCCCTGGGATTCTCCAGGCAGGAATACTGGAGTGGGTTGCCATTTCCTTCTCCAATGCATGACAGTGAAAAGTGAAAGTGAAGTCGCTCAGTCGTGTCCAACTCCTAACAACCCCATGGACTGCAGCCTACCAGGCTCCTCCGTCTATGGGATTTTCAGGCAAGAGTACTAGAATGGGGTGCCATTGCCTTCTCTGGGTATTGTGCTAAAGATGGTGAAAAAGTCTGTGCTATTAATGGCTACAGCTCAGTGTCTTTAACATGTCTTTTGGCAAATACAGATTTGCATATTTTGTCAACCTGCACAGAAAGTGTCAGTGTAATGTTTAGAACCAATGAAACAAATATAATAGAAAAGGGCCACTTTTAAAGTAATATATTAAGGCTTTGACCGCATGCACTAACAAGTAAAGTGACAAAGCAAAAAATAAAATAAAACCACAAAAAACAATCCAAAAGATTAAATCAAAACTTTAAATAAAAAACATTTAAACTATGGAGTGGTGATTATACAGACATTAGTAACTGCACTTAGTTAACAGTTCTAGACAGAATCCCTGAAGAGCAATGTTAGCAGAATGTTAGTTATTTGCTTTACAAAGACAGTAAAACAAACTACTGGTAATAAACTATTCAACTTGGTATATCTGTAGTTGAAAAGAAAAAAATGATACTATAGAAGGCACTGCATGAGTCTTCACTGATGATATAGCTGCATTAACAGAAAGGTATAAAACTTTACACTGAGTTCACTCTAAAATCCTTGAGTAATGTCACTCCATTCCATTCACAGATCTATATTGCATATTAAATGATGCTATCAAAATGGTTAATCTAGTAAACTCAAAGCTATTAAAGTACTGCCTGATTTCAGTTTTAGGGGAAGAAATGCTATTAGAGCACATCACTTGTGTTAAAAGTAAAATAGTGTGTCAGAAAAAAGGTTTAAGCAGAAATGCAACTTTATAAACTTATAGTTAAAAGCAGTTCATTGGTGATGTCTGGCACGGGCACAATCTGAACACTAAAGTAGAATACTTAAACCAGTGGCATGTAGGTATCTTTTCAAAATACTTGACATAAAAGTGTTAGGATATAAATCAAGTGTATATTAGTTTAATTAACACACAATTAGGCAGATTAATTATACCTTTCCCATCATAAAAAAGGGAAAATCTAAAATAGTTCAGTGAGATGGCTATAGTTTTTTGGGAAGCTGTCTAACAGAAACATAATGCAAGCTACAAAAGTGAGCTACATATGTATTTTTAAGTTGTCTAATAGCCACACTGAGGGGAAAAAACAGGGGAAATTAATAATATATACAAAACATGAGCATTTCAACCTTAATGATTTTTTAAATCACTAAGTCCTTGATCTCTGGCATGTATGAAGGCTGACAGCAATTCTCAGGTGCTCGACATCACCACATATGCCTAGTGGGCCCTGTGCGGGGAAGCACAGCTCCAGACCACCACACAGGGTCACACACAGAGCTGACTCAAGTTCAATCAACACCGCGTCAGTGAAAAGTCACACCAAGCACTTCCAAAGGATACAGTTTTAAGCAACACTAAGTGACGAGGGAATGAATCGAAAGGCTTGAACAATCAATCTGACTTACTGAATTTGTGCACCATCCACAATTTGGCCCTGCTTGTATACACTCCCCACATGATTTGGCATTTGCTTTCAAACATCTATTTTCATCTGTCAGGAAAAAGAAAAATTAGGCTACTTATGTTCAAGAGAGAAAACAACGAAAGATCAGGATTACAATGACAATACAATATATATGAACATGACATAGAAATACTATGAAGCTAGTTACTAAACTGACTCAGACCTACCACCAAAGGAAGGTGATTTTGGATCATCCTGGCACAGAGAACAATAAAAAGACAGTTATCTTTCCTATCTTCTACAGCAAAGAAAAGGTACCCTTAATCTATACATTTGTCCTTTTTTTTTTTTTTACCCCAAAGGCATAATTCCAGGCTCTCTCAAGTTGGTCGTAATTGTCAAGAATTTTCTTACCACTGGGTAAAGTATTATTTCTTTTCATCTAACTCATACCACCACACCCATATGCTCCCTCCAACCAGGCTGCTTCATTTTAGTTTGGTAAATACTTGAAAAGTCCATATTCATCCTATCCACAACTCCTTGATTTCTCAGGTCTGTGTTCAAGGTATGTCATGTATTTCTTTAAATCCATGTAAGAATCAGCATGGCTGCCATTTAGTACAAACGAATACGGACTGTCTCCAATGTAGTTTTCTGATTATAAACCTAACACACGCTCATTATAGAAAATTTGGAAAATACATAAAAGGATAAAGAATAAAAATCACCCAAAACCTGCTCATTAAGAAATACATTTTTTGTATATTCTTCCCAGTCTTTTGTCTATGCAGATAAATCAAAAAATAGCAAGGAAGTATGCATAGACATTACTTAAATCAAACTGAGGACATACATTTTGTATACTACTTTTCATACTTAATTGTTTCATTCCAAATTCTTCAAAAACATAGCTTTAAAGATTACATATGCCACTCTATTAATGTAGCCTATAGAATGGGAAAATTTCTATTTTTTTTTTAAATTTATTTAATTGGAGGTTAATTACTTTACAATATTGTATTGGTTTTGCCATACACTGACATGAATCCGCCCTGGGTGTACATGTGTTCCCCATCTTGAACCCCCCTCCCACCTCCTGCCCCATACCATCCCTCTGAGCATCCTGTATCATGCATCGAACCTGGACTGGCAATTCGTTTCACATATGGTAATATACATGTTTCAATGCCATTCTCCCAAATCATCCCACCCTCACCCTCTCCCAGAGTCCAAAAGACTGTTCTATACATCTGTGCCTCTTTTGCTGTCTCGTATACAGGGTCATAGTTCCCATCTTTCTAAATTCCATACATATGCATAAGTATACTGTATCGGAGAAGGCAATGGCAAGCCACTCCAGTACTCTTGCCTAGAAAATCCCATGGATGGAGGAGCCTGGTAGGCTGCAGTCCGTGGGGTTGCTAAGGGTCAGACACGACTGAGCGACTTTACTTTTACTTTTCACTTTCACACACTGGAGAAGGAAATGGCAACCCACTCCAGTGTTCTTGCCTGGAGAATCCCAGGGACGGGGGAGCCTGGTGGGCTTCCGTCTATGGGGTCACACAGAGTCGGACACGACTGAAGTGACTTAGCAGCATACTGTATTGGTATTTTTCTTTCTGACTTACTTCACTCTGTATAATAGGTTCCAGTTTCATCCACCTCATTAGAACTGATTCCAATGCGTTCTTTTTAATGGCTGAGTAATACTCCATTGTGTATATGTACCAAAGCTTTCTTATCCATTCATCTGCAGATGGACACCTAGATTGCTTCCATGTCCTGGCTATTATAAACAGTGCTGCGATGAACATTGGAGTACATATGTCTCTTTCAATTCTGGTTTCCTCAGTGTGTACGCCCAGGAGTGCGACTGCTGAGTCGTATGGCAGTTCTAGTTCCAATTTTTTAAGGGATCTCCACAATGATCTCCATAGTGGCTGTACTAGTTTGCATTCCCACCAACAGTGTAAGAGGGTTCCCTTTTCTCCACACCCTCTCCAGCATTTATTGCATGTAGACTTTTGGATAGCAGCCATTCTGACTGGTGTGAAATGGTACCTCACTGTGGTTTTGATTTGCATTTCTCTGATTATCAGTGATGTTGAGCATCTTTTCATGTGTTTGTTAGCCATGTCTTCTTTGGAGAAATGTCTATTTAGTTCTCTGGTCCATTTTTTGATTGGTCATTTATTTTTCTGGATTGAGCCACAGGAGTTGCTTATATATTTTTGAGATTAATTCTTTGTCAGTTGCTTCATTTGCTATTATCTTCTCCCATTCTGAAGGCTGTCTTTTCACCTTGCTTATAGTTTCCTTTGCTGTGCAGAAGCTTTTAATTTTAATTAGGTCCCATTTATTTTTGTTTTTATTTCCAATATTCTGGGAGGTGGGTCATGGAGGATCCTGCTGTGATTTATGTCGGAGAGTGTTTTGCCTATGTTCTCCTCTAGGAGTTTTATAGTTTCTGGTCTTACATTTAGATCTTTAATCCATTTTGAGTTTATTTTTGTGTATGCTGTTAGGGAGTGTTCTAGTTTCATTCTTTTACAAGTGGCTGACCAGTTTTCCCAGCACCACTTGTTAAAGAGACTGTCTTTTCTCCATTTTATATTCTTGCCTCCTTTGTCAAAGATAAGTTGTCCATAGGTGCGTGGATTTATCTCTGGGCTTTCTATTTTGTTTCATTGGTCTATATTTCTGCCTTTATGCCAGTACCATACTGTCTTGATGACTGTGGCTTTGTAATAGAGCTTGAAGTCTGGCAGGCTGATTCCCCCAGTTCCATTCTTCTTCCTCAAGACTGCTTTGGCTATTCAAGGTTTTTTGTATTTCCATACAAATTGTGAAATTATTTGTTCTAGCTCTGTGAAAAATACCGTTGGTAGCTTGATAGCGATTGCATTGAATCTATACATACTTTGGGTAATATACTCATTTTCACAATATTTATTCTTCCAATCCATGAACACGGTATATTTCTCCATCTATTAGTGTCCTCTCTGATTTCTTTCACCAGTGTTTTCTATATATAGGTCTTTTGTTTCTTTAGGTAGACATATTCCTAAGTATTTTATTTTTTTCATTGCAACGGTGAATGGAATTGTGTCCTTAATTTCTCTATTTTCTCATTATTAGTGTATAGGAATTCAAGGGATTTCTGTGTGTTGATTTTATATCCTGCAACTTTACTATATTCACTGATTAGCTCTAGTAATTTTCTGGTACAGTCTTTAGGGTTTTCTATGTAGAGGATCATGTCATCTGCAAACAGTGAGAGTCTTACTTCTTCTTTTCCAACTTGGATTCCTTTTATGTCTTTTTCTGCTCTGATTGCTGTGGCCAAAACTTCCAAAACTACGTTGAATAGTAGTGGTGAGAGTGGGCACCCTTGTCGTGTTCCTGACTTTAGGGGAAATGCTTTCAGTTTTTCACCGTTGAGGATAATGTTTGCTGTGGGTTTGTCATATATAGCTTTTATTATGTTGAGAAATGTTCCTTCTATTCCCACCTTCTGGAGGGTTTTTATCATAAATGGATGTTGAATTTTGTCGAAGGCTTTCTCTGCATCTATTGAGATAATCACATGGTTTTTATTTTTCATTTTGTAAATGTGGTGTATTATACTGATTGATTTGCAGATATTGAAGAATACTTGCATCCCTGGGATAAAGCCCACTAGGTCATGATGTATGATCTTTTTAATGTGGTGTTGGATTCTGATTGCTAGAATTTTGTTAAGGATTTCTGCATTTATGTTCATCAGTGATACTGGTCTATAGTTTTCTTTTTTTGTGGCATCTTTGTCAGGTTTTGGTATTAGGGTGACGCTGGCCTCATAGAATGAGTTTGGAAGTTTGCCTTCCTCTGCAATTTTCTGGAAGAGTTTGAGTAGGACAGGTGTTAGCTATTCTCTAAATTTTTGATAGAATTCAGCTGCGAAGCCATCTGGACCTAGGCTTTTGTTTGCTGGAAGATTTCTGATTACAGTTTCAATTTTCGTGCTTGTGACGGGTCTGTTAAGATTTTCTATTTTTTCCTGGTTCAGTTTTGGAAAGTTGTACTTTTCTAAGAATTTGTCCATTTCTTCCAAGCTGTCCACTTTATTGGCATATAATTGCTGACAGTAGTCTCTTATGATCCTTTGTATTTCTGTGTTGTCTGTTGTGATCTATTTTCATTTATACTTTTATTGATTTGGTTTTTCTCCCTGTTTCTTGATGAATCTGGCTAGTGGTTTGTCAATTTTATTCACCCTCTCAAAGAACAAGCTTTTGGTTTTGTTGATTTTTTTCTATGGTCTCTTTTGTTTCTTTTGCATTTATTTCTGCCCTAATTTTTAAGATTTCTTTCCTTCTACTAACCCTAAGGTTCTTCATTTCTTTCTTTTCTAGTTGCTTTAGGTGTAGAGTTAGATTATTTAGTAGACTTTTTTCTTGTTTCTTGAGGTATGCCTGTATTACTATGAACTTTCCCCTTAGCACTGCTTTTACAGTGTCCCAGAGGTTTTGGGTTGTTGTGTTTTCACTTTCATTAGTTTTTATGCATATTTTCTTTTTTGATTTCTTCTATAATTTGTTGGTTATTCAGCAGCGTGTTGTTCAGCCTCTATATATTGGAATTTTAATAGTTTTTCTCCTGTAATTGAGATCTAATCTTACTGCATTGTGGTCAGAAAAGATGCTTGGAATGATTTCAATTTTTTTGAATTTACCAAGGCTAGATTTATGGCCCAGGATGTGATCTATCCTGGAGAAGGTTCTGTGTGCGCTTGAGAAGAAGGTGAAATTCACTATTTGGGGGTGAAATGTCCTATAGAGATCTATTAGGTCTAACTGGTCTATTGGATCATTCAACGTTTGTGTTTCCTTGTTAATTTTCTGTTTAGTTGATCTATCCATAGGTGTGAGTCAGGTATTAAAATCTCCCACTATTATTGCGTTGTTGTTAATTTCCCCTTTCATACTTGTTAGTAATTGTCTTACATATTGCGGTGCTCCTATGTTGGGTGCATAAATATTTATAATTGTTATATCTTCTTCTTGGATTGATCCTTTGATCATTATGTAGTTTCCTTGTCTCTTTTTATGCCTTTGTTTTAAAGTCTATTTTATCTGACATGAGCATTGCTACTCCTGCTTTCTTTTGGTCTCTATTTGAGTGGAATATCTTTTTCCAGCCCTTCACTTTCAATCTGTATATGTCCCTCGTTTTGAGGTGGGTCTCTTGTAGACAACATATATAGGGGTCTTGTTTTTGTATCCATTCAGCCAGCCTTTGTCTTTTGGTTGGGGCATTCAACCCATTTACGTTTAAGGTAATTATTGATAAGTATGATCCCGTTGCCATTTACTTTATTGCTTTGGGTTCAAGTTTATACACTCTTTCTGTGTTTCCTGTCTAGAGAAGGTCCTTTAGCATTTGTTGGAGAGCTGGTTTGGTGATGCTAAATTCTCTCAGCTTTTACTTGTCTGTAAAGTTTTTGATTTCTCCTTCATATTTGAATGAGATCCTTGATGGATGGGTATAGTAATCTGGGCTGTAGGTTATTTTCTTTCAACACTTTAAGTATACCCTGCCATTCCCTCCTGGCCTGAAGAGTTTCTGTTGAGAGATCAGCTGTTATCCTTATGGGAATCCCCTTATGTGTTATTTGTTGTTTTTCCCTTGCTGCTTTTAATACTTGTTCTTTGTGTTTGATCTTTGTTAATTTAATTGTGTCTTGGGGTATTTCGCCTTGGGTTTATCCTGTTTGGGACTCTCTGGGTTTCTTGGACTTGGGTGATTATTTCCTTCCCCATTTTAGGGAAGTTTTCAACTACTATCTCCTCAAGTATTTTCTCATGGTATTTCTTTTTGTCTTCTTCTTCTGGGACTCCTATGATTCGAATGTTGGGGCGTTTAACATTGTCCCAGAGGTCTCCGAGATTGTCCTCATTTCTTTTAATTCATTTTTCTTTTTTAATCTCTGCTTCATTTATTTCTACCATTCTATCTTCTAACTCACTTATCCTATCTTTTGCTTCCATTATTCTACTGTTGGTTCTCTCCAGAGTGTTTTTGATCTCATCTATTGCATTATTCATTGTATATTGACTCTTTTTTATTTCTTCTAGGACCTTGTTAATCATTTCTTGCATCTTCACAATCCTTGTCTCCAGGCTATTTATCTGTAACTCCATTTTGTTTTCAAGATTTTGGATAATTTTCACTATCATTATTCGTAATTCTTTATCAGGTAGATTCCCTATATCTTCCTCTTTTGTTCGTGTTGGTGGGCATTTATCCTGTTCCTTTACTTGCTGGGTATTTCTCTGCCTCTTCATCTTGTTTTTATTGCTGTGTCTGGGGTGGCCTTTCCGTCTTCTGGCAGTTTATGGAGTTCTCTTTATTGTGGAGTTTCTTCGCTATGGGTGAGGGTGGACGGGTGGCTTGTCAAGGTTCCCTGGTTAGGGAAGCTTGTGTCGGTGTTCTGGTGGGTGGAGCTGGATTTCTTCTCTCTGGAGTGCAATGAAGTGTCCAGTAATGAGTTATGAGATGTCAGTGGGTTTGGAGTGACTTTGGGCAGCCTGTATATTGACGCTCAGGGCTATTTTCCTGTGTTGCTGGAGAATTTGCATGGTATGTCTTGCTCTGGAACTTGTTGACCCTTGGGTGGTGCTTGGTTTCAGTGTAGGTATGGAGGCATTTAATGTTCCCTGGAGTCAGGAGTTCTCTGGTGTTCTCAGGATTTGGACTTAAGCCTCCTGCCTCTGGTTTTCAGTCTTATTCTTGCAGTAGCCTCAAGACTTCTCCATCTGTCACTTCCAAAGTGGTTCCCTCTGTTTTAGCATCTTCTGTTTGCTGGTCTCTTCAGTGTCTAATTTCTGCCCTGACACTAGGGGGCGGTGGTGGACAGTTTTTAAGGCTCACTTGTTCAGTCGTGCTGTGGGGAGGGAGGGACGCTGCAGACAAATATCACTGGCGTCTGCGGGGAGTGCTCACAGTGTCTCGGCCACACTGGGTTTGCCCCCGCTCACGGCGTTTGTGCTGACCCAGTCCATCCTGCACAGGCTCTAGGTTGCTCTGCCGGGAACTGTCTGAGGCCAGTGCTGGGTTGCATGCACTTCCCAGGTCTAAGCTGCTCAGGTTCAGTTACTCGGGTACTCGGGTACTCCACAAAGGCGCAGACTCGGTTGGGCCTGCATTTTGTGCCCTTCCCTGGTCCGAGCAGCTCAGGTGACCAGGTGTTTGGCAAGCTCGGTCGCTGTGACTTATCGTCTCCCCAGTCCCTGCCGCTCAGTTTTCTGGGCGTACAACCGATGCACCTTCTCAGGTGGATGTCAACTGGACAGAAACCCAAGAAGTCTTGGTTAGCAACGAAGCCTGTTTGCAGTTTGGTATCAGATGCGTTTCTGGGGCCACGATTGCCCCATTCCAGCTCTGGCTGCCCTCCCCTGCCTGTCTTGGTGCGGGATGGGGGATGAGCCGTCTGCAGCCGGGAGCTCTATCCAGTCCTTTGTTCTGTGAGCGGGTCTGGCGGAGTCCTAGGTTAGGGCTTTTCACTGGGTAGCTATCCCACAGTCTGCTTTGCTCTCTCAAGTTAGCTCCCTCAGATTGCCCTGGGGCATTCAGGTCTAGTCCTCACTCTAAGCAATGCAGCCCGCACCTCCCTGCCCAGTCCCCACTTGCTAGTGGCGGATGCGGGCGTCTGCGCTGCTTTTCCGCTGGGAGTTACCACTGGGCACGTAATCTGTGGGGTTTAATTATTTATTTTTCCTCCCGGTTATGTGGCCCTCTGAGGTTCCAAGGCTCGCCACACACTCGCCAGTGAGAGTGTTTCCTGGTGTTTGGAAACTTTTTTTTTAAGCCTCCCTTCCTGGAACAGATCTCCGTCCCTACCTCTTTTGTCTCTCTTTTCATCTTTTATATTCTTTCCTACCTCCTTTAGAAGACAATGGGCTGCTTTTCTGGGTGCCTGATGTCCTCTGCCAGCATTCAGAATTTGTTTTGTGGAATTCACTCAGCGTTCAAATGTGCTTCTGATGAATTTGTGGGGGAGAGAGTGGTCTCCCCATCCTATTCCTCCACCATCTTCCTCCCTCCCCCCTCTATTATTTTTAATTGCATGGTTCATGTGGGCCATAAACCCGACATATATACAAATACATGCATATACATGAACCCACACAGATGACTATTCTTATTATGTAAAATTCAATTTCCTTATCACAAATTTAAAAAAAAGAAACAGAGGTGAAAAGGATTAACTTTTAACCTCTCTCCAGCAATAACATTCATACACACATCCTCACAAGCAGTGTACACACACCATATTTCCTTTTATAATGCAAAGATTTTCTTTTCATTTAACAGGTATAAATAAGAACATGAATTGTCGGTCATTTAAGGCTTCATTTTTTTTTTTTCATATTTTTCCTGGCCATTTATCCTGTAAATTTTCTATTTGTCTTTTGCAAAGTTTTCTATCATCATGTTTTTAACTGTTGTTTACTGGATCTCTACACTTGTGAGCGAAATTAAACCCGTATGTAGCTTCTCATTTTTTGATGGTGTTTTGACATACAGATAATTTGTTTTTTTATGTTACTGTTGGTCTTATGTAATTTAAATCTATTAATAACTTCCCTCATCTCTAGTATCAAACAGCTCTTCTATGCAGTGTATTTTCTGAGATTTGGAGAACAAAAAATTGGACATCCATTATTCTAGATTTAGGTGCACCATGGTTTATAAGAGGATTAAATATATTTTCAGCTTTATTTTTTCATTCCTCTTCTATACACCACCATTTTGCAAGACTTCTGATGAAACAGCAAGAACATCTTCTAGAAAACCAACTGTTCCTCCTTTCATTTTTTCAGACAGTAGTGGATAGTTCATAATCTATTCTTCTACGCATTTATTTCCTTCTAAAGATGTAATATGCCTTTGCTTTCTCTGTGTTCACTTACACACTCTATTATAACCCCCACAGATCTCTATGCAGTGCAGTCTATTCCTGTTGTCACTCTGGGTGGTGGGTGGGGAACCTGACGAAGGACCTTGCAGGCACCGGAAGGAGCCCTGCCCTCGACTCCGAGAGGTGGGGCCGCTGCAAGGCCGTCTGAAGGAGCGGGACCGCCCAATTTAGGTTTTCCCAGGAATCTAAAGCGGTCACACAAAAAGTGATACAAGATATTGAACAGACAAGTAGGCAACTTTTTTTACCTGCTTGGCCAAACACACAGCAAACTGAACTGATCAATCCGATCCAGAAAATCAGCTGTAAATTCATCTGAAATATAAAATGTACAATGTTATATTTTAAAAAAAAGTTAACATATTAAGCATAATCATTCCCACTCACCTGATTTTCTGATTTATAAACATAATACATCTTCTTCCCCAACCCTTCTCCATACTCACCCTCCTCCTCGCCCCCCAGGTTCCCAGAATTCACTCTTGCTTTTCTCCAAATCAAATATAGTTTAATACTTAATTAACAGTGCTCAGGAAAAAAATGTCAAGCATTCTTGCACCTAAAAGCTATGTATTAAATCTCTGTCCCATGGAATCTGTTACCTCCTGTGACTCCAAGGTGGCCAATCGGGCATATCCCAATGCCTCAGTTATCTCAACACTGAATCATGAGTGTGAGTGAGCCTGTCAGAATCCTGATCATGTCACCAGCTTGCTTACAATGTTTCAATCTTTTTCTTGTAAGGGTAAGACCAACATCTTGCCCAAGCCCCCAATTCAGTTTTTGTGTCTGATGTCCTGTAACTATTTCCTTTTCAAGAAAATCAACTTCTATGCATGAAATTTGTAAAATATTCAGTTCAGTTGCCTACAGTTTCTAGATCTATAAACATACAAAGTTAGTTTGTCACAACCTTAATCTACATCTTGCCAGAGCTGGTCAAAGACAGCTAAAGTCATAGGCCACTAACTCTTAACTAGTCACTGCTTTTGGACCGCACTCTACTAACATCTGCCCCTTCCACAAGAACGCAAAAGATCCAAAAGCAAATATAACATAACGTCGAACAAAGATTAGTTTTACTACTTATCAAAGAAATATAAATTAAAGCAACATAAGGTCAACTAGCAGGTAAAAAAAAAAAGGTTTTTTTAACCCCACAAAACTTAATAAAAACTTATTGCAGGTGGGTAGGAGAAACCAGAGATGGCTCTGTAAGTTGATACAATTTGGGGGATGTAATTTAACAATCTGTATCAAAAACCATTAAAAAATGTTTCTGCCCTTACCTTAGTAAACTACTAGAAACTCATCCAAAGGAAAAGTATCAAAGGTGATATATATGCACAACAATTTCAGTAGAGAACTCTATCATGTTTATAACAGTCAAAAATGCCAATGTCCTCTACCCAAGATCCACAAAGAGCAAAGGGCTAACTGAACCGACTTCATGGACTGCTGGAGTCAAAAGAACAAAATGCAGCAACATCACAAGGTTTACAGAATACTTTTTGGACACGAAGAACACATTTAAGATGACAGGTATGTAAAAATAAGAGTATATAAACATATGAAGTAACCAGAGTCCTGGAGATGACAGCGTTATAAACATAATATAAAGACAATGGGTTCATTTGTTTTTAAATTGTTCTAGTATATTCTTCATTTCACTTTCTTACTAAAAACAGTACGGTAGGGTTGTATGGAATTTTTTTCTTTCTTAGTAAATTTCCTTTAATAAGGAAAAAAATTCCTTTAAAAATCCTCATTTTCCAGGGGCTTTTGTTCCAGGATACAATACCACAGCTCCAGAAAAACGCTTAAAAGTTCTACTCTGGGATCCTTGGGTTTCCTCTGCTGCCAAATGCTGCGTGCATTTTCTGGTTTTCCAGAGAAAAACAGTGTGAATAACTTGCACAGTTATCCACTTTGTAACCAAGCTCAGAATAGCCAGTTCTGTTATGCCCCAGTTTTGCTTACACATCCAGAAGCCCAAATGAAGCTGAGGGTCACTGACAGTTCACCTTTTAAGGCCTGACTAAAAGGTTCAATGTGTAATAAATCCACACAGACTATGATTCTGAGCAGTTCAAATAATGTTATCAATTCCAAAGTTATGACTAAAAGGCCCTGGACAGTAAGACACCCAAAGAAATGCTTGACTGTGATGAATGGAGTGTCTGAGCAGCTTCCACACAGAGGGAACAGAACAAATATCTGGTCCATATATGGACTCTGATCCATAGGTCTTCAGAATACAACTCACATCACTTTCAGGACCAGGAGACTACCTTGGAAAACCTTTAAAATGTCATATAACTCATAGAAGACCACTCAGATAAAGTTAGTAGGTAGCAGAAAATATTTCCTGACATTCTTAGGTCCCATGGCTTTAAAATACTACTTTAATGCCGCTGTCTTTTCCTCTATAAACCCTGACATGCTAAAGATCAGCCTTCTGAAGCCCTCTTGCCTCTGAAGAGCTCCGACCCCAGAAGCAGACAGCACAAGGGCTGCAGGGTGGCAAGAGCAGCAGGGTGGAGGGCAGCTCGAGACTAGTGGTATTTCTAGCAGGGTGGCCACCAGGCCTGCAAAGGCAGGCTTTCTCCCCAGGAAAGGGGATGGAAAAAGGCAGCCAACAGGGATAAGGAAAGTCACACGGGCCACAAGGCTGAGTCAGCAGTGAGGAGTGGCCCTAAGGGGTGGTGAGCAAGCAGTGGAGCAAGGGGAGACGGGGGCAGGATGGACCCCTGAGAACTCCCAAGACGTCCAGATGCCCCGAGGCAACACCAGTCAGCATGTGGTCCGGGAAGCACCCCAGGCCTGAAAACCCCCATCTCTGGAGGTAGGGCCGGTGACTACCTACCACTCTCCCCGCTGACTCTCAGGCTGAGAAAGGCGCCCTGAGGAGTCTCCCCACAAGAACAGCTCCCAAGGAGGGGCCCCCAGTAAGAGATGCCTTCAGGTCCTGTCCTAACCCTGACTCTCCTCCTCTTCATGAGCAAAGGCCTAGAAAGAGCCGTGAACCTGGGTCTCTAGCTCCTCCTCCACCTGTGTAACTGGGGTCTGCCTCCTGGAGACACACATCAGTTTACCACCCACAGAATACACACAGCATCACTGACTACACCGCACCATTCTTCCTTAACATGCTCTATTCCCACCGACTTTATTGGCTCCTCCCCTCCTCCTGGAAGAGCTGCCTTGGAAAATTCTGCCAGGTTCTGCGCCCTACAGGAGATACAAAGATTTCTGTCTCAAGGACTTTTCAGTTCAAACACAAAAAACACAAATAACTCTAATGTGACGTGATGGTTTCCATAAGGAAGATAAGCACAAAGCCCACTGAGGATGCCAAAACCTGCCAGGACAAGTTCAGAGGCTTCCTGGAGACCGGACTGCAGCCACCTGGGAAACTACACACAGGCCCCGCAGAGAAACATCCCAGGCCAGAGGTCCGCGTGGCAAGGCCACAGAGTCATGAGAAGAACTGTAGTAACTTGTTTCCAATCTCATTACTAACTTTACAGAAAAAATGTATTTAAGCATTACTTGTAGTTAAATCTGGTCAGCGGGTGATTATTTTATCCCCATAATTTTCTACAATAAGAATACATTATGTTACAATCTTAAAATGTCATAGAGCTAAAAAAAAAAAAAAAACCTTAAAGTACTTAAGTATTTTTGACAAATTATAAGCTAGAAATAACAGAGACCGAGACCAACAAGGCAGGAGGTTACAGTTAGGTTACAGAGTCTTAAATGCCATTCATGCTAAGAGTTCAGATTCTATGCTATGTGTACCAAGGAAGCTGGGAAAAGATGGCACGGGGTAGTAACACGACAACATACATGTGACAGAAAACCAGTGGGGTGGAGGATGAATGGCAAGACACGAGCTACCGGACAGTTACAGAACGTACTGCCCAGGCTCCAGAGTAACAACGGACAGACAAAGCGGTGCTTAGGGGGATCTGAGGCTGCTTAGGTAAGGAAGACTGCTTAGATAAGGAATGGTTAAAGAAAGGACCATCACTTTCAAATAAGGAAGACAGAGAAAAATGGAGTTAGGGGAGAAAATACTGATTTTGACTTAGAAATGCGACTGTGAAATGCTGGTGTGAAACCGAGGAAAGATATTAAGTGGGAAGTTAAGACCTACGGGTCTGGCTTTCAGGATTTCAGGGCAAGAGATACAAACCCAAGAGTTGTGGGCAGCAATGAAATTCTGAAGATGGATGACACTGAAGAATACTTAGGCAGAGAGGAGAGCTGAAGGAAGGCCTAAGAGAAGAAGGGAAAGAGTGCCAGAGCCAGGCTCCTTGGAGTCAAGAGGGATGGAGCACAAGGGGCCCGCCTCCCTGAAGAGAGGTGCAGCATCTTTCTCTAAGTCAGGGCAGGGGGTGAGAAGCTGAGCGAGTCCAGGAATGACAGCTTATGTTTTTTCCTGAAATAGGAAGCAAGGACGGGTGCTCGGAGAAAAGGGGAGAGGGGTTGCCAGACGGAAGAAAATCAAGATGATGACACAGGATTATGGAGCACTGCTGAGGCCCAACAAGTACTGGACACCCTGATCTATAAAGGCACATTTCTAACACTCATCTCACCTGAAACTACCTGGTAACAATGTGCCCTGATGGGTTCTAAGCACCAAGAACACAATCTTTCCTGTGTCTTCAGTGACAGGACCTGTAAGTGCTTGACACAAAATCAGTGCTCAAAACTTAAGCTGAAATATATTAAATTGTACGTCATTTTTCTTGGATATTATTTAGAAGCCCAAGAAAGAAGAATTTCTCAGAATTAGTTAATACACAGACCTTCTTTAAATAGCAAACTGTTAGTAAAGTTAGTATACCTTCAGTTCAGTTCAGTTCAGTTGCTCAGTCGTGTCCGACTCTCCACGACCCCATGAATCACAGCACGCCAGGCCTCCCTGTCCATCACCAACTCCCGGAGTTCACTCAAACTCATGTCCACAGAGTCGGTGATGCCATCCAGCCATCTCATTCTCTGTCGTCCCCTTCTCCTCCCGCCCCCAACCTTTCCCAGCATCAGTCTTTTCCTGTGAGTCAACTCGTCGCATGAGGTGGCCAAAGTTAGGGATAAAAATTTTCAATCCATGTTAAGTATACACAAGCCAACTTTCAGCTAGATATAAAATGCCTCACACTCTAGGTGCTTGTACATCATGAACCAAAGTTCATTTACATTTACAAGCAACACAAATACAGGCACTGAAATACTACAAACACACACTCAGTTATAAGGTGGCCAGCCAGACCATCCACTTATGGGTTATTATTCTAGTTATTAGCACAAAACCCCAACGCTTTTAGATATTCTTGTAGAAACAGTCAAATGGCTGAGACTGCCTCCCATGGGTCCTCAGACTCCAATCTGAAACTGTGGAATTAATGCCACTGTTCACAGAGCACGTGCAGGAGGAGGAAGGGGCAGTGCTGATAAAACATACACACAGAGACAGTTACAGTCAAGGGCCTAGATATCAGGCTGCAGGTGAGAGAAAGCGCTAAAGAGCCAGGCGTAACATTTCAGGGGCGGGCAGTCTCGGGTAAAAAAAGGTCGAGGTGAGGAGACAGCTATGGGAACTGGGTTGGCTGGGGTCCGTTCCCAAAGAAGAGTCTGAGACAAGAGCAGGCGTGCAGGCAGCTCACTCAGAGGGTGACCGGGGAATAAAAGGTGCTGAAGGCGGCGAACCAAGAAGAGAAAAGGCCAGGGCACTTTAGCTGCCACAGGGGTGCCCAGGGGCTTGGTCTTCCAGAGAAGTCTTGAGAAGTGTATACAATTCACCCCTGAATCCATGGATTCCATCGGCAGATTCAACCAACAACAGATGGAAATAAATTTTTTTTAATTGCAGAGTTCCCCAAAGCAAAACCTGAATGTGCCCTGCACAGGCAACTCTGCATAGTATTTACATTGAAGTAGGCATCATCTGGAGGTGACAAAGTGTACATGAGGATGTGCATAGGTTACGCAAGAACTACACCCTCTCAAAGAGACTTGAGCATCTGTGGATTTGCTTGGGGAGCAGGAGTGTCCTGGAACCAATCCCCCTCGGATACTGAGGGACAACTGTGGAAAGTGTGTCCAGAGAAGGGTCACTGCGAAGATGTGCCTCAGTTCTAGTCCCCACAGGTAAAAGACTGCCCCAAGGAGCTTCCAAGAACAACAGTACACCCCACCAGAAGGCTGCTGCCAGCTTCTCTCCCCACGGACAGACAGGAGGCCTGGCTGAGGATGCCCCGGGGTTGAAAAGACAGAAGCACGTAAGGCAAGATGCAGTCAGCCAGAGTGAGCCAGAGATCTGCTCCCAGAGGCAGTGATGGGAACCAAAGGGGGCCCGAGGAAGCGAGGAGGACAGAGAGGTCTCTAGTCCCACACTGAAAGCCCCTGGCATTGAAAGAGCAAGAAAACTGCTAGAACAGAGTGTGAGAAGTGTCACATGCATTAACTCTGGAGATCTCACTGATGGCAAGAACTGGGGAGGGGATTTAGGCCAGGTGAGTCACATATAGGCACACATACATATATTAAAACAAACCCAAACAACTTCTGTTTAAAAGATTTAGTAATTAAGACTATGAAGTTCTTTCCCATCTGCTGCAGATGAGTATGACTGACCTGCCTTATGAATTGTCATCTTCTAGAAGTCAGTTCTCTGTGTCCTCTGTACCTTGCCCAGTATCTTAATATTTAACATACAAAGAGTCTAAAGATAATTGCAGATATTCTGAGGTATCCACAGAAGAGTAAACAAAGGCAAGCAGAGTGCAGTGATCACCACCATTTGCTAAGGCATAGCTCAGAGTGTGGACTGTGAAGTCAGGTGCCTGGACTCAAACGTCTAATCAACCCCTAACTAAGCAGGTGATACTGGCAAGTTATTTAATCTGTGCCTTAGTTTCCTCATCTTTAAAATGGACACTATAGTTTCTACCTTATGGGGGATATGTGAAGTTTACATGAGTTGTAAATATAAAATATTGAAAACAACATCTGGCACATTGTAAGCAATACCCAGATGGTACTTGTTATCATTATTACTATACATTACTGCTGGAGCTCAGCAACAACTTCATTCAATAAAGAAGTAACTACGTTAGAATGTTTGGGGTTTTTTCCAATCGTAATTATTAACCAAAAACTCTGAATTGACCCATATTAGGTGAAACACAAAATATGGAAGAAATGATAAAGTATAAGGGTTAGAAAAAAACACAACTGCAAACAACAGATTAACGTTGACTTTTTACAGAAATTAATACATTACTTTGATATGATATCAAAACCTGATACTGTATATGGTAATGGTGGTTTAGTCGCTAAGTTGTGTCCAGTTCTTGTGACCCCATAGTCTGCAGCCTGCCAGGCTCCTCTGTCCATGAGATTTCCCAGCCTAGAATACTGGAGTGGGTTGCCATTCCCTTCTCCAGTGGATCTTTCCGACCCAGGGTCTCCTGCATTGCAGGCGGATTCTTTACCAACTGAGCCACCAGGAAGTCCTATACTGTAAAAAAAAAAAAAAATAAGGCTTAATCAGGTACTAATTATTAATTAGATACTAATTATTATGCTAAGTATAATTAGATAATTATTTTAGGTTCCACATTTAAGTAGGATCAATCTACTTTCTAACAATCATATTTCTAACAATTTGCATGTAAAATAATAAAAGCATCAAAACCTTAATGCTTTTTACTACCATATTAAATACAGCACAGATATTTTTGAATGTTAGTATCACGAATCACCTTAAAAAAAGATCAGGGTGGAGAGTAACACCTAATGGAAACAGAAATAAGGAAGAATGACTTCAGGTTTCTTCTTCTATATGGGGAAGCAAATCTAGGAGAGGCTAAAAGGAGGAAGGAAACTGCCCTGAAAAGACATCTTGTAGCAGAAACTTAGACCAGGAGGCTGCGTACCAGTCTGGTTCATTCAGAGACTGCTGCCCACTGAGAACTATAAAACACAAGGGTGATCTGTTCACTTAGAAGGTGGACAAGGCTCACACCAGGCACACCCAAGAGTGATACAATAATTCAGTTTTGATGATTTATGGTAATTTGTAACAAAAAGTTTTATTTTACTTTTATTCTAACACCTGCAAATGACTATAAAAATGACAATAACTAATAAAAATAGTAACAGCTATCTCTTCTAAGCAACTCCATGAGGTTGGGAACAATACTATCTTTGTTTCATATATGAGGAAACCAAACCACAAATACCTTCTCCAAAGTCACACAGGCAGGTAGAACTGAAACCAGACCATCTGAATTCTGAAGCTGTGACCTGAGTCTGTGCTCCATTAAACGACAATATTTTGAAGACATGCTCAGTCACTATTTTAAAAATAAAAGAACATCCTTTTACTGTTAGAACTGACTCAGAGAACAGAAATGGAAAGGACTTAAAATGTTCTTTTGAGTTTATTTCTTAGTCCTTCAAAATGACTGGAGGCCAATAGAAGTTATTTTAATTGTCAAATTTCATGAGTATACTGACAGGTTACAGTCTCATTCCTACAAAAGCATTTCATCCAATATCTTTTCTTACTACATTTAATTTTAACTAAAGGGTCATAAGGGCTTCCCTGATGGCTCAATGATAAAGAATCCAACTAAAATGCAGAAGATGCAGGTTCGACCCCTGGGTCAGGAAGATCCCCTGGAAGAGGGATGGCAACCCATTCCAGTATTCTTGCCTAGAGAATCCCATGGAGAGAGGAGCCTGGCCGGCTACAGTCCATGGAGTCGCACAGAGTCGGACACGACTGAAGCAACTTAGCGCACACACACAAAGGGTCATAATTCATCCTTTGAACAATAAATAATCTCAAACAGCTCCCCCAAAACATCTCATTCTGATAGTTGGAAACATGCAATTGTTCCCATTGTCAAAAACATAATTAATACATACATAATTAATCTCCACTGTAAACTCATCTTTATTTATCAAGGTTCAATTCAGTTCAGCCGCTCAGTCGTGTATGACTCTTTGCTACCCCATGAATCACAGCACGCCAGACCTCCCTGTCCATCACCAACTCCCGGAGTTCACTCAAACTCATGTCCATCTCATTCTCCATCGTCATTCAGCCATCTCATTCTCTGTCGTTCCCTTCTCCTCCCGCCCCCAATCCCTCCCAGCATCAGAGTCTTTTCCAGAGACTCAACTCTTCGCATCAGGTGGCCAAAGTATTGGAGTTTCAGCTTTAGTATCAGTCCTTCCAATGAACACCCAGGACTGATCTCCTTTAGAATGGATTGGTTGGAAGGTTAAATGTGGTTTTACGAGCTAGTCAAACTTTTAAATACATACTGAGTGAGTGAAGTCACTCAGTCATGTCCGACTCTTTGTGACCCCATGGACTGTAGCCCATCAGGCTCCTCCATCCGTGGGATTCTCCAGGCAAGAATACTGGAGTGTGTGGCCATTTCCTTCTCCGGGGATCTTCCTGACCCAGGGATCAAACCTGGGTCTCCCTCATTGCAGGCAGATGCTTTAACCTCTGAGCCACCAGGGAAGCTAAATACATACTAAGTATCTATTAATATTCTTAACAATGTGACAAATAACTCATTTGGTATTTCTTTTTACATTTACTGATAAGATCTTTAGAAATTTTATATGTACTTTATAAAAATTAAACAATTATGCTTTAGAGAAAAATCACTTTAAAAAATGGAGAGTTACATTTACTTTAAGTTTTAAAATTGGTTGCTCAGAAGCCATCTATGCCCCAAAGGACACAGTACAAAAAGTCATCCACAAAAGAGTTCTTCCTATAAAGTCTTTGCACAGAGCACATTTTTATTCAATACAACTTGAATTTCCAAGTCAAATATCAATTGCACATCTACCATGTACAAGACATATAACTGACAAAGCTGGGACATGAACCCAGGCATGAACTGAAAGCCCAAGCTTTCAACAGAAGTGGTTTCCAATAAGAAAGGTTCATTTTTTTATATCCTAACATTTTAAATCTTTTCACCTTAATGGTGGAAAAGATTCAGATACCTCCATTGAGGTATATTATAAGCCTCTCCTGAAAACAGAATAAGGTTAGATTCACCCCAAGTCTGTACCACCATCGCTATTTTCTGTATCTGTGTTTAAAAGGAAAAAAATAAATAGTCCAATGACATATTAATATTTACAAATCAACACAGTCCAGAAAAGGAACACAGAGCCACGAGGAAAGCCTCAGGCAACTACCATGCAGTTCACCCTGCTTCTCCACACGCAGAGCAAGCAGACAGGAGAGCATATAACAGCCTGCTCTGCTTCACACCATCAGACTTGAGGGTGAGAGCTGGGGATGAGGGTGAAAGCAAGAGCACCTCTCCCCTTGTGAAAAGAACAATTAAAACTCAATATTTTCCCCCCTCTGGCAGGAAGAGGTGCATGGTGGTGATCCTCGAGGTGTCTATGGCCCAAATAAATAATAAGCTACAATGAATGATTAACAAAACTTAGCAGAAAGGATGCAAAAGGGAAAAGAGAGGGAACAGGAAAGAAAGGAGGTTGAGTACTCCAAGGCAAACAGGCAACATTTCCTTTGAAGTCCATGTCCACCGACTGTGGAGGATAAATAGTAGTCTGAAGCAGAAAACTTTCTAAAATTCACAACTCCCACCCAGAAGAAAAAAAGGCTTTTTATGAGCCCTGACCCCTTCTTACCCAAAGGTGGTATCAGCCTGAGTTGAGTCCCAACAACAAAGGTTTGACTACTCCAAAGCTACAGGCTTAAAAAACAATTTGAAACCAGAGAACAGGGCCAATACATAAAGAAAATTACAGAATAACAGAACAAAATGTGTCTATTCTGGGGCTTCTCTGGTGGCTCAGCAGAAAAGAATCTGGCTGCAATGAGGGAGAGGTAGGTTTGAACACTGGGTCAGGAATATCTGTCCAAGAAGGGAATGGCAACCCACTCCAGTATTCTTGCCTGGGAAATCCCATGGACAGAGGACATTGGTGGGCTATAGTCCACGGGACTGCAAAAGAGTCAGACACGACTTAGCAACTAACCAACAACTGTGTCTACCCGACCCCCCATGAAAATGAGAAAGTGGAAGATCAATCATCAGCACCCACCCCTGTGGTGCAAGGGGAAGATAAAGAATGGACACACTGTGTCTTGGGAAATAGTTTCAACGATAAAGATGGAAGTGGGGGGAAGTGAGGGCATGGAACTGAACTACGAAAAACTTCTACAGCACAAAAAGAGAAAATTAAGAATCTTCTCTGAAAAAAAAAGGAACATGAACTCATTATGCTCTTCAAGGAATTAAGAAAATCTCAAATAGATTTTGTAGCAATCAAACACAGTAAGACCACAAAATGAGGAAAAGTATACAGAGCTATGGGAGGAAATTTAAGTTGAAATCCTCTGCAGAACTCAAAACACACAGGAACAGAATCAACACGACAGGAAGAGCAGGCTTGAGCACACAGAATTCAAAATAATTCAAGGCAATAAGAAGCATGACGTTGTAGCCAACAGTTATCCAGTAAATAGATAACTGGTATACCAACACCACCACCTCCCCAACCAAAAAGGTTATAGCCTTTACATGAGGCCCCCCCCAAAAAAAGATTAAGCATTAAATTCCAAAAAATGGTGAAGGGACATAAAATAAGTTCAAAGCTCATAAAATAAGCAAAAGGACAAGACTTAAAATATGAGCAAGCGATTTCCCTGGTGGTCCAGTGGCTAAGACTCCACTCTTCCAATGCAGGGAGCCTGGGTTCCATCCCTGGTGGGGGAATTAGACCCTACCAGCAGCAACTGAAGACCCGCATGCTGCAACTAAGATTGAGGATTAGAAGTATTCATCTAAGACCTGGTGCAGTCAAATAAATAAACAAGCAAAAGTTTAACACTTTAAATAAATCCATTAAGACATAATATTAAGGGCTGACCCAAAATGAGCATGAAAAGTTGCCTGAACTTAATTCTTGGGTCCTCCTTTCACTCAAAAGACAAGACATTACCCAGCAATTGCTATATTTCAAACTAGCCTAGCAAGCTGTTCCTTCTTTACACTCGACTATGTCTATAGATTTTGCCTTTCTCTGTGAAGGGAAAAGAGTAAGTCAGCAGCTGCTTTGGTTGAAGAATTTACTTTGGGGCATGTTTACAAAGAACTAGCAAAAACAAGTTTACCACCATAACTAATGGGATTGACAAGCACTTGAGAGTACTACATGTTCCACCTAATTTCAGTCAAGGAGAACTGTAAGCTATGCTCTCTTGGGTAATTTTATCTACTTTTTAAGTAAGTCATTCCAAAATTCTTACTTGGTCAAAACTTTAATAAATTTTGACCATATGTTTTGTCATATCTCTCTCCTGCCCTGTAATAGATTGAAACAAACACAGTGCTGAGTATATTCTAAATATATATATAGTAAATATAGGTAAAACTTTTTACCTAATATAGGTAAAACTCAAATAACTTCTCACTTAGCACTAAGCTGGGAATAATATCTACATTAGAACTATTACAAGGATAAAATATGATCATGAATGTAAAACAAATATCTTTATAGTGACCTATAAATCACAGCTTACTTGATTACTCAATTTTCTTTTTGCTCTTCAACTCATTCACTGACTTCTAAACATTAGAACCTGAGTGACTACTTGATAAATGGTTCTCAATCTTTTTAAGCCTTACTGCTTTAGTAAGTACAAGTCCACTCCCTAATGTTTCTGTTGTGTTTTCCTGAAATAACATAATACTAAATACAACTTTTAAAACTACAATCTCCACCTCCAATAATCAAATATGACCCACCACTACACCTTTAGGGAAGGAAAGAAATTACAATCTGAAATAAATAATAAACTGTAAAATACTGGAGAGCTAATAAATTGCTATTCTTAATTTTACAAAGACTATGAAAGCTTAAGTTACCTATGTATTCATTCAATAACATTTATACATGGAAATGTGACCTCCATACATCTAAATACTTCTCCTCATCATTCTTAATTTTTTCAACCACCATAAGTAGAATTATTTCAGAAAATTTGAAAAAAATTTTCACCAAAATTTCAAAAAGATTTTCAATTTTTCAACCACCATAAGTAGAATTAACTACTACTTTTTTTTGTCCCAAAATATAGTCTTGATAGAGTCTGGCACAGTAAATGACAAACCTTTGGTGACGCTCAGTAACACAGTGTTGTTTAATTCAAATTTCTATTACAACTGATTGCAATTATGTCTGTGAACCACACCAGACTAGAGTTGGAGGGCAAGAATCCAGGCCTTCATTTAAAATATCCTTCATTTTATTTATATGTGTTTATTATATAAAGGCATATATATTTATATATGTATGATTATATATCAAAGTAATCAAACAATATTTATTTGCTAAATTAGACGGTATTTTATCTTCTAACTATAATGGCCTTTGACCATGTCATCATCTATATTCATCTCTTTGGTCATACCATTCCAAGCTCCTCAATGCCCTCCAAAACCAGTTAAGCCAAAGCTGACCTTTTTCTCAAAATCTATTAGAATTACCTGGTACAGTGCACTGTGTAAACATCCGGTGGTGCCTGCTGCTGCTGCTAAGTCGCTTCAGTCGTGTCCAACTCTGTGCGACCCCATAGACGGCAGCCCACCAGGCTCCACCGTCCCTGGGATTCTCCAGGCAAGGACACTGGAGTGGGTTGCCATTTCCTTTTCCTACATTTCCCTAAATTGAAAACAACGTATCCCAACTAGACAGCATCCTCAGTGCAAGGTTCAGGTCAGCTTCTTGACCTACACTCAGTAAGCACCACACTGCTCAGGGAAGTGGCACTTAGCACACCAGCGGATTAAAATGTTACTGACAACAGAGCTCCATCCTGACAGAGAGCTAAGAGTACTAGACTTGGCTGGCCAGCGCTTGCAGGCTTTCTCAAAGCCATGAGTTGGCATACCACATGCCCTCTGGGGTGAGGGCACAAGAGAATGGCTGCTCATGGGAGAGGGAAGACCTGTCCTCTGTAGAGTTAGGTCACATAGCAGCTGGCCTTCAGCTCACAGGGCATTAGAAAGGAGAAACCAAGAGAGCACTCTACAATGTTGATACAGAAACCAGGGCCCTTTCCAGGTGAGGTTTCCCAACAAACGTCCCAGAGAAGCTCAGTCCAAGCTTGCCCAAAACCCAGGTTTCCCAATCAAGAAGTCCCTGCTACATCAAACTTGTTTCTCTAAAGATGCTTTTCTCTTCACCTCAAACAAGCTCATCAAAGGAAAAACCTGAAAATATCCAAGTCCCCCACTAAGCTATTACAGGAAGGAACCAGAAATTCAAACAAACCAAGGAAGGGAAATGCTTTTTCTAGATTCCTTTGCCTCCACCCAGTCTTTGACTGGGCAAGTGTTTCCAGGGCCCCTAGGTGGCACCTTTTCACTCTACACGCTCTCCAGTATTTTCATCTGCAGCCCTGAGCATCAGCCTATACAGACTAAGAATTCCCAAATCGTAGGCTCCCATCCAGACTGCCGGTTGTGAGCTCACAGTCTGCACAGTCAACTACACTCCAGGGATCTCAGAAGGAGTTCAGCATTCTCCTGCCTCCAGGCGGCCAGCAGCACAGCACCCCCTTGCGGTCATGCTTCCCACCTCGGACAAGCCATCTCCTAACCAGACACCTAGGCCACTTCAGTTCCTTTCTCCTCTTCCCTCAGACACCAAGTCTGACCCGTCCACCCTCCAAAATAAGTAGTTCTTGTAGCCCCACCCAGGTCGTCACCCATGCCAAGGATCTCCAAAGCTTTTTAATACTCCTTTTACTATTTAACAACAAAAACAAAAAGAAACTTGAGAATACGTGTACCCTAAAATATGTATTTATAAATTAAAATACATGTACTTCTACAGCAATGTGGTAAGATATTATAAATCATAATAATAAATTTAAGCTTCACAAAAAAATAGTTAAGTCTAATATTTTCTTCCTACATCCAGTGAATTATTTTACACATCCCTGGGATCCAGGAAGGTGCACTTTGGAGACTGTATAGAGACAAGTCCAATAATTGTGTGTTTATACATGCATGCACTATGCATATTTGAAACAGTCTGTCACTTACACACATTTCTTGATCAGATGATATACATATGCTTTAGCATATTGCTAAATATAGTTAACCTTATCTTCCAAAGCCACAAACCAAAACTAAAGCTTAAAAGTAGCTGGCTTCTGTATTATTTTATAAATAAAACTTAACTCTGCAAAAGTCTCATGATTAGTCACATTTAAAAGATGAGAAACCTGCAAAATATAGCTTGGCTCCTTTTGCATACAGCTCCAGAACAAGAAATACCACCTTTTTCACTTATCTATTGAAAATTCTAAGACTGCTAAGGTTCTGAAGGTTTTCTGCAGTGCAACTCCTGTAACCTAGATATATAATTTTCTCAGTTTTCTACAGCTATAGATACTGCTATCATTTCAGGGTTCTGAAGAATAAGGTCCTCTTCTGGACTCTTACCCTAATCAGCCCACCCTCTGGACCCCAAGACTCCCACCTCTGCTATAACAACATACAAAGACAAAACTCCACAACATATGACCAGTCAGAATAGACTTGCTCACGCAAAAAAAAAAATATTTACATATTTGCACAAGATAATCTAGGATTCCACTGACAACCAGACAGATTAACCAGGCAGAGGCAGTAATCAGTCCACAGGAATCCTCTCAGATACTAATTGAATTTGTTACATGTTCAGAAATATCAATTAGCAGAACTCAAAAGTTCTAAAACTTTAACTATGTCATGTTTCATCTCATCACTCCAGCAGAGTAGTCAAGAACAACTAATGAGCCCACACACGTCATGAAAACAAACACCACTTGACAATGCTAATTTTCAGTATTTCATAAAGTAACCAGATGCCCTAGTTTCCCCAGGAGTTAGGCATTTACCGACCCCAGTATAGGACTACATGTTCATTCAATGAACAAAAAGCTGCTAATTTGGGGCAGTTTTTAAATATCCTGACCAGAAAGCTGAGGAGAAAGCCTCCTGCATCATTACTGAATAATGATTTATTCAATATTACTGATCCTATACTTTCCACACACAGAATAGCTGAGGAGATTAGAAAACAATACAGAATTTAACCTTCTTTTAAAAAGAATCAACATTACAAAAACTTTAAATCTGAAGTCTGTGAAATCAACACTGATGACAGAATTTGGAGTCTGCTATTTACAGAAGCAAAGTATTAACCACATCCCGTCTTTTTAACTAGCATTCTAATAACATCTTCCATTTTATACTGAATTCTAGGGTGGGTATAATTGCTTTCTCCTCAAGTGCCTGTAACTAAAACATTGATTTGTTTCATGTGTTTTCTATTTATCAGCTAATCATCTTCAATCCCTCAATTATTAATCAGTGAACTAAAATTATTTTCAAATGTGAACATTTCGGTAGGACTCTTAAGCCAGCCCTGACTCCTGTAAGCCCTGATGTCCACAAATCCAGAATAGGTAACTTACAAGGCAAGTTCCTTCACCACTTCTAAAGTGTTTAATACACAACGTATTGCAGAGTCTGGATTCAGTTTAAGAAAAATTCCTAATCGAAATTCAATTAGCAGTTGTTATTATTGTACCATCAAAACAACAATAAAAACAATAATAATTCTACCCAGCTAAGATTTATTGGTGATATTATCAGTAACCTTACTGATATTATAAGGTTACTGATAATATCACCAATTACATGGTGAAATTTTTTTAAAAGTCTTTCTACTACATCAAGAAGGAAAGAAAAGTAGTTACTATTTATTGAGCTAAGTGTCTTCCATCTTACATTTTCTCTTCAATACACTGTACTTATACAAGGTTCAGTTCAGTTCAGTCGCTCAGTCGTGACCGACTCTTTGCGACCCCATGAATCACACAGCACGCCAGGCCTCCCTGTCCACCACCAACTCCCGGAGTTCACTCAAACTCATGTCCGTCGAGTCGGTGATGCCATCCAGCCATCTCATTCTCTGTCGTCCCCTTCTCCTCCCGCCCCCAATCCTTCCCAGCATCAGAGTCTTTTCCAGTGAGCCAACTCATCGCATGAGGTGGCCAAAGTATTGGAGTTTCAGCTTTAGCATCAGTCCTTCCAATGAACACCCAGGATCGACCTCCTTTAGAATGGACTAGTTGGATCTCCTTGCAGTCCAAGGGACTCTCAAGAGGCTTCTCCAACACCACAGTTCAAAAAGTTACCTGTGGTTCAAACATGGGTTGCTGGACCACATGGGTTGTCCTCATCACAGCTGGATGACCACCTATGCTCCCTGTGCCTCAGTTTCTTCATTTGTAAAACAGGGATTAAATACAACTCTTTGGATCGGTTCCAGGATTAAAAGACAAAACAAAGGTAAAGTGCATAGAGGTAAGCACAGCCCTCACTGTCCTCATAATAATTACTAGCTTTATTATTAGTATAGGTAGGTTCTGTTCCCATTTTACAGATTAAAGAAATGGTGCCTTCAAGAGTGTAATTTACTAGTAATGATCATACAGACTAGTGCTAGGTTTTGACGCAAAAGCACAAAACTGGTGAAACAAAAATTGCTCAGGCATTAAATACTACCATTCTTAAAAATACAACTTGTTCTGAAGCGTCAGGAACCGCACCAATCAGACACAGGCCGGGCAGGAGCCCTGGACACGGCCGCGGCGCCCACACCCAGCATTAGGGGAAGGGCCCACAGGACGCGCCCACCCGGCGCCCCGGTGCCCAGCGGCGCGGCGACGCCCGGGACGCGGGGCTGGAGCCGGGGTGAGCGGTCCCGGCGTGGAGGCCCGGCAGCCCAGGCCGCTGCCGGACGCAGGTCCGCGGAGGCCCGTCCGCGCCCAGCCCAGCGTCCGAGCGGCGGGCCCGACCCCCGGGCCTCCGCGACCGCGACCCCGGGAGGACAGCGCCCCTGCCGGGAAGGTCCAGGAGCGGCCGCGGCTCGACTTCCTCCCCCGCCCGACGGCTTGGAATCCATACCCGGAGGCCGCGGCCCCCACGCCTGCTCCTCCCTGCGAGCCCGGCCGCGCACCGAGCCCACCGCCCGCCCTCCCGGCCGGCCCACCTTCTCCCGCGGCGTCCGGCCCGCGCGGGCAGCTCGGCCTGTGCTCCGCGGCTCCCGCTCGGCCTGTCCCGAGCTGGCGTGGCCTCCCGGGCTCGGGCGCGGCGGTGGCGGCGGCGGCTCCTCCTCCTCGCGGGCGGGAGGAGGAGACTCGGCGGCGCGGGGCCGCCTCCCGGCAGGAAACGACCCCCGGGGCACCGCCTCCCTGGCGCTGCGATCCCGCTCCTCAGGCCGCCGCAGCCGCTCTCGCCCTCCGGAAGCGCATTCCTCTCGGGCTGCGTCAGCCGCGCCCGCGGGGGGAGGGGGAGGGGAGGGGGCCGAGCCGGGGAGGAGGAGGGGGAGGGGAGGGGGCCGAGCGGGGAGGGGAGGGGGCCAAGCGAGGGGGGAGAGGGGAGGGGGCCGAGCGGGGGAGGGGCGGGGGGACGGCGGCGCGCGCCGTGCGAGGGGCGGGGGCCGCCGGGACAAAGGAGCGCCCGGCCGGTCACCGGCTCCGCCGCAACCTCGGCGGCGCCTCCTTCCTTTGCAGCCGAGGGAGAGAGGGAGGGTTTTGCCTGGCCCTGCTCACCTTAATATCCCTCTCGGCCTGCCTTAGGCGCTGCTTCTGCAAAGCCCCATGTTTGTACGGCCGGCCAACTGGCCGGCCCAGGACTGCCCGGGTTTGAGATTTGACATTATGAGATTCAACCCTGAAGGCCCTGCCTCCCAGGAGCCGGCACTTAGTCACTCAGCCACTCACCTTGTGAAGGCTTCGTGGGGCCAAAAGCGTTTCCCTTTGGAAGGGAAGTAGCTAAAGCCGATAGTTTTCTGGTGGGAGGATTTGCTTGATTTACGTCTTTGAGAGAGGGGAGGACTTAAAAGAGGAGACAGGTGCCAGGAAAGATGAAGAAAGTTGTAGAGAAAAGCTGGTGAGTTGAGCAGCTTTTGCTAGGTTCATCTGGAGGTCCATTTATGGGGAACAGGGAGGAGAAGGAAAAGTTCATCCAGTTTCTGTTCATCCTCACTTTTTTTAGTAGGTGGACGGGGGGCTGGAGAAGAGACAGCTAAAAGAAGCATGGCTGGGCACATTTTGATAAGAGGATCGAAACCCCTGCCGGCCGGCATCATTCTGAAACCGGTTACTCAGAATGCGCTGCTGGCAGGCTGCCACTCTGTTAGCAGAAAATGTGCATTGCCACGTGGTGAGCTGCAGCACCCTGTTGGGAACACAACTCGAATGATGAGATTTGTGAAACTGAGAAGCAGTGTTTCATTTGGGGAAGATTAGAAGCTGTGATGCTCATTTGACCGCCAATCTTGAGAGAAAAAAAAGACAACCCCATCTATGGAAATGTTGCCCATTGCTCGCCAGCAAAATTAATCTTTGGTTAGGTTATCTCTGGAAACCTCTAAAGAAACGAGAATGATTTTTCCCACTTAATGGATGAGCAAATTTAAGAGACTAAAGGATGCTTCCTTATTTGTGGAATCTAAAAAAGGATACAGATGAACTTATTTACAAAACAGAAATAGTCTCACAAACATAGGAAAACAATCCCATGGTTACCAAAGGGTGACGGGGGAGGGAGGATAAATTAGGAGTTTGGAATGAGCATACACACACTACTCTGTATAAAACACAAACAACAAGGCCCTACTGTGGAGCACAGGGATCTATATTCAGTAACTTGTAATAACCTATAATGGAAAAGAATCTGAAATATATTCTTTTTCAGGTTCTTTTCCATATATATATTATTTTTCAGGTTCTTTTCGGTGATTATATATAACAAACTTTTCTATACACTAGACACTAACATAACACTGTGAATCAACTATACTTAAATTTTTTAAAATTAATATTTCTATGTTAATAACCCAATGGTGCAGCTGCCACCAGACCTCAACATTCTTGAATTTAAAGGTACTATTTATACCGTTGTTCAAAACTGATCAAAATCTATGTGTGGTCTCAACATGGATTACCATTCTAAAGGTAAAGTGTAGTTTATCCATGCTTGATTTGTACTACATTCCCCAGAACTTTCTTCCTTATGCGATTTGCTACAAGAACATTATGAGATTCACGTTTGCACGACGTTAAACTAAATTAGGTCAAAGGCAGTGTAATAATCATCTTTTTAATCTCAGTGTCAAACACTGTTCCAGGTCACACAATAGGGCTTAGCTGCTGCTGCTGCTGCTAAGTCGCTTCAGTCGTGTCCGACTCTGTGCGACCCCATAGACGGCAGCCCACCAGGCTCCCCCGTCCCTGGGATTCTCCAGGCAAGAACACTGGAGTGGGTTGCCATTTCCTTCACAAAGGACCCATTTATTCATTTATCCAGTATTAGGAGAAGAAATGGCAACCCACTCCAGTGTTCTTGCCTGGAGAATCCCAGGGACGGGGGAGCCTGGTGGGCTGCCGTCTATGGGGTCGCACAGAGTCGGACACGACTGAAGCGACTTAGCAGCAGCAGCAGCAGCAGTTTGCTCCCCTGGGACCACACCAGAACATCTGACTACACTAAAGTGTGAGTAGCAATTTGTGCAGAAGTTATGAGCTTTGAGGAAATGAGAAATTAAAGAAACATTCTCTAAGAAAAGCAGTGATTGGTCAGGAGTATGGCTCCATTCCTGATTTCAGATAAATATTCATCCAAGGACAGCTAACTATAAAATTTATGAGCGTTCCAAAGGTTGGTCAGTTTCACCATGCTAAACAGAGTATCTTAGTAAGTACGAATAGTGTAAGTCACATTGCTAAACCTTGTCATGATACAACATCTATTAGTATCTTGAATTTAAGACAAATCATATCTTACCTACACTCTTTCCCAGTTATTATAAATTGTCTTATGCCATCTCACAAGTCATTTTTATCGAATAATTGAAAGGTGACCTTTCCTTTGGTTTTGGCATCTTACTTCTACATACTCTCCAAAATATGTCTTTATTCACTACTGTTTTCCAAAGCAAGTTTTCAAAGTTGCTCACCAGCAAAGACTTTACTGTTCATTTCAATCACTGTATAACCCCCATTTCTATTAATGATTAAAGGATAGGCTTACATAAATGAAAGGAATCACTAATATTTAGTCAAGTACAAAAGAGGCTAAAGGCCTCTCTAGAAACCTGATTATCTTTTTCAGACAATGGGATCAGAGTTGATTACTGACCTTTAGATTGAGTAGGCTGTATTTAATCACGTGATTATGGAATACAGGACTGGGAGGGGGAGTGAGTCAGTGTTGCCTCAGGAGTGGATTGCTGTCTTTCTCTTGTAGTTTGAACACTTGGGGGACGCAACCTGTCAAATCTTACCATGTCCAGTAAGCTACAAATCATCCCATGATAACTTAAAGCCTTTTCAGTCTTTTGAGAGTGGAAGTACCTCTATAAAAATGTAACACATTACAGGCAAATATGTTAGTACACATTTATTTACAAATGATTTTCCAACTGCAGTAATCAAGCTTGGGCAAGACTCCATGGGGTTAGAGCAAAGGGTGAATACCTGCATAGTGAGGGGTATAGAGCCCAAAACAAAAATGTTTTGGTCTTGACCACTGGCTGGCACATTCTGGCTCAACCCAGACCAGATCAACTTAAATAAGCTGGGTGACTTTGTGTCCCAGCATGTTCAAGTTACCCCCAATGTGTCTGTTACCCAAGCATAATTATTAATAACACTCCTTTTCATTCTCAAAAGTACATCCTGATATGGTTGGTAGATTATATCATCACCCTATAAGCGTGTCCAGCCAATGAAGTACGAAAAAAGTAATTTTAGCAGTTCAAAGGGGATTCATAGGGACACATTGCAAATCACATCCCAGGTTTATAGGTGAAGACAAATTCCAACACTGATCATCAGGGAAAAAAATTGTGTGAGGATGAATGAAATGAATTAGGTAGCTCCTGAGTAGGGACTTCCCAGGTGGCTCAGTGGTAAAGAATCTACCTGCCAATGCAGGAGACTCGGGTTTGATCCTTGGGTCGGGAAGATCCCCTGAAGGAGGAAATGGCAACCCACTCCAGTATTCCTCCTGCCTGGAAAAATGCCATAGACAGAGCAATCTGGCAGGCTATACTCCATGGGGTCGTGAAGAGTCAGACATGACTGAGCATGCACACATGTAAAGTCCAAGGAAGTTGCTTAGGTGAGTCATGAGGGTGATGGAAGAGAACACTGGGGGAGAGTTAGACACTGATATCCTAGATAATTTTGGAATTAGAGGGTTTCCATTTATTTTGGAAAAACAGAATAATGTAACAACTTTAACACATGTGATGAAGATGTCCTTCTAGGAGATTTAATGAAAGAAAACTCTTGAAAGTAGCTTGGCTGATCAACAGATTTGGGTTTAAAATACCATTGTAAATGTATATGATGGTTTCTGGAGCAGATTGATTGCTAGTAGCTAAGTAAGTCTTCCCTGGTGACTTAGCAGTGAAGAATCCGCTGCCAATGAAGGAGATGTGGATCTGATCCCTGGATCAGGAAGATCCCCTGGAGAAAGAAATGTCAAACCACTCCAGTATTCTTGCCTGGGAAATCCCATGGATAGAGGAACCTGGTGGGCTACAGTCCATGAGGTCTCATAGAGTTGGACAGGACTTAAAGCAACTAAACAAAGTTAAGTTTTCAGCTACTTTTCTAAGAACTGTTTCTATAGAGTGATCTGGATACATTTTTCTGATCTGCCATCTCCAGCTAATTAGAATGTAAAACCCTTAAACCTAAATAAAGATGAGCAGATGGGGTTAGAAGGAATAGAAAGTGAAGTCGCTCAGTCATGTCCGACTTTTTGCGACCCCATGGACTGTAGCCCAGCAGGCTCCTCCATCCACGGAATTTTCTAGGCAATAGTACTGGAGTGGCTTGCCCTTTCCTCCAGGGGATCTTCCCAACCGAGAGATCAAACCCAGGTCTTCCGCATTGTGGGCAGACGCTTTACTGTCTGAGCCACCAGGGAATAATAGAAGTCTCTGATAATTCTCAATAACACATATGTTGATGAGCTTCTGAATCATAACTTCATTCCTTTTTCCTAAGACACTGAACTATCTCTATTAAAATGTGAATCTGTGTGTCCGAGTTTAAAAACAAATAGCCCTGGAAATTATTAACATTTTGACAATAAAGAAAGTGTAACTTAGTCCTCCAGTTCCTCCTTTTTCTGTCTCCAAGAATATAAATAACATACAAATAATGAAATATTGCAAAGAAACTGGAAGGTCATTTATTTTGCAACTTCTTATTTTTGTCTTGGGGACTTGGAGTGAACGCTGCTCAACACCCTGTTATAATTGCCAGAGGAACCAAGAGTTTGCTACAAGGTGGTCAGCAGTTGGTCAGCAGTTGTGTATGTGTGGTATGCAGCAGTGTATTGGATTAACCCATCCTGAGGCTTTATTTAGTGCTTTATTCCTTTGCTTATTTAAAAGTAAGGTGGAAAAGTGTCGGGATAGTCTGCCCTTCTAGCTTAGGGCTAGCCACTGAGTCTTTTCCTTTTCTAGATAGTTCACAGTTGCTAGGTTATGACTCTGAATATGGGTCACATATGAGTAAGGCTGCCTCAACTGTTCAGCTTCCTGTTTTCCATATATAGCGTCCCCGTGTTTTTTTTTTTTTTTGCTCAGTCCATGGAGTATTGCCTCTGCTGGGTATGAGCATTCCCTGCCAGCTTTCAGATGCTGAACATTTTTAAGAGCCCAGAGGGAACAGTGTTTTTAAGCAGCACTTTTCAGACACTGAGTTTCTTCAGCTGGAGAAGGGAATGTGCCTTCCCAAATAAGAATGAAAAATATGCCAAATATAAGCAGTTGAATAGCACTGCAGTTATTTTTAGGAACTCGGGTAACTCAGTACAGGAAATGATGGTGCTACCAGCGACCTATGGCTAGAGACTATGAAACAACATAATTTGTCTCCTCATTTAAGTACTTTTAAGTATCTTGAGAAAATCTGGCAATTTGAATTAGGAGAAGCTTGATTTTAGGCCAGATTTATTAGAGAGTGGGACAAGTAGGTTAGTAGAAAGGTGTGTTTGTTTGGAAAGTAATATAGCTCTCCTCTCCCAAGTTAGTTCCCATCACATTTTGTCTAAGATTGAGTTCTTGCTGTATGCCTGTGTATGGGAAATGATGAATCCACAGACCCCCACAACTGGAGACTATTTCGCTTAAACATATAGATCTGCATTTTTGCAGATGTTTCTGGTTTTAATGGGATTTTAATCCCAAAAGATTAAGAATCACTATTTTAAACACAGTTATGATCAGTCCCTTTTATAGACCAGGAGCCTAAACACATTTTTGTTGTTGTTTTCTGGCCCTGGAATTTGTGTACCAGTCTTATCTAAAACAACTTTTTATACATCAGATACACCACTAAATATTTTGCACTAACAAGATTTTCCCCACAGTATTATTTAGCCTGTAGGAGGTAGAACAGAGAAAGTCTTCTGTGATCAAACCATATGACCAAAAAGTGTGTTGTTTGTGTTTACTTTTCAAGGTAAAATAAATTTCAAAGAGAAACCAGAATATCTTATGTCAAATTTTCAACTTATATCAGTTCAGTCGCTCAGTCATGTCCAACTCTTTGTGACCCCATGGACTGCAGTACCCCAGGCCTCCCTGTCCATCACCAACTCCAGGAGTTCACTCAAACTCATGTCCTTTGAGTCAGTGATGCCATCCAACCATCTCATCCTTTGTTGTCCACTTCTCCTCCCGCCTTCAATCCTTCCCAGCATCAGGGTCTTTTCAAGGGACTCAACTTATATAATAGGATTTAAATGCCTTCCAATTATATCTAAAAATCACCCTGATTGAAAACTATTGTACATTTTTTATTAGATTGAGAACAATTCTAAATTAATTTTAATTATACTCCCCAAGAGTATTTTCCACCTAGTATTAAGAATAACCAGCCCTGTATCTTTTCTCCTTTAGGATTTCTGCATTGTTGTTGGCTGATGTCATGGACTTTTTGGTCTATGATTACAAGAATTCCCTATTTATAACTGCTTATGGCTGCCACATGCCTAAAATGTCAGTTAAACTGTTTCTTCATTTATAGTCAGAACATTGGCTACATAAATGAAACTCTTCAATTAAAATTTCACCAGTAGGGAGAAAATATTTGCAAAAGATATATCTGATAAAGGACTATTATCCAAAGTATACAGAGAAATCTTAAAACTTAATAATAAGAAAGCAAATAACTTGATTTAAAAATGGGCCAAAGATCTTAACAGATACTTCACCAAAGGAGATTTATAGAAGCAGAGGAAGAGGTACTCTGCATCATATGTCACTGTTACTGTTCAGTCACTCAGTCATTTCTGACTCTGCAACCCCATGGATTGCAGCACACCAGGCTTCCCTGTCCATCACCAACTCCCTGAGCCTGTTCAAATTCATGTCCATTGAGTCAGTGATTCCATCCAACCATCTCATCCTCTGTTGTCTCCTCCTCCTGCCTTCAGTCTTTCCCAGCATCAGGGTCTTTTCCAGTGAGTCGGCTCTTCACACCAGGTGGCCAAAGCACTGGAGCTTCAGCTTCAGAGTCAGTCCTTCCAATGAATATTCAGGTTTGATTTCCTTTAGGATTGACTGGTTTGATCTCCTTGCAGTCCAAGGGACTCTCAAGAGTCTTCTCCAGCACCACAGTTCAAAAGCATTAATTCTTTGGTGCTCAGCCTTCTTATGGTCCAACTCGCACACCTGTACATGACTACTGGAAAAACTATAACTTTGACTGTATGGACCTTTGTTGGCAAAGTAATGTGTCTGCTTTTAATATGCTGCCTAGTTTTGTCATAGTTTTCCATCTAAGGAACAAGTGTCTTTTTATTTCATGGCTGCGGTCACCATCCATTAGGGAAATTCAAACTAAAACAACAATGCGACACCACTACATACTTACAGAATGGTTAAAATCTGGAACACTAATACTACCAATGCTGGTGAGGATCTGGAGCAACAGGAACTCTCATTCATTTCTGGTGGGAATGGAAAACGGTATAGCCACTTTGGAAGACAGGCAGTTTCTTACAAAATTAAATATACTCTTACTATAGCATCTGGCAATCACCTTCCTTGGTATCTCTTCAAAGGAGTTCAAAAAATGTCTGCCGGAAAACCTGAAAACAGATGTTTATACTGACTTATTCATAATTGCCGAAGCCTGGAAGCAACCAAGATGATTATCAGTAAGTGAATGGATAAATAAACCATGGTACATCCAGACATTATTCATTGCCAAAAAAAGCTATCAAGCCATGAAAAGACATGGAGGAAACTTAAATGCATATTACTAAGTGAAAGAAGCCAGTTTGAAAAGACTACATCCTGTACAATACCAATTGTGTGACATTCGGGAAATGGCAAACTTGATTAAATTCTAATACGTCCATGGAATGAAATAATCTACAGTTTTTAAAAAATGAATTAGACCTGAATTCACTGATTATGATATTTGATATATATTATGAGTATCTAATGAACACGATGAAGAACACATTATGTGGAATTCTTTAAATGAAGTAGTATTAGTAGAGTTATACATATGATTATATTGCTTCTCTTTCATTGAAAATAAAATTACCATCTGTCTTTGACCTCATCTTAAACCACCTCCCCTTTGACCACCATACTTTAACCAGATTTCCGTAACTTCATCAAGTATGTTGCTTCTTAGAGTTTTTGCTTGTCATTCTCTCTGCCTGAAGTGCTTTTCATATATCTGGTTCCTTCTTGTCAGTAAGAACTCAGCTTAACTATCACCTCTTTAGAAGGTCTTTCTACCCCCCAACCTAAAGGAGCCTCCCAGGCCCTCTCCATCACATCACCATTATTTAATTTTCTGCATGGCACCAATCATTATCTGATATTTTTCTATTTATTTTTCTTTTATTATTTTCTATCTTTTTCCACTAAAGTACAAACTCCAGAAGAGCAGTTAGTGCCTGGAACAAGTAGAGAGCAAAGAAATAATCACTGAATGAATGAATAAGTACTTGTTCTTTTTTTTTTTTTTTTTTTTTGTGGCCATGCCACACAGCAAATGGGATCTTAGTTTTCTGCCTAGGTATTGAACCCATGCCCTCTGTAGTGGAGGTGCAGAATCCTAACCACTGGACCACCAGGGAAGTCCCAGTACTTGTTCATTATTTATTTAGCAACTAGTATGATGATTATTTGGAGAAGGAAATGGCAACCCACTCCAGTACTCTTGCTGGGAAAATTCCATGGACAGAGGAGCCTGGTAGGCTACAGTCCATGGGGTTGCAAAGAGTCGGACATGACTGAGCAACTTCACTTTCACTTTTTCACTTTCACTTTTTCACTTTCATGATGATTATTCCAATACCATGTGAATATTACAAAATGAAAATAGAATTACCATATGATCCAGCAATTCTACTTCTGGGTACATACCTAAGAGAATTGAAAGTCAAGTCACCATATTTGTACATCCGTGTTCATAGCAGCATTATTCACAATAGTCAAATGTGAGAAGCAATCCAAATGTCTATCCATGGATGAATGGATAAACAAAACACAGTATATACATGCCATGGGAATATTATTCAGTCTTAAAATGGAAGATAATTCTGACACATACTACAACATAGTTGAGCCTGAGGACATTAAGCTAAGTGAAATAAGGCAGTCAAAAGAAACAAATATTGTATGACTTGACTTATATGAGTTACTGAGAATAGTCAAATTCATAGAGACAGAAAGTGGAAATGGGTTGCCAGGAAAATGGAGAGTTATAAATAACAACAAATGGGTATAGAGTTCAGTTTTGCAAGATGAAGAGTATTCAGGAAATTGGTTGTACAACAATGTGAATTTCTTAGTACTATTGACTTACATACCTAAAAGGGCTTCCCTGGTGGCTCAGTAGTAAGGAATCTGCCTGCCAGTGCAGGAGACGTGGGTTTGATCCCTGGTTCAGGAAGATCCCCTGGAGATAGAAATGGGAACCCACTCCAGTATTCTTGCCTGGGAAATCCCATGGACCAAGGAGCCCATGGGGTCCCAAGAGTCAGACATGAATTAGTGACTAAACCACCATCCACTGAAAAATAGTGAAGATGGTAAGTTTTATGTTTTGCATTTCACACAATCTTTAAAAATGCTTATTTCGTAGTTCACACACAGAAAAGACTTAGAAACAATGGTAACCTAGAAGCAATGATCATCCTTAGTATCCAGATTGTGGCCTACTGGAAATTCCCCACCTGTTGGGTGCTTGGAAAATGATGGATTCCAAACTTGCAACAGGAAATGTACAAGATGGATTGAGACTCTGTGTGTGTGTGTGTGTGTATACATATGGACCTGAAACCAAAGAAACTACCAGGATTAATTGGATCATATCAAAAGCACAGGTTGAAGAGAGATGGGACAATATGAATAGTGGAGAGAAAAAAATGACTGCAATTGATTTAAATGCACTGATTATTTTGGGTAATTTGGTCATATTAACAGTACTAATGCTTCTGGTCCATGAGCATGGTATATCTTTTCATCTGTTTGTATTGTCTTCAATTTCTTTAGTCAGTGTTTTGTAATTTTCTAAATAAAGGTCTTTTACCTCATTAGTTAGATTTACTCCTAGGTATTTTATTCCTTTTTGTTGTGCTTGTAATGAGTTCATTTTTAAGAAATAAAACCCAGAAATGGTTTTAAAATGAACAAACAAAAAAATTAAAAACAAAAACGGAAAATCATCTTTGTCACCACTGGAGGTAGCCAGAGTACTGACTTCTTTACTCTGGAAACTGGGAATTAGAACAACAGAATTAAGCATTTATCCATACTTTCTTGTATGAATTGCCTGGCAAAGTATCTAAAGTGATATATTTGATTAAGCAAAGCACTTCTTTACAGAAGGATGAAAGCTAATGACTATAAAAGTAATGATAAAAGTGAAAAAAATAACAATTTGGTGATCTCTATTGAAGTAATTGATTCTTCTAAAAGCTATCAGGTAAAATTTGGTGGAGGGCCACCTGAACTCATAGGTCATCTTAGCATCCCTAAAACTCTGTCAACCAGACATGTGCTTCTTGACGTGATGCATTGTGAAATATAAAGCATCACCTGTGCAATAGTTAAGCAGGGAAAAAGAACAGAATCTAACCAGGTATTTAGATCTTACTTTAAGTTAGTAGGAAATGCAGGGGACAGAGGAACAATTTAAATGACACTACAAGAAAACATCAAAAACCTTCAGAATGTGAGATACTCTACTGGATCACTGACCGGGTTTTTACAAGTAAAAATCTTGAGAAGTTGAAGAGGAGAAGGATATAACATAGTTCATAATATTAGTGTTTACTTTTGTGTGTTTTTAAAATTTTCATACTGCAGGGTTAAAATTACTCTGTATTACAAATACTACATACAATATACAGAAATTAAAACATATTTTACAGTTTCAACATTTCAAAAATAAAATTCCCCTTATATTCCTGGATTTCCTTCTAATCTTATTCTAACTTTGTGCCTTGGGTAGGTTCATCCACTGCACTTCATCTTTTCTATTGTTTTTCCTTAAATTGACGGAAACAAGAAAGAGTTTTAATTATAATTTAACCATAACCAGAGAAGATAAAAATGAAAATAAGGAAGGTAATTTTCATACTTTAAACTTAAAATTACACATTTATAAAATATAAATTAATCTCTTCATGTTTTTCCCCAAATATAAAATCTCTAATAGTCGTAAAAAATTGGAAACTATTTTTGAAAATAAGTACCTACTTCAAAATAAATCCCCCTTTTCAGGATAATAAACTCTGATGTTTCTCAGAAAAGACTTATTCTTCCAAATATCTTGGCTTCTAGTATGAAGCAAATCAAGTACAGCACGAACTGTACTCTTACAGACATTAAATAATATTGCGGGATTATAATTACACCTTTTTTTGAAAAAAGAGAAGAATACTGTGTGGTATATAGACAATGAGGTATGTTTACAATTTAGTCCATAATTGTCTTATAAAATGTCAGATTTCCTTCTTTTTTAAAAAACAATTTTTACTTGTTTTTGGCTCTGCTGGGTCTTCATTGCTGCGCAGACTTTTCTCTAGTTGCAGCGAGCTGGGGCTACTGTCCAGTTGCAGGGTGAGGGCTTCTCATTGAGGTGGCTTCTCCTGTTGTGGAGCATGGGCTCTAGGGTGTGGGCTTCAGTAGTTGTGGCTCCGGTGGTCCAAAGCACAGGCTCAGTAGTTGCGGTGGAGGTGTTTAGTTGCTCCATGGCATGTGAGATCTTCCCAGACCAGGGATCAAACCCGTGTCTCCTGCATTGGCAGGTAGATTTTTCACCACTAAGCCATCAGAGAAGCCTTCGAATTTCCTTCTTTAAGGATCAATTCTGAGTCCGTCAGGGATGTAGTCAGTCCTTGGCAGTACAGAGGAGGCACATTTATTGATAATCTGTGTGGATTGCTGATATCATGGAAAACAAAATCAGTATCAAAGGCAGACTGATGTATTGGAAAGTGAATCTGGTGGAAAAAAAAAATAATGAAAACCCCAGAAAGAAGAAATGACAGTAGCCACATAAGTAATTTACATAAATTTAAGATGAAAACCTGTCTACAGATTTGACAGATGAGTGAACAGTGACAGTGTACAGCCACTGACAAATGTCAGCCTGAAAGCAGCATGCCGACAGACTCCACGACTGCAGAAACTGCAACCAAAGCACCTTGCATTAACCAAGAAAAGTCCTAGACTTCAACTGTACAGATGAGTTATCATTAGTTGGAGTCTAGTCTCAGAAATTCCATTCTTACATCTCAAAGTCTATTTTCAACAAAAATCCTATATCTTTGACACCATATCCATGTTTTTTCTACCTCTTGTTACATTTCTACCTCCCTCTCCTATCCTCCCCAAAACTATTCAGCTGGAGAAATAAAACAGAAGCTTCTGGTTTCTGCAAAGTCATGAGGATGAATATACAATTTTGAGAATTTGAGGAGGAGCCCCAAGGCACTCTGATCAGCTGTTTTGGGGGCAGAAATGTCTTTCCTTGCCTGTTGCATTTTGCAAAATAGCATGATTTAGTACAAAAACTTGCACTCTGATGTCAGACAGACCTGGAATTGAATTCTGATTTTCAATACCTCCTCTTTGAGTCTTAGCTTTTTCATTCGTTAAATAGAGATGTAATGATTTTCTTCTTCGGGTTTTTATGGACAATAAAGTAGCTGAGACAGTATATGTAATGGGAAAGTTAAACAAACAAACAAAAAAACCTGTCTATAATGAAAATAGTGGTGCTTATACCTATTTGAGCTCCTTTCTTTTAAAACAGCTTAGGAGACCACACAGGTGAGCATCTTGATTCTAAGTGACCTGATTGGCCGGGGGTGACTACTCTGGGATGTTGCTCTGGGTCCTTAACACTCAAGAACTCCTTGCTGTGTAATTTACTTACGGGGTTGCTTAGATCCTTCTGGGCTTCCCTTGTGGCTCAGCTGGTAAAGAATCTGTCTGCAATGTGGGAGACCTGGGTTCAATCCCTGGGTTGGGAAGATCCCCTGGAGAAGGGAAAGGCTACCTGCTCCAGTATTCTGGCCTAGAGAATTCCATGGACTGTTCAGTGCATGGGGTCACAAAGAGTCGGACACAACTGAGCGACTTTCACTTAGATCCTTCTACCAATGGTGTGTAAAGCAACCCATTGCCTCAAAGCAATGGGAAAGTTTAGAGAGAAGCCACAGAGGAGATTAGAGACAGAAGGCTAAATGCTTAGGGGGAAAAAACAAAAAACAAACCAGAGCAAGCGGTGCTCTTGAACCAGGAAAAGTAAAGACTGGTTACTACTGAGGCTAGCCTTCCAGTGCCCCTGGGTTATTATGTAAAGTAGACCACTCAACTTTGCTCTTCGTGGCACTCTGAAAAATGTAACCCTGCCCTGGTGCACCTGGGGACCCACACCCTACTGACCAAAACAGGCGTGGGAGGAGCAGGGTTTAAAGAGATTAATAGTAGAGGTGTTGGTCGCTCAGTCGTATCCGACTCTTCTGAGACTCCACAGACTGTACCCTGTCAGGCTCCTCTGTCCATGGGATTCTCCAGGCATGAATACTGGAGTGGGTTGCCAAACCCAGAAGCAAAAAATCAGAGAGAGGAGAGAAAAACAGGAGAACACAATACAGCAGTTGGGATGGTAGTCTTTGCAGCCCTGAGCCAGCCTAAGCCACGAGGAGAATCTGACCCCAGAGCTATCAGAACTCACTGGTGGGTGCTCGCAGTTTAAATGTAGTTTTCGCTAGTTGAAGCAACTGGAGTAGAAACCACAGCCATTGGCACCTTTGCTGAGGTGTGATTAATATACCTTCAGGCCCATGTTAAGGACTGAGTCAGCAGCCACAGCTCAACACGGCCTGACAGTTCTTTGCCACTGAAAAGAGTAATCTAAATCAAAAGCAAAAAAAATAAAAAACAAACTTGTTTTGGGGTGACAAGATCTCCCGTCTGTAAGGGGAAAAAAAATTCAATTCTTGGTGGCTGTGAGAATGAGGAGGTCTCAAAAGTGATAGCTCTGAGACAGAAAATGGAAGTTTGCACTAAATTAAGTATCTCAGCATAAAAGGTGGGTGGGCGTGTGGGTGGCAGGAGGCACTTCTGTGAGGAAGCAGTAAAAGTGAGCATTCAAGTCAGGGTAAAATCGCTCAAGTGAGAGACAAAGTTTCAGGGCTGACTGACCTGCAGTGGGTTCTGTGTGTCTGTGAACAGAAAACACCACGTACTTGAGGACCATGAAGCACTCCAGCCCTGCTGGCATAGCCAGACCATCTCAGACAACACACACCATGAAATCCAAGTGCACGTCTGTCCCACCAAGGGGAAGTTCAGCTCTCCTGCCTCTCAGTGGAGAAATGTACACTCAGCCCTTGGATCCAGGTTAAATAAGATGAAGAACTGTTGAGTGGGAATTAGTCATTGCCTAATCATCTCTGGAGATCTTTATAAACAGGCTATATTTTTATTTGCCATTAAACAGTTTAGGTCATTCATATTTGAAGCCTGAGGAACATGCTATGTCATTTCTTATCTTTCTCTAGACTAGACTAGACTAGATTTTCAGAGCTGTGGGTGCACTTTTCCATGGGCTGTTAAAGAGGAAAATTGGGGCTAGCCGCTAGGCTGACAAAGCAGAAAGCTGCTTTTTCTCAGATGTTACAAGAAACACTTAATGGTATTGCCATAAAAGATTACTCGAGGCCACAGCTTTTACAGCAGGATGACTAACTGGAGACAGCCTTGATGTAAATTAAAGCCGCCATCTCAAGCATGTTAAAATGTTTGCAGCTGGTCAATCAGGATGTTATGCAAAAATAGATGGGAAGGAAGCAGTTTTTGCTACCATTCCATTTTGATTAGATTTTGATGTTGCCAGTGTCGAGTTGGGTATCTGTACTTATATTTTGAAATTTTGAATTTCCTGCAGCTCACTGAAAATAAATTCACTTTTCTCTTTTTTTTTCCTGAAATCTTTATACCATTATAAAGATTATATCTTTATAATCTTTGTATTATATGACAACTCTGCCTCTAGTTACAAATAAGAGTTGCAGTTTGCTTTTGAGCTTGTGACATTGCCAGTCTAGAATTTAAAAATTTTTCAACTCTAAATTTCACGATAAATTTTTTACTGTGAGTAGTGTTTTCCTAGTAAATTGTTGATAGAAGGTTTTAAACTCTCACAGCTTATTAGTCCACAGCAATTCTAGTTATTTATAAAGTTACTGAAAGCCTTTTATGGATCTTATACTAGGTTCACTAAGAAGGTGCAATCTTCGGAGTTATTTTAGTGTTCTTCTCCTTGGAGGATTTCTGATATGTTTTCTTGCACAGAAATATGGACTAATGGCTCTTCTCTTTTGCAGTTTATGAAACTTGGAAGATTTGAAATTCAAACATAAGGGGCAGAGAAATTGGTCCAAAGGTAAGGCTGGAGATGGAGGAAATGAAAGGGAGAACAGGGAACACCGAACAAAGGCAGAAGAGGCACACAGGATGGTGCAAGGAGAAACAGCTGGAAGGTTAGAGGTGATACTTCTGCGTGAAAGGACCAAGGAAGGAACAGTGAACTTTCACAGAGTCGCTCAAACTTGAGGTCTGTGGTTCTGACTTCAAAAGTACCCCCAGACGTCATCATTACCCAGAGACTGAAAAAGAGGTCTGGGCTAGATTCAGGTTAGAGGCAAATATCGCACACAAACACCCATATACAAACAGAAGCAGACTATAACACACTTCTAAGGCGTTGTGGATGATTTCTTTCTAGGAAGGGACTCTGGAATTAATTAGAAGTGTTGAGAGGTTTGTTCCCAGGCCAAGGAGAGGACTGTCCCCCAAATTTTCAAACCAGAAATGAACTTTAGGATCCCAGCTTTTAATAACTTCTTTGGATTTTTTTAATACACGGATGTGTAAAATGAATTTAATACAAAAGAATAGATCAGATAGCCTGATTTATTCTACTTGAAATAAAAATACATTTTACCAGTTATCCACGTCATTGTGAAACAAATACCTTCAAAATCTTAGTTAAGCTTCTCAGGGTACATAAACTTACTTAGAGATTAGCCACATTTCCTGATAATATCACAGCGTCTGTAGATTTTTTTAAATGTAGAGGTTCTGATACTCTCAGTACCGTAAATTCCAAATTATTTCATTGTATTCCTCCTGATATAGTGTAGGGAAATGTTATCAGTTCAGTTCAGTCACTCAGTCGTGTCCGACTCTTTGCTACCCCATGAATCACAGCACGCCAGGCCTCCCTGTCCACCACCAACTCCCGGAGTTCACTCAAACTCATGTCCATCGAGTCGCTGATGCCATCGAGTCGCTGATGCCATCCAGCCATCTCATTCTCTGTCGTCCCCTTCTCCTCCTGCCCCCAATCCTTCCCAGCATCAGTCTTTTCCAGTGAGTCAATTCGTCGCATGAGGTGGCCAAAGTATTGGAGTTTCAGCTTTAGCATCAGCCCCTCCAATGAACACCCAGAACTGATCTCCTTTAGAATGGACTGGTTGGATTTGCTTGCAGTCCAAGGGACTATAATCTATCTCAAAAAAAAAAAAAAAAAATAGAAGTAAATATGAACAAATGGAGTTCTGGAGTTATTTCCAAGAGAACATTAATTGCCTTATGGTAAGTGCTTTACATTTCATGAATTTATGATTTAAAATTTGAAGCATATTTAAAGTAGCAAAAAGAGTTCAGTGTACTTTCACCTTATCACTGGAATTATCAGGCTTCTGCTGCCTCTGTTCCACCTATCCCTGATTTTCCCTTTTTGGAAGTATTTGGAAGCAAAATCCAACTGTTGAGAACTCAGTTCATACACCTTATTTGGTGTAAAGTTTTGAAAATATGTCCATTTTCTTTGCATAGTCACAATGCTATTATTACACACAATAATAGTGACATTTTCCCCTTTACCTCATACCCAAACCATAATGAAATTTGCCAGTTATCTCAAAAATGTATATTTTTACAGTTGGTTAGTTTAAATAAGATCCCCAAATATCCTTTATTGCTTGTAATTACCATGTCCTGTAAGTCTTTTATGGTCTATGCAGTAATTCCTCTCCATTTTCCCCCTTCAAGCTACCAGCTTGTTGAAAAAGCTAGGCCAGTTATTCTGTAGAGATATTTATTTCTAAAGTGTAATGTTTAAAGGTGAAATAGTAATGTAGGGGCGGGGAGGAGATCCAACAGGGAGAGGATATATGTACACCTACAGCTGATTCACTTCGACCTACAGCAAAAACTAAAACAACCCTGTAAAGCAATTATACCCCAATTTAAAAAGTAGTAATAGAGTATCACCTAAAATACTTGGTGCCTCACTAAATAAATAACTGAGGCCCTGGGACTTCCCTAGCAGTCCAGTGGTTAGGACTTGGCACTTCCACTGCCAGGACCTGGGGTCAATCCCTAGTTAGGGAACTAAGATCGCACAAGCCATGCAGCACAGCCAAAAAAAAAAGTGATAATTGAAGCCCTAACGGATATTATTATCTCACTTGAAATTAACCCTTAGAGTATTTATTTCACTCCAATTTACAAATCAAATAAAATAAAATAGGTCCCTTTTGAATTTGCTGAATTTATCTCCACTTTCCTCTCACAATTAGATTTTCCCTTTGAGAGAGCTATGTAAATTAAAAAATAAATGATACTTTATTATTATCTTGAGGTTTTGGAAAATGTCCATATCTTGGTGGACTGGCGGATGAACAATGAGTGTACTAGCCCCTAATCAATGCTTTAGTTTTTGTTGCTCAGTCATTCAGTGGTGTCCGACTCTTTGCAACCCTATGGACTGCAGCACACCAGGCTTCCCTATCTTTCACAATCTCCTGGAGTTTGCTCAAACTCATGTCCATTGAGTCGGTGATGCCATCGAACCATCTCCTCCTCTGTCGTCCCCTTCTCCTTCTGCCCTAGATCTTTCCCAGTATCAGGGTCTTTTCCAATGAGTCAGTTCTTTGCATCAGGTGGCCAAAGTATTGGAATTTCAGCTTCAGCATCAGTCCTTCCAATGAATATTTAGGGTTGCTTTCCTTTAAGATTGAGTGGTTTGATCTCCTTGTTGTCCAAGGGACTCTGAAGAGTCTTCTCCAGCACCACAGTTTGAAAGCATCAGTTCTTCATTGCTCAGCCTTCTTTATGGTCCATACATGACTACTGGAAAAACCATAGCTTTGACTAGATGGAACTTTGTCAGTAAAGTGATGTCTCTGCTTTTTATTACGCTAAGTTTGTCATAGCTTTTCTTCCAAGGAGCAAGTGTCTTTTAATTTCATGGCTGCAGTCACCATCCACAGTGGTTTTAGAGCCCAAGAAATTAAAGTCTGTCACTGTTTCCATTTTTTCCTCATCTATTTGCCATGAAGTGATGGACCAGATGCCATGATCTTCATTTTTTGAATGTTGAATTTTAAGCCAGCTTTTTCTCTCTCCACTTTCACCTTCATCAAGAGGCTCTTTAGTTCCTCTTTGCTTTCTGCCATTAGAGTGGTGTTATCTGAATATCTGAGGTTATTGCTATTTATCCCAGCTATCTTGATTCCAGCTTGAGCTTTATCCAGTCCAGCATTTCACTTGATATACTCTTCATATAAATTAAATAAGCAGGGTGACAATATAAAGCTTTGACGTACTCCTTTCCCAGTTTTGAACCAGTCCATTGTTCCATGTCTGGTCCTAACTGTTGCTTCTTGACCTGTATACAGGTTTCTCAGGAGGCATGTAAGGTGGTCTGGTATTCCCATTTTTTAAAGAATTCTCCAGTTTGTTGTGATCCACATAGTCAAAGGCTTTAGTGTATTCAATGAAGCAGAAGTAGATTTTTTTTTTCTGGAATTCACTTGCTTTTTCTATGCTCCAACAGATATTGGCGATTTGATCTCTGGTTCCTCTGCCTTTTCTAAATCCAGCTTGTACATCTGGAAGTTCTTGGTTCACATACTGTTGAATCATTGTTTTTACTTTTTTATTATTATTATTGCTCTTAACAATAGCTCTCTTCACAGATATAGAAAACAAACTTATGGTTACCAAAGAAGAGGGGGCAGGGGTAAATTAGTAGTTTGTGATTAATATATACACACTACTATGTATAAAGTAGATAAATAACAAGGACATAGGTATGTCCTTGCATCAGTATCCTCAGGGCACTTTACTCAGTATCTTATAATAACCCATAATGGTAAACAATCTGAAAAAAAATGCATAACTGAATCACTTTGCTATATATCTGAAAGTAACACAACATTGTAAATAAAAAAAAAAAATCTCTAACCCAGAGTAGTGTTAGGAATTTGCTAAACCCTTTTCAAATACTGTGTCATTAAATCTGTAAAGGTGACACTGTCATCCACATTTTATTCAAAGGTTTCAACCCTGATTTGTGTGACTGAAAGCTCTTAAACACTTAACATTGCCTACCTCCACATGCTTTATTTTCCTTTGCTTATACTGCTTTACATATTATTCCATCAATATTACCTTTGCCCTGACTTGAATTGTTTTAGAGGCTAAACTATTTCTTCTCCCCAGCCCTCCCTCCCTCATGACTTTTTGACCAAACTGACTTTGAGACCTCAGACAATGCAAACTCATCTAGTGAACAGTGATCCGTGTCACAATATTTCCAGCGTTTTAGACCATAAGACATTCAATGTATTGATTTTTCCTGTCTCTGAACTGACAAATTTTGGCTTTTTATTTGACTGTTGCATCTTTTTTCTCCATCAGCTTATTTTCATTTGAAGCTTCACTTGGAAGTTTTCTCAGGTGTGTCTTATCCAATAGAGAGATTATCTTTCAGATGCTTTTCAGTATTGTAGCTTCCCAAGTCCCAGTGAAAGATAATATTTACATTAGGATGTCTTATCTGATATAATCTATGGAAAGTATTTTAAATATTTATTAATGCAATATACCCTACTATATTAAGTAATATTTCATGTTTATTATCAGATATAGCTTGATATAAATTTAAATTTGATATAAATCTGGATTCTGAGAATTTACTTTTACTCTGATTGCTTTAGACATGCCTCAGCTGCTATTTTCATGAGGCCACTTTCCTTCATGATTTTGAGGATATTACTCAGGGCTAGCATCATCAAGCAAAACTTGGAGATGTCTGTCATCTTCCTATTTATGTTTCTGGGGCTTTGATTGCAACTTGTGCCAGGTTCAGTTAAATACCATGACCAAGAAGACGTCATCCTGTCTCTTGTCAGCATCATGATTTAATCACCAAGATACTCACCAAGTCTTCGAATGAGTCCTGGAGTTTGCTGATGGCCATGTCTGTGACTCAGCTATGCTTCCTGTATAGTACACTCTATATTATAGGAATTGTCCTGGTGGATAGCATCCAAGGCAGATCCAGCTCCTCCCTCAGCTCCACTGGGAACTCTGTTCATCTCACCTCTAAAACCAAATGGACGATAACATCCACAGAGTGAACGTTGTTGTTGCTTAGTTGCTCAGTCGTGTCCGACTCTTTATGAGCCCACAGACCATAGCCCACCAGGCTCCTCTGTCCATGGGATTTCCCAGGCAAGCACACTGGAGTGGCTTGCCATTTCCTTCTCCAGGGGATCTTCTCTACCCAGGGATCAAACTTGTGCCTCCTGCACTGGCAAGCAAATTCTTTACCACTGAGCCACCAGGGAAGCCCAACAGAGCGATTATCCAGTTAGTAAATATGTTATTTAACAGTGTTGTCTCAGGTTAATTTAACTGGGCATTACAAGCAGAGCTATTTCACTTCTGAGCCACAACCAAAATCCTGGCCATAATGCACCCACTTCAAGATACGCATGGTAAGGTCCACACTGCTTTTCTCTAGTGATGTTCTAGGGTTATCCTTATATTGAGCAAGATGGAACCATGGGCTGAGTTCGGAGTGCACAGGCCTTTGATGTTTTTAAAATATCACCAAGAAAACTGGAGTTGTAGAATATATCTCCCAAGGAACAACTCAGCTGCCCAGAGAGATAGGGAAAAAATAGATTCATATGAGACTCAGCTATGAATGCTTGAGATGCCTCTCACAGCCCTTTCTCATGTCCCTCTGTCCTTGTTCCTGGTGTGGGCCAGGAATAGGCGCTCCTAAGGGCTCCCAGTCCCTCAGTGCCCCCTACCCTTGAGGCAAGCATTTCATCCACATTATTTCACTGGATTTTTTATAACAGTCACATGAAGTAAGTAGTAGTGATTATGAAATCAAAGCTTAAAGTAGTTTGTATCTGTTAATCTCCTCAGCGAGGTTAGAACAGAAACTGAGATCATTTAGGAGTGTTTGTAGAATTGTACATTGCTAAGATATTTCTATCTTATTTTGCAAAGGGATTAGTCCACAAGAGACTTGAAACAACCAGAAAGAAAGGAAGGAAGGAAAGAAGGAAGGAAGGGGAGATGGAAAGAGATAGGGATGAAAGAAGGAAAGAAAGAAAAAGAGAGGAAGGGAAAGAAAAAATTGCTCCTTTCCTTCAACAGCTTGAGAAATATGGGTTTAGACATTTAATGATTAGTCCAAACTTTCACATCACGTAAGTGTCAGAATTAAGATTTACACCTTCTCCTGGCTTCAAAGTTCCTGCTCTTTACAATGATGCTCTACTATCTCCCAATTTGATAATGGTGATGATGAGTTAAGAAAGAAACAAACCAGCAATCCGATGAAAATTTGTCGTTAATTTTAAGAGATTCACAAACTCAAACTTCAGAATTTGAAGGCCTGAACTAAGAAAAGGAGATTACATACCAAAGCCAAGGTTTTGGCTCCTATATAGTCACCATCATCATCTTTTTGACCACAGTTATTATGGTCAGCATGAACTGAGAGCTGAGAGCCAAGAACTGATTTATGTGCTTAACACGAATTATCCTGTGCTCCCAGGACAACTCAGTGAGGCAGGCATTGTTTGCCCAGGCAGCAGCAGAGCCAGGATGCACAGAGGATGTGCCTGACATTAAAGCCCTGGCATTTAACCACTTTGCTCTACTCTTCCCACTTATAATGCACAATCAATTCATGAGGATATCTGGGGAGGCACCGAAGCTTGTTTGTGAATAATGGGGGCTTGGGCATCAAACTAACTGGCTTTGAATTTGGTTGAAGAGCTATGTCATTTTAGGCACTGGGGGTGAAGGGGGGAGGATGGGGGGAAGAGAAAGTGAGTTTGGAATCGACGTGTGTACACTGCTGTATCTAAAATGGATAACCAACAAGGACCTGCTGTATGGCACAGGGATCTCTGCTCAATGTTATCCGGCAGTCTGGATGGGAGGGGAGTTTGGGGGAGAATGTATACATGTATATGTATGGCTGAGTCCCTTTGCTGTCCACCTGAAACTATCACAACACTGTTAATCGGTTATACCCCAATATAAAATAAAAAGTTAAAAGAACTGTGTAATCTTAGACATGTTTCTTAACCTCTCTGTGCTTCAGTTTTCACATCTGTAAAAAGACCTGCCTCAAAAGCTTATGGTAAGGATTAAATTTTTTAAATGAACAATGTTTGGCACACAGTGTTCTATAAATTATAGCTATTGGTGATATTGTTGGCATTATATATCAGTACTTTTTAGGTTGACACAAGAGTAAACAAATGTGGAGTTATAGTTTGTGGATTATACTACATAATCCACAATATAATATAAACTATATTATAGTTTGTGGATTTTGATCCTTGGTCAGACTTTACTAAATTTTGCTTTTCATAATAATGTGTGGCTTTGTGGAGTTCCATCTAACATGCTACGAAAGAGCAAAATTAACCTAATACTTTGTATTTGCTAGGATGTCACAATCTTTATTTTAGGTCTTCTCATTTGATTAAATTGCTGCTCTCTTAAATACTGAAAGAAACAGACCTCAAAACAAAAAACAAAAAAAAACCCACCAGGAAGTTGTTACTCCAAGGAAAGGAAACCATTTATGTATTTGTTTCTGAAAGATATTTATGATTTCAGTTCTAAGAATGTAAGTTCCAGAAACTAACATCCAGAACACTGCCTTCTGCATAGTAGGTGTTCAGTAAATGGTGGTGGTGCTTTAGTCACTAAGTTGCGTCAGACTTTTTTGCAATCCCATTGACTGTAGTCCGCCAGGCTCCTGTGTCCATGGGATTCTCCAGGCAAGAATACTGGAGAGGGTTGTCATTTCCTTCTCCAGGGATCTTCCCGACCCAAGAATTGAACCTGCACCTCCCGCATTGCAGGCAGATTCTTTACTGCTGGGCTACCAGATCCTCTCAATAAAGGCATCTTATGGAGAACTCTGTCCCAGAGGATTATATTCCTTTTAAAATATATATCAGTTAAAAAAATCAACCTTTGCTGTCTTTCTACTCAATTTTGCTATATTTATCTGCAGTGAGCAGAAAAGAGCAGCCTGGGCTCCAGCTGATGTATGTCTGCTAACTTGACCCTCTAGCTCGTCCCTGCCTGCGGGGTGGGGAGCAGTGAGCTGTGTGTGCAGAGCGCGGCCCCTGAGTCAGCGTTACATCACCCTGAGTCAGATCCTGCTCCCGCATCACCGCGTGGGGCGGGTCTGCTCTGCAGCGCTCACTGCAGTCCTCGGCCACTCCCAGCGGTCTCCAGTCTGCGCAGGAACCGAGGGGTGCCGCCGTGGGGGCTTGCTCCTGCAGCAGGAACGCCTTGCCGCTCAGCTCGCCCCTTGGCCTCTCTCCTGTGGTTTTTGCCATCTTGCAGATGACTCTGCATCCTCCCTGGCTCTCCTGCTTTCTCTGCCCCTGCTGTTCATTTACTGACCTCTCCCCATCTCCTTAGAAGAACTCAAGAGGTAGCCTCTTTGCTCGGGTAATAAACTAAAGAAAGAAGTTGATGTTTGAGTTTAAAAAAAAAGAGTCTCAATTCTGATGACATGATTTATGACTCCATCAATCTTTGGCGGATAATTTCCTCATCTGTGAAACGTGAGGTTTAGACCAGTGTTTCTGGCACCTGGACCTGCTGATGCCCTGAGAATCTGACTCCTTTGGTCCATGTGGGGCCTGGGAAACTATATTCTTAAAACCTCCCCATGCTGTTTGGGTAGACAGCCAGGCTCACCCATCATTAGACATGGTCATTTCCAAAGTCCTTCTAACTCTTAACAGTCTATGAATCAAGTCCCTGAGTCAAAAAAGGAATTTGTTAACTGCATCGATTTAGATGGACCACAAAATGGTAGAAAGATTCTTATTATTTTATTTTGGTAAAAATGAAATGCTTATATCTTAAAAAAAACCAAGTTCAAATACCATGGGATATCACTTATATGTGGGATCTAAGATAAAATACAAATGAACATATTTACAAAACAAAAACAGACTCATGGACATAGAGAATAGACTTGGGTTGCCAAGGATAGGAGGATGGGAGAGGGAAAGATGAGTTTGGGATTAGCAGATGCAAGCTATTATATATAGAATGGATTAACAATAAAGTCCTATATATATGTGTGTGTGTGTGTGTGTACTACTGAGTCACTTTGTTGTACAGCAGAAATTAAATACAACATTGTAAGTCAACTATACTTCAGTAAAACTAAAACAACAAAAAAAGGCACGTTCACCGGGCAACTGCAGAACTATTTGTGTTTAAGCATGAAATTTTGTCTTGAAAAATTCTAAACTGAACGGAAGTGCCAAGTCAGAGCCCAGTGTTCTGTGGCCTCTCACTGACCGAGTAGGTCCAGCGTCCCAGGAGAGAATGCAGTCAGCTCGCTGGGTCAGCAGGATTCCAGTTCTCCGGCGGTTGGCAGCAACTGGCCAAGTTCATTGTGAGCACTTCCTGCCTTGTTTGTTTGCTATGGACTGCATCAGGAAACAAAGTCTGTCAAATTAAAATTTCTGGCTGAACCCTTTGTTGAGAAAGCTACATTATCTATGACATCAGTGACAAGGCCAGAATCGAGAAAATATACATGAATCTCCTCCCTCAAAAGTATTCAGAAAAAGAGAGGGAGGCCAGATGTTTCCTTTCTGAGAGCAAAGGGCCTGAGAACAATGGGTGGGAGGAACAACTATGAAAGGTCCACTTGGACTACTTCCTCAGTGCCTCTGGATGCTACCAAGTTCCATGAGGGCATCACACTCCTCTGTCCTGGGACAGGACCTGGCAAGTAACAGATGCTCAAGAAATATTAAACAAATACATAAATCAGGCAGTTCTGATCATCCAAAGACTGCTACCTGCTAAGAGTTAATTGGGGAAAAACTCTAGTGAATTCTAAACTCAGAAAGATAGAGATTAGGTTTTACTCATTTTATGGGGCTTGGCAACATCATCAGTAAACATTTTGTCAAAATAAATTGGCCAAGAGCTCTTCTAGTTTGAGGAAAAGAAAGGCAACACAAGAACTGCTAGTAAAGGTTACCAAAGTCTGCATGTATAATATAAATTGTACATTCAGTTCAGTTCAGTCACTCAGTCGTGTCCGACTCTTTGTTACCCCATGAATCACAGCACACCAGGCTTCCCTGTTCATCACCAACTCCCGGAGCTCACTCAAACTCATGTCCATCGAGTCGCTGATGCCATCCAGCCATCTCATTCTCTGTCGTCCCCGTCTCCTCCCACCCCCAATCCCTCCCAGCATCAGACTCTTTTCCAGTGAGTCAACTCGTCGCATGAGGTGGCCAAAGGATTGCAGTTTCAGCTTTAGCATCAGTCCTTCCAATGAACACCCAGGACTGATCTCCTTTAGAATGGACTGGTTGGATCTCCTTGCAGTCCAAGGGACTCTCAAGAGTCTTCTCCAGCACCACAGTTCAAAAGCATCAATTCTTCGGCGATCAGCTTTCTTCACAGACCAACTCTCACATCCATACATGACCACAGGAAAAACCATAGGCTTGACTAGACAGACCCTGGTTGGCAAAGTAATGTCTCTGCTTTTTAAATTGTACATTAGTTGTTTTTTTTTTTTCTTGAAAAACTAAAGGCACCTAACTGTTGATGGTAATACTTATTTAAGTAAGAGAAATAGCATTTTTCAAGGTAATGTGTTTACAAACATGAATACGATAGTCTTAGGACAGAACACTGAGTGATTAACAGTAGTAAGGATTTGAATTGCCCAAATTCAACAGGCAACTTGTTAAATAAACTCTGATGTTTTGATGCAATTATATTTTTGGTTGAAATCACATTTCCAAAAACATTTACTGCCGTGGGGAAATATATATATATGTTAAATCAGAAAGACAAGGCAGCAGAAGCTGTTGGCTCCTACCCCGGCCATCTCCCTTCTCTTTCCTAACAACACAGCTTTGTCAAAGTTTCTACTCTCTTCAGCATAGCTGTGTGCTTCAGTGGGCAGCCCTGCTCTAGGGAATCAGTCACCAGTGGTCTCCATGAATGCCCCTTGCAAGTGGTAGGCTGAGACATGGACAGGCATAGGTCATTTCAGGCAAGTGATATGGTTTGGGTGGGGAGGAAGCTTCTGGAAAGTTTTCTTCCTTCTTAAAAAGAGACACAGGAAACCAAAGTTCTGCTTCTACCTATTGGTGTGTCTGCAAGTGATGCCTGCACCATAGCAACTACCAGGCAGCAAGGCTGGGCCGAGCTGACACCAGGAGAAGGCAGGAAGAGAGGAAGGCCTAGATGGGGGACAGGGTGGCTGTTGATCTGCTGGTCCCTCAAACTTGGCATCATCCGCTGTAAGTCGGTGGCCAAAAGTCAATTAATCAAATGTCCACCCACTGTAATCAATTCCCCATATGGCCAATTTGCTGAATTTACTCACTGATTTCAACTACTTATTTAGATACAGATGACTGATTTTCATTTAGTCTTCAAAACAGCATTTAAGAAATATTCAATATGTCTTTGTCCCAGTCCCTTATTGCTGTAACTTAAGACTGACTGTTAATGAATTGTCCTGCTTAAGAAGTCACTTTATATCTGGACTTCAGTAAGCCAATTATTTCTGATTGTTTAAGGCAAATGAAAATTGAGCCTTGGTTTTCTCTTACTTGCAGCTAAAAGCATATTAATACATTTGGTTGAGAGAGAGGCAGAAGAATTCTCTCTCACATATTTCTGAATTGTAGGAATGGGAATACAGCTGATTTGTGCATTTATTATGTTTACTTTGCACTTTCTATGTTTTCCAATTTTTAAAGTAATGAATGTGTATACTATGAGTAAGTAAAGTGAAAGTGAAAGTCGCTCAGTCGTGTCCAACTCTTTGCCATCTCATGGACTATACAGTCCATGGAATTCTCCAGACCTCATGGACCATACAGTTCATGGAATTCTCCAAGACAGAATACTGGAGTATTCCCCTTCTCCAGGGGATCTTCCCAACCCAGGGATTGGACCCAGGTCTCTGTCATTGCAGCCAGATTCTTTACCACTTGAGCCATATGAATAAAGTATAAAACCATTCTTAAAATCTGTGTTCAGTGCTATAAATGGTATAAATGCTAATCTCAGAGTGTTGTAAGAGGGTTGCTAATTGGCACTGAGTTAAGCTGAGGAGAGTGGCGGGTGGGCAGCAAGGCTTCCCAAAGGAGAGGCCACTGACTTAATTCTAGAAGAATAAGTATGCATGGGATGAGTCAGAGGTGAGGGATAGGACCTCTGACTCCATTGTTCCTGATTTGCTTAAGGAGGACTAGGGGAACACTTTCAGAATATTTACCGTCTCCTCTACGCCCACACTTTTCAAATATGCAACAACTGAAAGCAGGTATTATTATCTCCATTTTAGAGCGCTAAAGACTGAAGCTCAAAAACTCACACAAAGAACCAATGTTGAAGCGGCAATTTAACCAAAGTCTTAATGTTACAAGCAACAGCCCTCACAGATGAGCTTCATGGAGGTAGAAAATCAGGACATGGAAGCACCCTAAATGTCCATCAAAGAGGATAAAGAAGATGTGGTACATATATGCAATGGAATATTATACTCAGTCATAAAATGATTGAAATAAAGTCATTTGCAGCAACATGGATGGAACAGAGATTATCATACTGAGTGAAGTCAGAAAAAATATCGTATGACATTGCTTATGTGTGGAATCTAAAAAATACTGGTACAAAATTTACGAGATAGAAATAGAGTGGCAGGGGTAGAAAACAAACATGGTTACCGTGGGGGTGGGGGGAAGTGGGGAGGAGGGATAAACTGGGAGATTGGGATTGACATATGCACACTACTATATATAAAATAGATAACTAATAAGGTGCATAGCACAGGGTACTCTGCTCCATACTCTGTAATGCCCTATATGGGAAAAGAATTTTTAAAGAATGGATACATATATATGTATTAATGAAGTTGATTCACTGTGCTGTACAGCAGAAACTAAGACAGCACTGTAAATCAACTATACTCCAATTAAAAACTTACGAAAATCCTAGGGTGTTAGAGCTGCAGAGACTGTTCAGACAAATAACTGCTGTGATTATGAGTAAACTGAAAACCAACTCAAAGCACTTAAGCAAAAGCGGGATGGGTTGCCTCACGTCGCGAGGAAGTTTGCATAGAGTGGGACAAGCATCAGGCTTGGCTATACCCAGGGTTTGAGGCTGTGGCCAGTACAGGACACATTTCACCTACAAAAGGAGACAGAGTCCCAAGACTGCAGAAAGGGGACCACGGGAAAGATGCCTCTGTGAGGCCACTGACCATTCTCTGTAGCCCCCGAACCTGAGGTTCCAAAGCAGCAGAAGTTAGTGTGTCACTAAGGTCAAAGTGGTCCACACTCCCATCCAAAAATGTGTGCAAAGGATCTGCATCATTTTGTTATTTGTTGTTCATGGATCACTGTTGTCTGCCCTTAAAAAAATCTTATTGCCTCGGGAGTCTGGACACAGCAACCACAGACAGAGGAAGGAAGGGAACTCACTTCCCAGCAGGCAACCATCAGGCACGCTGACTACAGGGAGGTCTTTCAAGGTAAGGATTTCATTAGCGTTAGGTGGAACGCCTGGTTTTCAACTCAGTGTGGAGTATTTATATTTTAGAACCTCCTGATGGAAACACTGAGGCAAAGAAAAAAAAAGGAGGGGGACCATCTATTTTCTTTTTTCCTCTACTTACTCCCTAAAACAGGGGTGGGCAGTTTTTTTCCACAAAGGATCTAATAGGAAATATTTTTGGCTCTGAAAACCATATAGTCTCTGCAGTGATGATTCAACTGCAGTCATGATGCAAAAGCAGCCGTGGACAATATGTAAACAAATGAGCATGGCTGTGTTCCAGTGAAATTTCATTTTCCAAAACAGGAATTGGGATATATTTGGTTTGCAGGCCTTGGTTTGTTTGCCAGTCCCTGCCCTAGAGCACTGATTTCTTAAAAAAAAAAACAAAACTGCTGATTAAAAAGCACCATTTAAGAAATACCCGTGACAGAGCAAGAAAATTTCACATCTTATATAGATACAACCTGTTTTAGGTGTTTTGATAATTATCAAAGGCATCAGTCTGAAATAGAAACCCTTATTACCTGTTTTGTGCTTCTATTCATTCCAGAAGAGGAATAGCCTTATCAAAGCATGTTGCTTAAGGGACTTCCCTAGTGGTCCGATGGCTAAAACTCTCAGTTCAGGGGGCTTGGGTTGGATCACTGGTCAGGGAACCAGATCTTGCATGCCATAACGAAAAAGAGATCCCACATCTACAGCCAAGACCCCGTGCACCAAATAAATAAATATATTTTTAAAAATTTAAAATTTAAAAATATTACTCTGCTAATACAGCTTAAAATTTAAGCATGTAGCTTAAAAATGTTAATGAATAAAATTGTTTTAATAGAAAAATAAGTTTAATGTCTTAACATCTTGTATTACAAATGTAAATTTGATTAAGAGAAAGAACTGGGCAATACGAACTCTGAGTAGATTGAGTGATCATACATTTGACGGACCAATAAATTATATTTCCTTACTGGGAAGGGGAAATTAACTGCTATTTTTAATCTCTAGAAATTCCTACCCAATGACAGAGGTAGAATTCAAAACTTGTTTACAGACTGTACTTGGCTTTTTTAAAAACCAGTAACATTTCGTTTTTATAAATTAAAAATATTTAGACTAACAAACTTCTAATGTTTATTAATATACAGAGTTAAATACACACACAATCTTATTTAAACTTGAACTCCGTTTTGGGGATCGTTATTATCATTTTCTTACACTATGGGAAAAACATACTCCAAACTATAAGCTTAACTCACATGTACGTGGTAACCTCAGAAACTAGGCGCCTTGGGCATTATTATCCCTACTTTCAGAAATAACACAGCATCAGGATCCAGGAGGTAACCTGATTCTTCCCACGTCACACACTAGCAGAACTAGAACCAGAACCTAGATTGCTGGGCTCCAAGTCCACACTCTGTACTCTACCATATTTATCAAAAACCACCCTCATTGCCGTGCAGACTTTTCTAATCTTCAATTGCTTTACAAATTAGAAAACAAAACTGAGTCAAAGAACAAACTATTTCCATTTTCAGGTGTAACTTAGAACTGTTCTTTAAAAGTCACAACAAAAAATTGTAATACGTGTTTTGTGGTCAATCAATTAAATCTGTAGGACGAAGGGGTAAAATTTGATATGGGATATCAACCTGTGCTCCGTGGCTGCCTAAAAGCTCAGGTGAACCTTGGGAGTCAGGAGTTTTTTAATATGCTTAAGTCTTCCACAATCGATGTCGTGTTTTTGACCCAACAGTAAAAAACTGACTATCCAAGAAGGCTATGTACCAGTTTTAATATTTTATTTTGTTATATTAGTGAACCCTGTAAAATTTTATTTGAAAAAATACTACTCTGCCAAATAATTTACTAGGTTAGGTCATTTTTCTCCCAGCTTTCATATTTTGTGATACTCTGATTTCAGAATCAAATCTATATCTGTGAAAAATATGCAGTGAGGAAAGCAATTACATTGTGTTAAAAGAAAAGCAATTCTGATTATTGCCATATGTTGATGATTTTGATAAAATCTATCATGCATCTGAACTGCAATCAAGGGTTTTTGAACTATTCTATAGTTTCAGAATAAATTAAACACATACAGTATGTGCTTAATAAACATTAAACATTAGTGAACAAAAATGAATAAGTGAATGAATGAATTCAGACTTAAAGGTCTCAGGAGGGAGGGTGACCACAGAGCTAGTGTCATACAGGAACAGTGCGGCCACCTGGCTCTGAAAGCCATGTTTACATTCCCACTGCCCAATGGTTTTTCCTTTTCTGAATAATTTTTATTGTGGCAAAATATGCATGACATAAAATTTACCATTTTAACTATCTATAAGTATACAGCTCAGCAGCATTAGGTAAATACACCACTGCTACCCACCACCAGAACTTTTTCTTCTCAAACAGAAACCCTCTACCCATTAAACACTAACTCCCATTGTCCCCTTCTTCCAGGCCTGGGAAACTACCATTCTCTTTTCTGTCTCTATGAATTTAACTGTCACTCTGAGTACCTTCTGTAAGTGGAAAGATGCAATGTTTGTCCCTTTGTGCCTGGCTTATTTCACTTAGCATACTGTCTTGAAGGTTCATCCATGTGATAAGTGTGTGTCAGCAGCTCATGCCTTTCAGGGCTGCATAATACTCCACTGCATGCATTGTATGTGTAGGCGACACACACGTTTACCTGTTCATCCATCAGTGGACACTGGGGTGTTTCCATCTTTTGGTTCTTAAGAATAATGCTGCTATGAACGTGGGTGTCCCAATATCTTTTTCCCATGCTTCCTTTCAATTCCTTTGGGTGGATACCCAGAAGTGGCATTGCTGGATCACATGGTAATTTTGTTTAATTTTGTGAGGAACTGCCGTGCTGGTTTTTGTAGCCTGGCACCATTTCACATTCGCTTCAGCAATGCACAGAGGTCCTGATTTCCCCACATTATCATCAGCGCTGGTTATTTCCTTCCTCCTTCTCTCTTCCTCTCTCTCTCTTCCTTCCTTTCTTCTACCTTTCTTCTTTCTCTTTTTGATAATAGTTTTTCTACTGGGTGTGGTTTGACCAGGTTATAGCTGAGTAAGAAGCTGAAGAAGAAAGGAAACGAATGAGCATGAGAATCCAGGAACATTAAAGCGAAACCAAAGCAGCAACTCAGAGACTCCATCTAAGTAGCTGTTGTTGGATTTCCTCGCCACATCCTGTTGTGGATATTCCCAGGGGATTTCAATCCACTAAGAAAGCAGAGGCACATGGATTATGTTGTTTGTCAAATATGCTTTCAATCTAGTGTTTTCTCTTTTAAAAAGTTATCTGGATACAAAGTCAACTATTTTTAGTTTTGACTCTAAGATGGATGGATTGCTTCCCAAATCCTTCTCCTGCACACACTATACTCTTTGAGTTCCAAATATACAGACAGAAACGTAAGGACATAAAGTCAAAGTATTTCCAAAGTATTTGGAAAAAATTAATTACACAATCATCTGTGAGTAGATGTTACATTATTCTATTTTTCCAAAATGAATGGAAACCCTCCAGTTCCAAAATTATCTAGGAGATCAGTGTCTAACCCTCCCTCCAATGTTCTCTTTCATTACCCTCATGATACACCTAAGTAGCCTCCTTGAACTTTATGTATGTGTGCTCAGCTGTGTCCAACTCTTTGTGAACCCACGGACTGTAGCCCATCAGGCTCCACCGTGGAATCTTCCAGGCAAGGATACTGGGGTGGGTTGCCATTTCCTCCTCCAGGCAATCTTCCTGACCCAGGGATCAGATCCAAGTCTCCTGTCTCTTATGAAACCCAATGTCTCTTGCATTGGCAGGCAAATTCTTTACTACTGCCTACCTGGGAAGCCCCCTTGGACTTTCGTGTCCCTCAAAGGGTCATCTGTCTGATTCTTATTCCCAAGAGAGCACAATACTCATATCTGAAGAATTAACATCGCCATTGTTTCTTACTGCCAAAGGGAGTTTTGTTGCATATCTGTCACCCTCAGGCAACAGATGTGGCTAGTCTACTTCACACAATACTGCTCTGTCCTCATCCGCATTGAAGTCCTAGGGAGAAGGAGCTTAGCTGAGTTTGCTCTGTGCTCAGGCCGCGTCTTCAGTGAATAGAGCCACACAGCCATCGCTCCCGGGCACAGGCTTTGTGCCAGCCAGAGCGACTGGGCTGGAAGGAACACTGAACATCAGCTACGCATATGTTCAAGCCAGCCTTTACAGATCCTTCAGAAACCCATGTTCCTCATAATGTTTACACAGACTTTGTTTTCTTAGATCAACCGAAGTTTTAGGTTTGCAACAAAACTGAGTAGAAAGTACAGAGAGCCTCCCTATAGTGGTATCATACTGAATAGTTTCACTGCCCTAAAGAGTCCTCTGTGGCTGCCTGTTCATCCTTCCCTCTCTCCTGTTCACTTGAAACCAGTGCTTTTATGTCTCCATAGTTTTGCGTTTCCCAGAATGTCATATAATTGGAATCATACAGCATGTAGCCTTTTCCAACTAGTTCTTTATGTTGAGGTTTCCTCCAGGTCTTTTCATGGCTTGAGAGGTCAGGTTTTTTTTGGTGGCGGGGGGGTACATGGACATAAGTTTTCAACTTATTTGCATAAATATCAGAGTGTGATTCCTGGATTACATGGTAAGAGTATATTTAGTTTTGTAAGAAACTGCCAAATGGTCTTCTAAAGTGGCTGCACCATTTTGCATTCCCACCAGCAATGAATGAGGGTTCAATGCTCCTTGTGAGCATTTGGTGGAATCAGTATTCTGGATTTTGGCCATTCTAATAGGTGTGTGTTGGCATCTCATTATTGTTTTAATTAGCCATTCCCTGATGACACATGATGTAGAACATCTCTTCCTAAGCTAATTTCCCATCTGTACATCTTCTCTGGTGAGTTGTCTGTTCAGATCTTTTGCCCATTTTTAAATCTGGTTGTTAATTTTCTTACTGTTGAGTTTTAACAGCTTTTCCTATATTTTGGGTAAACATCCTTTATCAGACACGTCTTGTGAGATATTTCCTCCCTGGCTTCTCATTCCCTTCACAGTGTCTTTCACAGAGCATCCTCAAGATAATTTTATTTCGAGAAACTCTTTGTTCTTCTGTGGCATTGGATTTTGGTCTGGATCAAGCTATTAGTATTATTACCTAAACTGCCCTCTCTGTCTTAAAATTCCTTCCCTAAAGACTGTATTCTTCTTAAACAGATTGAAATATATCATCCCTAATAATCAATTTTGCATGTCAGGGACCTCAGGCCAACCTCTACACAGTTACAAAAGGCTCTATTACGTCCTAACCCATGACATGGAAGTCTGAACACCCTACACTTGCCTGAAGGGGCCTGGAAACCTCCAGAGAGTTGTTTTGTGACCTGCCTTTGGGGGCCGTGCAGCAGGAGACATCAAGTGGCCTTAGGAACTGAGCACGGTTCCCAGAGAAAAAACAGGGGCCTCAGTCATATGGCTGCAAGAAACTGAATTCTGCCAAATGCTTAATGAGCTTGAGAAAGAATCTAGAGCCTCATGTGGGATGTGATTGTGGCCTGGTGGAACCTGATCAGAGGATATGCCTGGACTCCTGACCCATGCAAACTATGACATAATACACATGTGTTATTTTAAGCCATTAAATTTGTGGCCATTTGTCATGCAACAGAAAATTACTACAGAGGCTGTACAGTGGGGGGAGTCAGGTTATAAGAAAGCCCATGAGGTCTTGCTCCCTCTCCTCAGGGAAACCCTTGGACTCCATTATCAGATCTGTGTTTGAAGCCATCTTCTCGCTGGCCCAAATCCCTTCAGTTGGCCAGAGGAATAGCTCCAATCCCAGTTGGCCCCATTGCTGCCTGCCTGTGGAGTGGGCTCAGCATGCGAGGGTGCTTTCCTCTGGCATACCTGAAAGGGAGCTACTTGCACTATACCCTCCCTCATCACCAGCCTGCCTAAGAAGCGGCTCACTCCTATTGGTCAAGGCTCCGATCATTTCCTCCCAAGGGACCCCAGAGCCAGATCTATGCTAGTGCTAAAGAGACTCACACCTGCTAATACAAGTAAATCAGCTAGACAGCAACAACACATCACTAACTATAGAGGTAGACCCTTCCGGTCAGAAGGGGAGCACCAGGTTGACCATTTAGAACAAAGGGACCTCCATGAAAAAAGATCCAGGGGAATTAGGAAAAAACTCCTAGTTCATATTCACAATGAGATTTGAGACGATACTGCATCCACTAAACCAGCCAACCAACCAACAAATCAGGTTTTCACCAAAATAAATGCTCTGAAAATAAACAGTTCTTTGACAAAAATTTAAAACCATAATTGCCAAAAAAAAAAAAAAAACCCTCTAAATAATGACAGTGAATAATAGGACAACCCCAAATCTGGATTACATTGATGGAGTATAGACACAAGAAAGATTGTGAGAAAAGAAAAATACCTTGGAGAACAGATTTAGTAGTCTAAGAACAATCAGAGTTCTAAATGCAAAAATGGAAGCAGGACAAAAATCAATGAAATAATATAAAACAATTCTTCAGAGCTAGAGAAAGTACCTGCTGTACCTGCTAACTGAAAATGTTCATCAAATAATGACAGCATTATTTTTCAAAGCCCATTTCTAATATCAAGAACCATGAAGGGTGTGAGGTTTTATTAGAGTTATAAGTTAACAAGGAAAAGAATGGTAACTATGAATTATAGATATTCAGAAAATCAGAATGTAATAATATACAAATCATGTACTCTTTTTGGATAATCACTTGTGAAGATACTTTAGTTAAATAAAATTGGAATCAGAGTAAAGATTACAAGAAAGGAAAAGATATGATATATAAGAAAGGACACTAAGTAAAAATCCAATAAAATTTAGAGTAAAATCTAAATAAATTCTGAGAAATGAAGTGTGATGCAATTAAAAGTAATCTTAAAAAATAAGTCATATTGTAAGAAAATGATTATTACAGTGTCTGGGAAATTGGACAGATTATTCAGTAAAGCCTGAGGAAAGGAAAGAAGAAGGGCTGGAAGGAAAAATAAAGACCTGCAAAGGGTTCCCACTGGGGTAGGAAGTCCAGGACATTGCTATAATTGCTGTTAGAGTCTGAGAGAGAAATGTGGCCTCACATGTCTTTGGTAAAATATAATAGTGACCACCAGTAGAACTAAACTAATATGTAGAACTTCCTGGTCAATAAAGAAAAAAAATTATAAAAACTGGTATAACAAAGGATAAATCAAGAGAGGAGGATAAAGAGTAAATCTTAGAAGTTCTCATCTTTAGAAAAAAAAATTATAATTGTGTGGTGATGGATGTTAACTGGTCTCTTCATAACACAAATATTAAATTACATTGTATACCTAAAATTAATACAATCTTATATGTCAACATTGTTGTTTAGTCACTCAGTTGTGTCCGACTGTTTGTGATCCCATGGACTGTAGCCCACAAGGCTCCTCTGTTCATGGAATTCTCCAGGCAAGAATACTGGAGTGGGTAGCCATGCCCTCCTCCAGGGCATCTATGTCTCCTGCATTGCAGGCAGATCATTTACTGCTGAGCCACCGGGGAAGCCCATATGTCAGTACACCTCAATTAAAAAAAAAGAAAGGAAGGAAAAAATCATAGGGGAGGGGGCCTTTTTGCAGTGTTCCCTCATGGGATCTGCCTTCCACCATGCACCTCCTGGCCTCCCCTCCAGGAGAGCTGTCTGCACCAAAGGACCAAGCACTGGGTGTTAAGAGATAGGAACTAATGGCTGACATCACTTCATCCACCTTTTCTTTTTCCGGGGTTCGAGGAGGCCCTGCAGACTCTCACATGCAAGCTCATTGTTGCTGAGGGCTGTGGGAAAGTGGAAATCCCACCATTCAGACTTGGGCAATGGGGAGTGAAGGCATCTCCCACAGGTCATGTCTAAGCCACATTCTGGAGAGAGGTTTTCCAGAGCGCCACATTTAGGTACCCATGTAACTAATAGTAAAGTGGGCACTGTTATTTGCCTGCTGTGGAAAACCAGGGGAACAGAAACTGATTGGCTGGATCAGCTGATATTCTTTGGAGGGGTCTTTGATCACAGAACCATGATGCTTAAACTGGTAAGACTTCCAACATATCTTAACAAGAATGGCATGAGCTGCAAATACAGCAGCAACAGAAAATAGACCCTCATACAATTCAGTAGCTGGTGAGAAATGGAATATTTCCTGCCATAGGAGTAATCAAACGATGTCACGGTCATCAGCAATTGCAGCCACCATGCCTAGTGAGCTAGTGAGCCCAAGGGCACTCAGGAAGGAGAAGAGTACCTGTAGTCTAACAGCCATCAGACTGCAGCCACTCTCTATGTGAGCCCTAAGGAAGCTCAGGGTTGTGAAAACACAGGATGCTGGCCCCAGAGAGCTGAGGTATATATAAAGGAGTGATTTATTTCAGTAAGTCCCAACTCTTGCATCTTTCATAACTTGGGATATCTGGTTTTCTTTAATTAACAATAATCTTTTGATATTCCAATTACCTGCCCTTTGTTGCAAAACTTACTTCTGTATAACCTGGCTCCACGCTTCACCTCCTTGGAACAGTTCTTTCAGGGTTACCTGAGATGCTCCCAGGATTGAAGTCCTAAAAATTCCCACTGAATAAAACATAACTCTCAACTTTCATTTTGTGAATATTTTGTAAGTCCACAGTGGGTATGTGAGCACTTTTGAGGAAAGGGAGAGAACTGAAACTATAGCATTTTTAAAGTCTCCTGACTTTGACACAGAAATTCCTCTTATTATAATTTACCATTAGAGGAAATACTTGATCATGGATATGTAAGAATTTAAAGATGTTCACTGCAACATTTTCTGTAATCTGAAAACATCACTGCGGGGAACCCTAAGGCTTCATCAGCGATGGAACTGATGAACAGATAGAGCTGATAAACAGTTCTATCAGTCAATGGCTGCAGCCAGTACTAACAATGGGGTTGATTTATACATATTAATCTGTAAAGTTATATAAAATTAATCAAGTGAAGGAAGTCCCTTGTAGAGCATTATCTATATTATGATCACATCCGTGTGTGTGCCTGTGTATGTGTGCATGTTTATCCTTAGAAAGAGGTCAGGCAGGATACTTTTGATCTCTCTGGTCTCTGGGGAGTGTAAGACTGTAGGGGATATTCACATTTTTCTTTTTTGTATTTCTCTACTGCTTGATTTTTCCAGGATGAGAATGTTACCTTCTATTAAAGAAATGACAATCAATTTAGTGGGAAAGTATTATTTTGGGGGATACATTTGGAAATCTGCAGAATTATTACTTTCCACAAGGAGACTCTCAGTGGGTTATTTGGTTTCCTCTGTCACATTGCTTAATCTTAGCAACATTATACAGCGGTTTTCCTAGTTGACTTGCACAGAATAGTCTGCCCTTTTGGGGGTCAGTTTTATGAAATCCAAGAATAAGCCTATAGGCTCACTTTAGTTATTTAGTAATGTTTAAATTTCCCAAGTTACAGGCATTATTTATTATTGTCTGATCATCAACATAACTATATAAAAAACTATATATTGATGATCAGATGACAATAGGACAGTTTTTAAAGGTGAGACTCTATTGCTTCCAAGAGGTTCTGAAAGCATTATGGGCATAATCTCAGAAAAATTTAATAGAGTACTAAAAACTAAGTAGAGCTAGATGCTATGACCATTTTATGAGTGGAAAACTGAGGTAGTCTGAGCTATGCACACACTGGCAAGATGGAAATGCTAGGAATAGATGTAAAAGCTTTCAATTCTTTTCCAGACCTTCATCCAAAACTCCCCGACCTCCCTTTGATACCATTCTGGTCAAAATTCATGGTGGTTCTATTTTTCAGTCTGCCGGTAACAATTATGTCACAAACATCAAAGCAGTTACACATCCATAATCATTTCTGGTCAGTAAGTTACCTCATGTATAACCTGCATTATTTTTTAACCGGCAGCAATGCTTCAGTCACAGAGATTTCATCTTAGATCATCCACTGGACTATTTCTATTTAGAATATTTTTTGTTTTGTTTAAATAAAAAACAAGTACACGTAGGGAGAAAGTTAGAACTTATCATCTTTAAAAATCAAGATTGAGAAAAGTCTGTCTTTCATTAGTTCTCCAGAATTGTTAATAGCTGTTGAATAACCTTTCCTGCAGTTAGATGCCCATTTGCAGCACTTCCCTTTTCTGATCTGTCTTCTGAATCATCAGCAGACCTGACACCGTTAGTAATGATGTGTGCTGAAGGGCAGGTTTCCTCCTAACCACCCCCTCCCCCGGCCGGTCACTCCTCCTTAAGGCAACTGACTCAGGCTTCTCCGGGGTTTCTCGCCTAGCAGTTTCTCTCTATATATGGTAAAAATACTCCACAGATCTGCGCGTGCTTCCCGGAGGAAAACTGGAAGGAGAAGTCACGTGAGCGCAGCTGGAGCCTGCGGTTGGCCTGGCAGCTCCTCCGCAGTGGAAGGTGCGCTGCGATGAGGAAAGCACTTAACCTTTTCGTTACCTGCACGTACCCACTCCTCGCTACCGCCAGGAGCCGCCGGCTTCCCGGGGCGCATCCCGGTCCGGGTCCGGGTCCTGGTGCCCCCGCTGCTGCTGCCGCCGCGGTTCTTGGAGTCCTTACCCCGCTGCCTGCTGTGACCTCATCGCACCGCGCAGGGCAGTTATCCTCGCTGGGTCACTTTTCAAAGCAATTCCACATTAGAGTTAGGTGTGAAGTCCACTGTCAGCTGCTTTCCGCTAAGTTGATGAAGTGCAGTTCTATCCTGGAGGAGGAAGGGAAGCTAAATGACTCCGTTAAGCAACTTGGCGGAGAAGGCAATGGCAAGCCACTCCAGTACTCTTGCCTAGAAAATCCCATGGATGGAGGAGCCTGGTAGGCTGCAGTCCGTGGGGTGGCTAAGGGTCGGACACGACTGAGCGACTTCACTTTCACTTTTCAGTTTCACACATTGGAGAAGGAAATGGCAACCCACTCCAGTGTTCTTGCCTGGAGAATCCCAGGGCCGGGGGAACCTGGTGGGCTTCCGTCTATGGGGTCGCACAGAGTCGGACACGACTGAAGTGAGTTAGCAGCAGCAAGCAACTTGGAGTTTCTCACCCCTGGGGCGTCAGGGCTCTGCTGAGACGGTGACTCGGAGCCTTGGGGGATTTTGCTCTGTGACTTTAGGGAACAATCTCACTGTTACTCATTGTGACCACCGCTTCCATATGTAGATTCTCACTGTGCCCTTCCCACCGAACTCCCTCAACCCTGCCACGCATAGATCAACCAATCAATCAATACATACTGTATTGTAATCAATAGTCTCTCTCTTCAAACTGTTATCAAGACCACGTTCATTATTTGTTCCCTCCACTGTGTCCTTCCTGGGCAAAACCAAACAAAGTCAAACCAAAAACTTCAGGGGTAAAAAAATGTGTACTTCGGTCTCAGTAGTTTGAAAATCCTTCTCTCACTTTTTCAGCGCAATGCAGATAGATGTCGCTATAAAAGTCTGTTTTCTTATAAGAGGTTAGAAGACAAACAGAAATGTGTGAAGCCACAGCGCTTAGTTTCTCCACCCTTTCATTTATCTGGAATGGGGTGGGAGAAAGTAGTTATTGTCTTCCATCTAGTGGACTACTTTGGAATTGCGTGTTGCCACTGGATCCAGAGGCTAAAATTCATACCAATAGTGTACAGATTCAGATAAATAATGATGAATTCTACACATAAGTATACTTTCAAGCTTCCGAGATCCACAGGTTAAAAAAATATGAATATTTTTGGTTGTAGGTTTTTTCCCTTTCATCACTTTACATTGCCACTCCCTTGTGGTCTGCAGAGTTTCTGCTGAAAAATCAACCGATAGCCTGATGGGAGTTCCCTTGTATGTTATTTGTTGCGCTTTTCACTTGCTGCTTTTAGTATTCTTTGTATATATTTAATTTTCATCATTTTGATTACAATGTGTTTTGCCTGTATGCGGCACTGTGCTTCCTAGACTTTGATAACTGTTTCTTTTCCCAGGTTAGGGAGCTTTTCAGCAATTATATCTTCATATTGTCTTGGGCCTCTTCTCCCTCTCTCCTCCTCTGGTGCCCCTGTAATGTGAAAAAACAACAAAAGGACACAGCAATAAACATTTATTGCAAAACTGGACAACGGGAGTTTATGTTAAATCGAGATGGAAAGAATCAAGAAAACCCCACTTACAGAACCATGTGATGAAAGCTGTGGGCAGTGAGAAAAAATTTTCCTTATCAATGAATCAATTGTATTCACAATACTCTGGAGACAATGGCTTGAAACCACTGTCCAAGAAAGCAGAGCAAACAAAGTGGTCTCAGTCTATACTGACACTGTGGACCAGGGTATCGTCTACATCCAGCTAGTCGTCCATCCTTTTCAGTTTTTTCCTTTGTTTCTTATCTCTCCATGTTTCCCCATCACCACTACTATGAATGGCTACTAGATAATTTTCCATACTCTTTTCCATCTTAGCTTCAACCAGCCTTGCCAGACGAATCTTCCTTTAACTGTTGCTTGAAACTCTCCTGGAACTTTCTCTTTCTTCCTAAATGCCTCTTCCGTCTGGTTTCACTGCTACTTTAATCTGGTCTTATCCTACCCACACCGTTTCTTCCCTACTCTTGAACTTTTTGCCAGTCAATTCATGCCTCCCTGAATAACACTGCTTGCTATTCCCTCCAAGCCTCGACGCAGCCCCTCTCACAAGGAACACCTGTCCTTCCCTCCTTTTGGGCAGCTCATTTGTCCTCATCGTTTAGGATCCACCTCAGCTGTGCCTCTCCGTGGACACCCTCCTTGCTTGTGAGATCTTAGAGGAATTAGAGGTTGTATTCTGAAACTGAGTCCTTGTGCAAATCCTGTCCACTGGCTTACTATTGCTTCTCAGGTTTGAGTCCCAGTTCCTCCAAAATCTGCTGTGAATAGTCCAGGCCAGATACTCTTCCTCATCCTCATCCCAGCCCCCCTCAGGATCTACACTTCTGGGAACACCAGGAGCTCTTAGAAACTTGTTGATGGTTTGCTTGAGCCTCAACACAGTACTTCAAGGAAGGTGCAGCTGGTACAGTTATTCCCATTTCATGAATGAGGATGCTGAGGCCCAGAGCATTTGCAAGATTTGTTCTTGTCAGTGACAGAGCGAGGGCAGGAGCGCTGGGGTCTCTTCCATGTCCAGGGCTCCTCTTGGCGCGCCCTGCTCCCCTTGGACCTGTGCTAATAGGTGAAGTCCCGCCTTAAGTCCTTCTTTATTTTCAGAAATACCTTCATTTTCTTACAGATAACGGACATGGGCTTATGTTGCTGGGAGCTGCTAGGCAAGAGGTCATAACCAGGGCGTGTAGTTATGCCTCCTGCTTGGCAATTTCAGTTCTTCCTGGGTGGTTATGCCACATTTTCAGCCCACACCCATTTGTCCTGTTTGCAAACCACAAACTGGTTCTCTGGCAGTCACATTTTTCAGCACCGCCTCTGGTTAAGCAACTGATCTGCTTGTTTGAACCTTTAAACAACTGTGACCGTCTCCTGCCCCATCCCACCTGATGAAAGCTATTCTGGGGTACCCAGGCTCACACCAAGCATTTAAGAACAGCTACTACCAGGCTGTCTTAACCAGAATCGTTAGGGAGTCAGGAGGATTTCTAGGCAGTTCCAGTTCTGGCCACAGGATGGATTAATCTTCCATCCTGTGTGCATCTCCAGAGCCTCGCAGCATGGAATACCTCCACTGATGTGTTGGAGCTTGCAGTCCTGGGTCAGGTCCCAAGTTGGTGGTTGGCTCAGCAGCAGGACTTGGTAGCAAAGGAAAAATATCATATCTACATGTAGTTGAGCAACTCAGAGAGATGGTGTTGCTGAAGTTTGTCCTATTAAATGTCTAGAAGATAAGTGCTAACAAGATTTTTAAGCAATTCTACTGACTCAGAATAATTTCATGGATTCATTGTACAAAAATCGGTGGCAAGAAAATCTAAATATGCAATCACAACAAGTGACTTTTATAACTGCATGTCTAATGAAATGATCAGAACTTATCTAAAAGGGTCATGGAATGCAATATTATTACCTTTGTTTTATGATGATACTGTTAACATACAAAGATTAGTTTCCAACTAAGCTGTAAAAAACTTTCAGGATACTTGTGGCAAGAAATTTTCAACTATGAATTTGATTCAAAAGTTTCAGTTATACAGATGAATTAGTCTTTAGATTTCTACTTAAAGCACAGAGCCTAAAGTTGACAATACTGTATTGTATACTTGAGATTTTGCTAAGAGGGTAAAGCTTAGGTTACATGCACATACACAAAAAAAACAATAATAAATAATTAGGGCAGGAGGAAGCTTTCAGTGCTATTGGAGATGTTTCTGTTGTAGATTGTTTTGATAGTTTCATGGGTTAATATTTATCTCCAAACTCATCAAATTGGATACATATTAAACATGTACAAATTTTTGTATGTCAATCATACATCAATAAAGTGTTTTTCTAAAAGAATTATATCAGACTGGGAACTTGCCCTACACTGTAGAGAGGCAGTGGACCTGTGAGGATCTCAGAACTATTACTACTGAAAACTGCCCATATAGCAACGATGTAACTTTTACAGAATGCAAAACATAGTTACAAACTTCATTTCCTTTGCCTTCCTGGCAAACCAACTATTCTGATCCCTATTTTGCAGCCTTAGAAAGTCAAATGGCTTCCAGCTCTTACATGCCTCCTATTGTGGTGCGGGTAGGGGTGAGGGGCTTCAATCTGAAGCCCTGCCATATGACTTCACATCCATTAACTATCCAGACATCAGTCAGTTAAGATACAATATAACATGATATAATATTGACTAATCATCCCTTAGAATATGTTTGTTCACACTATTATTTTTCCAGTCTTATGGAAATTTGGATGTTCCCTGAGCAAATTTCTGAGTTTTCCAAATTTGCTGGCATATTGAGTGCAGCACTTTCACAGCATCATCGTTCAAGATTTGAAATAGCTCAACTGGAATTCCATCACCTCCACTAGCTTTGTTCGTAGTGATGCTTTCTAAGGCCCACTTGACTTCACATTCCAAGATGTCTGGCTCTAGGTCAGTGATCACGTTATCGTGACTATCTTGGTCGTGAAGATCTTTTTTGTACAGTTCTTCTGTGTATTCTTGCCACCTCTTCTTAATATCTTCTGCTTCTGTTAGGTCCATACCATTTCTGTCCTTTATCGAGCCCATCATTGGATGAAATGTTCCCTTGGAATCTCTAATTTTCATGAAGAGATCTCTTGTTTTTCCTATTCTGTTGTTTTCCTCTATTTCTTTGCATTGATCACTGAGGAAGGCTTTCTTATCTCTCCTTGCTATTCTTTGGAACTCTGCATTCAGATGCTTATATCTTTCCTTTTCTCCTTTGCTTTTTGCTTCTCTTCTTTTCACAGCTATTTGGAAAACTCAGCAGTGGCCACAGGACTGGAAAAGGTCAGTCTTCATCCCAATCCCAAAGAAAGGCAATGCCAAAGAATGCTCAAACTACCGCACAATTGCACTCATCTCACACGCTAGTAAAGTCATGCTCAAAATTCTCCAAGCCAGGCTTCAGCAATATGTGAACCATGAACTCCCAGATGTTCAAGCAGGTTTTAGAAAAGGCAGAGGCACCAGAGATCAAATTGCCAACATCCGCTGGATCATGGAGAAAGCAAGAGAGTTCCAGAAAAACATCTATTTCTGCTTCATTGACTATGCCAAAGCCTTTGACTGTGTGGATCACAGTAAACTGTAGAAAATTCTGAAAGACATGGGAATCCCAGACCACCTGACCTGCCTCTTGAGAAACCTGTATGCAGGTCAGGAAGCAACAGTCAGAACTGGACATGGAACAACAGACTGGTTCCAAATAGGAAAAGGAGTATGTCAAGGTTGTATATTGTCACCTTGCTTATTTAACTTCTATGCAGAGTACATCATGAGGAATGCTGGGCTGGAAGAAGCACAAGCTGGAATCAAAATTGCTGGGAGAAATATCAGTAACCTCAGATATGCAGATGACACTACCCTTATGGCAGGAAGTGAAGAGGAACTAAAACGCCTCTTGATGAAAGTGAAAGAGGAGAGTGAAAAGGTTGGCTTGAAGCTCAACATTCAGAAAACAAAGATCATGGCATCTGGTCCCATCACTTCATGGGAAATAGATGGAAAGACAGTGGAAACAGTGTCAGACTTTATATTTTTGGGCTCCAAAATCACTGCAGATGCTGATTGCAGCCATGAAATTAAAAGACACTTACTCCTTGGAAGGAAAGTTATGACCAACCTTGATAGTATATTAAAAAGCAGAGACACTACTTTGCCAACCAAGGTCCGTCTAGTCAAGGCTATGGTTTTTCCCGTGGTCATGTAAGAATGTGAGAGTTGGACTGTGAAGAAAGCTGATTGCCGAAGAATTGATGCTTTTGAACTGTGGTGTTGGAGAAGACTCTTGAGAGTCCCTTGTACTGCAAGGAGATCCAACCAGTCCATTATAAAGGAGATCAATCCTGGGTGTTCATTGGAAGGACTGATGCTAAAGCTGAAACTGCAATCCTTTGGCCACCTCATGTGACGAGTTGACTCACTGGAAAAGACTCTGATGCTGGGAAAGGTTGGGGGTGGGAGGAGAAGGGGACGACAGAGAATGAGATGGCTGGATGGCATCACAGACTCTGTGGACATGAGTTTGAGTGAACTCCGGGAGTTGGTGATGGACAGGGAGGCCTGGCGTGCTGTGATTCATGGGGTCACGGAGAGTCGGACACGACTGAGCGACTGAACTGAACTGAACTGAGCAAATTTCTAATGTGGCACCTTGGAGAAAAAAAATCGCTTAAAAGTATCTTGTACCTTAAATTGCATTGTGTGTGGGTCACCTAGATTGTATGATTCTTCCTATCACTTTGCACAAAGGTTAATGAAGATAACAGAGGGCTGAGATCACATCCATGACATTTGACCCTTTTATTGGTTAAGAGCATCTGCAAAGCCACTAGCTAAGTGCTTTGGATCAGAACCCCTAAGGCCCAGAATATCTAGTCAATCACCCCCAGATATAGTTCACACAAAACAATAAATCCAAGATGAGAGGTTGGAAAACACACTGGAGACCATTACTTATCTTTAATTCTTCTCAGATTTATCAGACCCTCTATTCCTTGCCCTGGATGCAAACCACATCTTTTCCACCTAATGTGACAGATTTGAACTGATAGATGGTGTTAGCATCCCATGATATATTGGAGCATCAGATTTCCTGCTGACAAAATCCTGGGGAGGTTTGTAGGACCAGGTCGACTCAGTAGAAAATTCTGTATTGACTTTCTATGTCCAAGATTCTAGTTTCTGATTTCTTGAGTGCCTAGGGAAGGTTATTGCTGTTGGAAATGAAAGCTTGATTGATTAGAACCGAGATGTGCCTTTTAAAAGATTGAATTGCCGGCCTTAAAGGATCAAATTCAACTCTCAAGAGGGAGACTGCCCTTATAACTCTTTTTTTTTCTCCCTAGGCAGTTGTGATTCTTTGTCCCCCGCCCCCCAATACCTTGAAATAGCAATATTGTGGACTACGTTACTGTGTGAAGAGTCTTGGGTAAACTGGCCTTCAGACCTGGGTCTGGAGATCATAATCTGTTAGTAGAAAGCTGGAAAAATCCACACATTAGAGGCAAAACAAGACATGTTTTCTCACTTCAAATGAAGTCTGCAAAAGGCACTCTTAGTGGGAGTGGATATTCAGTGAGAAAAGTTAGAGATTGAAGAATCACTTAGCAATGGCCTTGCAGGTTGGGCAGCCACTTCTAACTGTGGCTTCCTTCTGGTTAGACTCGGTATCCTTGTGTCTGAGGGTGTGCCACACAGGGTGTATGTTCTCTACCCTCTCATTAAGCAGGCACTGTGCCGCTGGTCTGGATCATGGCTCCAAGGCAAAAATGAAACCTGATCTCTCAATGGGACAGAGGAGCAGACTGGACACTCAAGGTACTCAGAGGCGTTGTAGGTAGGGAATTATTCTGAGTCAAACCATCTCCCTTTCCCAAGCCTTAATAAACTGACACTTGCATAACACGATCAACCTATCAGTAACACCATCTTTGCCTTTTGTAAATTACTTTATTTTTTGTGCATTTGTTAAAACCACATAATGTTCATTCACATACAGTTTAAGATATTTTCCCATGACTGGGAGTTCCCTGGTGGTCCAGTGGTTAGGGCTTTCAATACCATGGCCCAGGCTTCATTCCTGGTCAGGGAACCGAAATCCTAAAAGCTGCATGGTGAGGTTGGAAAAACAAATAAAATATAATTTTTTTCCTATGAAAAGAAAAATGTTCTGGTTTTTAATGAGAAAACATAAAACCACCTATTTAAACCATTTAAAAGTAAACAATTGTGTAGTTTTCAGTAATTTACACTTTTGTACAACTATCATGCTAACTCTAGACCATTTCCAGGAAACCCCAAAAGAAAACCCACATGTGCCAGCCCAATGTGCCATCTACCTCCACCTACTTTTGGTAGATCAAAGGTTGTAAATTACTTAATTTATATGGCTTTGGCTAGATAGAACGTGCACACGTGCAGGAGTTGGGAAGTACTCAGAAGAGTACATGGTGAATAGTTACTCTTCTTGCCTTCATCCCCTCCTGACCCAGTTTCCCTCTCTGGGACATGTTTTTACCCATTTCTTTATCCTTCTAGAGATAGTTAATGCTAATACTCATATACACAAATACACAGCTTCCTATGTGATATGAGCATATGATATTTCATGCATAACTCTATTTACATAACTGCTTTCATTTTTAGTCAATTTGATCCCAAGAAGTTCCATGTAAGTCAACAGCCATACCCATAACTTCTCAAGAAATGCCTCCTAAGGTACTTTGATCTCATTAAGATTCAGATGACTGCACCTTCACTCTTTTCCTAGAGACATTTTGTCAATGGAAATAAATTACTAGGGCCACGTTAAGTATAATCAGTAGACTCAACAATGGGTGTGTTGGATCTATGCCCAATCTTTACCTAAGACTTTGTTTTTTGTTTTTTTTTTCTGCCTGTGAGAACTGAGAGCGTCAATTTTCAACCCTAAAAGTTCTGGAATTTCTGAACATTGGCAGCTCTGCTGGACTCATCCTGGCTCTGCTCCATGTGTCTTTTCATTCCAGAACCAGACTGAAGAAGTAGCCACCACGTGAGACTTGATGGTCTCAGAGTGCGGGCAGAACATGAGGGCTGATGGGAATACCCAGCGCTTCTAAAAACCTCTGCTCAGGAGAGACCAATGGCTCCTCTGCTTCTTGACCATCTTGGCAAGTTGAGTGGCCAAGCTCCAGTCAGTGGCATGAGGTCTACAGGGAGAACTGGAAGAGCAGGGAAGGAAATGGAAGTTGTGAGCCAACGATACAATCTCCACGCCTCATGAGGTCGGAATGTGGCAGCTCTCTCCATAGAGAAGGACACTGAGGCACAGACGGGCTGAGTGCCTTGTGCAAGGTCCCAGGGCTCCTTGGTTGAAGAGCCAAGATGTGATCCTCAGGGGTCTGACTTCGGGAGGCTGAATCATTCTCCAGACGCCTCCTCTGGGAGCTCTCATTTTTGTGAACTACCTGTACCATCTTGTCTAAATTGTCAGCAGGCTTTAATAAAAACAATTTTAGTAGATGACTCAAATATGGCAGTAATAAAACTTTGTAAGATGGTGTTATGGATTTCCTTCAGAAATAATTCATTAAATTGATGCCAGTTGTAACTTGTGAGATCATAAAGCTCAATGCAGGGTATTGAAAACATGAAGGTAATCCAGTCACAGTGTGTTCAATAACCCCTCGGCCTCCCCTCTGAATTGCTTTGCTACATGTTCACTCAGAACGAAAGGATATAAAAACTCAAGGTATCAAATCATGAAAAGAGTTCAAATTCATGGATCTTATACCCAGATAACGAAATCTTTTAGGACAAATCCTAAAAGATTTGTCATCATCAACCTGAGTGTCTGGATTCAATGGGAATCCAGCCCTTGTTAAACAACATGGGCAGGAAAACGGTGATTAAAGCCACATGTTACAAGCCTGTCACAGGCAGGGCTTAGAATTCCAAATACGGCCTCCTCATCATCCTTGACCCTTCATCCTTTTACCACTCCCTTTTCTTCAGAACTGGCTCAGGTTTGTCTGGTAAAAGAATTTTCTATAAATTGTATTTAGTCTTATCTCCTGAGAGGCGTGGAGCTTTGAACTATTAGAGGGTGCAGCTCCCAAACACTCCCTAAATAAATAACTGTATATACAGATGAAATCAAATTAAAATGAAGTCAATTGTGGCCATGAGGCAAGAGTCATAAGACACAAGCAACAGCATGAATGACATGTATGGGATGGCAGAAGTGAGGGGAGAGGGGATTGGGTTTTATGGAGCTGATTCTGTGCTGGGCTTTGTGGAGGTGGACATCCAGGGCTGGAAGGATGAGGGAAGCTGCACACACTTACTGTCAACGAGTGGGAGTCAGAGAGACTCTGGTGCAATGGCCGTGCTGGGGAAGTCCTTCTGGAGAAAAGCAATTGGTCGCCATTAGTATTTGTCCACACACTGGGCTGGTCCGCCTGTGCAAGCAGCTACTTCTGCCCTGAGAACATGCTCACCCATTCAATCTGTAGAATCAGTAGAACCACTCATCGATGATCTTTGATGCTCAGTAGCTTAACGGCATAGAATGTTTACATTTCAGACAAGCCGATTGGGAATGTGGTAGATAGCCTTCCACGCAGTGATTCTAGGACCCATGATCCTTCCATCTAGTGAGCCTGCCATCTTTTAGGTCTCAGAGTTTTCCACTTGAGGTTTCTAAGAGTAATGTCTATTGGATTTGCCCACGATTCATCAGCCAGGACGGTCACGGGGTTCTATCTAATTGTATGGGAGCTGTGAAGTGTAGTTTTCCTGGGCACATAAGGGAAAAATGAAAGGGTTTAAAGAACATGTCACCAGACCTGTAGAGGCAAAACTCCTGTAGGTAAGAATCAAGTGATGTCTACATCCATGAAGAAAAACCCCTCTATAATTCAAGGGGTTCTCTATTCTTCACCAAGAGGCGTTCAGAGTCCTTGGCACCTGGCAGTGAGCCCTTAACAGTGGAGCACTAGCCTTCCTTTCGAGGTTCACGTCTTACTGCTCCCTGTCCAGCCCCCACACCCCTACCCCATGCACTTCACCCTCACCAGAGTAGACTACTGGCTAGTCTTTGAAAGTGCCACATATCTTCACACCTTTGGGTCTTTGCGAATGTTGTTTCCTGTGTGAAACACCCACTCCTCCACCACAAGAGCCAGCCTAGACAACTCTTCTCTGTGAGCCCTTCCTTGGTCTCCCTCCCCCAGGCAAATTAATTGCCACATTCCACATGCTCCCACAACTTCCTGTATCGTATTTTATTATAACTTACAACACTGCCTCACACTCGGGTGTTGTTCATTAGCTAAGTCGTGTCCAACTCTTTGCAATCACATGGACTGCAGCACACCAATCTCCTCTGTCCTTCACTATTTCCTGGAGTTTGCTCAAATTCATGTCCATTGAGTCAATGATGCCATCCAACCATCATCATCTGCTACCGCCTTCTCCTTTTGCCCTCCATCTTTCCCAGCATCACAGTCTTTTCCAGTGAGTTGACTCTTTGCCTCAGGTGGCCAAAGTATTGGAGCTTCAGCTTCAGCAACAGTTCCTCCAATGAATATTCAGCATTGATTTCCTTAAGGATTGATTGGTTTGATCTCCTTGCAGTCCAAGGGACTCTCAAGAGTCTTTTCCAGCACCAAATATTTCCGCCCATTTTACAGTAGGTCTGTGGTCTCTCCCCCTGAACTGTCTAATGTGGGGAAAGAAACCTGTGTGAGATGTACCCCTGGGAGTCCTGAAGGATATCAGTATCTAACTGAAGAGGTTCTTATGGAATATGTCAAGAATCAAACAGAAATTTGGGATACAGTAAAGAGACTGAGTTTTATTTTAAGAAAAGTTGTAAGCTTTTGGAAATGTATCCTAGATGTGTTGTTCATCCCTGGGGAAAGAGAAAAGCTAAAAGAAAGCATGGGTAATACATTTCAGAGGCCAAGATAATCATAATATTGTGTTCTTTGAAGCCACAGTGCGGGTTGAGGCACATGGTTTAGTTGCTAAGTCACATCCAACTCTTGCAATGCCATGGACTGTAGCCCACTGGGCTCCTTTGTCCATGAGATTCTCCAGGCAAGAATACTGGAGTGGGTTGCCATTTCCTTCCCCAGGTTCAGGTACATGGAAGAGGATAAAACCAAGCTCAGTGAGAGTCTCTGATAAAACGCAGTCATGACACAGTTGCATGGAGGAAGCCTAAAGTTTTCAGAGAAATGCAGAAAAGAAACATGCTTATATTAACATTTCATTGCTTGGTCCTGATAAGGGAAGCCCTTCCATGGGGTAACTGTGAAGCTCAGAGCTGAGCCCTGCTAGGGTACTTTGAATCCTTCTATCCTCATAAATGAACTTGAACTTCCACCTTAAAAAGTCAAAGTCAACACAGACAGTTACCCTTCAAAAGGAATTTCTCCGTGACCAGAATGGGTTGCGAGATGAAGAGGCATTTATGACTCCAGGCTTAGAAACTTTCAGGGTGAGATGAGTTTACCTCTTATTCAGAGTTTTTATGTCCTGTGCTTCTCATTTCACGTCCTGGTGTCCACACAAGCTTACAACCTCTCTCCTTCTCCCTCTCCTGGCTCTGATTCCCCACTGCCTTGGGCCAGACTTTCTAAGACAAACTTTCCTAGCTGTCAATGCCATGCGTATTGCTCCCAGTCCTGTTAAAAATAGATGCTATTCTGCTGCTTCAATCTTCAAAGAATAAGAGATGAGGTCATTTTCTGCTCAGAGAGTAGATGCAGGCTAAGTGATTGGCACCAGTGCATTCAATTGCCAAGGAAACAGGTGTTCAAATGACTTCTCCCATCCTATTAAGTATCCTTTTCATACATTGATCCAGAGACATGTTTTCATGCTCATGACTGAATAGGCAGCCCTGTAATTTGTCAGCTACATCCATTTCCCACCTGACACCCCCCAGGAACAGTTTCTCTTCAGTTTTTGCCAAGATTGTCTATTGTCTCCATAAGTTTCTGTCCAAGTTGAATGATAGAAGGGTGATCTTATGGACTTAAACAGCGAACAGCAACAAGCACGTAATTTAACAGGACTTGCAGGCATGGCTAATGGGGTTCCTTCTAACTGATTTTCCTGTGCTTTCTGACAATGGCTTAAAGTTACTAAAACTTAAAGTTTCAGAAATGACTCCTCAGTGAAACTGGGGCCAAGGCAGGGGGATGTAGAGAAAGAAAGAGAATTTAAAAATGAAAGTACAGAACACTAGAAATAAGGAACATATCAATTAAATTTCTTTCAAAGTCTTTTTAAAAGTCTTTCAGTTATCGTGTAGCATATTAAACACAAGAGGTGTGGAAACCACAAAATGTGTTTATACCTGAGCAGCCGAGTTCTTCACAAATACCTCAGTACAACACCAGGATCAGGAAGGCAGCTTCAGCTTTCAGCCCCTAAACTGGGCAAATGATTACAGCAGTTCAGAGTGGCAAGTGAGGCAGATTTTTAGAGATTTTGGGGGTCCTAATTCCAACTTTAACTTTGAGCCTTTCCCTGACTCTGAACAAACGCCTTTATTTCTTGAGAAATATTTCTTTATTTCTTGGTTTCCTCATCTACAAATTGAGGAAACTGAGTTAGATGATTTCCAAGGTTTTCTGGTTCTAACGTTCTGTGCATGCCATTTTCTAGTGGGTATATTGTATCATCTGGAAACTCCATAGTGCTCCTGCCCCTGACTTACATCAAAAACAAAACAAAAAAATGGCAACAATGGGGAAATTAATTCCTTGTTGATTTGTCTTAGTATTCTCAGTTCTGAAAGAGTCTTTGTGAAGGTGTATGTATATGCATCTGTCTGGGGTATGTGTTTGTGTAGGATGTTATATTCAGATTTGAAAGCCTTAAAGTAACCAGGTAAAGCCACTGTGTTAAGCAGACTAAACCCAGAGTACCAGCCACAGGAAAACATAGCACTTTGCTTTCTCTCTTTTACTTTTTATTTTCTTCAAACTAGCCCTCCCCTTCTCTTATTTCTCTTTCAGAATCGGGGAGGAGTCCTGCAAAACATGCCGCCAGCACTGAGGATCCACTGATGCCTGTAAGGATGGCCTTGGCCTTCCCAGGATGGTTAGGGGTAGGTAACAGCCCCAGAATGGAGATGAGGCTTACCTGTACCAGGGGCATCTAATGACCGTACCAAAACAGTGAGGGAGAGCTGGAATTCTCAGGCCACTGGACTTTTTAGAACTTCAGAAGTATCCTTAGCATGATTCTTTAATGCAGCCACCACACTGCAGGGGTTTGGAAGTATTCTGATGTTAGCTATCTAAAATGCAAAAAAAAAAAAAAGAAAAAAATCAGTTTTCCTTTGAACATATGCTTTGGCAGTTTAGTCTTCCTCAACCTGGCTATTTGAACCTAGATGTGCTATAAATTGCCCTACATGCATGTTTCAAATAACAGGTGTTATTTTCCTTTAGGCTTACTTTTATTAAAAAAAAAAAAAGACAGACAAATAATTTAAAACATTCAAAACAGGAATTAAAAAAAATTGCCTGGTACAGATTCAGTTTAATGCCCCCAAATTATTTATTTATATTCTAGAATAAGATAGTTGGTCCACTGACCTTTAGTTGATTTTTTTTCATGGTGGGGAGGCCATGCATGCAGTTTGTGGAATCCTAGTTCCCAGACCAGGGATTGAACCCATACCCCCTGCAATGGAAGCAGTCCTAACCTCTGGACTGCCAGGGAATTCCCTTCAGCTTATTTTTCTGTGTGTATCCAGCAGGGTGCTGTTAAGAACTGTGACACTTGTCCAAAGCACATGCTGGTGCTGAAAATGAGAGCTGGCTGGGGAACTCTTACTGGGCTCATTAGGAGTCTACTTGCTTGAGGTACTGAGGGCTCCTGGAAGCAAACCCAGCTTCAGGAAAGAGGCAACCAGCTCCACAGACTTAATCCAGTAACAAAGCCTTACTTACCAGTTGGAATAGGGAATTTTACATCTGTCACTCTGTTTTTCCTTGGCTGCTTTCCCATAAACTCATATCCCATGACAAATGTTTCCCTAAATAAAGACTGTTTTCCTAAAAGCTCTCATGAGATATTGGGGCACAGGGAATAGGACTCGGGGGTCCCAGTGCAATGAGATAATGGTCAGTGGACATGACAACCTCCAGGGAGGGCAGACGTGATGGGGATGAGGGGGTGACAGTGCCCACAGCAGAGGCAGCAAGGTCCGTGGAAATGCTTCATGGAGGCATCGTGGGAACTCACAGAGGAGGATGAGGCAGTGGGGTGCTCAGCAGAGGAAAATGTTAATGAACCCTGTAGGCACACCTGGAGGGCCTCAGGAATAGCTGGCGAGAGTAGGGGAGCACTGAGTAGGGGAGCAGATGAGGCTAAGAAGCAGCAAAAAATTAGTGACAAGAGGATGAGATTTTAGTTTGCCCTTCAGTTCAGTTCAGTTCAGTTGCTCAGTCGTGTCCAACTCTTTGCGACCCCATGAATCACAGCATGCCAGGCCTCCCTGTCCATCACCAACTCCCGGAGTTCACTCAAACTCATGTCCATCAAGCTGGTGATGCCATCCAGCCATCTCATTCTCTGTCGTCCCCGTCTCCTCCCGCCCCTAATCCCTCCCAGCATCAGAATCGTTTCCAGTGAGTCAACTCATCGCATGAGGTGGCCAAAATATTGCAGTTTCAGCTTTAGCATCAGTCCTTCCAATGAACACCCAGGATTGATCTCCTCTAAAATGGACTGGTTGGATCTCCTTGCAGTCCAAGGGACTCTCAAGAGTCTTCTCCAGCACCACAGTTCAAAAGCATCAATTCTTCGGTGATCAACCTTCTTCACAGTCCAACTCTCACATCCATACATGACCACGGGAAAAACCATAGCCTTGACTAGACGGACCTTGGTTGGCAAAGTAATGTCTCTGCTTTTTAATATACTATCAAGGTTGGTCATGACTTTCCTTCCAAGGAGTAAGTGTCTTTTAATTTCCTGGGTGCAATCAGCATCTGCAGTGATTTTGGAGCCCCAAAAAATAAAGTCTGACACTGCTTCCGCTGTTTCCCCATCTATTTCCCATGAAGTGATGGGACCAGATGCCATGATCTTTGTTTTCTGAATGTTGAGCTTCAAGCCAACCTTTTCACTCTCCTTTTTCACTTTCATCAAGAGGCTTTTTAGTTCCTCTTCACTTTCTGCCATAAGGGTGGTATCATCTGCATATCTGAGGTTATTGATATTTCTCCCAGTTTGTCCTCCTGGAGCTCATTTCCAACAATTATTGGATTATTTCCCAATAATCTGTTGGGAAAGACAAGATGGTCAAACATGAGAAACTAGGAAATGGCAAGATGAGATCAAGCACCACTGTGTTCTTAGAGTTATTAGTGTACCTTCATCACAGTGGATTCTGACATGGCCTTAGAAAGTGAGTGGGAAGTGAGCAGGTAGCAAGCCTTTGAGAAGTGCTGAGAACTGCAGGCAGCTAACAAAGTCTTCTTACAAGTGCGTGGGGCCCTTGTCGTGTGCCTAGAGCATGCTATAAATTGTCTGCGCTGTGTGGTTAATCCTCACAATGAGTAAGGAAGGTGTTATTCCGCAGAGCTGAGAAAGGGAGGCTCAGCTAGATTAAGTGACGGGCCCAAGTTCACAGTGAGCGGAGAGCTGAGTCAAGGGAGATCACAGGCTGTCTGTTCCCGAAGGACCTCAGGAGCAGGAAAGTGGTATTGCAGGTAGGAAAACTTGAGTGCCAAGCCAAAGGGTTTGCGTGCACGTCTGCAGGTAAGTGGAGCTCAGTGGCACTGTAGACAACCACAGTATTCATTGTGGGTGGGCTAATTAACCAGGAAGAAAGGTGGGAAGAGCAGAGACATATAGGAGGTCCAGTCTGCTAGCAGGGGCAGTTAGTGGTCTGAGCTTTCTGAAATCAAGGAGGATGACGAACTGAACAACAACTGAGAGGAAGAAACCGCAGGCCTCTCTGGCTTGCTCTTAATGAGGACCAGGAAGCCTACCGGGACATGGGAGGCCCTCCCAGGAAATGCTGCCTCCAGTTCGGTGGGCCAGGTTCTGGCAAAGCTGGGCCAGGGGCCAGGACTCCCCAACCTCACCAAACTGTAATTAAAATCCAGGCTCAGAAACAGATTGTGGGAACGGGCTCAGAGTGGGCATGGGGGAGGATCAGAAAGGCGGTGGTTAAGGTCTCTCTGCTGCTGCTGCTGCTAAGTCGCTTCAGTCATGTCCGACTCTGTGCAACCCCAGAGATGGCAGCCAACCAGGCTCCACTGTCCCTGGGATTCTCCAGGCAAGAACACTGGAGTGGGTTGCCATTTCCTTCTCTAATGCATGAAAGTGAAAAGTGAAAGTGAAGTCGCTCAGTCGTGCCCGACTCTTTGTGACCCCATGGACTGCAGCCCACCAGGCTCCTCTGTCCATGGGATTTTCCAGGCAAGAGTACCGAAGTGGGGTGCCATTGCCTTCTCCTAAGGTCTCTCTGGGACCCTAGAAACCTTGATGAGTCCAATCAAGGGTGTGGGCAAAACAGGAGATTCTGTGGGCCAGAACCTGGGTGCCAAAAACTGCAGGAAGCACAGAACTGAGATGAGGTCAGGAATTTCATTTGTCTTTCCTCCAAGCAAGGACACCAAGGGACAGAATTGGCAACTAGCCTCTTAGGGTCATGGCTGTAACTGAGCTGTGTGTTAGAGCAGTCTCAGTCTTTGAAAGCAGTTAGACTCTGTCTTAAATGCCTAGTATCCCCCAGCTGGAATAGCCAGTAAGTTATAATGCCCTGATTCTCATCCTGGATTAGTGTGTGTGTGTGTGTGTGTTCGTAAAATTGTCTAATGTTAAAATGTATCATTAATTTATTTTCCAGTGTCTAGGTTAGAATATAACTATGTGATATATATCAAATGAATTTCATGGCTATAGTCCAAATGTAACAAATGAATCATTTAAAACTATTCGCATATTGGTGATGCCAAATTTTTCATTTTCTCCCATTTTATAAATGCATCATATCTCGGCTTGAAATCAATCTATTAACCTTGAAAACATTGTGAGCTGGAATGAAGGTTAGCAGTGAACTTTGCGAACTTCCACGTGATATTAGTCATATTTAGCAATTATTATTGGCTTTGAGTAATGAGGAGTCAGTTGAGACAGGAATAGTAACGTGGTGGTTTCCAATAAACCACACTTCAGAGGCCACAGGGAAAATGAAAGGCAGGTAGAATCAGACTTTTTAAACCTCAGGCTTGTCTGCCACAATGCTCCTTTTAAAAACAAAACTGAACATCTTAGCAGATATTCTGATGAATTACACATAAAATACTCTAGTAAAATCTTTGTTAGGAGATAAGGAATTCTGTTCAGCGGATTTGAAGGGCAACTGAAGATTTAAAAAAATGATGTGTCTGCCCTCTAAACCTCCACAGAGATGAGTCTGATGAATTTCCCAGGTGCCAGGACTGGGGGCTGTAATAAAATGGGAGGAACAATGCCGGCAGAAGCTAAGCAGTGTTATTTTTTAAATTAAAGTCCAAATAAATGTCTCAACTTAACATGCCTTGGGAATACATAAATATGTTATCCTCTGGATGAATTTTATATTACATTATATTGATTTTTAACACAATATAAAATATAATAGAGATACTTTTGGGTTCACAACATGAAAGAACAGTTAATGATTTGCCCATATGGGACATATGAAAATACTTTCCTTAAATTCTTCTGCCATGTTTTATGGATAATCTACTTCCATACTACTAACGGTATGAAAGCTTGGTGCCATCAGTGGAACATTTTTCATCTCAATTATTTGTTAGACATAAGATTAAATGGTGCCATATTTACTGTAAAAGAACCTAACTTCATGGAATTTGAAAGTAAATTGTAGTTGTCTTATTTTATTAATTTGGAAGTATTTCACATAGCAGTTCCCTCTCTTTGACCAAATTTCCTCATCTATAACAAGACAAGGTTGTACCTTCTTTACAGTCCTTTATTCTCCTGGTGTTCAGTGGTTCTCATTCTTTCCTAATTAGAATCTAATTATTGCTGTAGAACCACAGATATCAGCTGAACATTGGTCTTTCTCTGAATAATCATATTTTATCTGCAGTCCTTAAAATGTGTATAATTGTGTAACATTACTCCCAGAAGAAGGGAAGTATTAGATTTACCTCTAGTGCCATAGGCCAAAAGTCAATTATATACTTCCAAATTGAATTGGGTTTTTAAGAAGCTGATTTCCTAGTATCTTAGCTTATGTTATTTTAAAGGAGAAATATATCAATTTACATTAATTTAAGAATTAATATAAAAAGAGAGTCAAGCCACAACTTTAAGCTATAAAATCGGGAAATTGGGGACTGGAGGTGAATCACCTCTGGCAGAAAAATGGATAATGGAAAGTTACTTTCAGTAAATAAACTCAATGACTTTTCCAGAGAAAGAAAGAAATTAGCAAAGACCTCCTGACCCTCAAAGTTCTTCCAAGTGACCTAGAAGCATGATAATTTACCCAGTTGAGCTAAGAGAGTTTCCAATTATATTGGGAACCAGAAATGTTGCAACCAATTCCTTGCAAGTTGTTCCTCCTTCTTGTCTTTTGATTTTTCTAACTCCTACATTGTGTCAGCTGAAAAACATTCTGAGTCACTATTGTAAAACGGGTGGGCCCATGTGATATAGTTTCCACGTATTCCACTGAGAATTTAATACATCCCTAGTTTCATTTTAGGCGAATTTCTCTTGAACTAAAAATCCCCAGCCCAGTGAAACTCCTCATAAAATGGAAAGAGTCTTCATTGCCAGAAAAGATTCAAATAGAGATCTTTGGAGGAGATTTCAGGAATAAGTAATGGAACTAAGCCATTGAAGCCACACAATACATTGATTTCCTCCTTAGGGAAAGGATCCAGAGTCAAAGGCAACTGTAAGAAGTTGCACATATCTTTGAGTGTTATTATGAAAGAGGACTGATTAAGCCTGGGGGAGCTGACTCACTGGAAAAGACCCTGATGCTGGGAAAGATTGAGGGCAGGAGGAGAAGAAGATGACAGAGGATGAGATGGTTGGATGGCATCAGCGACTCAATGGACATGAGTACGAGCAAGTTCCTGGAGATGGAGAAGGACAGGGAAGCCTGGCATGCTGCAGTCCACGGGGTCACAAAGAGTCAGACATGACTGAGCGACTGAACAATAACAAGGCCAGTGGAGGACTTGAACTGATATGGGTTTTATCTCCACAATTCTCAGAGACAACAATAGGGTATTAACTCACTCTCAGTTTAGTTGCTCAGTTTTGTCTGACTCTTTGCAACCCCATGGGCTGCAGCACATTAGGCTTCCCTGTCCATCACCAACTCCCTGAGCTTGCTCAAATTCATGTCCATTGAGTTGGTAATGCCATCCAACCATCTCATCTTCTGTCATCCCCTTCTCCTCTCACCTTCAATCTTTCCCAGCATCAGGGTCTTTTCCAAAGAGTCAGTTCTTCCCATAAGGTGGCCAAAGTATTGGAGTTTCAGCTTCCACATTAGTTCTTCCAATGAATATTCAGGACTGATTCCCTTTAGGATTGACTGGTTTGATCTCTTTGCAGTCCAAGGAACTCTCAAGAGTCTTCTCCAACACCACAGTTCAAAAGCATCAATTCTTTGGTGCTAAGCTTTCTTTCTTTTTAGCCTTGAGAACCTCATGAACAGTATGAAAAGGATTAACTCTAGTTAACCACAAACTTGTTTGAGGTTAGTATTTTACCAGGAACATGTTTATAAAGAAATATTAGATTTTACTTTTCTTCCTCCTTTGTGGCAAGTAACAATATACATGTTTTGTTTAACCTCTTCAGTTGTTTGGAAATGTTTTGGTTTAACTAGGGAGTACTTTATTAATGGCAGTTCATCTTACAGCTTTCTTCATGACTTGCCCTAAGAACAAAATTAAACTTCCTGAATTTGATTTCTCTAAAATCTATCCACCAAACGCAATTGCCCTTTCTGTCAAATAAGCCCTTACTGGTGTGTAAGTCTGAAGTGATTTTTTTCCCTCTCTCATTATGGTTGTTCCAAGACTCTTGACATTCTCTAAATCATCTTTCGCTAAGTACAAGAGGTCCATGAGGAAGTCAAGATCGATGGCAGACTTCATCTCTCTTGAATTTTAATGCAAATGTCGTTCCCCTAATCAAACAAAGGTTAAAAAAGGAAATCAAATTAGCTTATTACAAAAGCCAGCATAACTGAACTGACAAGAGAAATGCTTTCTGCATGAAAAGCCCTTAATCAATACCTTAAATAAGAATGTCACTGGAAAGAAGGGTTCATATGTGGTCAGTCATAATCTGCAAATCAATATGGTCTTTTTAATAAATATTTGACCACAACAGCTCAATAGGCATTGCCTATAAGAGTTCCTTTCTTTTCACCAAAATGAAACAAAATTACAGCATAAATGTAATGTTTAGGGCATAACCTAAGATGTTAGAGAATTCAAGGTTAGGGTTATTTCACCCATTAATCATTGCATATTAAGCATGGGAGAGATTCTCCTCAGAACCTTGTCTGGGATTCTAGTCCCCTGTGTAATTTAGCTGTTCAAAAGTAAAACGATGTCAGAATATAGATTACTTATTAGAGCTAGGTGCAAGTTTCCTAATCTAGGCTTAGTTTGGCTATCTGAAACTAATCAAATATTATACATGCAATATAACTTCAAATTTTTTCACTCAAATCTATAAAAGTACAGTCATGTGGCAGTTAATATTTTATAAGTCAGTATATTTTCATTATACTCAATCAAAACTGTAATCAGCTAATATCCAATAAGCATTTTCTGCATTTGGTAGCACCATATATGCTAAGTGATAAGTTGTTAGCATTGCTACTGATGTGACCTGGAATCTTCCTCTTATTGGATGTGTGACCTTACATATGATCACTTAATTTTTATTCTAGAAAGTATGAATGTGAATGGTGTGTACTTCAAAGGCCATTTCGGAGATTTAAAGCCATAATGTAGGTAAAGATGCTAACATAGGGTGTGGCCCATTGTAAGTGATGATACAGGGTAACTCTTATTATTAACTATTATTGAATTGTGATGATAGGCAAATAAAGAAATACAATTCAACACACAGTTCTGGTTTGAACAGCTCAGTAAGACTCAGTAGAATTAAATAAAATTTACTTCTATGACAAACCTAGACAGCATATTAAAAAGCAGAGACATTACCTTGCCAACAAAGGTCTGTCTAGTCAAAGCTATGGTTTTTCCAGTAGGCAGGTATGGATGTGAGAGTTGGACCATAAAGAAAGCTGAGTGCTGAAGAATTGATGCTTTTGAAATGTGGTGCTGGAGAAGACTCTTGAGAGTTCCTTGGGCTGCAAGGAGATCAAGCCAGTCAATCCTTAAGGAAATCAAATCTGAATATTCATTGGAAGGACTGATGCCGAAGCTGAAACTCCAATACTTTGGCTATCTTATGAGAATAACCGACTCCTTGGAAAAGACCCTGATGCTGGGAAAGATTGAAGACAGGAGGAGAAGGGGAAGACAGAGGATGAGATGGTTGATGCGTCAGTGACTCGATGGACATGAGTTTGAGCAAGCTCCAGGAGATGGTGAAGGACAGGGAAGCCTGGTGTGGTGCAGTCCATGGGGTCGAAAAGAGTCAGACACGACTGAGCGACTGAACAACAACCTTGGAAAAACCTATCAGGTCATTGGAAATATTTAACTACAGTCTATAATTTTACCGTATTCCTTTGATTTGCTTTCTCTTTTGCCATCAAATGAGATAGTGGAAAATATATATTTTTAAATTTTCCTTCAGTTCAGTTCAGTCGCTCAGTCATGTCTGACTCTTTGCGACCCCATGGACTGCAGCACGCCAGGCTTCCCCGTCCATCACCAACTCCCGGAGTTTACTCAAACTCATGTCCATTGCATCGGTGATGCCATCCAACCATCTCTTCCTCTGTCATCCCCTTCTCCTCCCACCTTCAATCTTTTCCAGATCAGGGTCTTTTCCAATGAGTTGGTTCTTCTCATCAGGTGGCCAAAGTATTAGAGTTTCAGCTTCAGCATCAGTCCTCCCAGTGAATATTCAGGATTGATTTCCTTTAGGATGGACTGGTTGGATCTCCTTGCAGTCCAAGGGACTTTCAAAAAACTTCTCCAACACCACAGTTCAAAAGCATCAATTCTTTAGCACTCAGCTTTCTGTATAGTCCAACTCTCACATCCATACATGACTACTGTATAAAACATCGCTTTGACTAGATGGACCTTAGTTGGTAAAGTAATGTCTCTGCTTTTTAATATACTGTCTAGGTTGGTCATAGCTTTTCTTCCAAGGAGTCTTTTAATTTCATGGCTGCAGTCACCATCTGCAGTGATTTTGGAGCCCGAGAAAATAAAGTCTGTCACTGTTTCCATTGTTTCCCCATCTTTTTGCCATGAAGTGATGGCACCAGATGCCATGATCTTAGTTTTCTGAATGTTGAGCTTTAAGTCAACTTTTCACTCTCCTCTTTCACTTTCATCAAGAAGCTCTTTAGTTCCTCTTCACTTTCTGCCAAAAGGGTAGTGTCATCTACATATCTGAGGTTATTGATATTTCTCCCAGCAATCTTGATTCCAGCATGTGCTTCCTCCAACCCAGCATTTCGCATGATGTACTCTGCATGTAAGTTAAATAAGCAGGGTGACAATATATAGCCTTGACGTACTCCTTTCCCAATTTGGAAACAGTCTGTTATTCCATGTCCAGTTCTAACTGTTGCTTCCTGACCTGCATACAGATTTCTCAGAAGGCAGGTCAGGTGGTCTGGTACTTCCACCTCTTTCAGAATTTTCCAGTTTGTTGTGATCCACACAGTCAAAGGTTTTGGCATAGTCAAAAAGCAAAAGTATATGTTTTTCTGGAATTCTCTTGCTTTTTCAATGATCCAGTAGATGTTGGGAATTTGATCTCTGGTTCCTCTGCCTTTTCTAAATCCAGCTTGAACATCTGGAAGCTCACGGTTCACGTACTGTTGAAGCCTGGCTTGGAGAATTTTGAGCATTACTTTGCTAGCATGTGAGAGGAGTGCAATTGTGTGGTATTTTGAACATTCTTTGGCATTGCCTTTCTTTGGGACTGGAATGAAAACTGACCTTTCCAGTCCTGTGGCCACTGCTGAGTTTTCCATATTTGCTGACATATTGAGTGCAGCACTTTCACGGCATCATCTTTTAGGATTTGAAATAGCTCAACTGGAATTCTATCACCTCCACTAGCTTTGTTCAGAGTGATGCTTTCTAAGGCCCACTTGACTTCGCATTCCAGGATGTCTGGCTCTAGATGAGTGATCACACCATCATGGTTATCTGGGTCATGAAGATATTTTTTTGTAATAGTTCTTCTGTGTATTCTTGCCACCTCTTCTTAATATCTTCTGCTTCTGTTAGGTCCATACCATTTCTGTCCTTTGTTAATCCCATCTTTGCATGAAACTTTCCCTTGATATCTCTAATTTTCTGAAGATACCTTTAGTCTTTCCCATTCTATTGTTTTCTTCTATTTCTTTGCACTGATCACTGAGGAAGGCTTTCTTATCTCTCCTTACTATTCTTTGGAACTCTGCATTCAAATGGGTATATCTTTTCTTTTTTCCTTTGCCTTTAGCTTCTCTTCTTTTCTCAGCTATCTGTAAGGCCTCCTAAGACAACCGTTTTTCCTTTTTGCATTTCTTTTTCTTGGGGATGGTCTTGATCACTGCCTCCTGTAGAATGTCACGAACCTCTGTCTATAGTTCTTCAAGCACTCTATCAGATCTAATCCCTTGAATCTATTTGTCACTTCTACTGTATAATTGTAAGGGATTTGATTTAGGTCATACCTGAATTATTGAGTAGTTTTCCCTACTTTCTTCAATTTAAGTCTGAATGTTGCAATAAGGAGTTCATGATCTGAGCCACGTCAGCTCCTGGGCTTGTTTTTGCTGACTGTATAGAGTTTCTCCATCTTTGGCTGTAAAAAATATAATCAATCTGATTTTGGTGTTGACTATCTGGTGATGTCCATGTGTAGAGTCTTCTCTTGTGTTTTTGGAAGAGGTGTTTGCTATGACCAGTGCATTCTCTTGGCAAAACTGTTAGCCTTTGACCTGCTTCGTTTTGTATTCCAAGGCCAAATTTGCCTGTTACTCCCAGTAGCTCTTGACTTCCTACTTTCACATTCCAGTCCCTAGAATGAAGAGGACATCTTTTTTGGGTATTAGTTCTAGAAGGTCTTGTAGGTTTTCATAGAACCGTTCAACTTCAGCTTCTTCAGTATTACTGGTCAGGGCATAGACTTGAATTACTGTGATATTGAATGATTTGCCTTGGAAATGAACAGAGATTATTCCGTCGTTTTTGAGATTGCATCCAAGTACTGCATTTCAGACTCTTTTGTTGACTATGATGGTTACTCCATTTCTTCTAAGGGATTCTTGCCCACGGTAGTAGATATAATGGTTATCTGAGTTAAATTCACCCATTCCAGTCCATTTTAGTTCACTGAGTCCTAAAATGTCTATGTTCACTCCTGCCATCTCCTGTTTGCCTTGATTCACCGACCTAACATTCCAGGTTCCTATGCAATATTGCTCTTTACAGCATTGGACTTACTCCATCACCTGTCACATCCACAACTGGGTATTGTTTTTGCTTTGGCTCTGTCTCTTCTTTCTTTCTGGAGTTTTTTATCCACTCTTCTCCAGTAGCATTTTGGGCACCTACCAACCTGGGGAGGGAGTTCATCTTTCAGTGTCATACTTTTGGCCTTTTCATACTGTTCATGGGGTTCTCAAGGCAAGAATACTGAAGTGGTTTGCAGTTTCCTTCTTCAAGGGAGCACGTTTTGTCAGAACTTTTTTCCATGACCTGTCTGTCTTGGGTGGCCCTACTCGGCATGGCTCATAGTTTCACTGAGTTAGACAAGGCTGTGGTCCATATGATCAGTTTGGTTAGTTTTCTGTGACCGTGGTTTTCATTCTGTCTGCCCTCTGATGGATAGGGATAAGAGGCTTATGGAAGCTTCCTGATGGGAGAGAATGACTGGGGCGGGGGTGGGGGGGGCTGGTTTTTATTCTGATGGGTAGGGCCATGTTCAATAAATCTTTAATCCAATTTTCTATTGATGGGCAGAGCTGTGTTCCCTCCCTGTTGCTTGACCAGAGGCCAAAGTATGGTGGAGGAAATGAAGATAATGGCAACTTCCTTCAAAAGGTCCCAGCATGCACTGCTGCACTCAGTGCCCCCAACCCTGCAGCCGGCCACCACTGACACACGCCTCCGCCAGAGACTCCTGGACATTCATAGGCATGTCTGGATCAGTTTCTTGTTGGGTCAGTGCTCCTTTCTCCTGGGTCCTGGTGTACACAAGGTTTTGTTTGTGCCCTCCAAGAGTCTGCTTCCCCAGTCCTAAGTAAGTTCTGTTGGTTCTATGGTGGGGTAAATGGTGACCTCCTCCAAGAGGGCTTATGCTATACCCAGGTCTGCTGCACCCAGAGCCCCTGTCCCTGTGGCAGGCCTCTGCCCCCATACTTCCACAGGAGACACTCAGACACGGTTCTGGTTCAGTCTCTGTGGGTTGGGCGTGCATTTTGTGCCCTTCCCAGATCTGAGCAGCTCAGGCGACCAGGTGCTTGGCAAGTGCACTGTCCTAGGTGGGCCACGCATCTTAGTCACCTCCCCAGTCCCAGCCGCTCGGTTTTACAGGTGCCCCATGAGAGCACTGTCTCAGGTGTACCATGTGTATCCTCTGGAGAGCTGATCTCAGGCTGTGACCCTCCTGGCGGATGTCAGCCATTCAGGATCTCAGGAAGACATGATTAGCAGCTGGGAGCCTGCTCACAGTTTGGTTGAAGATGCCTGAGTCTCTGGGGCTGAGACTGCAGCAGCCCCTTGCCTTCTGGCTCTGGCTGTCGTAAGCCTGCCTCTCTGCTTCCGGGTAGGCAGGGGCCAGTATGCAGCCAGCTAGCTCTCCTTTGGTATTTGCTCAATCCTTTGTTCTGTGAGCAGGCCAGGCTGCACGTTAGGTTGTTAGGTTAGAGCTTTTCATGGGAAAATTCTCTTTTCTGCAGTTGTAGTTAGGCATGTATTCTGTGGGATTTTTTTTTTTCCAGGTTATGTTGCCTTCTGAGATTCCAAAACTCCCCACAGATCCACCTGTGAGAGGGTTTCCTTCTGTGTGAAAACTTCTCCTCCTTCACGACTCCCTCCCCAGGACAGGTTTCCATCCCTAACTCTTTTGTCTCTCTTTTTGTCTTTTATATTTTGCCCTACCTCCTTTTAATGGGGCTTCCCTTGTGGCTCAGCTGGTGAAGAATCCGCCTGCCATATGGGAGACCTGGGTTTGATCCCTGGGTTGGGAAGATCCCCTGGAGAAGGGAAAGGCTTCCCATTCCAGAATTCTGGCCTGGGTTGCAAAGAGTCGGACATGACTGAGTGACTTTCACTTTCACCTCCTTTTGAAGAGAATGGGCTGCCTTTCTGGGTGCCTGGCTTCCTCCACCAGTGTTTAGAAGTTGTGTTGTGGAAGCTGCTCAGCATTCAAATGATCTTTTGATGAATTTATGGGGGAGAAAGTGGTGTCCCTGTCTTATTCTTCTGCCATCTTGAACTGATAATTAAAAACAAAAACCTCATAATGTCTTATTAGAGAAGTTAAAAAAACCAAAAAGGCAAAGGGTATAAACATTGTTCCAAAGATTCTGCATATAAAGTTACTCTAAACACTGAATACATAGACTTTCTTACTTTGTCCCTCTTTTTTGAGATATAATTTCCTTTTATTCTCTCATAGGAATTTCTTTCTTAGAGAAGTTTTACAGGGACTTCTGTGGGGTCCAGTGGCTAAGACTCTGCCCCCAATGCAGGGGGCCCAGGTTTGTTCCTTGGGCAGGAAGTTAGATCCCACATGCTACAACTAAGACCTGGCACAGCCAAATAAATAAATATTTTTTAAAAGTTTTACAAAGCATTTTCCTTAAAAAACGTTGGATTTCTTAGTCTTGATATGCATGATCAATAAAGATACAAAATGCTTTTTCTCCAACACTTGAAAAAAATATATGCTATTCTCTATATATGGAATCTAGAAAGATGGTACTGATGAACCTGTTTATACAGAGCAACAATGGAGACACAGAGAACAGACCTATGGACGCTGGCAGTGGGGGGAAGGAGAGGGTGAGATGAATGGAGAAAGTAATGTGGAAGCATATACACTACCATGTGTGAAATAGATAACCAATAGGAATTTCCTGTGTGACTCAGGGAACTCAAACTGGGGCTCTGTAACAATCTAGAGCAGTGGGATCGGGTGGGAGGTGAGAAGGAGGATGCAGAGGGAGGGGACACATGCATACCTAAGGCTGACTCATGCTGATGTATGGCAGAGGCCAGCACAATGTTGTGAAGCCAATTTTCCTTCAATTCAAAATAAATGTTTGGGGGAAAAAAATGCTATTCTTGTCTTTCTGAGATAATTTTGAAGTGGTTTCTGCATAAAGTAGGTCTTTCGGTATCAAATGACCAGACAAAGAAAAGCTCAGGGTAAATTTACTCATCGAAAACCAACCACCTGGCAAGACAAGGCGGCCTCTTACTGCTGGAGCAACTGCTCATTCAATTACTCTTAGGTGACCATGTCAAACTTTCGAGACAGTATCCTCAGGAGATAAGTGCTTTGAATGTTTGATCTATATTAGTTAATGTAAAACCAGTGTCCTTGAGTGTTAGAGATAGTGTTCCAGTGAATTATAAAATATGCTAATTAAAATACAATGTTTTTTTAATGGGACTCTTTCTTGATCTATTAAGATACCTAATTTAGGGCCATGCATACATTGGCACTATGACTTTTCAAATGAAGAAAAGTGATGATGGCGCAATGATTTCTAGTTTACAGAGTGCTCTATCTAATCATTTCCACATTTATTATCTGACTTAATGCTTACAGCTATGTTATGAAATAGGTGTTATTTTTCACATTTTACAGAACAGGAAAATGGAGCTATGAGCATTCAAGGATGTGTCCCAAGTTATACAGCTAGAAAATTATCAGAACAAAACTTTAACCTTGGCCCCTTAGTTTCAAATGTTTCATTCTTTCCCATTATATAACACTGGTGAAAATTTCCTAACTTTTAAAAATATTTGACAAGACTAAACATCTCAGAGATCAAAGATAGAAATGATTGATACAATTGTGTGCTTGTGATTTTCTAGTAACACTATTTTAAATTTTCATGTACTATATGATTTTGAGGTAAAATCCTTGCTTCAACATATTAGCATTTGAGGCCCATATAGATGTTCTGTTTCTACTTTGAAACTAAAAGGATCAGAAAAATTTATAGAATCAGAAAAATGGATAGAAAAGTTTGCATTGCTCAGTTACAAACTTCCTATAGTAAACTATTTTGTGAGTAATCATGATGTTCAGAACTTTAGCATTTCCAGTTGTCTTGTGAATTTAAGATGCTCTCAAGTAATGAAGGGTGACCTATTGAAACTGGCAGATTAGACATCAAGTAATTAGATTTGTTTCAGAACTTATCTATTTCTGAGAAATAGTTGCAAGCTTAGTCCCAAGTGGGATGAGTCCTGTTTGCTTTCTGGACTCTAATTTCGATAAGTCAAGGTCATTTCACTTAGCCTATGTTCTTTAAAACAGTAGTCCCCAACATTTTTAGCACCAGGAAATGGTTTTGTGGAAGACAATTTTTCCATGGACTGGGTGGTGGAGGGATGGTTTCAGGATGGTTCAAGAACATTACATTTATTATGCACTTTATTTCTATTATTATTACATCAGCTCTACCTCTGACCATTAGGCATGAAATCCAGGAGGTTGGGGATCCCTTCTTTAAAACACATACACTTCCCTTCAGAAGGGCATTGCTTTCTTTAGCACAGGGCATAACAACTGAATTACTCCTATTTAGAGTTCTAAATAAGGTACTGGCGACCCACTCCAGTACTCTTGCCTGGACAATCCCATGGACAGAGTAGCCTGGTAGGCTGCAGTCCAGGGGTTTGCTAAGAGTCGGACACGACTGAGCAACTTCACTTTCATTTTTCACTTTCATGCATTGGAGAAGGAAATGGCAACCCACTCCAGTGTTCTTGCCTGGAGAATCCCAGGGACGGGGGAGCCTGGTTGGCTGCCATCTATGGGGTCGCACAGAGTCAGACACAACTGGCGTGACTTAGCAGCAGTAGCAGTGTTCTTATTATGAAATGCCAGAGAGAAGACATGGGCTTCCCTGTGGCTCAGCAGTGAAAGAATCCACCTGCAACGCAAGAGATGCAGAAGACATGGGTTCTATCCCTGGGTCGGGAAGATTCCCTCGAGCAGGAAATGACAACCCACTACAGTATTCTTGCCTGGAGAATCCCATGGACAGAGGAGCCTAACAGGCTACAGACTATGGGATTGCAAAGAGTTGGACATAACTGAGCGACAGCATGAGCACAGAGAGAAGGGCATTCACAGATTTGGCTGTGGAAATGAAGGTATTCTGATGTAAAGAATAGAATTAGTGCTTCAAATATCTGGTTTCTGGACATGATGCTGAGAGAGCAGAAAGAAAATGAGCGAGCTGAACTCTGGCCTCTGGGCTTCCAGACAATGCGAGGAAGTTTGCATGTGAATGGCTGACTTAGTTGAAGGCCTCCATCAATCAATCAATAAAGAGCAGTCACACCCTTGTAGGTGTGCAACGTCATGTTCCAGACTATGGGAGATAGATGCACGTGAATAAACAAAATCTCCTACCTCAAGGGATGTATAACCTAATGAGGACATTTCAATATTTTAGAAAGCCACCAATAATAGGCCCTCGGTGGACAGAAATGGGTGGGGTGGGGGAGGTTCAGTCTTCTCCCCTTGAGTTCAACCAGCATTGAGGAATTGCTCAGCTTTGGAAGGTTCCCAGAGTCAAATGGAGCAGTGTGGCCCAGGGAAATGGACAGGAAGTGCCAGTGATGGTCCTGGGTGATTGAGAACACACACTTTCCCTGAAGCCAGCTCCTGGTTGGCAGATGTCCGTGTGTGTTGAATCAGTCATGTCCAGCCTCTTTGCGACCCCATGGATTGTGTAGCCCTGCCAGGCCATGGACTGTAGCCCCACCAGGCTCCTCTGTCCATGGAGTAGCCATTCCCTTCTCCAGGGGATCTTCCCAACCCAGGAATCAAACCTAGGTCTCCAGCCTCGCAGGCAATCCTTTACCGTCTGAGCCACCAGGAAACCAGACCTACCATTCCTCAAGTGGGAGATTATATACCTCCACAGGATCCTTCAACTCTCTGGAGAAGCAATAGTTTGAAAATGTAGCTAGATTGTCCTTCAGACCTGGGGTAAGAGAACAAAGGTGTTTCACTGTAAAATGTAATCGACTCCAATTCCAGGTGATCCCCTGGTAAAGGACAGGAATTCCTGCCGCAGAGCCAGTGCCGGTGGTCAGCTTGTAGCTTCCTAGGTGGTTGACAGGGGTTCAAGGTCATACATGAATTTGACCTCCACCCTTCTCCTTGATTCCTTTCCCAAGAAAGCCTCGTGAAGGGGTCCAGGCTGAGCTCTCTAGAGACAGGGTTTAAGGGCAGTTTGAACACCTCTTTCCTGGTCTCCAGGCCCTCTGAAGAGAGAGTCTGAAGGCCCTTGGGCTCATGATGCTGGTCTCCCCTCTGAGCCTTGGATGGGCCCCCAAGCATGGTATGTGGGAGGCCCAATTTCCATACTCAGGCTGTTTCCTCCACTCCTGCCTGGGGAGGGAAGCAGAAATCCTCTCAGCACCAAGTTTTATATAATGTGATGCAGAACGAAAACACATTTTCATGGTATTGGAAAAATGCAAAAGGTGGTTGTGCCACTTTATTCAGCAGAGAGAACTAAATATATATGTTTCTTTCTTTTTTTCAGTGAATCATTACCGTGATCTATTTTTCTGACTGCAAAACATCAAACTGTTAAGGAATTATAAATAGCATGCGAGTCAATCTGTGGCCTTGCCTCATGCAGGTTCTTTAAATCCCAGTAATGATTTAACAGGCAAACATGCCCAGCTCACCTGCCCCAGTGCAGTGCAGTGATTCTCCTGCTGAGTGGTGAGTGATTTCTTCCCTTGTTCCAACTGGGCTCTGTGGTTCTTTTTTTTTTTTTTTTTTGTCTCGTTACTGATCCTACACGTCTTTCCAGTAGCTTCTGTTTATCTTGTGCATTGGATATGCCTCTGGTGATTTTCTTTCTGCCTTGTTTTGCTGGGGTGGTGTCTGGAAATGTGATCAGGCAGAGGGTGAACAGCCTCACAGAAGCATTCTGCTTTCCAACCGAGCCAAGGGTTGCGGGGATCTCAGGGGCCTCCTCCACCAATAAAACATAGAATCAGTCTTGCCACTAAAGCACAATTCAGGATTGTATTTATAATGGAGAAATAATTTGTATCTGGTGAATAAATAATATCATAGTTGGACTGGACTCCACACACTTTTTCCCTTTCATAATTTTTGTGTTAAAGGCATAATGCAGGAAAAAGCCTTGTCAAAGCAAGCACAAGAAATCCAGGTTTCCTCACTGGCTCGGCTGATGTGGGATGCCAGGTTTGGTGAGTAGGTATGGACATTTTCAATCCGTTCAGATTCTGCTCTTTAAAATTGGTTTGGAAACTACCTCAACCAAATGAATTGAGATGAGTATGGTGAGGGACATAATCTGTGTGTAAGCAAAATATCCAAGCCCAAGCTGAATATATCCTGTGCTTAGATTATGTTTATAACCCAAACAGTGTTGGCTTGAACCTCGGCTTATGTGTGAAGAGATTTTACCATGTAGGGTGTGCTCTCCGTGGGTCCTTGTGTTCTTGGGTGGCCCCTTCTCTGAGAACTGTGGCACCAGTGCCTTTGCTGCTTCTGGACATTGCTCTGTGTGCTGATTCTTCATTGCCCCACCTGTGCAAGCTCTGCCAAAGCTCCAGAACTGGTCTTCCTCCACGGATCGCCCCCCAGGATGGTTGGTGCCCAGTGATCATGAGGCACGTGGAGAAAAGAGATGTTCTGTCCACATCCTGGTCTAAGGTCCACTCCGGAGCCCTTGATTCCTGTCCCAGAATCTACTCTCTTTACTCAATAACTAGCCATAGAAACATCCACTACCCATAGAGACAGCCAATTCTTACACACAGGTGTGTAACAGCTTGATATCAGTTTCTTTTGGATTATTTATTCATTAGTAATGTCTTTCATGATAGTTGATACCAAGTCCACTGCTGCTAAGTCGCTTCAGTCATTTCCGACTCTGTGCGACCCCATAGACGGCAGCCCACCAGGCTCCCCCGTCCCTGGGATTCTCCAGGCAAGAACACTGGAGTGGGTTGCCATTTCCTTCTCCAATGCATGAAAGTGAAAAGTGAAAGTGAAGTTGCTCAGTCATGTCCGACTCTTCAGGACCCCACAGACTGCAGCCTACCAGGCTCCTCTGTCCATGGAGTGTGTTGCCAGCTGTGCCAAACCCTGGCCAGATGTTTCCCATGCACTCTCTTCTGGTGGGAAGAATGGTCTGGTAGGAAATACAGTTTCTTTCCATCTTGTGCTAAGTCTCCAACCTAGGTTTTCCACAATTTCCAGAGCACACCACCCTCTGAAGTTACACAGAGCTGAGAGACATTGCCAGAACCCTTTCCTCAATATCCCCCACTAAAAGGCAAGAAATTCTTAAATGGCCTTAGCTCAATTAATTCTAGTAATGTTTTAGTTCTTCAAGCAAATTATCTTCTTAATATTAAAACTGTGTTCATGTCAATGGTTTTGTCCAAATACTAGGAAAAATAATAGAGTATCTTCCTTTAGATCTATAAAATTAAAGGAATACTTAGAGACTTTTTACCAAACAAGGGCTAGCCTTGAAAAAGGTGAATACACATCTTCAAACTTTTTATAGATAGAAATTCTTTGTGGCTTAGATAGCTTCCTTTTTCCAGATTCTAAACTCCAAATTGCAAAACAGATAATACAAACTTTGAGAAATCACCACTCAATGAGCTTACTAAAAGAAAAATGTTCTGTGTAGGTTGTTAAGCACCTTTTTTTCCTACTTGGGTTACTTGAGGAATATGAATTAAAGAAAAGCGATCAGAGCCAAGGGGTTAGTGTACGGGGGTGAATTGGGAGGAAAACCTAAACATACATTGAGCACCAGCTGTGTTCAATGCTGTGCTAGATAATTTACATAAGATATTTTATTCTATTCCTCAACCATCCTGTGATTTAGTGAATATTATAGTCCTTGATGGATGAGAATAAAATACAAGCTTGGGGAGATTTCCCGGGTGGTCCAGTGGTTAAGACTCTAAGCTTCCAGTGCAGGGAGAGCGGGTTCGAACACTGGTTGAGAAACTAAGAGCCCATTCACCATGTGGCACGGCCAAAAATAAAAAAAAAAATTTAATGTAGGTTTGGGGATTTTAAATCTCCCATGCAAGCTCATACAACTTGTTTGTATATGTACAGCTTGGATTCAACAAAGTCTGTAAGATTCCAAATCTCTGCTCTCTCCATGACTATTTTAAACTTAGAGAATATGTGTATCAAGCTATGGAATCCTGGTTGGATTCCCTTCTTCATCCGGGAGACCACTGTATACACTTTGTTGGCCAAAACAAATGTCACCCTGTACCTTGGCCAATTCAGACTCAAGTAATTCATTCATTTGAATTCTTGGGATGTGCCAGACACTATAGGGACTGTAGACACAGAAGCCAGTGTTAGTTGCTCAGTTGTGTCCGACTGTGCAGCCACATGCACTGTAGCCTTCCAGGCTCCTCTGTCCATGGAATTCTCCAGTCAAGTATACTGGAGTGGGTTGCCATTTCCTTCCCTAGGGAATCTTCCCAACCCAGGAATTGAACCCGGGTCTCCTGCATCAGAGGCAGATTCTTTAGCATCTGAGCCACCAGGGAAGCCTGTGTTGGTGGGGGAAGTCATTTCAGCACAAAACACTTCTAACTCCCCTGATATCATACTACATCCCTGACTGCCGATCCCACACCAGTCACCCTGAGAAAAGAGAGGGGGGTTTGCAGCCTTGGATCATTTGAGCGCATTAAGAGAACTTGAACGTGAAGAAGACTCTCCCAGGATTATTTGCTATTTTCCACATTCCCACCATCTTTTCTGTAACTCTGTGTAATTGACTGTGGATTTTTCATTGTAGGAGGGTATTTTCAGTCAGGAGAATATAGTCAGGGAAAAAAGGAGGTGAGGGAAAAGATTTACGAGGCTTTCAGGAAACTTACAGGAAAATCCCCTAAAAAGTCATCATTTGTTATTCTTAGTATCGACTTGTTAAAAGTGAATCTCATTACCTTTGTTTTATCTGGCATGTTTATGGAAAATGTTTATTTATTAATGAATTTTCCTAAAGCAAATGCAACAGACACGTAAGGGCATGCTCATGATCACTTAGCTGTGCAGCTGTGTATATTTATTACTGGTCTTTAGAGACTGTTCAGAAATGGAGGGTTCCAGGAAAACAACCCAAAAGTATTCAGCTCCTTAAAATGCATGCATTCCATGAATCATTTATTCAAGGAATTAAGAAGCAAATATATTTTGAGTTTGTCTGTGATCAAAAATAATCTTCCTCAGCATCTTTCCCAGAATTGTCCAGAACAATGTTCTTTTCCTTCCAAGAGATGCATGCGGCTCTGAGGCCCTGGTTCAAAGAGGTGTCAGGGTTTGCACTCCATCAGCATGATCTGGTCACATGAAAGCACAGAGGAAGCCCATCCATGATCTCCTTTCTTGGGTCTTTGCACTTCCTGCTCCTTCCACTCTTACAGGTGTGTTGGGCATCCTGGAATTCCATAAGTGACCTGTGAAGGAGCAGGAGGTATGGACCAGGACCTATGAAATGCAGTCATGCAACCCAAGACTGTCACACAGGGAGGGGCCTGCAGGCTGTGTCATCACTAGCTCCCTTTTTCTACAGATTTGGAAGCTGAGGCTCAGAGAGGGTCACCTGACCTGTCTGTGGTCACCTGGTAATAACCAGAAAAGCTGAGACTCTGACCAGGGGCTTTCTCCCATTCCATACTGAGCTGGGGGATGTCAGGGACTTCATCGATCTAAATTTCTGTCCCCTTAGTCTCATGTGAGAGAGAAGCAACCACAGGCAGGGTCTGAAACTCTGAGAACATGCTGGGCACCTCCCGGGTGGATCAGTAACACTTGTCATCAGAAATCCCAGGAAGAAAGAAGAAACACGTGTTTGAATGAAGTATATTCATAAAGAGTAAACATGTGGTGCACAATGATCATGGAGAGAGTGCCCTGCAGGAAGGTCTAGGCAGGACTTCTTGCCTTAAAACCACAAGCTGAGGACTTAGTGCTCGGGCATCCACAGTTGCCTTTGGGCCTTGCTTCACTGACCAGCAACACCTCACAATGAGAAGGCTGTTTCCTGGGTACTGGGGTCTGACTGTTCAGTTCAGTTCAGTTGCTCAGTCATGTTTGACTCTTTGCGACCCCATGAATCACAGCACACCAGGCCTCCCTGTCCATCACCAACTCCCGGAGTTCACTCAAACTCATGTCCATCGAGTCGCTGATGCCATCCAGCCATCTCATTCTCTGTCGTCCCCTTCTCCTCCCGCCCCCAATCCCTCCCAGCATCAGACTCTTTTCCAGTGAGTCAACTCATCGCATGAGGTGGCCAAAGTACTGGAGTTTCAGCTTTAGCATCAGTCCTTCCAATGAACACCCAGGATTGATCTCCTTTAGAATGGACTGGTTGGATCTCCCTGCAGTCCAAGGGACTCTCAAGAGTCTTCTCCAGCACCATAGTTCAAAAGCATCAATTCTTCGGCGATCAGCTTTCTTCACAGTCCAACTCTTGGCAAAGTAATGTCTCTGCTTTTCAATATGCTATCTAGGTTGGTCATAACTTTCCTTCCAAGGAGTAAGCATCTTTTAATTTCCTGGCTGCAATCAGCATCTGCAGTGATTTTGGAGCCCAAAAAAATAAAGTCTGACACTGTTTCAACTGTTTCCCCATCTATTTCCCATGAAGTGATGGGACTAGATGTCATGATCTTCATTTTCTGAATGTTGAGCTTCAAGCCAAACTTTTCACTCTCCTCTTTCACTTTCTTCAAGAGGCCTTTGAGTTCCTCTTCACTTTCTGCCATAAGGGTGGTGTTATCTGCATATCTGAGGTTATTGATATTTCTCCTGGAAATCTTGATTCCTGCTTGTGCTTCTTCCAGCCCAGCGTTCCTCATGATGTACTCTGCATATCAGTTAAATAAGCAGGGTGACCATATAAAACCTTGACATACTCCTTTTCCTATTTGGAACCAGTCTGTTGTTCCATGTCCAGTTCTAACTGTAGGCCTGGCCTATTCCAAGCTGTGATCTTTTGCTCTCATTTCTTCTTTTTCCTTTTTTTAGGATGGTGCCAACATGGGCATTCTCATTAGCCGTCATATTTCTACATGTGTGTGGGTTCCTGAAACAGCTCTCCTTTCCTTCCCTTGATAAATTCTGATAAGCTGGCAGTTCAATGCATCCAGTATCTACCTCTTATTCTCCTGGAAGCTCAGGAAGGCTGAAGAGGAGACACAGCATGATAGATTCTTGGGCTGAATTTGACTGGCAGACATATTTCAGTTAGCTCAAAGAGTATTTAAAATATTTTGAGACAACGTTTAAAAACTGGTGGCCTCATATGAGAACCTAGATTTGGAGTATGTCTTGTTAAATAAAAAAAAATCAGCCAATCTGTCCACACTGGGCCACAGTTCCCTGTAGCAGAATCATCAGGGTCTGAGCCCTGTGGACGAGCCATGCATTCTCTCACTGAGGTTTGCCATATATCTTCATGGCAGCAATCTGGGTTTACAACGATTTTTGAAGAGGAAACAATAAAAGCCACTAAACTGCATCTCCACCAGAATTTGTGTATTCTTTTATTTACCCACTCACAAATACTTGGTGAAACCTGACTCTATGCTGGAACCTATTCTAATATTGGGGGAAGGATTTTCCTGGTGGCTCAGATGGTAAAGAATCTGCCTACAATGCAGGAGACCGGGGTTCAATCCCGGGGTGGGAAGATTCCCTGGAGAAGGGAATGGAAAACCATGCAGGGTTCTTGCCTGGAGAATTCCATGGACAGAGGAACCTGAAGGGCTACAGTCCACGGGGTCACAGAGTCAGACATGGCTGAGCACTAACACTTTCACTTTCACAGTGAAGCACACAGACGAGGTTCGAACCTGCACAGGAACCGACAGTCTAGGAGGGGAAAGAATTGAGCAAAGCGTGATTACTGGAAGAAGCCAAAGATGCCAAACTGTGCTCCACAGAGAATTACAACAGAGCTATCTGATGGGGACTTCAGAGAGGAACCCAGGAAGGCGTCTCTCAAGAGCTGGCATCTGAGGTCTGAAGGAAGAGGAGGGGTCAGTTGTGCAGTCATCAGGGAGACAGGTTTCCGGGCTGAAGACGAGGCTAGTGCAGTGGCTCTAAGTCTTGTTCAGGATTCGAAGGAGGGTCTCCGTGGCCGGAGAGAGTGGACAAGGGGAGGCAGAGAGGCGGGAGGAGCTATGTAGCCCTTTGTAGCCCAGTGAGATAGGATTTTAGTCTCTGTTGGATCCAATCCACTGGAGGGTTTTATGCAGGAGAACAATGTTATTTGCCTCAAGTAACTACTTTTGAATGTGTAAGTTGCCATTTCAAAACAGGAATTAAATCCTGCATCTAAGAGAGGTAAACACTTCTTAAGCTGCTTCGGTTTTCCTAAAAGGAATGACTAGTAAGTCATTTCCTGGGGCTGCCATAACAAACGACCACACGTTTGGTGACTTTAAACAATAGAAATGAATTCCTACAGTTCTGGAGGCAGAAGCTCAATATCTGAGGGCTTAAACCAAGGTATAAACCAGACTGGGCTCCCTCCAAAAGCTGGGGGAGAAGCCGGTCCCTGCCTCTTTCAACTTCCAGTGGCCACAGGTCGTCCCTAACTTGTGGTCACAGAAGCAGACCCCGAGACACAGATTCAGTGCAGGTAGTCTACTTGGGTGGTGATGCCACAGGCACTGGCAGGGGAGTGGCGGGAGTTGGGGGTTAAGATGGAGCAAGGGAGCCAACAAAAATGCGTTATTGAGGAGAATGGCACTATGGACCATGGAGGCTCCCTTCTACAATGACCATGAACTGTCAGTCATCAGCTGAAGGCTGCCTCAGGAGACGTGAACTCCCTCACACATCTGCCTGACCCCTCAGCCAACTGGAGGCCAGAGAGAGCCCTCAGCGAGGAGTGGGAGGAGCTTGCATTTGGGGGCTGCAGGGCTGGCACACCTAGGGGTGAATATGGAGAAGCTAGGGGCAGGCTCTGACATCCACTGTAGTCGACAGCATTTTTAAGATTTCTCTTGAGTCTGTTTTATCTTATATTTAAAATTAGTGGATCTATTTCTAAAGAGATTTACTAAAGAGACAAGGTGAGAAAGTTTATAAATATGCTACTAAACAGATGGTTTCATTCACATTTACGTTTATCTATGTGAATAGAGGACATTTAATTTAAAATTTATTAGCAGTCTGACTCAACTCTTAAGAGCATATGAACATGGGTCTGCTAAGTTCTTAACTATTAGGTGCATCTAAGCATGTATCTATTAGGTATTAGGTATTGTGAGCATGTAAAATAGAACAAGATTTGGCCCCCTTGTCCAAGTCACGTAGAATTAGTGGGCAAGATTCTCTACCATCTGAGCCACCAGGGAAGCCTGAGTGGGCAAGACAGAGACGCACAAATCGTTTTCGTAATAGCTTCCACGGTTCAGGTTCACGAAACTGAAGAGTCAGTGTCTCATCCATCAGTTGTTTTTCCTGGCAGTGCTGTCCCAGGTACCCACAGCTCAGGGGCACACAGGGCAGAGGAGAACTCACATTTGGGTGTGGAATTCCTAGCGTGCTACTTCAGTTCAATCACCCTCTGTCTCTCCCGCCTCATTCCTGCCTCATTTCCTGGGTTTTGATGCTTAAGCCACAAGGCCATTCACGAGTTTTTGGTCCAGACTTACAGAGCTTGTGAACAGCAGAGCCAGGTCAGAATGGAACCTGGGCGATTCCTGGCCCAGGCTTTGTACCCCTCCTGCCACACTCACTGGAGACGGATGAGATCATGTCAGTAGATGGGCATGGTTCCAGTGGTCTGTTTGCAGTAGTTTCTCTTCTGACAATGTAGTAGGCTGAATAAAAGTTCCCCAGAGACGTCTCCAATCCAAGCTCTGGTACCTGGGTGTACATTACCTTACGTGGCACAAGGAACTTTGCAGATATGACTAAGTTGAGGGAAGTGAGATGGGGAGGTTGTCCTGGATGATCTGGGTGGGCCTCATGTAATCACAAGCGTCTTTATAAGAGGGAGGCAAGATGTCAGAAGGGAGAGAAAACGCCATGCTATTGGCTTTAAAGATGAAGGAGGCAGACGGGAGCCAAAGGATGAGATGAGGCAACCTCTGGAAGCTGGAAAGGGAGAGGAGAGGAATTCTCTCCTGGAACGTCTAGAGGGACCTCAGCCCTATGGACCCATTTTAGACTCCTGATCTCTAGAACTGTAAGAAAATAAAATTGTGCTTTTTGAAGTCACTAAGTTTGTGGTAATTTGTTACAGCAGATGGTGTAGCAGAAAGGTATCCTGTTCTATGAAATGTCAACTTTGGACAAGCTTATCACAAGGACCTCTCTGGTCTGTTGTCTAAGTCGAGGGTCCTCAGCCCAGGGATCAATCAAGGCCTGCAGTCCTGACTGGTCATGTTTGGGCTTCCCAGGTGGAGCTAGCGGTAAAAACAAAACCAAACCCACTGCCAATGCAGGAGACGCGGGTTTCATTCTTGGGTCATGAAGTTCCCCTGGAGGAGGGCGTGGCAACCACTCCAGTATTCTTGCCTGGAGAATCCCATGGGCAGAGGAGCCTGGTGCCGGGTTATGGTCCATAGCGTCGCATGTTTGGGGCTGAGCATCACAGGAGTTAACCTACAGAACAGAAGCTTTCAGGATCAGTCTAAAATACAGGCGGTATTTTACTGGCAGCCTCTTAAAAGTACATGACTCATTCAGAAATACAACATTTGGTCGATGACTATGTCAGACTTTCAGGTAAATTTAATCAATAGACAACCACTATTTTATTTTTATCCAAACCTGAATTTCATATTACATTTCATTCCATTAGCCTTGATATAAAGTGGCAGTTGATAGCAAGCCATATTGACAGGCCCTCCTGGGCATAATCTAGTAGTCACCTTAAATCATTTATTCACTGCATGATTCATGGCTTGTAAGGAGCAGGTAGTCACTGAGTTTTTAAACAGAAAGCTAAATAACAGGGCACTCGAAATCTTTTATTTCAGTTATTTAATCCACCTTAATTAATTAAAGGCATGTGACCGCCTCTCAGCATCTCGAATCACAATAGGTACTGTTTGTTCCTAGCACAAAAAAGGGCAAACACACAGGTGACTTTGGGGAGTGGAGAGGGTGGGATGCCTGTGTGTGATTTTGTAAGTCGAGGTCCCCGAGGCTAGCTCTGGCGGTGTGCTCCCACTTGGGGTGGTTGTCTTGCTTTGATGCAGGGGATTGATGCAAATCATTTGAGATTAACAAATGTTTCTGGATCATCTAGAAAATGTCAGGCTAGTCACTAGAGGTATAAAGGTTAAGAAGGCTCAGATTCCACTCTGTAATTCTCCTAGTTCAGGGAGTATCTGTGAAGCTTTTGAATTATTTTTCTCTGATGAGTTATTTTGTTTTAGAAATGCTGGTGACAGGAAAACCAATAGTGACTTGAGAAGCCGGTTTCTAGTAGCTTCTTACTTACAGGCAAAATAGGAGGTGTTGAAGGTTTTCCTGGTCCCTGGAAGGTGCTTCAGCGAGAGGGATTGTCTAGTCACTCAAGGTCTGGAGAAATAGTTCAGGGGTCTTTGCATAGTATTAGGTTCCTCTTGTGTACCACTTAGCTCACAACCATGTACAGTTTGAGATTTTGAGAAAGAAATACTTTAGACCAATAGCAAATCTACAACTGGAAAATTCTGTGCTGGGCACACATTGAGAGTGAAATACAAACACGTTGCAGAGGAAAACAGTGCAGATGTCTGTCAGCAACAGAGCCAAGGGGTGGCGGGATCTCCACAGGGTGTGCTTTACTTCAGCCTGCAGGGCAGCATATGTACCCCAGTCTTATTCTTGCAGGGTATGAACTCTCTAGCTTGGCCACGTGGGCCTTCCCCTGGATTAGGTGCCCAGAATTCGTGAGAACACTGTGATGCAAGAAGATTGCCTCTCTTCCTCTGCCCCCCGAACCCTGACGTTTGTTAGGATCATAAAGCAGTGGCCAGTTTACCTCCCGCATGGAGACAGTAACATCCACTGAGAGCCATGGTGCATCCACTGAGACTCCAGACTGCAGGGCTGGGGATGCCCTGGAAGGGTTTACTGTCCACTCGGGAGACTCCAAGTCCCTGTGAAGATCACTACATCTGAGTCTGAGAGCTAAATACCCATCAGCGGTTACAATCAATCCTGCTGGTATTAAAGGTGGAGGCTTAGCCTTTGTGGAAGAAATGGGCCTTGGGCTGAATTTTGAAAGAACAAACTGGCAGTCCTTAGGCTGATAACTAGTGGGACTCTGCACACCTCTTTTTGCCTGTGATTCCTACACTAGCTGCTCACTAGTGAGGGGGGCACAGTGTTGGGGAGAGAGTCCAGGGTCTTGAAGGAAGACAGACCTGAATTCGAGTCCCAGTCCCAATTTTGCCATTTCCTACCTTTACAGACAAGGTACAAAGTGTCTCTCACCCTCAGTGAGACGATAAAATAGAATAACAAAACAAAAAATAATAAAATATACCAATACTTATCATGTTTTTATAAAGAGGAAATAAAAATCTAATAAAAATAAAAGGTGCCCAACTCAGTCTGACGGAGAAGGCAATGGCAAGCCACTCCAGTACTCTAGCCTAGAAAATCCCATGGATGGAGGAGCCTGGTAGGCTGCAGTCCGTGGGGTCGCTAAGGGTCGGACACGACTGAGCGACTTCACTTTCACTTTTCAGTTTCACACATTGGAGAAGGAAATGGCAACCCACTCCAGTGTTCTTGCCTGGAGAATCCCAGGGACGGGGGAGCCTGGTGGGCTTCCGTCTATGGGGTCGGACACTACTGAAGTGTCTTAGCAGCAGCAGCAGCAACTCAGTCTGAAAATTAGAGTCTGTTAGGATAATGGTTAAGTGGCTGTGACAAAGACTTCCAAAGCTACATTGTTTGAAGGAAAAAGGCATAATTGAGCCCTAGTCATGGAGATGGTCGGATATCTTGAGATCACCCAAGATGATCTTCTTGGTTTAACAAAGTAGTGTTCTTCAATTAAATTTAACTTCTCAGGTATTGAATAAGTCTCTGTCTCTATGTATCAAGCCTTTTAATCCTGAGGAGCTCTAGGTAATCTTTTTTTCATGGTACAATAGTATTTAATGAGCGCCACATCGGTACTCTAGGTAAGTATTCCACCCAGATAATCCCATGAATGCTGGGCTCTCTTCTAGAATATCTGAAGTGGTCAGATATGGGCCTGGGTGAGGAAGACTTTGAGGAAGTGGGAGGAGAAATCATTTAAGTCAGTAAAAACATGGTCGAACCAGCGAGTCTTCCCTGGAGGTCCAGTGGCTAAGACTCCATGCTCCCAATGCAGGGGGCCCAGGTTCAATCCCTGGTCAGGGAACTGGAGCCCACCTGCCACAGCAAAGAGATCATATGCTACAACTAAAGGTCCTGCGTGCCACAGGGAAGACTGAAGATCTCAGTTGCATGCCGTAACTAAGACCTGCCACGGCCTAATAAACAAATAAATATTTCTTTGAAAAGTAGGGCAGGGAGGAAGGGAAGTCCACTGAGAAATGGTAAAAGAGGACTCACTGAAGTTCTTGCACTCAAGGCAGGAAAACACCCTGCCATTTTATTATGTGATACTTAATGTTCTAAATATAGAGATGCATAGAGATCATCTGGGGAGCCTGCTTAAAATTCCCATCTCCAGAGATGCCAACTCAACAGATCCAGTGGACAGAAATATACATTTTAATAGGGATCCCAGGAGGTTCTGATGCCAGTGATCCATTGACCTCAATTTAAGAAACACTGTCATAGATTAACCTTTCAGAAACTTTAAGATATTTCTATTTACATCTACACAATAGCTGCCCATTACACTTAATACTGGTGGTTTATTTTGCCGCTTAGCCCAAGGTTCTGATTGATGATGTACATACTCAGGGACCAAGGACCCAGAAGGAACCAGGAATAATTTTGTTAATGTGACAACCCCTCGTACCCAGCACTCACCCTCGGTGGAAGCTGGACTGGACATGTGCCTTTGGCTGGAGCCAAAGTCTGGCCTGTGATTTCTTCCTCCCTGAATTCCTGCTTATCTCACTCTTCCTTTCTGTCCACAACAAATGACGGGCAGGACACAGTGAAAGCAATATGAGGCAAAGGCTACCAATCACACATGCCACCTAGAAGGGGAGAAAGACAGCAAGAGAATAATCTGGGCTGTAAAGCCAAGATGGCAGCCAAAGCCAACAGATTTCAACCCATCAGAGAGGAACCTTAAAATGATGAGAAAAATGTTCTGTGCAAGTAAAAGAACTGACTCTCGGGGATTAACTTTCACACATGATATACAATGTCACTCGTGCACAGGGTCAGTGACCAGAGCCAGCCAGTTCAGGCCCCTTAGTTCATGGTGAGTCCAGGAAACATCCTTCCTCCCTTTCTGTTTCTTTCTTTTCAGAAATCAAGAATTAATTTCTCATAAAGACCAACCTTAAGAGAAGGTTGAGGAAGTTGCGTTATTCATCTCTCTCCTTTTTCTTGTAATGGGCCCGGGGCAGATGCACAGCTGTTAATGAGCCACTGTCAGGGATTCCTGCTCAGCCACTGGCCAGCCTCACAGTGGGTCCCTCCTCCAAGCGAGCAACAGTTAGGGAGTGACCTGCTCAGCCATTGGTAGGCACTGCTGTGAGCTCTGCCCCCTCCCCTTCCTCTGTATAAAAGGAGCAGGATTGGGACTGAGGGAAGGTGGTTTGTTGAGACCCTAGTCTGCCATCTTCTCAGTCTGCCAGCTTTCTGGTAAAGTCGCTCTTCCTGGAACTTCCTTGGTGGGCCAGTGGCTAAGATGACCTGCTCCCAAAGCGGGCGTCTTGGTTTGATCCCTGGTCGGGGAACTAGACCCCCATATACTGCAACTAAAGTTTCCAAGAGCCACAACTAAGACCTGCTGTGGCTGAAAAAAAGAATTGCCATTCCTTGCCCCAATGACCAAGAAGGCAATGGCAAGCCACTCCAGTACTCTTGCCTAGAAAATCGCATGGACAGAGGAGCCTGGTAGGCTGCAGTCCATGGGGTCGCTACTAGTCGGACACGACTGAGCGACTTCACTTTCACTTTTCACTTTTACACATTGGAGAAGGAAATGGTAACCCACTCCAGTGTTCTTGCCTGGAGAATCCCAGGGACGGCGGAGCCTGGTGGGCTTCCGTCTGTGGGGTCACACAGAGTCGGACACGACTGAAGTGACTTAGCAGCAGCAGCAGCAGCCCCAATGACTCACCGGATTAACTGGCCTGTCGTGTGACGAGCAGAGCAAGCATGGACTCGGTAGCATTCTTACATTCTCACAGGACCCTCGTTCTTATACATACTCTCTCTGACACAGAAACTGGTGCTGTGCTGGGCACACACAGTAGGAGCTTTGTTAAGTCTCAAGGTCATAAGCAGGCAGAGCTCAGAGATGCTTTTCCCAGATGGGTAAATTCTCTCCCATGATGAGCAGCCATCCCGTGAGGGGATCTGCAGTGGCTTTCCTACCCCATACCTCCCTTCGCTTCAACCACACACCTGCCCTCAGAGGGCTCTTTCCTCTGACCTTCCTGGTGCTGCCATTTTTATAGAACGCTGTGCCCTGACAGTGATCACAGCCTCATTCCAACTGCCTCATCCTTCCTACTAACAGCCTACCTATCCCACAGCCTCGGCATTTGACTTGATAGTTACGTCTTTGGGCTGATCAATGATCCAGGTGTCCTGACTACAAGGTTGAAATAGGACCCTTCTGACCAACTAACATGGGGGTGCTGTCTCTCCATAAGATGCAGAATGATGTATTAGTCTGCTAGGGCTGCCATGACAAAGTTTCACAAACTGGGTGGCTTAAGCCACAGAAATTTAACATCTCATAGTTCTGAGACCAGAAGTCTAAGATCAGTGTGTCCACAGTGCCATTTCCTTCTTAGGATAGCAAGGGGAGTCCGCTCCTTGCCTCTCTCTTAGCTTCTGCCTCTTTGATAGTGATCTTTGCACGTGTGGATGACCCACCCTTATCTCTGCCTTCATGTTTTGTCCTTCACATGTGTCTCTCTCCGAATTTCCCATTTTTATAAGGACATCAGTCACACCAGATCAGGGGTCCAGTCTACCCCAGAATGATAGCATCCTAACGAACCACATCTCTAATGACCCTATTTCCAAATGAGGCCACATTCCGAGATAGCAGAGGCAAGGACTTCAACATCTTTTTGTTCAGCTGCTCAGGTGTGTCCGACTCTTTGAGACCCCATGGACTGCAGCACGCCAGGCTTCCCTGTACTTCACCATCTCCCAGAGTCCACTCAAACTCAAGTTTATTGAGTTGGTGATGCCATCCAACCATCTCATCCTGTCATCCCCTTCTTCTCCTGCCTAACTGGTTTGATCTCCTTGTTGTCCAAGGGACTCTCAAGAGTCTTCTCCAACACCACAGTTCAACATCTTTTGGGGGGACACAATTCAACACATAATGGATGTCACTTGTATGTACCAGGCCCATTACCAGGGATGATACTGGAGTGAGGTAAGTGAGACACTCATCGGTAACTAAATTTAGGGAGTGCAAAATAACTCAGCAATCAAGATAAATAATGTTAATAATTCATTTTAAACAATTAAAGTTAAAGAAAAACTCCATAATGAGCAAAACATCAACATTTAAAATAAAGGCAGCACCTGACCTCACTTGCCTGATGGGGCCTTTCTGCTCCTGATACTTTCTGCCCCTGACACTCGATCCATGGCCTCACTGCCCTCCTCAGAGAGAGCCCTGGCTTCTCTCTTTTTTAAATTTACTTTTTATTTTTAATTGGAAACGAATTGCTTTACACTGCTGTGTTAGCTTCTGCTGTACAACAGTGTGAGCCAGCTGTATGTATATCACCTCCCTCCTGAGCCTCCTTTCCACCCTCCCATCACAGAGCACCGAGCTGAGCTCCCTGTGCTATGCGGCATCGTCCCACTAGCTATTTTACACATGGGAGTGTATACACGTCAATGCCACTCTCTCAGTTTGTCCCACCCGCTCCTCCCCTCCTGGTCCACAAGTCTGTCCTGTAGGTCTGCGTCTCTACTCCTGCCCTGCAAATAGGTTCATCTGCACTGTTTCTAGATTCCATATACATATATATATAGGTATTAATATATGATACTTGGTTTTCTTTTTCTGACTTACTTCACCTGGCCTCTCTTTACCCTTGAATATAATCTCATGAAATTTAGAACACAACTTAGGATATGTCTTTGGATTTTGAATTCAGAAGGCTCATTTACCACTAGGATTGAACCATATTCATTTCCCACTTAAGTAATTCTCTGCCAAGTACTTTCCACATCTCTCAGACTGAGTTTAATTAGACTACCTTAACTCTACTACTAGAGAGTTTATCTAGTTTATTAAGACTAGCTTGATATCGCAGACCCACATAAACCCTTCCTGGAGGGGGTTTCTGATTCTTTCTGATGTCATCTGGCCCTGTCAGCATTCCTTCATCTTTGCTGTTTTGTTTTCTTTAAATACCAAACAACGGTACACCCAGGACTCTCTCTCTCCCTCCCTGGCCCCCTTCAGGGATGGACTGGACTGCTCTGGAGGTTTATTTCTCCTCACTTCGAGGGCAAGGGCAAGTCTGGGATGGGCTGATGAGACAGCAGCTACCCCTAGAGTTGCCAAACTCACCCACATATGAGAGTTGGAAAGTAGAGAAACTCCTCAATTTCAGGGAAAGAAGATAAACTTTGAGCATCTTTCAGAGACAGATCAGGGTGAGCTGTTTTGCCAAAGTGACAGAGAAAAAGGCCACAGTAGCAGATAGGCATGTGTCATGATAAGAGAAAGACACTCCTTTTGCTGACCCCGTGGTCTGTGACCCGCCTGTTGATGGCTAATTGGGCAGATGAAGTGGACACGTGGACAGTCTGTTGTCTCTGCTTCTAGACTTTTCCAGCCTCCATCACCTTTGCGACTCCCAACTTCATTCTGCCTTAGCTTTTCGTAGCACAAGAAACAGCACACGTGTCTCACAGCCACACCACATTTACTCACCAGCCACCCAAGTCAGTGGCTAAGGACAATTTAAGTCCTTTCTGTAGTGAACTGTAGACTAGTTTCTGTGGTTATATGGAGGAGAAAAGATGTTCTCTGCCATGGATTTTTTTTTTAAACGCCATTCACTAATAGCCTACATTTTACAGCCTCTTGGAAAATACCTCTATCAATGTGTCAATGTGCACGAAACAGCACAGGTCTTGGCTCCCAGTGGAGCTTCATAAATCTTAGTTCTAAATTACATATCCAATAAAGAAAATGTAGGGATCATTTTGCTTAGGAATAAGGATGTTTTGCAGGGCCAACACTAGGGGAAATGTTCAGTATCAAGAAGGCCAGGATCTAGGGGGCCACAGGGAACCAGGCCCAGAGACTGGAGCCGGGAGGCATGGTTGCTAAGAACCGACTGCAGCTCTGCTCCTGGTGACTAGTTCACCAAGAAGCTAACTTCTCCAGGTCTTGATTTCCTTAGGCGTAAGACAGGGGTTCAGCATGGGTGGTGAATTCCCACTCTGACTCCGAAAATTTGTGACACTGCCCTCACTCCTGTTCCTGGATGAAGGGACACTCCGAGAGAAATCACTTCCTTTGTAAGTTAGCAACTTGTCTCTCCAGGATTCTCTATAAAGATTGGTGCTGCCGACGGTCACAATTCTCTTGAACTCGATAAATGGCACAGTATTCTGGACACAGCTGCCTTTCTGAGATGGTACTGAAGACATCCAATTGGGAAAACAGAGGACAAGAAATAATTGTGAAATGCTGTCAGGGAGACATAAGATGAAGGAAATAGAAGCTGTGCTTTTTATGGAATCAAACGCGGTTGCACAACTGTGTGTACGTGCTAAGTTGCTTCAGTCATGTCTGATTCTTTGCGACCCGGCGGACAACAGCCCACCAGGCTCTTCTGTACATGGGATTTTCTAGGCAAGAATATTGGAGCAGGTTGTCATGTCCTCCTCCAGGAGATCTTCCCGACCTAGGGATTGAACTCGCATCTCTTATGTCTCCTGCATTGGCAGGTGGCTCTTTTATCACTAGCGCCACCTTGGAAGCCCCAACTTGTGCCTAAATGATTATCTTTACTCTTCAGGTCTTGCTTTTTTTTTTTCCCCCCTTAAAGAGCCATTGACTTAGGGAGGGGATGGATTTCTTCAGAAATAGGGAAAGATGTGCTATCTGCAAGAAAGGGAAAACAAAGGACACATTTGGTGGAGACAGCAGCCTGTCTGCCCTTCCCTTGGGCAGCAAGCTAACTGCGACCCAGTTTGCCAGTTCTGGCAGGTTTGCAGTGGAGATCCCGGTGCTGCCTCTTCCCATTAGATTCTGTGGAAGCAGGACTGGCTGGGAGAAACAGCTGTGGGATGATGAAACTAACAGAGAGACAAATGGCTGGGGAGCAAACCAAGTTGGCAGCCCTGGAAACTCAGCAGCAATACATCGCGTTGGGTCTCCTCCTTGGATTAACATGCTGGTCCCTAAATGAGCATCCTCATTGCAGTAAACTTGGCTGTGACACCTCCCATGTTTTCAAAGTCTTATTTTTCCTTCGCCGGTTAGAGCTCACGGTACATTGCCTGTTACAGTCCATCTTACCCCGTTTCTTCCTCTTCCACTTAGGGTCAGGCGCCTCCTTGTACCATCAACATCAACCCAGAAACACACATTGCCCCATGCATGGCCTCAAACACACACATGCCCTCAGTGCACACCCTCTCTCTTTCCACACACACACTCCCCACTCATGTGTGAATACATACACTCACCCTCACAGACGCACACGTTCCTGAAATTCCCAGGTTATCCACCGAAGTTGGGCCCTGGTGGTCAGGCCACTGTCTGAATTTCTCCCCCTGTTCTGAGGTTGCTGAACTGAGTATGTGCCCTCCCGAAGTTGACAGTTCCCAGTGTTCAAGAGTGTAACTGGTTTATTAAATGCTGTGAACTTGGTGAGCAACACTTATGAAGCTTTTTTTATTTTTCCTGCAAAGCTGACCTTCCGACAAGATTTGTCGACTCTCCATTTCCTTCCCTTAGTGATGAACCTATTGTTTCTCAGGTATTGTCAGGAATCCCCAAAATGCAGTCTGGCCGCTTGAAGACGTGGTGTATTAGCTGCTTTAGGGATCAGGTCACAGCCTTTTCCTGAAAGTTCTGCAGGTGGAGCATCTGGGAGACCCGACAGGGTGTGGCTGGTCTTTTCACTTCTCTCACCTTCTGCTTCTCACAGGTGTGGTTGAGATGAAGGGGGAGGTGGGCTTAGAGAAAGGAGCACACATTTCAATTAAGCTGCAGCTGTGGCTGTTCTCTTCCGGCTGTTGATAGCCCTGTGTGGAGGAATTGGGGGTGCTGGCTAGGGGTTGGGGTGGGGGTGCTGGGGAGGGTGATGCCCTCCTGACGTGGTAGCCTCATGCAGCCCCATGTCCTCTGCCTGCACCTGAAGCCCCTTCCCCCCCACACATCCCCACGGCCAGCAGGGCTCCTGGATGCTGTCCTGGGAGGTCAGCTCAAAACCCACCGCATTCTGTGGCGATCCCAGGTGGCGCACACACTTCGGCCATGCCAAAGTGTGGGGGGCAAATGTCACTATTGCCGCCCACTGGCCATCCTGCCAGCTCCCTCTGAGAGGCAGGAAGGCAGCTCAACAAGTCTGCTGCAGCAGAGACTGTCCAACTAAGGAACTGCCCCCCAGTAACTCTTCTTCTTTACACTTCACAAAGCACTCTTTGGGAGCCCACTTAGGCTTGGCTTTTTGGAGGCAGTGTTCTAGGATAGACAGCCCCAAGATCCCTGCCCCTGGGGGTACACCATGCATCACTCCCTCAAGACTGTGGGTCTGATGGTTTACCCCCATGATGAGGTCATGTTCTACTGCACAATTGCCTTTAAGAAAGGGAGAGTAACGAGGTGGGCCTGGCCTAACTGGGGAGCGCTTAGAAGACCTGGCTCCTCCTGGAAACAGACTCTAAGTGTGAGGGGGACTGGACATGGGGGCTCTGCTGTTGGCTTTGAAGATGGTGGGGGCCACACAGTGAGGGAGGTTCATGGCCTCGGGGAGCAGCCCCCATATGACAGTTGGTAAGGAAACAGGGACCTCAGTCCCACAGCTTCAAGGAACTGAGTTCTATCATAACCAGTGAGCTAAGAGAACCCAGAGCATCAGATGAGATCACAGCCACCAACATCTTGATTTCAGCTGTGAGACCCTGAGCCCAGGTTTCTGACCTACAGAGCTCATTCTGTGTTTTTAAGCTACTACGTTTGTGGTGATTTGTTACAAAGCAAGATACAAGGAATAGCAGAAAAGAGGGAGAAGAGAGAGACTTCACTAAGCCAGCAACTCCCGGTTCCAACTACAGGAGTTGTGTGCGTTGTAAATGTGTGCAGCATTTGCAAATGCACACAAGAGGCAGGTGATGGGTTGATGGCAGCAGAGTCAAATAGCCCCAGGGAAATATCTGGCTGCTACAGGGGTCTTTTAAGAACAGGGGCACACTGCACTACTATTTTCGATGTTGGAAATTAGCTGCAATTCCCAGGCAACAGAGAAAGTTCTGTTGGACATCCTGCTTGCTATCTAAGGGAGAGGCGGTGGTCACAGAAGCTCTGTCTCTGTGTAACAGTGATGTTGAGGAAGCGTGACTTCAGGGTGTAATTATGAAGCAATTTTATTTTTGTCTTTCTTTGTGCTGTGGAGCTAATTGGTCTCTTGCTTCTGGATGACCATGGCTTTTATGGTCACCGTCAGATAATAAAAGGTATTCTAGTACTATTACTTCAGGATTAAAAGGTGATTAAGATGTCTAATTCAGAGTAATAGCCAAAACTTTCAACTTCATTCAAGGTTACAGCTGCACCTCTGGTTATCCGCTGCAGTGGGGAGGGGGTAGCTGACTTCTTTTTCTCCAACTGCAAACTCTGCCAAGCCCAGAGAATGAGAGGCCAGCCTGGCAGCTCCAGCTGCAGGGGAACTTTTTTCCCTTGCATCTTTGTCTCCCCTTTCTGGGTTTCACACTGGCTTCCCCAGCTTTTTCGTATTCCTATCTGACCTGTCACCTAGTTTCTATCTCTTCTTCCCCCTTTGAGTGTGGCTGTTTCTCTCAGCCTCCTGCCTTTGACTTTCTTCTTTCGTTTTTCACGCCCGCCCCTCTCCCCGCACTCCAGGGCTTCAAGTTGTGTGTGCATGTGGATGACTTTCTAGCCCTCTCCAGCCCGAAGCGCTAGTTCTGTGTTGCTGATAATCTGTTGGGAATCTTGACTTTCAACGGTCCCCATGTCTCAAAAGCAAAATCGTCTCAAAGCAAATTCCCCTCCCTCTGACTTCCTTGTTCTTCTCAGCTGCACCGCTGTTTCCCATCCATCCAGGCTGCCTGTCATCTTCGACTGCACCCTCTTCCTTACCCTGAGCAGCAAATCCACTGCCAATTCCTCACATTCTGCCTTCCTGGTAGTTTTTCTCTTTTTCTTTTTTATAATTGCTTTATAGTGTTGTGTTAGTTTCTGCTGTGCAACAAAGTGAATCAGCTGTAAGAATAATATATCCCCTCCCTCTTGAGCCTTCTTCCCACCCCCTCATCCCATTCCTCCAAGTCATCACAGAGTACCAAGCTGAGCTCCCTGTGCTATATAGCAGGTTTCCACTAGCAATCTATTTTGCACATTGTAATGTAGGGGCTTCCCTGGTGGCTCAGACGGTAAAGATCTGCCTGCAATGCAGGAGAACTGAGTTTGATCCCTGGGTTGGGAAAATCCCCTGGAGAAGGGAAAGACTACCCACTTCAGTATTCTTGCCTGAGAATCCCCACGGACAGAGAAGCCTGGTGGGCTACAGTCCCTGGGGAGTCAAAGAGTCAGACACAACTGAGCGACTAAGCACAGCACAGCATAGTGAATATATGGACTTCCCTGGTGGCTCAGATGGTAAAGAATCCACCTGCAATGCAGGAGACTCAGGTTTGATCCCTGAGTTGGGAAGATCGCTTGAAGAAGGGGACAGCTACCCACTCCAGAGTTCTTGCCTGGAGAATTCCACGGACAGAGGAGCCTGGCGGCCTACAGTCCATGGAGCTGCAAAGAGTCAGACACGACTGACCAACCAACACTGTCACCTTCACCTTCAGTGTCCATACATCAGTCACAATCACCCAGTTTGTTCGACCCGCTCCTCCCCTCCGGGGCTCACATGCTTGCTCTGTCTGCGTCTCTATTCTTGCCCTGCAAATAGGTTCATCTGTGCCATTTTTCTAGAGTCTACATATAGGCATTAATATATGATATTTGTCTGTCTCTGTCTGACTTAATTCTCTCTGTACGACAGTCTCTAGTGGTTCATAGCAGTTTTTGAATAAGTCTCCTCATCTCTATCACAACTGCTTCACCCTGGTTCTACCACTTGGAGTTAATAACCATTTACATTTTGGTGCATATTTTTCCAGCCTTTTTTTCCTATCAATATATTAAACAAAGAAAGAAATATTCATCTATTTTTTATAGACTAGGATTATACTGTTCACTTTGTTCTGTGGAGCTCTTTTTTCTTTTTAAACTTAGTGTATGGTGAAACAGTTTCTAAATGACTTAATATTCATTCACATTATTTTGCAAATACTAAGGTCACTGAGGACTTGGGGTTTTGCCATGGCCTTTTCCTCTTCTTCAGTTAACGGTGACCTAATTTCCACAGAAGAGGGAGGAAAAGAAAACTTTGCTGAACATATGGCAAATCCTGTCCCAGGTGAACCAGAATCTTTGGATATTGCCTGACTTAGAATGAATTTTTGTTTTTTTTTTTAGTGTCCACAGTATTTGTTAATCATTTATTTCTTGAGAGACTATTCCTCAACCCAAATACGCATAGTTTCAGAGTTCAGGAATACAGGTAAGTGACACAATTTCATGGAACTCAACCCGAAGAAATTCTTTATGTTTTAAATCACTTTGAAAGATACCAGCCTTCCTCTTCTCTGCAAAATCTTTCATGGAATCATAATTTCTGTAGAAATCTGCACATGCCTTCTTTCTTGGTTCAGCCACAGCAAACTTATAGAAAGCTGCAACTTCCAGGGGGACAATGAATGCTCCAACAAGATGATATCACAGACCCTTGGCCAGAAGGCCACTCATCTGAGGTTTTGTCAAAAAACTGGACATGGTAGTTTTTCTTCCTGATGGCTCAACAATGACGTTCTTCCAGTGATGGAGAAATGGACCTAGAATGAATGTTTGACAAGCGTTTGTGGAACAAGGGCAGGTGATGAGGAAGGAAGGGTCACATGCGGGGATACAGTGCCTGGATGGGTTGACTAGAGCTGTCATCAGGCCTGGGCTGGGACAGGTCAGGGGGCCACTCCCCGTGGCTGGCAGAACTTTGATGAAGTCATCTGGCCAGACTTGTGTTCCTCCCTTTGCTGATAAGAGGCTCCCAGTGACCTGTAACAACTAGTCCAAGTCTAGAGTTTTCCCAGTATGTGGGATTTTCAGTGCTAAAAGAGACTGGTTGCAGCAAACCAGGACAGTTGATCACCCTCCTCAGTGAATCCCACCCTGGGTTCAGATTCTCCTCTAAAGGATAAGGACTGATTCCAGAAGCTTCAAAACCACCATCTCACCCCTGCAGGGACCTTCAGTGTGATATCTGAAAGGAGACATCTTCTAGCCAGAATGAGAAAAACAAACATCAATCATTTTTACACCTCAGTTATTCTTGATTCTCTGTCACTAGTAGCCAACCCTAATTCCTACTGATAGGACTGCATAAAAGTGCATGTGTGTGTTCAGTCATTTCAGTTGTGTCCGACTCTTTGTGACCCTATGAACTGTAGCCCACCAGGCTCCTCTGCCCATGGAATTGTCCAGGCAAGAATACTGGAGTGGGTTGCCATTTCCTTCTCCAGGGGATCTTCCTGACTCAGGGATCAAACCACATCTCTTGCATCTCCTGCCTTGCAGCTGGATTCTTTTCCGCTTAGCCACTGGGGAAGTCCCTGTTGTTGTTCGGTTGCTAAGTCCTGTCTGACTATTTGCAGCCCCATGAATTGCAGTACACCAGGATCCCCTGTCCTTCCCTGTGTCCCAGAGGTTGCTCAAACTCATGTCCATTGAGTCAGTGATGCCATCCAACCATCTCATTCTCTCTGCCTCTTTTTCCTCCTGCCTTCAATCTTTCCCAGCATCGGGGTCTTTTTCCAGTGAGTCAGCTCTTCACATCAGGTGGCCAAGGTATTAGTTTCAGCATCAGTCCTTCCAATGAATATTTCGGGTTGATTTCCTTTAGGATTGACTGGTTTGATCTCCTTGCTGTCCAAGCCCATGTATTAAAGTACTACTAATTAAATTCATTTGCATAAACTCACCAATTTTATTCTTTATTACTGTGATGTGTAATAGTGAAATATGTACCCCAAAGTACCATTATAAGTTATATTTTGGGTACAAAACTTAGTTTATAGGTACGCTTGGCTTCTCTTAATAGCTTATTGATTATATGCAGTCATTTACTGACAACTTAAAAACCATAGGAGGACACATTCCTTCCAGTGGATGAATGGAGGCCCAGGGCACCAGGCCCCGATGTTGAATGAGAATAGTGGAACCTCTTTTGAACAGAGTCTGAGAAACAGCATTAACATACTTCTCATGGCCAAAGTGCATTTTATTCAGCCTTTGCTGCACGCACTTGTTTTTAGAGATGTGGTGTGACCTCTAGCATATCTGCATCTGTGAAATAATACACCAGTCTTCAAATCAAGATTTTGTGGCATTACAAATGCTTAGAGATGGTTTTCAAATTATTATTCTAGGGCTGGTCTGCTTCCTTTCTTTCTCTTAAATAATCTGCTTTAGGCATTGAAAAGGTCTACTCATCCTCAGACATGACGATAGCTAATTTGCTGAAAGCCTCTGAACATAGCCCAAGCCTGCTTAGGACATCTGCTGAGAAGTTAAATCATTTTAAGTGGGGGAATTAGGCTAATGTTTTTTGCTAGGGGAAAAATTGTGAATCTTGGTATTCTACATGAGACTTTTAATAGGGGAAACAAATTATGCTATAGATATACAAAAGAAAAATAAATCTATCTTACTTTATTAGGAGCTTGACACTTTTATTTAGAAAATTTATATTTCTGAATGCTTCCTTCATACATTACAGATGCATTTCAAATGTTACTCTGTTAGGTTAAGAGTCTATGCCTTAAAAACAGATTGGGGTGAAAGTGGGGATTGGGACCACTCTGAAGTAAGAGAGAAATAACAGATTTATCTAATGATAAGATGAATCAAAAAGCATTGCACATCTTTTTTTTTTTTTCAAAAACAGAGGAATTCTGATCTGCCTGAAAGATTCTGAATGGAGAAATATTCCCTGGAAAATTACTTTTTTATCACCACTTACCTTCCCTTTTAACACAGGAAATCTAAATGGGAATTTTATATAATGAACCATCATCTACAACAGATCAGCAATAGATGGACAGTTCCCTATTTGTAGGTTCAATGTTGAAAGGTATTTGCTGGGCACTTAGAAAATGTTGAGTTGAGGCTATTGGCTGGTGGCAACACGAGGAATTCTAACTCAGGGAATAAAAGGCAGTCATGAGGTTCTACTCTGATTGGTTTTCAAATAAGTGCTAGAGTGGGGCTCACGGTGCTAAGAGATTTGGTTTTGAACTAAAAGGGCAGAGTTAGCCATCTCATTCTGTCCCGGGCCCTCATGAGAGCCAAGTTCCCCACGCTGCAGTTCACCTGTATGTACTGTGCACCGACCCTATGCAGGGGCTTCCACCTGCCGAGGCAAGTGACATGGTTTCAATCCCTGGGTCGGGAAGATCCCCTGGCATAGGAAATGGCAACCTGCTCTAGTATTCTTGCCTGGAGAATCTCATGGACAGAGGAACCTGACGGGCTACAGTCCAGGGGGCCGCAAAGAGTCAGACACAACAAGCACACACATACAAACACAACACTATGCAATCCCAGGAAGTTGCGGGGAAACACTGGGCACTGCCCACCACTTCTGGCTACAGTCAACCTACCTGTTACATTATTTCAAAACATAAGTAAATGTCTTCGAAGAAAAATGAAACCTGTTTTCCTAATCTAATTGTGCCTTTTTTCCCCTCTGCTATTAGCTCTTTTTTTTTTTGAACCTCAGTCTCCTACCAAGAAATTCAATAAACTGAGATATTTAAGAAAAATATTTGGAAAGTGTGTCCTTTCAGAAGTGCATGTTCTTCTGGGTGGTTGACTTCTTTATGTTGCTGAACCCCTATGAGAAGGAGTGAGTAAGACATCAGCCAGCTGCTCTAGGCTCTTCCAGGACGGAAGATCTGATTAGCCTTCTCTGTGTGTGTGTGGCCAGGAGGCCAGGCCCGTGGATACAAGTCCAGTCCTGCTGTGTCAGACTCTGGGGCTGCTTAGGGAATCTGTTAGCTCATCTATAAAATAATGATGGCAAAGAATGTGAAACACTCACTAAGCCCTTTGTCACTGTGAATAAGCATCAAGTCTCCGCTTTGTGCCAGGTAACATTATTATTCTTCATAACATCCAGCTGGGGAAGGTTGGTGCCAGGGAAGTTTAATCTTGCTCTCACAGAGGGCATCCCAGTGTGACAATGAGCTCATTCTTCCAGAGGTGGACTCTCTCAGCATTTGCTTCCTGACTGTGATTCATGGTCCTGAATACCTGTGACCCCCCTGGTCCTCCTTCTGGCTGGATTTCTCTACTCAGCTAATTTAGAATGCAGAATTTCATCTTGAGAGAAAGTTTAACATATTTCTCTTTACTCACCCTCCCAAGGGTGACTGCAGTGGGGCAGTCTTCAGCGGCCAGAGCTTGTTTGCACCGCAACTATATTTATCCAAAGTAGAATATAAATTGTGCAACATCCAGCCCCTGCCCTCCCCATAGAAGATCTATCAGAAAAAGTAAAGTTCATGTTACCCTTAGAAAGAACTTAAATTGCTTTGTTTTGCTTGTGGTTTCTCATTTCCTGAGACTTTGAGAAAGTTTGACCTAGCCTTTCTTTTTTTTTTTTTCTTTTTAATATATTTTATTGGAAGGAGAGAATGCTCTTGTCACTAAGCAACATAAATAGGGAAACCACCCGTGGTTGTTTGTTGTATAAGCAGTGCAATAATGAAGATAAAGGACTAAAATCCTGACCTTTTTCGGTTCTTTCATAAACCAGCCTGAAATGCCAGCCTGATGTCTGAACATGTTAATATACCGGGAGGGACACCATTCATGCCATGAACTTGACCTTCACAAGCAGAGGGAAGAGTGCTGGTCTAGCAAGTGTTTTATGAGAACGGCCAGTATTCTTTTTATCAGTAGGTTGGAGGCACAGTATACATATAATTTCTACTTTATTCCAGGATTTTGCTTTCTGGCTCAATTTCAAAAGGCTACTTGACCAACTACTTTGTGTCTGTCCTTTAAAATTTTGTCTGTTATTCTTTTTCAGTACTGGGAGGTACTTAAATATTGAGAGATATGTGGGCCTGTCTTCTTATTTAACAGATGAAAAGGGAGAGCTTAATTGGTTTGGCCAATATCACCACACTGAACAAGCCCCCAGGATGTCACCAGAGTTCATGTGTGTTAGTAAGCAAACCTTGGAAAGCCTAAATAACAACTCTCCCACAATAAAGTCTCTTTTCTGAAGTGGGTGGTAAATTTTGATGTAAGAACACAAAAAAGGCTTTCATCTGGTATTCAATTCCATAAATACTTATTGAGTGGTCATCATATACAAGTAGAAATAGCTATCAGAAAAATAAAATCTCCTGAGTTCTTTGGGCTTTCCAGGTGTCACCAGTGGTAAAGAATTTGCCTGCCAATGCAGGAGACATAAGAGACCCTGCTTCGATTGCTAGGCTGGGAAGATCCCCTGGAATAGGAAATAGCAACCCACTCCAGTATTTTTGCCTGGAGAACCTCATGGACAAAAGAACCTGGTGGGCTACAGTTCATGATGTCGCAAAGAGTCAGGCATGACTGAGTGCACATGCATGTGGACACACTTGAGATCTTAGCATGGTCTTTGGGGGATGGATATCTCTCCTCTGCTTCAACACTTGCTCATTTCCATTCACTCCTCATGAAGCCAGTCATTCACTCACCCAACAGACATATCGCTAAGCACATCCTATGGGTTAGGTACTGCCTTGGGCCCTGAGATAAGAGATTCTGACAGGTTAGTGTCTAATTCAACTCAGGGAGCTTAAAACCAGATGAGGGAGGGTCAGACCATCTCTGTTTGATGGGCAACATTAGCACAATGTGCAGGATGTTCTGGAAGCACACACACACAAATGTATATCTCACGCAGTCCTGGGATGGGATGGTGATATAAGAGTGCTTTCTGGAAGAGGCGATCTGAGGTGGGCCTTAACAGAGGGAGTTATTTATGTGGATATTGTAAGGACAGGATAGGAAAAGGCTTCCCAGACTGAGAGTGTAGCAAACACATGCATGCTCAGTCACTTCAGTCGAGTCTGACTCTTCTATGACCCTATGAACGGTAGCCTGCCAGGCTTCTCCGTCCGTGGGATTCACTAGGTAAGAATACTGGAGTGGGTTGCCATGCCCTCCTCCAGGTGATCTTCCCAACCCAAGGACTGAACCCGTCTCTCCTGCATTGGCAGGAGGATTCTTTACCACTGAGCCACTGGGGAAGCCCTTAGCAAATGTAGAAGCTGCCAAATAAGAAATGGTGGGTGTGCTGCTTGTATACACAGCCCTGAGATGGTGAGCTAGAGAAGAAGAATCGGGCAGTTGTTGAATGCCTGCTGTACCTGGACCTCACACAGAGATTCTGACTGAAGAAGGCTCTGTCACTATATGTCAGTGATTCCAAAGGGGGACAGGACAGTGGAGAGCTACACACTGGCTCTTCCATCTACTGCCTGTACCTCATGTGGCCACGTCTAACTCCCAAGGGGACACGAGAGTGCAGTCCTCCTATTTGCACAGAAGGAGGAGAAATCGAATAGCTATGATAACCATAACAAATGATGTTATCAGAAAAATTTAAAAGTTAAAGCTCCTCCACTTGATGCATGTGACCCATTTTTATTTTATCTGATTTACCGTAACTCTGCCACAGAAAAGTAAGCTCATTTTCTTCTGTCATATTTCCAAGTAATTCATTTTGGAGGGCATACACGAGAGAGTGCTACGCAGAATAAAAAAAAAAATTTCAATGTGACTAGTTTGCCTGAAGTGAACATCTGATTCCACCTATTTTATAAACTGTGTTCACACCATTTTACTAGAACTTTGGGACTACGGTCTCCCATTTTTCATGCATGTACAAAAGGATATCCTTGAACATCCAGTTGGTCTGCAGTGAGGATGAGAGCACACTGGTAACCACATATCTGCCAGGGGATTATTGCCCAATATCAATGAGAAAGTCAGTGGGGCAAATTAAGCCGAGTCCATCGTTTTCCTTGGATGGTTCACAGCCTGGATCACGCAGGATTTGTTGGGACCTGAAGGCTCGTGTTACATTGAGTGGCCCCTGGAGAACTGCTTCTTCCGAGGGGAATGCTGCAGCACCGTCATCGCCTAGACGGAGGGGACCAGGAGGAGAAGGCTGCTGTAGGATGCAGCCCCGTGGAACTCGTGCTATCTGCTGTGAGAACACTGTCCTAATTAGAAGGACCCCTCCCACTTCCTGAGGGGACAGTCGTACTTGCCTTCAACAGGGGTTTGTTTTTATGTCACTGATGCTGTGAATGCCCCCTTTGATGTCTGCTGGAGAACACAACACCCACCTTGCCATCCAACAGCTGTGGTGAAGAATTCATTGTGGGATGCACGTTGCCATCATCCCTGGTTCCATTTGTGGTACTTGCCTCACTTCCTTTGTTCTGTTCTTCCCTACTTTATAAACAGTCTTTTGCATTTTATACTTTTTCTTTAAATCATTTTTGGAAAAAAAAAAGGGGGAGGGAAAGAGTCTTATTTTTTTATCATTGACCTAATTCTTGCTGAGTGTGGAAACACACAAAAAAACTCAATTAAAGGTAAATCAGCCTCTTTTAGTTAGAAGAAATCTTTCTCTGGGAAATATTTTGTATTTCCAAGTATAGATTTACGCTGAGAGATTTTTCTCTCATCTTAAGTGATCTCTCTCTCTCCCCGCCCCCCCACTGAACCAGGGAAGCTGCTCAGTTGTGTCTGACTCTTTGAGAACCCATGGGCTGTAGCCCACCAGGCTCCTCCAATTCCAGACAAGAATACTGGAGTGGGTTGCCATTTCCTTCTCCAGGGGATCTTCCCGACCCAGGGATCAAACCCAGGTCTCCTGCATTACAGGCAGACACTTTACCGTCTGAGTCACCAGGGAAGCCTATCTTTCCTCAAAAGGTGCCTGGGAGCAGGAAGAAATTGTGGGGGTGGGTGGGTGTTCATATGTGTGTGTGCATGTGCGCATGTGTGTGAGTGTGTGTGCGTGTGTGTGAGCGTGTGTATGCATGTGTGTGTGTGTGTGCGCGCACGCATGTGTGAGTGTGTGTGTAGACAATGAATCCAGACAGTGTTGTATTGAGTCAGAACTGTCTGTGAATAATCCAGGAGGCAGCTGGCTGTCTGACTTGAAAGCCCAGCAAGGTCTAATGAGGGCTTCTTATCTTAATTTGTGAGTTGACCTAATTCTGATTACTTTTGGAATTTGCCGCTACAGGAAAGAGGCCGCCATCTTTGTGGTACCTGTTCATCTTGAAGAGGATTAGGGTTTCTCCAGCTTCCAAATGGAGCCCTTTTTCTCCTCCCCTCATTTTTGGGTTACTGATCCATATCTCAAAGCTTTAGAAAAACTTGTCTGTGAAAGCTGTTTTAAAGTTTAAAAATACGTTTAGGTTAACACGCATTAACACTTCAGCACAGCAATGTCTTACTCCCTGGGGGAAACTGTCCAGCACGGACAGCATTCAGGGTAAATCTGAACACAGGCTTATTGGTGAAGGGCTGCAACGGACCCCTCCACAGCCAAGGGTCAAAGCTGTTTGCTCAAAAGGGACAGTTTGAGAAGAGGAAGAAGAAGGAAAGATTAGAACGGAAAAGCAAGAGTTGCCGATTCTATCGAGCTTCTGAGGATGGTAGACTGACCTGCTTTTTGGGCGTAACTGGGAGGCTTTTTGGTAAGAAGATGTGTGCCCCCTGCGAGAGAGAGAAGAGGAGATGATGTTATACCTGAGGAGTACAGCACCGAGTGAGTGACAATTCTTGGAGGCATCCATGCCCCATCAGTTCCTTGAAGGAACCATATCTGCTTTCTCTTTCAGCCCCAATCTGAGCCAGACTCTGGCATGAAGTAGATAGGAGGGGCTCTGTGGAAGCAGGATAGACTACCTTTGGTCTTTTGGCAAGTGGTTTCCATCAAGTCACAGCGAGTCTCATGTCTGGAGCCCTCATACAACAAGACATTCTGTAAAGCGTTCGCTCATTATTTACTGAGCCTGTCAAAGTGTTGGCTGCCTCCAGGGCTCTTGGGGGAGCACACATATGCCAGACTACTTCCAGGAGAAAGACAAGCAAGAGATAAATTTGCTACTCATTTTCAGGACTGTCACTGTGAGAGCATATTTGCTGTTTGCTCCCTTTCTGCTGAGGCTCTGGGAACAGGGAAAATACCATTAAGAAATAAATGCAGGGCTTTTCTGGTGGCTCAGTGGTAAAGAATCTGCCTGCCATTGCAGGAGACACAGGTTTGATCCCTGGTTTGGCAAGATCCCACATGCCATGGAGCAACTAAGCCCTTGTGCTCCAACTACTGAGCCCACATGCTGCAACTGGAGCCTGCACGCCCTAGGGACTGTGCTCCGCAAGAGAAACCACTGCAATGAGAAACCCACACACAGCAACTAGAGAGTAGCCCCCCTCACTGCAACAAGAGAACAGTCCACACAGCAGCAAAGACCAAGCACAGCCAAAAAGAAATAAAGTTCTTAAAAAAAAAATAGAGAAAGAAATGTAGCATCAAAGTGTCCTAGCCTGGATGTTATGAACTGTGTGTCCGGCCCAAAGTGTAAATGGAGTCTCCTCTCTTTTGAGTTTTCCAGGTAATGACAAACTCCCACATCCTGTGTTAATGAAACCTAATAACTTCCTCTTGAGCTTTACCCCCCTGAGCCTGGAATGTGACAGATCTCAGAGGGAGTTTGCTGTGGAAAGTCAGTCCTCTGCAGGATGTGATACTGCTCCAATTTGCAGTGAGGTCCTCGTGGCCCAGATCCCTGTATGGGTGGCCCTGGATCTTCCAGGACCATGATCCCATTGTCATCAAAGGTGGGACAAGCCCATCCCACGCTTCAGTCCTCTAGGTTGTGATTCTTCCTGTTCGGCTCATTTAGTAGCCAGCTCCCGGGGGCCAGCAGCCGCAGGAGCACAGGTCAGGACTTCCCCGGCATCTACTCTTTTCACACGCACTCTTGACCTCCAACAGGGAGCCACCCTCAGGGCCTCCACTGAACAGAAAGTTCAAGATTCTGGGCATGCAACAGTGCCTGAGACAGCCATGGTGCTTCTCCTTGAGGCAACCCAGTGAGCGGACTGGTTTCCAGAGACAGAGAGTGAGAAACGACCTGAGAGCAGGCTAACCAATGGAACACCAACGTGGAAGGAATGGTCAAGGAAAGACAGACCTTCAAATGAGACTGAAATATGTAGGAGAAAATTTAAGAGGTTGCAGGAGGTAGGAAAAAAAGTTAAAACAATATGGTCTATCTACAGGGAATGTTATGCTTTCACAAGGAGGAATGGCCAGCATTGATAGACACTGTAGAGGGCTGAAGATCAGGACAAATAAATAGCCATCGCATTTCACAATAAGGAGGTCGTGGGTGTAATACTGGTGAGAAGAGTTTTCAAGGAATCCTGGCATGACAGCTACTCAAGGAGTAAGTGGAAGGTGAAGAAATGGACATAGTGAGTGTTGATGCTTCCTCGGGCTCTCCGTGGAAGAGAGCACGCTGTTGTTCTTGTTCAGTTGATAAGTCCTGTCTGACTCTTTGTGATCCCATGGACTGCAACCCCACGGACTGCAGCACACCAGGCTTCCCTGTCCTTCACTATCTCCCGGAGTTTGCTCAAACTCATATCCACTGAGTCCTCTGTTGTCCCCTTCTCCTCCTGCCTTCAATCTGTCCCAGCATCAGGGTCTTTTCTAATGAGTCGACTCTTCACATCAGGTGGCCAAAGGATTGGAGCTTCAGCTTCATCATCAGTCCTTCCAATGAATATTCAGGACTGATTTCCTTTAGGACTGACTGGTTTGATCATCACCTTGCTATCCAAGGGACCATCAAGAGTCTTCTCTAGCACCACAATTTGAAAGTGTCAATTCTTCAGCACTCAGTCTTCTTCATGGACCAATTCTAATATCTGTACATGACTACTGGGAAAACCATAGCTTTGACTATAGAGACATTTGTCATCAAAGTGATGTCTCTGCCTTTTAATAAATACACTGTCTAGGTTTGTCATAGCTTTCCTTCCAAGGAGCAAATGTCTCTTGATTTCATGGCTGTAGTCACTGTCCACAGTGATTTTGGAGCCCAGGAAAATAAAATCTGTCACTGTTACCATTTTTCCCCTTCTATTTTCCATGAAGTGATGGGATCAGATACCACAATTTTAGTTTTTTGAATGTTGAGTTCTAAGCCAGCTTTTTCACTCTCTCACCTTCATTAAGACGCTCTTTAGTTCCTCTTCACTTTCTGTTATTAGAGTGGTATCATCTGTTCATCTGAGGTTGTTATTTCTCCTGGCAATATTGATTCCAGCTTGTGCTTCATCTAGGCCGGCATTTCCCATGATGTACTCTGCATATAAGTTAAATAAGCAGGGTGACAATACACGACCTTGATATATTCCTTTTCCAGTTTTGAACCAGTCAGTTGTTCCATGACTGGTTCTATCTTACTTCTTGAACTGTATACAAGTTTCTCAGGAGGCAGGTAAGGTGGTCTGATATTCCCATCTCTGAGAATTTTCCACAATTTGTTATGATCCACACAGTCGAAGGCTTTAGTGTACTCAATGAAACAGAAGTAGATGTTTTTCTATGCTCTTGGATAGAAATGCTCTTGCTTTTTCTATGATCCAACGAATATTGGCAATTTGATCTCTGGTCCTCTGCCTTTTCTAAACTCAGCTTGTACATCTGGAAGTTCTCATTTCACATACTACTGAAGCCAAATTTGAAGGATTTTGAGCATTACCTTGCTAGCTTGCATGTCAAATGAGTTCTATTAAACATTTTTGGCATTGCCCTTTTTTGGGATGGGAATGAAAACTGACTTTTTTCCAGTCCTGTGGCCACTGCTGAGTTTTCCAAATTTGCTGACATACTGAGTGCAGCACTTTAACAACATCATCTTTTACAGTATTAAACAGCTCAGCTGGAATCCCATCGCCACCACTAGCTTTGTTTGTAGTGATGCTTCCTAAGGCCCACTTGACTTCACATTCCAGTATGTCTGGCTCTAGGTGAGCAACCACACCACTGTGGCTATCCAGGTTGTTAAGACCTTTTTGTACAGTTCTTCGGAGTATTCTTGGCACCTCTTCTTAATCTCTTCTGCTTCTGTTAGGTCCTTGCCATTTCTGTCCTTTATCATGCCCATCCTTACACAAAATATTGCCTTGATATCTCTAATTTTCTTGAAGAGACCTCTAGTCTTTCCCATTCTATTGTTTTTCTCTTTTTTTTTTGCATTGCTCACTTAGGAAGGCTTTCTTATCTCTCCTCGCTATTCTCTGGAACTCTGAATTCAGTTGGGTAGAAACAGAATGATGGATGGATGAGCATAGCATGTTAAGAAGAGTTTTTGTTTGGTGTTTGCTTCTTAAGATGGGAGTGTCTGCAGTACTTTCAATACTGATGGAAGAGAGTCAGTGAGGAACGGATGTGGGAGAGAGAATATTCAATAAAGAGGGTTCTGTTCCCTTCAAAGGCAGCTAAGATTGGGGATGGACGGGTAAGGCAGAGATGCATTTACGGAGGCAGAGGTGTGTCTTTCTTTGTAATAGGAAGGAAGGAGAAGAAGGTTGTACGTTTGGTGTGTGGAAGTTGAAGCAGTTTCAACACTTCAGTTAATAGGAGACAAAGAATGAGGTGTCAGACAAAGGGCTCCATTTATGACATTAGCATGGTTAGTTCTGCCCCCAAAGCTGAGGCCTGGGGATGATGTTTCTCAACTGAGTCCCAGTCTCATCAGAAGGTGAGATGGTTGATTCTGAGCCCTCTCTTCAGATCTGTGAGACAAATTCCGAATCCCATGTTTGTTCTCTGACTGCCATGTCACCTAACATGTGATAAGAGATAGTTTGAACTTTTTACTTAGTAAATTCAGCTTGAAAACTGTTTACAGGACACCTTCAATGAGCCAGGATTTGGGGATATGAAAGGAGTAATTAATGTTTGTGCCTTCAAGGATCTTGTCCCCCTAGTGACATAAAATGCATTTCAAAGGGAAGCTGACTTTTTAGAATGACTTTTAGATGATCTGCTGCCTTTGAATATCCAGTTCAAGATAACTTTTGACAAATAAAAATGGTAAGTAATAGCTTCTTTGGGAATACTGTGCTATATTAGGATGAGCAAACCCGGACAAAATTAATTTAATGAATTTATGTAATAATTAATAATGAAGCATCTCTGTTTTATCTAGTGCTTTAACTTTCAAAATGCTCTATAGTTATTGTTGCTCTTTATATTACACAGACATTTTCAGATACGTTACTTTAATATTTTATAAATTATTTAGTAACCACAACATTAATCTTTAAAGTTAATTCTCTTTTAGGCTGTGGCATGTGGCATGTGGGATCTTAGTTCCTCAGCCAGGGATCAAACCCATGCCCCTCACATTGGAAGCATAGAGTCTTACATTGGACTGCTGGGGAAGTCCCAAAATTAATTTTTAATACTTACCATTGGAAGAGAAAGGAAGGATTAAAAAGATAGCATTTATTTTGTACCTGTAATGTGCCAGGCATCTTATATGTATTATTCAATCTTTACAAAACTCATGATGCTAATGTAAGCCCCATTTTACAGACAGAGAAGTAGAGGGGCAGATCTAGACTGAGGCCGTTTAGCTGGGGCAGGGGGTGGATGTCTGGGAATCAAACTCAGGTCTGCTGATGCTGTAGCCTTTACACTGTGTCATGTTTTCTTTGGGGTTATTAAAATAATCTCTGCATCTTTGCAGTCACTCTCTGACATGGATAAGAGCACAAAAAAGTTAAGAGTCTCATCCAGGTGGTGGCCAGGTGGACCTCTGGCTTTTAGTCTGCCCCCCTCCCATATTGTGACTCTGAGTCACACATGACGTCTCCCCACTGGGCATTACCTACGGCAATGGGCAGGAGAGTCTGCAGGCACTCAGTAGGGCCCCGAGGGTCTGACCTCCAGGAGTGGGTTATTCCCGGGAGAATCTGACTCTCTGTCTTGTTAATTTATAGCATCTGCATTCCTGCTGTTTTATGCTTGACAGACACTAATATTCAAGCTTCCTTCATTTCTTAGAAAATAAACAGGCGAGTCAAAGGAAAAAATTAAAGTAAGAGGTTTGTTAAGGGTTGGGGAAATAGTGACAGATTGTGGAATTTCAGGAAGAGTCAAAGTTGATAAACGATCTGAGGGACAGATTGATGGGGAGAAAATGTAAAAACAACAATAATAACAATTAACAAAAAAAAAACAAGCTGAATCTCTACATTCCTTGAGCAGGATGGGGAGTAAGTATGGTCTTCTCTGAAGGCAAGTGCCAACAGTTTCGAGGTCCAAGCTGTTCAACAGATAATTGTGAAATGATACTTAAGACTGAACTTGAAAAGAGGCTCATCTGAAACCTGAGAGGACATACTCATCTTCCAATGAACTGGTTGTAAAAGACTAAGCAGATTATGCTGTGTCCAACTCAGTCACTCAGTTGTGTCCAACTCTTTGCAACCCCATGGACTGTAGCCCACTAGGCTCCTCTGTCCATGGGGATTCTTCAGGCAAGAATACTGGAGTGGGTTGCATGCCCTCCTCCCGGGGGTTCTTCCCGAACCAGGGGCAGAACTCTCGTCTCTTATGTCTCCTGCATTGGCAGGCAGGTTCTTTACTACTAGTGCCACCTGGGAGGCCCTGAGGAGGCTTTCACTCCACAGAAAATTACCATTAATTGGAGTTTCCCTACTTTAACTGAAGTGAAGTGAAGTGAAGTGAAAGTCGCACAGTCGTGTCCAACTCTTTGCTATCCCATGGACTACACAGTCCATGGAATTCCCCAGGCCAGAACACTGGAGTGGGTAGCCATTCCCTTCTACAGGGGATCTTCCCAACCCAGGGATTGAACCCAGGTCTCCCACATTGCAGGCAGATTCTTTACCAGCTGAGCCATAAGGGGAGACCCCCTACTTTAAAATAGGTGACAATTCTGGCATCTACTGCGCTAACGTCTGGCCTGTGCTGCCCTGGACCACACGCTGAAGAGGTCCACTCCTACCTGAAGACCTTCATCTGTCCTTCCCAGACTCCCAGGCTTCCCAGAAGTCTGGGTCCTTTGTCCCCCTGGGCCCCCCAGGCTGGTCTGTCTCTTGAGTATTTCCAGCATTCTTCTTTCAAACATGATTCTCTCTTGTCCTGTTTCCCCTGATTTTCCTTTATAATGAATAGCAATCTATCTCTCTTCCAGGTCAGTAACATCTCACTTATCTAGGAATATTTATACTTTATTTATTTTCTTTTTTCCCCTTCTCTTTGGCTGTATCACATGACATGTGGGATCTTAGCTTCTTGGGCCAGGGATCAAACCCATGCCCGCTACAGTTGAAGTGTGGATTCTTAACCCCTTGGACTGCCAGGGAAGTCCCAGGAATATTTACAGTTTAAACAGGTACATTTATCTGCCCTCTCCTTTGCAAAGGAATCAAAAACCTCAACCTAGAAATAGTTTTAAAGGGGAGACTACCTTGATCTTTCCCACACTGATTTTCTCAAATACAAATCCCAGCCTCTGAGGTCACATGGTTGTACCTTGTGGCTGGGAGGTAGGGATAGGGGAAAGTTGTCACTTCCAGTTTCAGTAATGGGAAGCTGGACCTGCTTCCCACCATGGTCTAGATGGGGAATTCCCCAGACAAACAATAGAGTCTTCTTAAAGTATGTATATATCTATGTGTTAGTTGCTGAGTCATGTCCAACTCTGCACCTGCACTGACTATACGCTACCAAATTCCTTTATCCATGGAATTCTCCAGGCAAGAATACTGGATTCTCCGGGGAATACCTTCTCCAGGGAATCTTCATGACCCAAGGATTGAACCCAGGTCTCCTACATTACAGGTAGACTTTCAGTTCAGTTCAGTCGCTCAGTCGTGTCTGACTCTTTGTGACCCCATGAATCACAGCGTGCCAGGCCTCCCTGTCCGTCACCAACTCCCGGAGTTCACTCAAACTCATGTCCATCAAGTCAATATATAGTATATAAAAATCATCTATAAAATACAAACATATAATTCTACTTCAAACACAATATATAACTATGTATAATATACATAACATAATATGCACAGCATAATATAGCAAATAGTTTGTCTTATTTCTCCTTTTGTTTAATTTCTCTCTTTCCCAGTTAGTATTTGCTTGAGCATTTGAAATTCATTAAGTCACAGTTACTAGAATAAATACTATTACTTTTTAAACAGGTGGTTAGAGAGAAGGTTTAAGTAATATTTTTAATGATTTATTTGGAGTCTCTTTTTGTAATTGTGTTCTGTTTCTGCCAGTGTAATGAGGAAATTGAAAGTCGGTTGGATGTCATTTTAAGCTGCTAATCACTCTCATTTCCCCATTTTATTTTTATAAGCCTATTTCATTGCCTATTTTAAGACATTAGGTAGACATATTTAATTAAATCATCAATGAGTGATCAGAAAGAATAAAAACAGTAGAAAACAGAAGAAAAGATTTTCCAAAAAATGAGAGATAAATTAATAGAAGAATAGGTAGGAAAATTAATTGGTGAATGAAACAGAAAAGCCTCAATCAAGTACCTGATTAAAAAGCCAGGCATCTGAGGAGTAAACCTTGGGTCCTCTCCCTTCTTCCATCCATCAGCCCATTCATCCGTGCTACATGGGTGGCCTCTCTTGGCTAAACGTTCACACAGTTGTTGTTTTTTTTTTTTCATTGACTGTATTCTTCATACTGTACATTTCAAAACCTGTGATGCATTTATTCTGCAACTGGAATTTTGCATGTCTTAATCTCCATCACCTATTCTTTTCTTCCTACAACACCCTCTGCTCTGACCAACACCTGTTTGTTCTCTGTATCTATGACTATTTTTGTGAGTTCATTTGCTTTGGTTTTTAGATTCCACATATAAGTGAAATCATGTGGTATCTGCATTTCTCTGACTTATTTCACTTAGCGTAATACCCTCAGATCCACTCATGTTGTTGGAAAGGGAAAGATTCTATTCTTTTTTTGTGGCCAAGTAATATTCCATTGTATGTTATGCGTGTATGTGTATCTTGTTTACCCATTCATCTACCCATGGACAGTTAGATAGCTTCTATAACTTGGCTATTATAAATAATATGGGTATATATATATATACACACGTATGTATTTCCACATTAATGCTTTTGTTTACTTTGGGAAAATACTCAGAAGTGAAATCACTGGATCATACGGTAGTTCTATTTTTAAGGTTTTTGAGGAGCTTCTATACTGTTTTACATACTGATTGAACTCATTTACATTCTCACCACCAGTGCACAGGGGCCCCTTTTTCCCACAACCTTGCCAACACTTGTTGTTTTTTGTCTTTTTGATGACAGCCTTTCTGACAGGTGTTAGGTGATATCTCATTGTGGTTTTGATTTGAATTTCTTTGATGATTAGTGATAGTGAGCATCTTTCATGTGCCATTTCTTCAGAAAAATGTCTATTCAGATCCTCTGCCCATTTTTAAATTGGGTTGTTTGTTTTTGATGTTGAACTGTATGAATTCTTTGTATATTTTGTATCACTTTTTCACAAGACTGGAATCATTATCAATTCTGCTAGCGGAAATGGTCTCTATCCACCCATATGTATAGAGAGGTGATTTTAAGACCCATTTTATATCAGATCTACTTTACAGAGAAGCACTTCATAATAACTTTTGCCAACATTACATTCCATACAGATTGGAAAAGCAGTGCAGTGGGGTATCTGCCCTTTCAAGGAGTGAATGCATCTACATTTGCATTCTGAATCCATTCACGCAAAAATCATAGGAGAATACACTATCATACAATACTCACGATTATGGCCTGTGGAGTCTAAGAAACCAGAGTGAAAATTACAGCCCCACCACATCCTATATATGTGCCCACAAGCAAATAATCCATCCTTTCTAAACCTCTAAACACCAACCCACAGCAAGGAGAAGAGTCATGGTACTTACCTTGCAGAACTCCTTGAAAGAGTACACAAGCAAAAACTCAGGCTGCTGCCTGGCATGCAGTCATTGTTATAATTGGAATATGGTTATTAATCCTTTTATGATCTATAATTTTACAAAAAAAAGCTCACATATCATTTTCCTACTTGATGCTTACTACAGTCTATGTTGTAGACATTTTTAGTATTACTCTTTCATGCATTTTATAAAAATTATTTAAGTTCACAGATGTTGAAATAATTGATTAAAGTCCTCAGGCTAGTATTTGGTGAGATAGGAGTTTTAACTTAGGTCTTCACAGTATAGGACATTTTCCTGGAATGTCATCAGTCAGTTATATAAAAAGTTAATTATGTCACTATGTTTTGGTATCTCAATTACACATTTCATGTGAGCATACACTGGAACTTCTGAATTAAAATAGAGCTTTAGATCTTGTAATTTAATAATGGAGAGTCTGACTACATGGTTATTTCTTTCTAAAAATGTCAAACATGACATAGCAACTGAACAACAACTAAAACATTGATGAACAATTGAAACACATTAAACTGTACATGTATAAAGCGTACACGTGTGTATACACACATGACTCCATCAGTACCATCGAGATAAAGAACACTCTCATCACCCCCAGGGTTTCCTGGGTCACCTTTTCTTTTTTTCTCTTCTTGCCCCTCCCCCATCTTCAGGCAACCACCCATCTGCTTGATAGCACAATTCAGAAGGCTGCAGTTTCGAGAACTTTATATAAGTGAATCATATAATATTACATTTTTGGGGGTTCTGGTTTCTTTACTCAGTGTGATTATTTTTATATTTACACATACCAATAACCTACTCTTTCTTACTGACCTATAGCCTATTCTCTTAGGTATGTCTACAGTCATTTATTTACCCATTGTTCTATTGTTGGACATTTGAAATGTTTCTCCTTTGGGCTACTATAAAGAAAGCTCTACGGACATTGATCTACAAATCTTTGTCAGTTATCTGAATACATTTCTTCCCATAGGAGTTGAATGGCTAGGTTATATGTCTGAAGTGTGTGTTTAACTATGTAAGAAACTGCCTCACTGTTTTATTTTCTTCTTTAAAAAATATTTGTTCATTTATTTGTCTGCATCGGGTCTTCAAGTCATGTTGGATCATTCGTTGTGGCACATGGACTCTCTAGTTGCAGCTCACGAGCTCAGTAGTTGCAGTGCGTGGGTTCCAGAGCTCATGGGCTTCAGTATTAATAATTGCTCCTTGGCATGTGGGATTTTAGTTCCTTGACCAGGGATTGAACCCATGACCCCTGCAATGCAGGTAGATTCTTTTTTTTGCAGGTAGATTCTTAACCACAAGACCACCAGGAAGTCCCTCCTGCACTGTTTTTCAAGGAAGTTTTACCATTTTCCATTCCTACCAGCAGTAGATGACAGCTTTAGTTTCTCCACATTTTTGCTGACTGACTATAGGTCAGTCTTTAATTTTAGCCATTCTAGTGGGTGGTCATAGTATCTTCCTGTGGTTTTAACTTGCATTTCCCCAGTGAGTATCTTTGATGTACCTAAATGCCACCTATCTTCTTTTCCAAATTGGGTCATTTGTCTCCTTAGTGAATTATAAGGCTTCTTTCTACAGCCCAGATACAAGTCTTCTGGGGTGGGGAATGTTTTTGCAAATATTGTTCTCTCAGACCGTGACTTACTTTTCATTTATGTAAGAGTAGGCATAGGAATTTCATTCATCCTGAGCTCTTTTAGCCTCGGGACACTCTGTTCTTTTTTTTTTTTTTAACATTTTATTTTGTATTGGGGTATAGCTGTTTAACAATGTTGTGATTCAGGTGGACAGCAAAGGGACTCAGCCATACATACACATGTATCTGCTCTCTTCCAAACTCCCCTTCCATCCAGGCTGCCACATAACATCCAGCAGAGTTCCACGGCTCCTCCATTGATAAAGCTACATGTGAATTTCTCTCTATGACTTATACACCTAACTTCTTTCTGATTTGACACAATTCTTAAAAGGAAATAATTTATAACGGTTCAAGAATATCAACCTGCTGACTATTTTGTGCTGGAATTTCAGGCGTCCTGAACACAGACTCTGGAGTCTCAAATGGTGAGAACAGATGTCAGTTCTGGCTCCATGCCACTATGGATTCAATTAGTCCTCAGATCCAACCATGCTCCATGTCCAGGAATTTCCCTGAATTCAATTCGTAGGCTTGTTCACCCACCTTGCCCTTCTGAGAGTTAATTCTCAATACAGCCTTCCTTATATAAGATCACTAAGTACTAGGGATGCAGTGTACAACATGATACATAAAATTAACACCAGTGGGTTGTATGTGAAAGTTGTTGAGAGTAAATCCTGAGTTATCATCACAAGGAAAATTATTTTTCTGTTTTTTTTCTATGTCGTACCTGTATGAGATGAAGGATGTTCACTAAACTTACTGTCAAAGTCATCTCATGATGTATGTAAGTCAAATCATTATGCCGTGTACCATAAACTCATACAATGCTATATGGCAATTATATTAATATCTCAATAAAACCTGGAGGAAAAAAACATAGCAGTTGCCTCCTCAGGACAGAGGAGGCACTTGTCACTTTTTCTCACTGGTGAAAATTCAAGAGTAATGAAGGCTTTGTTGCCCTACAAGCCTGTTCTGCAATCTCCATGCCTGGCGGGTACTAGGCGTGTCCTGTGGGCACAAGTTCCCCCTTGTTCCCATGTGGCCTCCAGCTGGGGACTGTCATCTGCGGTGAGTCCTTGAGTCATGGGCGGACACGTTCACACTAGTCTTTCTGTGTGGAACAGTCAATTGTTCCCCACCCATCTGGATGCCGCTCACTGGCAAATCATGGAACCAACAAAATTTCTATTTTTAGTTGCTTATTTCAGATAAAAAAACCACATAGGACACCATTATAATCAAGTATAATTTTCTTTTGTAAAACAGAAACTCTGGTCTTTCTGCTTCCAACCCTCCTTTATCGATGTCTACGCCATGGGTGAATAAAGGTGACCTCTGTCCTGCGTCATCCTATAGAAACTAGCTGGTTTTCCTGACAACTTAAGCTATGCATTTTATGGTGAATTTCAGGTTCTGAGAGAGGTCTTTCTAAGAAATGAGTAACTGCAGAGAGAGAGCCTTAAAGAAAAAGCTAGTGTTTGGCTTCCTGAATGGAGAGAGCTTTAATATAAGGGTGTGAATCATAGGGAATAAAAATGGGGAGTTGGCAGGAAGGCGTCTTGGAAGATTTTGAAGGTAAATTCCAATTAGAAGATAAAAGAAAAAGAAACCTTTTGCTAAAAGAAGATTGTGTGATGATCTTTGCAGCTGGGAACATGATTTGAATGCAGAGGTGATAATAAAACATGGGTGGTGAAGGGAAACTTTAAAGAGCTGCATGAATAAGGAGGTAAGGTAAAATATTTTAAACCATTTTTAATGAGCTTAAGATAGAAAAAGCCAAAAAGCAGAACTGAAAGGCGCCAAGAGGAAATTTTAAAACAACTTAATACACTTCTTCCCTGTAATGAGGTGGGGGATGGGAAGAGACAGGCGGATCCTTCTCTACAGAGGGCTGCAGTGAGGGGCAGTCCAGGCAGATGGTCCAGTAGGTGGGAGGTGGAAAGGAGTAGGGGACTCCCCTCCTGTCTGGCCTCGCCACCCCCCCATGCTGTAGCTGCTTTTCTGCCAGATTATATACAAAAGTCATTTTTAGCTGTGGCCTTCCTGCACCCTGACTCATGTCGAGTGCGCTGAGCTGTGGCTGGCACACCAGGGTGCAGATTGACACCCCGACATGCCATTGATTGATCACCTATTTGTTTAGTATTTAATCATAACTGGCAGCACATGCCAGGTATGTGAATGTGAACGTGCTTTGTTTTGCCAGTCGTATTGTAAGCACCGTTAGGTTACAGACTACAGTCCCTCCATCTTGGCTTTTACCACCGCACCCAGCCATTTGTTATAAAATGAGAAAGGGGGGACTTCCCTGGTGGCTCAGTAGTGAACAATCTGCCTGTCAATGCAGGAGACACGAGTTCGATTTCTGGTCTGGAAAGATCCCACATGCAGTGGGACAACTAAGCCTGTGTGCCGCAAATACTGAGCCAGTACCCTAGAGTTGGGGAGCCGCAGCTACTGAGCTCACACGCCCTAGAGCCCCATGCTCCACAACAAGAGAAGCTGCCACAAACAAGAAGCCCAAAATTAGATAGTAGCCCCCACTCGCTGCAACTAGAGAAAAGCCACACAGTAATGAAGATCCAGCACAGCCAAAAATAAATAATTAAAATTATTTTCCCTCGTGACTCAGACAGTAAAGTCTGCCTGCCATGCAGGAGACCTGGGTTTGATCCCAGGGCCAGGAAGATCCCCTGGAGAAGGGAATGGCTACCCACTTCAATATTCTTGCCTGGAGAATTCCATGGACAGAGGAGACTGGAGGGCTATAGTCCATGGGGTCGCAGAGGTGGACATGACTGAGTGACTATCACTTTCAACACGTCCATAGTTTAAAAAAAGAAAGTAATCAAGAAAAACATACAGGATGGAGAACTCTGTCTCATAGTTGTCAGAGTTTCTAAAGTGTCTTCAGGCAAAAGACCATCCAGATATGGGGTCATCTCCAGAAATTCTGCAGTCCTCAGACTGACCCTGAGGGTCCAGGGACTGAAGAACTGTTAACACAGTCCTGGGTTCATTCTTGCATCTAATCAGCATCTGAATGTTGCTGTTTGTCTAAGTGAGAAAGGGACACAGGGGCTGTCTTGTCTACTTCCTTCTCGTTGGGTAATACCAGTCTCTAATTGCTGGGTCTTCATTGCAGAGGAGCAGATGGGGAAGGTGGGAGTCACTTGATGGAGTGCCCTGGTCCCACGTCTGAACCTGGGTTCCTAGCACATGAGTTTTCCCATCCTTGGGATTCAACAGGGATTTTTCATTTAGCAGTTTAGATACTAAGCATGCCAGGAAGAGCCAATCCTGTGCTAGTTAAACTACACAGAAACCTGTGGTGGATGACATGTGGTGCTCAGACGTGTTTTCCTCTGTAACCAGCAGTTCCTTTTCATTATGACCAGGGTCAGTGCTCTCAACGATCAGGTTTCTCTCCAAGTCCACATGTTGGTCTTAGCCTTGAATATTTTGTGCTTGGATTTTTGCTTTCTTGATTCTTGAGTCTCTTGCAGTCTTTCCTGCTTTTTTTAGGAGGGCTTTATTAGCTCAATGCCTTTTCAAAGTGGCACACGGCCTTCAAGCATTGCTGCGTACACAACTGTGGATACAGATGGTTCACTTTGTGTTATTCCACTCCCTGCCTGGAATCTTACTCTTTCAGCTGTGGGTTCCGAACCACAGCACAGACTTGGATGATTGCTGGAACAACAGTAGTGATTGTTGTAGGAAGGTTTGTCTTAATTAGAACTGAACTTAGGAGGGTAGATAGGATTCAGAGAGGTGGAAGGAAGAAGATTTATACCCTCCTTCTCAGAGTTGCAGGCAGATTAGAAAGACTGTAAAGAAGAGACTGGAAAAGCAGCCTGGGTCTGGGCTGTGGATCATGAAGGTTTTGCCCTCACCACTGTGACAGCCTGAAGGCGGGGGAGCTGCGGACTGGTGAGAAATGCTTAGGAAGAAGTGAATTGGTATAGAACTTGCTTTTCAAAACCAACACTACACTGGTACCTGTTAGAAAGCTTATGTGGCCCAGAAGGAGGGCACACAGAACAGAGCTGGTCAGCCAGTAAGAACCAGAGAAGGTCTGTGAAAATAAAGTGCTTAGGAATTTAGGAGTTGGCTTTGAAATCGCTTCCTGCTCTGGATAGAAACTTAACATTTTCTATGCAATTCCTGTGCTGGTTTTCTCTAAGTAGAAAGACACTAAAACTTATCTGTTCCAGATCGAGGTGATTTCTGTGCACCGTGATCCAACAGCGAAAGGAAACAGCTCCTGGGATTTGCTCCTAATAATGACTTTAAATTCCTAGGGGTCCCATTCAACTTTGGGGAAGAATTACTGACTTTTGGAAACATACTATGGTGATTTGACTCAAAGAAAAAAAAAAAAGCTAGCTTTCTGGGAATTCTAGGATTTTCTTCAGTTTGGCATCTGTTCTAAGTAAATGAAGGTGTGATTTAGAGGTAAAGTAACCTCGGACTCAACCCTTAGAAGACAGTAGGAAGCAGTATTTTTCATGATTCAGTTTAGTTTCTCTGAAACACCCATACAGACTGTTACAGCAGCAAAATGAATGGTTTGAGCTGGAACCTACAGGGAAGACAGTGGAGTGAGTTTGGGTTCTGATATCAGATGGCCTGAGCGCGTTCTGCATCCTCCCATTAGGGGCTCCTGTGACGGTCCAGGCTTTGGTGTCCCTCACCCAGAAGTGTCAATACTTGTTAGGAGGAATCATTGAGATGGTACTTAGAAGTATGTGTTCAGTAAATATACCAATTACTTGAGGACCTACCAATCCCTTCTTAGCAAAGCCCTTCCTGGGTTTCCCAGGTGGGGCAAATGGTCAAGAACCTGCCTACCCATACAGGAGATGTAAGAGATGAAGGTTCAGTCCCTGGGTTGGGAAGATCCCCTGGAGGAGGAAATGGCAGCCCACTCCATTATCCTTGTGTGGAGAATCCCATGGACAGAAGAGCCTGACAGGCTACAGTCCATAGGGTCACAAAGAGTCGGACACGACTGAAGCAACTTAACACGCATGCATGCACGCAAAGCCCTCCCTGAGAAAGGACCTGGTTTTAACAAGCAATTTAATCAACGGGAAACATTTTGTACAAATGGGGGACTTAACAAATCCCCAGATAATATTGAGTAGTATAGGGACACACTGATGCAGTTGGAAGGAAAAGTGCAGGAAGAGATAAATTGCAAATTCCATACTCCTTCGAAAATAGGAAGTAGGGTCCTTAAAGCTCATTATCATGGATTCAGGAGGTTTTTAAAATTCCCAGGAAAGTTCAGAGGAGGGAACGGCTATTAATGTACCTGACCCCAGGCGACCTTGGCCCAGGAAGTTCGCAACAGCCTTCCAGTTGGATCTGGCCAGAGGACATTTTTTTTTTTTTTTTTAAATAAAGAGAATAGGAAAGGCCTTAATGTGGGAACTGGCTAGGAAAGCACATGGTCATTGCCATTCTGAATTCTTTTGGAAAGAGCGAGCAGAATTGAATCATTTTAATGACAGTTGCAAGTTTCAGAAGTTAAACCAATTTCTGCTTCTGGGAACCCAAGAAGAGCCAGGAAGTAAGAGAAAGAAATTAGGAAGAAAAGATGGAACAATTGACTGGGTTTTGGTGCAGTCTACTGTGTCAGTCTATAGTCTCTATCCCTCCTTAGTATTCTTGTGAGTTTTCTTTCCAATTTTGTTCCAGGAATCTTCTTACAATTTGGGGGGTGGGGCATGTCCTTACCAATGGACCAAAAGTACCAGGTGCCTACTCTGCACCATGTGTCTTATTATAGTAAGTCCCCTACATATGAATGAGTTTCAATCCAAGAGCATGACTGTAAGTCCAATTTGTTCATAAGTTCAACAAAGTTAGCCTAGGTACCCAACAAATACAATCCGATATATAGTACTACACTGTAATAGGTTTATAATAGTTTTCACACAAACAATACATTAAAAAGATACAAAAAATAAAGAAAACACTTCTAAACTTAGAGTGCAGTACCTTGAAAAGTACAATAGTACAGTACAACAGCGGACATACGGGGACTGGCATGGAATGGACAGGCAAGAAGAGTTACTGACCGGAGCAGGGAGAGGAGGTGGGAAACGGTAGAGCTGAAGGATCATCAGCAACAGGAGACAGAGGGCGAGCTGGAGTGTCACTCATGCCTGACGTTGATGGCATAGGTTCTGGTTTGTACTTGAGTCAATTCTATCTACCTTCTTGAAAAAAACGATCCAGTGATGTCTGGGTACATCCTCGGCTTGAAGTGAAGGTACTGTACTGCTGTACTCTGTACAGTACTGCACAGTAAAGTACACAAAACCACAATCAGAGGATGCATGCACCTGACAATGTATGCCAGATATGGGAACTAACCTATGTGATTGACAGGTGAATGCACGTTTGCATCTTTGAAAGTTCGAGACGCGAAGGTTCATGTGTAGGGAACTTACATCCTCTCAACCAGTCTTCACAGCAACTTTGTGAGGAAGAGATAAGAACACTCATTTTACACATGAGGAATCTGAGGCTCAGAGACGGTAAGCAATTTGCTTAAAGTCACACAGCTCACACATGGTAGGTTGAAATTCAAATACAACTGTACCAGAGTATAATGCCTGTATACTTTCCTCTACTAATTCTAGATATCAGAAGAGAAAAGGGTGACACTTTACGTCAGAGGAACTAACTGTCCAAAAAGCATCTAAGAATATGTTTATATTGCACTCATTTCTGAAGGCTGGTCTGTTCACAGAAGGCTCCAAACACAGTTAACTGGGCGCTACCTTTCTACATGGAGAATAACTAGCCCAAAACAAGCAAAATGTAGCCCCAAACCACCCAAAACATAGGCAACTTCAGGGACGGGAACTTGAAATGGCGTGTGGTTGCCTGTAACTACAGTATATAAAATAGTGAAGTTTATTAGTAGGGAGAAGAGACAGAGCTTCTGAGACACAGTGTTTGAGAGTTAAGAAGGCCTGGGAAGGCAGGATAACTCATTCCTTTGCGGATTTCAGCCAGCCATTTGTGGCTACAACACAGTAGGTTGTAGAAAGGCTTCAGTACTGTGTGCTGAAAGGCACATGTACTGTGTGCATGTACACTTTTGAAGAAGTTCAGCTGGTTTACTTGCAGAAAGATACTGCAATCTACAAATGGGCCAATTTCCATTTGGAGCTGAAACAGTAATATAGAAATTGCCATAGTTTAGTCTACTCACGATGTAGGCAGAACCTGCCCATACCAAATTAGATGTTCATGTTCCTTCTCTACTTTATTTCTATATTTAGTTTATTCCCTCTCAAAGATATGTAACCAAAAGATTATAAAGAAGGAGAGGAAGAAAGAAAGAAAGAAAGAAATCTTTCTTCTCTATATGTGCGTTTTATCAGCACAGCCTCCGACTGAGATCCCTTGGGGAAAGCCTTTCAAGACAGGCAAAATGATGTCCTTCCTGCCACAACATAATTTCCCAGCTGCCAGGGGAAAACTACATATTGTACCCTAAACAACAACAAGGAGAGAATAGATAATAATCATTCCCCAAGGGCACTCGCTTCAGCTTCCCTCAGAAAGGGCTGTAGAAATGATCTTGAAGTTACTATTGACTCTGTATTTTAAAAGAGACACAACAGACTCCTGTCCTTCCTTATTGGAAAGACTGTACTGCTTTTTTGCAGGCAAGTCTCCATTTTTATTTAACAAACTATGGCACAAGTGACCTCAGGCACGGGAACAACCAGAGTGGAACAGATCTCATCTGGGCAAAGATTCATCTGAGTGGGAAGAAAAGTCTGCAGAGGAGTTCAAATTTCTTTCTTGGTCCTCCTCCCAAGATGTTCTTATAAGTGTGAAAATCCTGTGATGGCCACAGCAATAAGTGTGAAAACCACATGTTTTGATGCAATACAAGTCTATACAATTTTTATCCGGAAGCTTAAGAAACACGTGCCACTTTCTCAGAAGCACCTGACTGAAAGCAAGTATAGCTTGGAAAAGCTTCTCTTGCTTTCTCCAGTACTTGGAAATGCTGGGGGGCCCAGTCCCACAGGTAGCTCAAATTCCCCCCCTTCTCTTTTTTCTTTGGAAGAACCACACAGGCTGACATCCTCAGGGCTCCTGCAAGCTGGTGCACAGTGGCCCTGACCTCTCACACCTCCCTTAATGGACGGACACCTTGGAGAAAGACTCATAACTGAGTCTTAGTGGGTGCCCCAAGCGTTCCATCCTCCCTGCCAGAGGTTTCTGCTAAAAACTCAGAAGTGGTTAGTGCTATTTTTATCAAAAGCAAATAGAAAATAATAATTTCCTCAGGATACACATCCTCTCAGAAAAGAAAAAAAAAAATTCTCACTTTGACAGAAAAAGGAAATGGATAAAGAGAGTCAGTTGAGAGTCCTTTTTGTGTTTTCATGACCAACATTCCTCCCACAGTAGCCAAGAGATTCTTACCCTTGAAAGGGGTCTCCTGAGCTGATTCAGTGCTGTCCCCGCAGCTTTGATCCCAGCAGGTAAGAGCTACCTAATTTCCAAACCCAGCCTCCCTAGGCACCTGGCTCTGGGGTGTAATAGCCCTCACTATCAGGAGACCCTTCTCAGGGCGACACCAGTCCCTGCTCCACTCCTTGACCCCAACAACCCCGCATGTTGTCATTTGCCTTCCCTTTCTCCAGACATGTCCTCCCATCGCTTGTGTGTCAGGGTCCTTCACAAGCTTGATGACTTAGAGTCCATCACTCCTCATGTCTCCCTTTTCCCGACCAAGATCAGAAATTGTGCTTCTTTAACTTTTTTTCCTTGTGAGTCCCAGTTTCTCAGCCATGTTTTTGGCTTGCCTCTGAATCTTGCCACCTTCCACTTTTCCTCTGCTGAAGAGAGGCTGCCGTGATGGGAAGATCACCCTGAGGTCCCTATGCTTCAATTCTCAGATTCACATTTTGGATCCAGAAATAGCTCAGTTAACTCAGGGTAACAATGGAATTTTTTTTTTTTTTTACTAGCTCTTAAAGATAGTACTGGGAAAAAATATTTCGCAATTTTGGGTACCTATGGGAAATTGGAGAAGGCAATGGCAACCCACTCCATTAATTAAAAATCCACCCCCCAACCCCCAACTAAATGTGTTAAAAATAAACAGAAGGCCTGAATCATCAATTTTCTGCTCTAATTTATGGTTGAGTAAAAGAGAATGGAATAACACCATTTACAGCAACATGGATGGACCTAAAGATTATCATACCAAGTGAAGCCAGTCAGATAAAGAGAAATATCCTATGATATCACTTATTTGTGGAATTAAAAAAATGATAGAGTAATTTATTTACCAAATTGAAACAGACTCACAGACAGAGAAAACATTCTTACAGTTACCAAAAGGGAAGGCAGGGGAGGAACAAATTAGGAGTTTGGGATTAACAGATATACACTCAGTTCAGTTCAGTTCAGTCGCTCAGTCGTGTCCGACTCTTTGCGACCCCATGAATCACAGCACGCCAGGCCTCCCTGTCCATCACCAACTCCTGGAGTTCACTCAAACTCATGTCCATCGAGTCGGTGATGCCATCCAGCCATCTCATTCTCTGTCACTACTATATATAAAATAGATAAGAAGTAAGGGCCTACTGTATAGCACAGGGAACTATATTCAATACCTTGTAATAACCTAAAATGGAAAAGAATATGAGAAAGAATATGTATATGTACACCTGAATCACTTTGCTGTACACCTGAAAATAACACAACATTGTAAATCAACTATAGTTCAATTTAAAAATTGAAAAAAAAAAAAAAAAACTATGGCTGGGTTTTTGAAGGTGAATAATAGTTATGGAGGAATTAGCATCAAATAGAAATGTCATCAATAGCTTCATATCTTGTTCTGATGATATTAATGTGAGAGACACAATTTATTATCCTGAAATGTGAAAGTTTGACCTAAGTGGGTCACCAGATAGATGAGTTAAATTAAATAGGAGGAAAGAAACCGAATAGTAGCTGAAGAGCCTTGGAAACTTCCACGGAACTGTTTGTGTTTTTTATGAATCGCCCAACAGTTGCCCCCATCCATAACTATTCTGGAGGTGAGCCTGGCCTTTTACCCAGGTCTGAAGTACATCAGGGTATCCGTGACTCAGGAGTTTATGTTCTATGAAATTTGCTTCTGCATGGACTGAACAACTGCTTACCAACAACATGTGGCATTAACTTGTCACATGTAAAGTATAAATTACTGCCATGCCAAAGACATCCTTTATACATAATGTTAGTTTCAGCTCTTGGTTGGATTCTCCCACTCCAGAAATGAACCAGCAAGACCATTCCAGATTTTCCAAGCATCTTAAATAAAGGAAATCCCATCTCACCATGTGAAATCCTCTTGCAGAGAAAAGGAAATACAACCCAAGCTGTTGATTTATTCTGATAAGTAGTCTGAAATTCAGAAAAAAATCTGAAGACTTGTGGTTGTAAAGAAAATTGGCAATTACTTCAAGAGTCAGAGTACACTCAAAATATTCTCTTTGATGACTTAACTTATGTGTGACACCACATAGGTTGTTGACATGCTGTTGTTTTAAAAAATAGGGAGTTCCCTGGTGGTCCAATGGTTAGGGCTCTGCATTTTTCACTGCTGTGGCCTGCTTTCAATCCTTGGATGGGGAACTAAGATTTCCCCTGTCCCCCAAAAATGTAAAAGAATTAAAAAAAACACATTTGTTACCTTTTTAGAACATTTACTTCCATAGAATAGAAAATGTAAGATTAATTAATTCTTATGAGTCAGATCTGGTTGGTAAGGAGTTGGTTAGACAGGTTATCACCACTTATAAAGGGATAAGAGTGAAAGAAATTTAAGTCTCTCTAAGGTCAGAGATGACTCAGTGGTGGGGTGATTAATTCACACCCACACGGCAGTGAGGGGACTAAGAGCCTATTCGTCTTCTGAAATACATTATCCAGAAGCCCTCTTATGGACCTAGGCTTATGAAGGTTTTTTGATGGCTTTTGTTTCGCACTGCTAGGTGCTGTAGTTACTCATCCAAGAAGATAAAATCACAGACCGTAAGGGCTGAACAAATCTTGAAGAAATCCTGGTTTCCCCTTTTGCAGACAAGGCAAATTAGGCCTCTGCAAGATTACCAAAATCAGGCATAACTCATGACTACAGTATGAGTCTTTTGGCTCTTTCTGCAGCGTGGGATGGCTCTTTTCTTCTCCTGCTTAACATTGCTGGAGCCTATTTTGGGGGCTGACAGTTAAAAATGTTCATCAACTGTACATAAGGAACCGTGTGCTGCTTCTGGTAAATCAGTAGTAGTTTTTATGTTGTATTTGAGGGGCAGATTTCATCTACCAGCGTAAAACATCATCATATATTTTCAGTTCGTCCCCCTTCCCACACAGAGGCATTGCATCCTGCCTGTCATAGGCAACTGATGGCGAGGGACGTACACCGTGTGAAAAATTCATTACTGCCTTGCCTAAGGAAAGAAACAGATTATATCAGCATGTCTAAGCTTTTGCAGATAACAAGAGAGCAACGTCTTGGCTTACTAAGAATACTGCAGGCTTTTAGTTTTTTTTCCTACCTTTTGAAAATTCATTCTTGTCTAATGATTAGCTATGGGTAAAAGTGAGTTAAGTACTGCCTGACAGTTGGCTCAATAGAAGCTCTGTAATATCACCTCTCCTGGTCTTCTTTGATATAGAACCAGCCATCTGTATCAATGGCTTCTCTGCGTCTTTAATAAGTTGTAAATTGAGTAACATAATTCTTCCCATGTCCAAGGCTAGTCAGCCAAAACACTGTGTTCAGAAATTGGCTGGCTGTGTGTTAGAACTTGTCTGTCAACACTTCCTTTCATTACAGTCCTGTGCTTGGTTTTTGGAGACTGCACAGACCTATTCACTAGAGATTCACTTAACTTGGGTGTGTACTCACCTTATTCTGTGCTCGAGTTAGACCACAATCCCACATTCCACAACTGTCTCCAGATCATCACCAAGCACAGAAAGGATCAGTTTGGGGGTTTGCCAAGGCTTCTTCTGCGAGACTTCTCTTTCCATGATTAATAAGGTTGATCAAATCTATCAACTTTTGTTCCTTGTGCTATCATTTCACAGAAATGGCCTATTCTTGAGTCTTGTAGTTTACTCTCCTTTTTCTTGTGGATATATGTGTAAGGAACCCATATAAGTCCAATAAAAGAAAGCCCTTTCCTGTGGATTAGGCTTTATTAGAGTTTTTATCAGAAATGAAATGGACAACCTTTTAAAGACAGGACGCATGGTCATGCAAGTATTTATGAAGAGAATGGATTTCCATGTTAACCTGAAGGTTGAAACAGATTCTTTCTAAAACTCCTTCTGAAGCTAACATCTGTTGAAACTATACTCACTTAGTTTAATATAGGGGAGCCCAGGGAAGCTTAACAAATATAAATGGAAGATTTTTGGTTTTTATTATTATTATTAATTTTACTTGAAAAAAATGAAAATGTTCTTTTTTGTTGTTGTTGAAAGAGTCATGTGGGATAAAGGTTTTTGTTTTGGAACAAAAGAAGGGCGGTTTAAACGTTTGTGTGGCGTGGTGAGAAATTATCTTAAGCTGGAACACAAGTCACAGATCCTTCTGTAAGAGCAGCCTGAGGCTGATTTATCATTTCCTTAAGGAAGGAAGCATCGTTGTCTCAGTCCAGGCAAAGGTAAGATGCCTCAGAAATACAGATCAACTCCCCAAATATTTGAGGCAGCCCTTTTTCTCGAGGCAGCAAAAACAGGTAATGACTGCATCTTCGGGTTGAGGAGGTAAACAACTCAGGCAACTCAGCATATCTGCTCTTGAAGTCAACCGTGCAGGGAGGGGGGACACAGAGGAAATGCAGTTTCATTTCCCAGTAACTCCCCTGACCTGAATTAAGGTGGGAGCCCAGGAGAACATCTGTAAAAATAGCAGCATGCAAACTTCAGAAAGACGGGGCCATGCCTGCTTCACAACACTCTCAGTCCCAAACTCTTTCTAGTCATTCTACAATATGAGTGAAAACTCCTCTGGGATGAATCACGGTTCTAGAATTTTAAATAGTCGCTGCAAAGGACAAAGAACCACAGCCATGCGGTATCACACTAGTTTAATAAAGCTACCTGACATCTACCAGCCTGAATACAGACCCTCATCGGCAGGGGAAGAAGAAATCCAAATGTTCATTCTCAGAGAATCGTTGTTGATGGACTCAGTCTCTTCGCTATAATTACAGGACAACTTTGAGCTTATCAAAGGCTCTCAGAATATCACCACCGAGATTTTCCTCTAAGCCTTCACAAATACAGTGATTAATAAAGCAATTTCAAAGGACTATAATCCTGGGCTGTGATTCACATGACTGTGAATTATGATTAACACCAAATCACCAAGATAATTTCTATATGAACACGTGGTCATGTAGAAAGTGGGGCGGGGGGCACTGCTGAGCTTCAAGAGAAGCCTGAGATGTAATCACTTTCCCGTGTTTGTGTGGTTTTGATAACGTGTACCATGGACTGAGGGCAAGTCCTTCTCCATCCTGAGCCTCAGTTTTCTGATCTGTGAAATGGGGGCACTGATGCTGGCCCTTTTGGAGGCTTGTGAAGGTGGTAATCAATTATCATTTGCCTTCTTGTAGTGGCTTGCAGAAAGTCAGGCACTGTAAGAGAAGCATGTCTGCATGTTGGAGTCAATGATGACCACGCTTTTCTCCACAGCATCACAGGCACCCTAGACCTCCCCTCATTTAGCAGGCCGCAGCAGAATGCCGAGCGTCCACTGAGCCATGGCCAGCCCTCCCGGGAGCAAGCCCACCAAATGCAAACATCCAGAGGGTTCTGACTCTCAAGTGTCTTACAGAAAATAGAGCCAGGAGCTCCATCTGGCACTCCATTTGCTAAATGTCACGTGGATGTCAAATACTGAGAAATGTGGCTCTTTAAAATCCCAGGGAATAAGACTTCCGCTCAGCAGCTTTCTAATGGACACGCACCACCCTCTGTGAAGCAGGAGCCCTCTGCTGCGTGGGCTGGTCACGGGGGATTGCACACCAGCCCCCACCTCCTTCGACCTCCGCTGCGAGGGACAGGGCCGCCCAGCTGTGGATGAAGGGCTGGTCGGCTTTAGAGGCGTGTGAATACGCCTGTTGCCGATAGAGGGCAGTGTTGCACGTCTGCAAAAGCCCACGCTCGACCGCCTCACAAGACCACCTAAGCTCTTACCTCGGCCCTCCTGCAACTCCAGCACCAGTTTAATGACGAACAGGAGCAATTAAAGCATCTACCCCAAGAAACAGATGGCTTCTGGTCAAAGCTCATTATTGCTACATCACCACTTTGATACTGGAAAGGGCTTCTTAATAATTCATTATTATTCCTCACCAGTACTTTTCTGCAGAAGACATGTATTAGCCTCGCTTTTCAAAAGACAGATCCAGAGAGACTATTAATACATGGCATAAGTCGTTCAGTCCAGAGCCAGACAGACCTAGAAAGTACCTCAGGGTTTCTGCATTATGCTGAGGCATTCTCAAAAAGACTGCTTTGCTGTCTTTGAATGAAAACCACCCATGGTCTTCCTTTGCTCTTTTTTTTTTCTAAAGAAAATATTTATTTTTATTTAGTTGGCGGCACCAGGTCTTAGCTTTAGTTGCGGCACGTGGTATTCCCCAACCAGGGATTGAACTCAGGCCCCTGCCTCAGGGGCATGAAGCCTTAGCCTCTGGACCACCAGGGAAGTCTGGCTTCCTTTGCTCTTGATTAATTGTTTGGCTTGGAGAGTCACTGAGACTTCACAGATGGGACCCCTTTCCCCACCACCCCCTAACTGCCATTTATCTCAGTTACAGTTGATAACTGATGACCATACCAGCTAATTAAGCCCATTCTGCAGCCCAAGGAAGGAGTCAGAAGGGGATGGGAAACAGACACATATAATCAAGTCAAAGAGTGAACTGATCCGAGCGATTAAGGGTAAGAGAGTTTTCATCCTTCAGTGTCTCCTCCCTGCTCTTATGTAACTGAGAACAGCTTGCCCAGAGCTAGGAAGCTGTCAGCTCTCTCTCCCGCACTCTCCCACTTTCGACCCCTGACTCCTACAGAATCTCATTCTGCAAAGCCACATTCTGAAGGCACTGAATCACTTTTTGGCTAAGCACATGTTGGCTTTGGTGTCACCTACATACACAGCCTTTCTGCTTTATTTGAGGCTGGGTGACACATTCTCTTATGTAATAGGCTGGCAGCCGAGTAAGACTGAAAGATTCCCTCTTATGTGTGAAGTGTCATCTCTAAAGTGGAGACTATATCTTGCAGAATGGCACTGATAAATTGATAAGTGGAATCAGCTGACAAACAGTGCCCAACAGTGCAGGCTCCTCTCATTGCCAATTTATCTCTAAAACACGGTTAGGCAAAAGAAGGCTTTCTGGCCTAAGTAAGTGCCATTACGTATTTCAGAATGACAGATTAAAATAAGGATTCGTAGTCAAACCTTGCCGATAAATGTACACTTATCACTCGTTGCAATGTGGTCCAGGGGAACACAGGGCCAGGCCTGGATGCTGGCACACCAGGCAGCAGAAGTTTCTGTTTTGGGCTGTGAAAAGTTTCTCTCTCTGGTGGCAGCTCTGTCTGGCACATTTTTCAACCACCTAGAAAAGACTGTTGGCCCCCAGATAGTCAAGTGTTACTTTCGCTCTTACTAAGCACTGTGCCAGTCTTGGGGCAGTCGGAAAGGGTGGAGGAGAGCATGATGCTTTGATGGCTCTGGCCTGGTCTAAAGCGACACACCCAAGTCTGAAGGGTTTGTACCCACATCCTTTCCGTTGCACGAGGGTTGCTGGTGGCAATCGCCTTTGCAAGATCTGTTGGCTACAGTGCCAACTAGAACTCTACTAGATCTCGATATATGTGGGCCATAGGCTTAGTCGTCCCTCTTGGGGCATTCAGAGACCACTAGAAGACCATTTGGCCCAAAGTCTGAACAAGTTTCTCTGATCCAAAATGGCAGCTTGATTCCAGGTGACTTGGATGTGGCCAACTGTTTCATTCAAGACACTGTCAAACATCAGATATGAAAGAGTTCTCAAAGCTGATGCAGTCCAACTGGTCAGCTCACTTTATGCACAAGGACGCTGAGGTTCAGGGAAGTACAAAGACTTGCCCTCAGGTTGAGGCGATGAAGAAAAGACTCTGCTTCCGGAGTCAGAGGTTCAAGTGTGACTGTTTTAGTTGCCCTTGAACAGAACCTCTCTGAGACTCACATTACTTTTTGTCACTGTGTGTTTTTTTTTTTTTTTTGAGCCGTTGATGACAGGTGAGCCACTCATTTCTGTGTGGCTCAGCTCTGCCTGGAAGACTTGATAGACATACTGATTCTACTCCCTGCCAGCCCTCCAGCAGAGATCTGAATCAGGTTTCCTTGGGTCTGTCTGAGGGGCACCATGGAGAACGATGTGATCTTTGCCATCTCAGCATGGCACAGTGTCCCATCGGGTCTCTTCACTCTGTTTTTTAGATATGATCCTGAGAATGTAGCCTTATGTCACTAAGTAGGAATAACAATTGGCTTCATCCACTTTCTGTTCCATCTTCACCCCACCTCTCTTCTGATCACCAACACCTTCCTCCTCTTTTTGCCCTATTCAGGGCATAGACATACACAGCCTGTCTAGCTGTTGCCCTTATTAAGGCTTCTGAAAGGTCTGACCTTGAGAATAAGTGTGAACACATATCAACTTCATGGGGCATAGGCCATTATGTCCTGACTTGCTTGCTACATTCTATTGCGAGCACAGCAGTGGGAATTTCACTCAAGTGCCTTGTTGATGGAGATGTCGCATGGAACCTATGAAATCCTGCTGCTTCTCCATGGGCTAATACTTAACATTATCTATGTAATAGAATATATTGCAATTGGTAACTGGACAAATACATGTACCTTTATTTAGGCTACTCCAGTGGTATGCAATATATTTCTATTTCTAATTCTGACCATAACACATTTTCTACCATTCTTCTAGAACTATAAAAATGAAAATCAATGACAGCAATGAGAAGATCATTCACTATATATTTTTCTGTTGTGCCCACAATTGGAGTTATTTATGTTTAAAATGCATGCATGTGTGCTAAGTCAACCTCATGGACTGTAGCCTGCCAAGTTCCTCTGTCCATGGGATTTCCCAGGCAAGAACACTGGATTGGGTTGCCATCCCCTCCTTCAGGGGATCTTCACAACCCAGGGATTGAACCTGTGTCTCCTGCATTGGCAGACGGATTCTTTACCACTCAGCCACCAGGGAAGACCATGTTTAAAAATGACATAGTTCAAAATAGGTCAACACTGTTCTAGACCTAGAATTTCTTTTTTTTAATGTTCTGATTGTTTATTGAAAAGACAAAATTATAATCAACGAAAATTAAAGAGAAACTAATCTGCTATTTAAGCACTGCAGAAGATCACCTTCTTTTCATTTCCTGTCTTTATTCATAGACTTGCAACTTGAGGTTTGTTTTCTATTCTCATCTCAAGTATTAATCTGAGAAAGAAGCCTAACTTTAAGAAGTAGGAATAAATGTCCATCTCATTCATGTCAAGGGGTGGTTATGGGAATCTGGGGATTCTACAGGTGAAAATGGTTTGTATGTTATAAAGTGCCTTAAATGCCGAAAGGATTGTCATTTTGATCAAAGTTTCTCATTTCACGATGGTGTTCTCCATCTCTTTAAAAAGCTGTTGGCATCTGTTTTTAGAGGATGACAAATACAAGGTAAAATGAAGAAAGATGAAAGGATCTGCAAAGATTTCAGAGCATTTGGCCCAAAGAGGAAAAAGCTGAAAAGCTTCTTAATATCTTCAAGGATATAAAGTCCTATGATAAAGTGTGAGTGGGAACCAGCTGTTAGCCATCTCTTTGGAGGTCAAATAAAGAAGTTATGGGCTTCATTTTGAAGAGGCCATTTAAGTTTTCTTAAGATCAACTTCCTGACTGTAGGGATTTTTGCCAACTGGGAAGGGATGGTGTAGCATGAGCCTCCTGCCTTGTGTCTTGAAGAATGTTATGTTCATCTACTGTCATGTACAAAATACCCTAAAACGTCATGGTGTGAAACAAGTAAGCACAGTTTTATGACGCTTTTGGCTTCTGTGGGTCAGGGATTCAGATGGGGCATAGAGCGGTTTGGGTCTGCTCTACTCTGGGGAAGATTCAGAAGTCTGGAAGGAGCTCACATGATCTTGGAACCATCAGCAGGTGTCTTCACTCACATGTCTGATGTCTAGGGCCAGGTTGTACATCTCTCTCTAGGTCCAGCTGAGATGTCTTCAGGTGGTCATTGCATCAGCTTCTCCAACACGGCAGCCTCAGGGTGGCTGGACATCTTACATGTGGCTCTAGGAACAAAGGCAAAAGCTGCTTGGCTTTGAAATAACACAAGTGTCATTTCTGCTTAACTGGGACTGTGGAAACAGTCAGAATCCCATCCAGGTTCAAGGGGAGGGAACACTTCTCAATGGAGGACTGTCGAAGAATTTGTAGCCATGTTTGAAAACCATCACAAAGACTGACTATAACCCATTTATTCACTCCACCTATCAGTATTTCTTAAGCCCAGACACCAGGCTGGGATAACTAAGAATAATTCAACACATCCCGGCCAACCTGAAGGAGTCCCTGGGCCAATGATGGTGGAGTACACTTGGGGAGGGATCCTGTGAAGCCCACTCAGGTTTTCTACCATGAAGACCCTCCTCTCTGGGACTGAATGCTCTAGGGGAAAATTCCTGGTCCTTCTGAGTCCAACTAAGCTATGAGTAGTTTTTCAATTTGTTTTTATTTCTAGCCTTTGGCTTGTGCTTTCTGGATTCCACAATCCAGGGAACTCGAATCTTTGGCAGAGAGTCCCATTCTAAATGTAAACAGATGGAGAAAGTGCCAGCCTGGCCCTGCAGAATGCATTCTAAAGCAATAACATGCTGACACTGGTTGGGCAAATGAAGCTGCATTAAACAACTCTGTTTGCTGAGCCCTTTCCCAGAGGACCCAGAAGTTTCACATCAGCGAGGGGCACAGCTAATGCCTCTCTCAGGGTTCCCCCCAGGAAGGGCTTCATCTCAGCTCAGTAGACATTTGTACAGCAAATGAGAGCCTTGTTGGTGAGCTTTCAGGGGAATATACCAGGTTAGCCGAAGTGACTTTAATTATTTCTTTTATGTTCTCCAGCTTTTCTCAGGGCAGAGAATACGACAAAGCCACCTCAAACCTAACTCCTGTTGCCACCACTTAAAATAGCTTCATGACTGACATGGGCCCCACTGACTCAGAATCAGATTTCAATTTGTTCTGTCTCTTCCCCATCCTGCCTTCTTGGCACAGGGAAAAGCTGGACAAACTCACTTTACCTTTCAGCCCAGTATCAGGGCTTCTGGTTTTTGCTTTCCTCAATCAGGACAGGAGGAGGTAACACTCCATTGCTGGGGTTGAGGGATGTCTATCCAGAGTATCACTTACCCTCAAGTCTCTCTCTCTGGCTGAATAAAATGTCCACCACTAACCTATGTGCTGTCCCACAGTCTTGTGGCACAGCTGGCCTATGGGATGTTCAGTAAAGGTCCAATGTCCCCTGGTTACATGGATTAACTCAAGAAAAGCAGTGGCTGTAATAATCAACAGGTACTGGGCATGTAGGACATGCATGGCTGACCTCTTTTCTTGCAAATCTCATAAAATCTTGGCTATATAAGTGACAACTTGATGGATTAGTCACTATTGTTATCCTTGCTTCCTAAATAAGGGCTCAGGGGGTTACATAGCTTGTCCCAGGTTCAGTGGATATATTGTAAGAGCAAGGATTTGAACCCAAGTCTGTTTTACTCCAAAACTCTTGTTTTGAACCACTACACAGAAATTAATTACACAGTTGGCAAAGTGAGGGAGTTCGAGAGTTTGGGATACCTGACAGACGCGAGAGACGCCGGCCCCGGCGGCGCAGACGCGAGAGACGCCGGCCCCGGCGGCGCAGACGCGAGAGACGCCGGCCCCGGCGGCGCAGACGCGAGAGACGCCGGCCCCGGCGGCGCAGACGCGAGAGACGCCGGCCCCGGCGGCGCAGACGCGAGAGACGCCGGCCCCGGCGGCGCAGACGCGAGAGACGCCGGCCCCGGCGGCGCAGACGCGAGAGACGCCGGCCCCGGCGGCGCAGACGCGAGAGACGCCGGCCCCGGCGGCGCAGACGCGAGAGACGCCGGCCCCGGCGGCGCAGACGCGAGAGACGCCGGCCCCGGCGGCGCAGACGCGAGAGACGCCGGCCCCGGCGGCGCAGACGCGAGAGACGCCGGCCCCGGCGGCGCAGACGCGAGAGACGCCGGCCCCGGCGCAACCGACCAGGCAAAGAGGCGCGGCCTAGAGGAGCTACCCCATGCCTGAGGCCAGGGCCAGCGGCTGAGAGGAGCTACCCCACGTCCAACAGGCGGTGGCTGCACAGGCGCAGGAGGGCCGAGAGGAGCTACTCCACGTTCAAGGTCAGGAGGGGGGGGCCTTGAGGAGATACCCCTCGTCCAAGGTAAGGTACAGCGGCTGCACTTTGCTGGAGCGGCTGTGAAGAGATTTTCCACGACCAAGGTAAGAGAAATCCGAATAAGACGGTAGGTATTGCGAGGGGGCATCAGAGGGCAGACACACTGAAATCATAATCACAGAAAACTAGTTGATCTGATCACATGGACCACAGCCGAATGTGGTCCACTGGAGAAGGGAATGGCAAACCACTTCAGTATACTTGCCTTGAGAACCCCATGAACAGTATCAAAGGGCAAAATTATAGGATACTGAATGAGGAATTCCCCAGGTCGGTAGGTGCCCAGTATGCTACTGGAGATCAGTGGAGAAGTAACTCTAGAAGGAATAAAGGGATGGAGCCAAAGCAAAACCAATACCCAGTTGTGGATGTGACCGATGATAGAAGCAAGGTCTGGTGCTGTAAAGAGCAATATTGCATAGGAACCTGGAATGTTAGGTCCATGAATCAAGGCAAATTGGAAGTGGTCAAACAGGAGATGGCAAGAGTGAACATAGATATTCTAGGGATCAGTGAATTAAAATGGACTGGAATGGGTGAATTTAACTCAGATGACTATTATATCTACTACTGTGGGCAGGAATCCCTTAGAAGAAATGGAGTAGCCATCATGGGCAACAAAAGAGTCCAAAATGCAGTACTTGGATTCAATCTTAAAAACGACAGAATGATTTCTGTTAGTTTCCAAGGCAAACCATTCAGTATTACAGAATCCAAGCCTATGCCCCAACCAGTAATGCTGAAGAAGCCGAAGTTGAACGGTTCTATGAAGACCTACAAGACCTTTTAGAACTAACACCCAAAAAAGATGTCCTTTTCATTATAGGGGACTGGAATGCAAAAGTAGGAAGTCAAGAAACACCTGGAGTAACAGGCAAATTTGGCCTTGGAACACGGAATGAAGCAGGGGAAAGGCTAATAGAGTTTTGTCAAGAGAACGCACTGGTCATAGCAAACACCCTCTTCCAACAACACAAGAAAAGACACTACACATGGACATCACCAGATGGTGATGGTGAAATCAGAGTGATTATATTCTTTGCAGCCAAAGATGGAGAAGCTGTATACAGTTAGCAAAAACAAGACCAGGAGCTGACTGTGGCTCAGATCATGAACTCTTTATTGCCAAAGTCAGACTTAAATTGAAGAAAGTAGGGAAAACCACTAGACCATTCAGATATGACCTAAATCAAATCTCTTATGATTATACAGTCGAAGTGAGGAATAGATTTAAGGGACTATATCTGATAGAGTGCCTGATGAACTCTGGACAGAGGTTCGTGACATTGTACAGGAGACAGGGACCAAACCATCCCCATGGAAAAGAAATGCAAAAGAGCGAAATGGCTGTCTGAGGAGGCCTTACAAATAGCTGTGAAAAGAAGAGAAGCGAAAAGAAAAGGAGAAAAGGAAAGATATAAGCATCTGAATGCAGAGTTTCAAAGAATAGCAAGGAGAGATAAGAAAGCCTTCCTCAGCGATCAATGCAAAGAAATAGAGGAAAACAACAGAAAAGGAAAAACAAGAGATCTCTTCAAGAAAATTAGAGATTTCAAGGGAACATTTCATGCAAAGATGGGCTCGATAAAGGACAGAAATGGTATGGACCTAACAGAAGCAGAAGATATTAAGAAGAGGTGGCAAGAATACACAGAAGAACTGTACAAAAAAGATCTTCACGACCAAGATAGTCACGATAACGTGATCACTGACCTAGAGCCAGACATCTTGGAATGTGAAGTCAAGTGGGCCTTAGAAAGCATCACTACGAACAAAGCTAGTGGTGGTGATGGAATTCCAGTTGAGCTATTTCAAATATTGAAAGATGATGCTGTGAAAGTGCTGCACTCAATATGCCAGCAAATTTGGAAAACTCAGCAGTGGCCACAGGACTGGAAAAGGTCAGTCTTCATTCCAATCCCAAAGAAAGGGAATGCCAAAGAATGCTCAAACTACGGCACAGTTGCACTCATCTCACATGCTACTAAAGTCATGCTCAAAATTCTCCAAGCCAGGCTTCAGCAATATGTGAACCGTGAACTCCCAGATGTTCAAGCAGGTTTTAGAAAAGGCAGAGTCACCAGAGATCAAATTGCCAACATCCGCTGGATCATGGAGAAAGCAAGAGAGTTCCAGAAAAACATCTATTTCTGCTTCATTGACTATGCCAAAGCCTTTGACTGTGTAGATCACAATAAACTGTGGAACATTCTGAAAGAGATGGGAATACCAGACCACCTGACCAGCCTCTTGAGAAACCTGTATGCAGGTCAGGAAGCAACAGTCAGAACTGGACATGGAACAACAGACTGGTTCCAAATAGGAAAAGGAGTGCGTCAAGGCTGTATATTGTCACCTTGCTTATTTAACTTATATGCAGAATACATCATGAGGAACGCTGGGCTGGAAGAAGCACAAGCTGGAATCAAGATTGCTGGGAAAAATATCAATAACCTCAGATATGCTGATGACACTACCCTTATGGCAGAAAGTGAAGAGGAACTCAAAAGCCTCTTGATGAAAGTGAAAGAGGAGAGTGAAAAGGTTGGCTTGAAGCTCAACATTCAGAAAACAAAGATCATGGCATCTGGTCCCATCACTTCATGGGAAATAGATGGAAAAACAGTGGAAACAGTGTCAGACTTTATTTTTTTGGGCTCCAAAATCACTGCAGATGCTGATTGCAGCCATGAAATTAAAAGACGCTTACTCCTTGGAAGGAAAGTTATGACCAACCTTGATAATATACTAAAAAGCAGAGACATTACTTTGCCAACCAAGGTCCATCTAGTCAAGGCTATGGTTTTTCCCGTGGTCATGTATGGATGTGAGAGCTGGACTGTGAAGAAAGCTGATCGCCGAAGAATTGATGCTTTTGAACTGTGGTGCTGGAAGAGACTCTTGACAGTCCCTTGTACCGCAAGGAGATCCAACCAGTCCATTCTAAGGGAGATCGATCCTGGGTGTTCATTGGAAGGACTGATGCTAAAGCTGAAACTGCAATACTTTGGCCACCTCATGCAACGAGTTGACTCACTGGAAAAGACTCTGATGCTGGGAAAGGTTGGGGGCGGGAGGAGAAGGGGACGAACGAGAATGAGATGGCTGGATGGCATCACTGACTCTGTGGACATGAGTTTGAGTGAACTCCGGGAGTTGGTGATGGACAGGGAGGCCTGGCGTGCTGTGATTCATGGGGTCGCAGAGAGTCGGACACGACTGAGTGACTTAACTGAACTGAACTGAACTGACAGGTATGTTTTGATGGTGTTGGCTAGGGGAGGAAAGAGAGGTGTTCTTTCTTAGGGAAAACACTTGGGATGCTAAGAAGATGCAAAAATAGAAGATGAAGGATGCTGAGCATAAACCCACACATTCAGGGTTTATTGAACACCTACTATGTGTTGACGTATAGTGAAGTCAGGAGTAATGTACAAAGACCAGCAGGAGTCACTTATGAAAGGCAGGAGGAAGACTCAAGAACAGCAACGTGGGTGCTGTGGGTGCTTTCTCTTCTGGAAGAACCCACCACCCTGGGGTCAACCAAGTGGCTTAGCGATCCCAGCCCTCATGGTTCCACAGCCTACAGCCTCAGTTGCCCTGACTCAGTCCCTGGAGTCACACAGTATGTGTATGTGTACCAAGTCACTTCAGTTACGTCCAACTCTTTTGCGACCCAATGGACTGTAGCCCACCATGTCCCTGAGATTCTCCAGGCAAGAATACTGGAGTGGGTTGTCATGCCTTTCTCCAGGGGATCTTCCTGACCCAAAGATGGAACTCAAGTCTCTTATGTCTCCTGCATTGGCAGGCGGGTTCTTTAGGAGGTCACAGAAGATGGCTGTAGTGTTTGTGTGTAGCAGGTGTAGAAAATAAGAAGCGAAATCGGGACCCAGAGCCCCAGGGACAGTGATCTGCAGAGTGGCCTGGAAACCCTCAAGAGCCCCCAGTGGGAGCAGCAGGAGCTTTGCTGCAGACCCAGCGGACAAGGAGCAGCTGGACCCTGGGGGTGCTGTCATCCTGGGCTCATCCCTGAGGGACAGGAAGTACTTCCCTCCAGTGAGTGCTCAGTGCTACTGAAAAAATCGATGGGAGCCAGGGGCGTGGATGGGCCAGAGGAATCATACATATTTTATGCTGTGGAATCAAATGGGCGAGGCAAAGCGATTTCTTTTTCAAATGGAAGTGGCGGAGACTCGATTTCATTTAAGATTAATAGGTGTACTGCCCAGTCATCAGAGCTCAGAGACAAAGTAAGATGAACAGGCAAGATGCTGAGCCACAAAAATGGAGCTGGGATATTCAGGGCTGCAGAGGAACATTTGGCATAAATATCACAATCCAAGTGGTGGCCTAACAGGCAGGCACCTCTTCCTTCATATCATTCGTTCCTGGAAAGTGTGGAGAAGCTGGGACATTATTTTCAAAGCACCAGGAAGACTCTGGTAACGCTGATGAAGTTACTTCTAGTATGTGAAAAATGATGCTCCAATACAGTCCCTGTCATGATAAAGTCTGGCTGGAACAACAAAACTCAGGGCTGAGGGGCGCCCACCGATGGGTGGAGGAAGCATGTGCGGTGGCCTCTTTCTTTCCCTGCCCTCACGGGGGCTGCCCACCTGAATCATTCCAGAGCACTGAACATCTAGGCTGTCTGCAGAGATGGGCAGGGACAGACATCTCACTCTTCCTTTGGGAATTTCCTTTCATGCTTAATAGCCTCTGAAGGCAAATGGAAGGTGATTTTCCAGGCCATTCCCTTTGCTTGATCTATTTCCATACACTGTGTCTCTGCCTCCACTTCCTGCTCGTTCTATGAAAGGAGAGCATGGTGGAGCTTCCTTTAGCCCAACCCTCTTTCTCTTCTTTCTGACACATCCTTAGGAAGTCAGTCAGAATTTACAGTGGGGGCAAGAGTGGGATCAGTACATCTTTTGTGAAAGGGAGGCAAATAGGGTGTAGTGACCAGCAAGGCCTTCCCTGCATACAAGACAGGCGTCCAGGAAACACCCCCATTCTGCTCACCCTTTCTTCCCACGAACTAGCCACGAATCTGGGTTGTCGCATCCTCCGTGTGGGTCCTGCCCTGGGCGGCAGGAGGAATAGAAGATAAGCTCCCGTTTCCTGCCTGCCAGGCGCGTGCAGACTTCCTGTTCTGTCTCTTGCCCTCGTTTTAACCTGTGCCCAGATCTCTGCTGTACTTCAGCCCATAGAGGAGCAGTGCTGTCAGCACCACTCCCTGAAGCCCCAGAGAAAAGAGACATCAATCAGGGGATCCTCTACCTTGGGGCGGCATGGCTTATTTGGGAGTCACTTAGGGCTTCCTTGGTGACTCAGACACAATCTGCCTGCAGTGCAGGAGACCGGGGTTCAATGCCTGGACCAGGAAGATCCCTGGAGAAGGAAATGGCAGTCCACTCCAGAATTCCTCTGTCCTGGAGAATCCTATGGACAGAGGAGCCTGGCTGGCTATGGCCCATGGGGCCGCAAAGAGTTGGATGCAACTGAATGACCAACCACTGGGAAAAACAATTAATGAGCGAAGCGATACCGAATATGTCCTTGCAGGGCCCTCTGCACCGCGACGCCCACCCAGAGGACTTCCCTTTTGCAATCACGTGCACATGAACCTCACTCAAGCCTCTCATCACGCCTGCAGGAGAAGTGCTGCTGTGACTCCAAAGGGTGGGGCACAGTGTGATGCCAGAGGCTCTGCTGCTTCTGCTGCTTCATGCTGCCTGCAGGCCCTGGACGGCCCCTCATCCGTCACCCACGGGGGTCCTCCACTAGTGCTGCCAGCCCCCTGTGGCATAAAGCTCAGGACAGGCCTACCATTCCCTCAGGTCTGGTCAGGCCAAAAAACCTTCACCACCTGCCACGCAACTGAAAAACAAATGAAACAAAACACTGTCCTTTCCCTCTGAAAACCACACTCCCAGGAAGTCACGGACGTGTGGGGCCAGGGTGTTGGAGAAGATGATGTCACTGCCCTCCCAGCTGCCTTGATCTGGTTTGTTTTTTTTAAACGATATGGGAGAGTCTTCGTTGTGATCACAAGCAGAGAGGAAACGTACCACCATGTTGATCAGGATCAACAACCCCCTGCTTTGCCGGCTCAGGGCTCCTCTACTCAGGGGGCCCTGTGGGCATTTGTGACACACATGTCCACGGGAGGGTGTGTGTGGGTGCAGGGAGGGCTGGGCCCCATGCAATCCTGCCTGTGGTAGCGGACACGGAGCAGAGGCGTTCACTTATTTTTAAAACCAGCCCCCCACTTTTCCTGCAGGAGGTAATGTGCACACAGGCCTGGGGCCGGGTGGCACTCAGTTCCTGGTGTTTCCATTCCTGCAGGGGTAGCGCCAAGGTCCCTGCTTCCTGGGGGTCCTGAGCCACCTCCCACGGTGCTCGTTCCCACAGGTGGTTAGCAGGCCACAGGCCACTGCCAGGGACATGAAAGCATCTCCTCTCCCAACACATCATCTTCTTCTTCTATCCCTCTGTCTCCATTCTCCCCCTTTTCTCTTCCTTCCCCTACCCACTCAATTTTCCCCTCACCCCTTACCCAGTCCTTTGGAACCAAGAGAACTGGCGAGCCACCAACTCTTTATGACCTTGGAAGAGGCCTTCGCCCCCTTGGGATTCACGTCTTTGTGCGTAGAAGCAGGAAGCTGGACCACGGCTTTGGAACAGAACCTCAGACTGATCTTGTTGACGTGTTGACCCAAGGCCCAAATGTCCTTCCAGCCCATGTAGGGTGGCGGCTGGCGGCCCCCACGGACCCTGGGCTCCATTCACCAAGCTGTCCAACCACTAAAATCAGCTCTAATTGTATTTTCCTTTTTCTCTCTTGCTCACAGAAGGAATGCAGTGGCTAATCCAAGTGGCTGAGGCAGTGTTTTCTCTTTGTCACGACCACATTGGGTACCAACCACTTTGAGGTATATCTCGGCCAGTGCTGGGGGTGACCTTGGCTCACCTCACTGCTTTACCTCGGCTTCTGAACAAAGCCAAACAAGAGCCGTGAAAGGGCTGCAGGGCCAGTCAAGTAACGTCTGAAAATATTTGTGGGATCTTTGAGTTTCTCAGAGTAATTTTCTTTCTAATTCCAGAAGGACATTGTCCCTTTAAAAAAAAAAAAAACAAGGCCATCTGAGCGGTGAATTTAAATAAGCTGTGCACAATAATTTCATCTTTATGCTGTAGTTGAATCCACAATCCTGGGGCAGGGCCTAAATGTAACTACTTCAATTGTTTATCAAAAAAATTGTTTTTCTCAACTCCACCCGGATGTTGAAATGGTTTTCTAATACAGTTTTAAAAATATGCTCCAGTTCATGACCTCAACTTCCGGGAATCATTGCGTTCCCATCAGTGGACCACATCAAATCAGTTGGCTCCAAAAAGCACAAGTGATTCAAAAAGCCTGACTCAGCCTGGCCTTAGAGGACACTCCTGCGGATGCAGGTCTGAGCTCAAACTCTTCAACCCTGGGCAAGTTTTAGCAGAGTAGAGTTGGGACGATGGTGATGTTCTCATGATTAATCTCCTGCACAAAAGATTGAACAGGGAATTAATGTGGATTTCTTAGAAGCTGTTGAGACTTTAGAGCCTTGGTTTTAGTGAGAATTTCAGATACAAGACCTGCCAGGGACATTTGCCATCAGAATCATGACCTAATTGTATGGCTTATCCTTTATTGTCCACAAGAGTCTGGAAGATGCCACCAGTGAACTTTCCAAATTGTCCGTAGGCCTCCAGTGAATTTGTTCCAGTGAAATAAGCAGGCTCCTGGGAATGCCTCCCTCAGGATATGCCTCCCTCAGTATATGAGAGGATGCTGGTACCTCACCAGGCAAAGCCTCATTAGCAGGCTTTGGGATCCAGAGCAAGTGTTAGAGATTTTTGGAACTGAGGCCTCAGGTCAAATAGTATGATAATATTGAGCTCCATGAGATTGCCAATATTCAACTGTTTTTTTAAAACTAGATTTTATTTATTTATTATTTTTGGATGTGCTGGGTCTTCATTACTGCTCTGGCTTTTCTCTAGTTGTGGCAAGTGGGGGCTACTCTCTAGTTGCAATATGCGAACTTCTCATTGCAGAGGCCTCCCTTGGAGAGCTCAGGCTCTAGGGCATATGGACTTCAATAGTTGTTGCTCTCGAGCTCCAGAGCACAGACTCAATAGTTCTGGTGCACAGGCTTAGTTGCTCCATGGCATGGATCCTCCTGGGCCAGGGATCAAACCCAAATCTGCAATGCCAAGCAGATTCTGGGCCACCTAGCCACCAGGGAAACCCCTCAACCACGTTTTAACCTGTAAAAATGGCTGGTTCATGTGGTTTGACCTAATGTATATACTTGACACTTGATTGTGCCCTTTTTCCTTCATGGAGGCAGAAAGACCCTGTGTCGCACTTAGAATGAAATCCTGCTGGTGTTCAAAGGTCCGTAAAGCACCTCAACCCCAGTGAACTTAGTCCTGTTAATTCCCCTCATGGTTTCTTACCACCCCAGTCAGAGTTAATCTCTCCATCTGGGGTTTTGCTGACAGTTGGCTAGCAGTTCTTGTGAAATATACACCTTTAACTATAGCTATTTGTATTCATGAATGCCCATTAAAATTACAAATTCTTTGAGGATGTGGTCTATCACACACATCTTTGCATCTCCTAGATGCCTTTCCATATAGGAGGCACTATTAATTATTTATTGGTTGGCTACCTGGATCTTGATGCTTTTACTAATGTAGCAAAAATTGATTACCATCAGTCAGCTCTTTCAGAATTTATAACAGGGCTATAGTTTTTGCTTCATGGAACAGAAATTATTATAGTTTTTTATATTAGGATTAAGAAGGTTGTTCCTTTTTAATCTCATGTAGCACATAGCACTTTCACAGTGTGCTTTGCGTTCACATTTTCCTTTGTGTTGATGTGATTCAGAAAATACTAAGAGCTGATGGGCTTCCCTGGTGGGTCAGTGGTAAAGAATCCACCTGACAATGCAGGAGATGCAAGTTCAATCCCTGAGTTGGGAAGGTCAAGAAAATACTGAGGAGAGAGGTCAAGAATACTGGAGGCAACTGGCTCCAGTATTCTTGCCTGGGAAATCCTATGCACAGAGGGGTTTGGCTACAGTTTATGGGATCATAAGAGTCAGACACAACAGTGATTAAACTGCTATAACAACAAGGGCTGACTGGTTTTCCCAGTTCTGCTATGTCCCCTCAGGTAAGGGCTTCCATGGGGGCACAGAAGGTGTCACAACTTGGAAACACATGGAACTAGATCACGAGCCTGACCATAGCACATGACCAGAAGCCAAGGCCTGGGAGCTTCCGGGGCAACACGCCTCCGGTGGAACCTGGCATCACTCCATCCTCCCTCCAACCCCTTCATGCCCACCTGCTCCCTGCCGGGGGCTACTTCTCCATGAATGGACCTGATGTTCTTCCAGATGCTGAAGCCAGAAGTCTGTGAGGCCAAATGCACCCTCCCGCCCATCACCTCACTGAGCCCCACATCTCACTGGTCATCTCTCCATTCTTCCGTTCTGTCTCCTTCTGCTGCCCAGATGCCAAGGTAACACCCTTCGTTCCTGGCTCTCCTGCTGCCTCTCTTCCCTCCTGAGACTCCTCCAACAGAGTGAGCTTTATAAGCTGTGCTTCTGATCGTCTTGTTCCTCTGCTTCAAATCCTTCCTGCACGTCTCTCTTGCACACCCTTCCATCCAGTTTGGCCTTCCTCTCTGGAATCCTAGTCCATCGTCCTCCCTTTGAGCTGCTCAGAGTTCCTGTCTCCCCTTGAGTTTTATGTTTCCAGCTCCCTCTGAATGGTCAGCTCACACCCTCCTCACAGCCAAATCCTACTGAACTACGAGATTCAACTCAGGGTCTCCTTTATCATTCCCTCTAGCAGACTGGCCCGTGTACCTCCCTGGATCCCACAGCACCGAGCTCACCTCCAGCAGAGAAAGTGGAGCCGTCAGTGCAGAAGCAGCTCACCTTAGCCGTGACAGTGTGTTTCCTTTGCTTTGCTTACTTGATGTTATGTATAGATTTTTATTCTGGGTCTATTTTCTTGGTCAGGACAGTGACTAATGGTAAAGATCCAGCTCTGGTTCTTGACGTGCTAGTCCTATCCTTGAGTATTTCTCTACTTGGCCTGTTACAATGGGCATGAATTTTTACATGACAGGCAGACACAGAGCCTTTTAGCTAACTACAAAGAGAATGCCCCACATGGGAACCATCTTGCCCCCTTGGAAACAAAAGCGGAGAAAGATGATTTGCTGGTGATCGAAGGTAAATCTCCTGAGGTTTCAGAGTTGGGATTTAGTGACTGCATGAGGAAAGGAATAAACCCTCCCACCATCAGACAAAACTCAGGTCTGGCTATGAGCAAGGGGCAAAGCTGCCCATCTTTATTGGATGACAAGTCTTTATCACAAATGATGAACAGGAGGCAAAATCTCACTTTCCCAGGGTATCAAATTTGTCTTAGGCCTATGCTGTGTTCAGGGTGGTCATCTCCTTCCTACTGGAGGATGTGGGGATAGGCAACCTTCAAGACCTACCTGAAGCCTGAACCCTAAACAAGGTGTTAAGAACCCAAACCTGGGGATGGTGCCTGAAATATGGCAGCATCTGTGACTCATGCAAGATTAGTCATTTCAAGTTGAAGCTGTGCCAGTTCACCACCCAGTAATATTTTCCACTCAATGATCACTGATAAACAAGAGATAACCAGTCATCTCTAGATTGTGCTCAGAGCTCCAGCTCTGAGGCCCAGGCAGCTCAGAGGATCTGGAAGTGGCAAAGTAGCAGGCCTTTCTCCTCCAGCCTATCTGCTGGCTTACACCCTCCCCCAACCCTGCCCCAGAAGGCATCGACCACTGGTGTAGCTGCTCAGGATTGGGTTGAAACTGGGGGCTTTTACATATACAGTAGGTTTCAGAGATTAAAGATTCAGTTCGGTTCACTTCAGTTCAGTCGTTCAGTTGTGTCCGACTCTCCGCGACCCCATGAATCACAGCACGCCAGGCTTCCCTGTCCATTACCAACTCCCGGAGTTCACTCAAACTCATGTCCACAGAGTCGGTGATGCCATCCAGCCATCTCATTCTCTGTCGTCCCCTTTTCCTCCCGCCCCCAACCTTTCCCAGCATCAGAGTCTTTTCCAGTGAGTCAACTCGTCGCATGAGGTGGTTACATACTTGAAATAATATTAAAAAAAACAAACAGTTGACTGTGCTCTACTGGTTGAAACTACAATTAGAAGCCAGCAGTCAACAGTGATGGGCTTCCTAAGTGGCACTAGTAGTAAAAACCCTCCTGCTAATGCAGGAGATGTAAAGAGATGTGGTTCAATCCCTGGGTCGAAAAGATCCTCTGGAGGAGGGCATGGCAACCCACTCCGGTATTCTTGCCTGGAGAACCCCATGGACAGAGGAACCTGGTGGGCTACAGTCCATAGTGTCACAAAGAGTCAGACTGACTGAGTGAGCAAGCTATTCAACAGTGATGGAATCTCTGAAACAATGGGGAGAGCACCTCACATTGAAAGTAGTTCATAGCAGACATGGGAGGTTTAGCCCAGACAGGCCAGGGCTCTCAGAGGCTGCTGTGTCCAGAGGCGGCAGCAGCCAGGTGGGGCTTTGAGGGTCCCAGGTATTACAGGGCACAGCCCCTGTGAGGACTGTTCACGCTGCAAATCCAACCATCCATGAGGGAGCAGCTTGGAAGGGCAGGGGTGTTCTTGCTGCTAATTGGTTTAGTCTCACCTCGAGTCCAGCCGCCCTTGGCAGATACAACTGTTACTATCCAAAGGGACTGAGACTCATCAAAGCTATTTGTGTCTATGTGCCAAGTCACAGAGATGATGCAGTCATGAGCACAGACCTGCGCTGAACGAGTGTGTGCCGCAAACTCCTCCACATGAGAGGAGGTCATGTAGTATAGCAGAATGCAAGAGTTTTGAAGCGAAAACCTGTGAATGTAAGATGACGATGCGACATGACAGGAGACAGGTGTGCTCCGCAGGCAGCCTCTCTCCATGGAAACTGCAGGGCAGGCGTGCTGAACTTAGTGAGATGCAGCAGGCTCCCAGACTCATTTCAACCCAAGCAGACACAACCTTCCATGACTTCCATTAAACAATTTATTAAACATTTAAAATAAGAATGTCTATTTCCTTTTGTTGGAAGATGCAGTGAAATGACCAAGGGGCTGTGTGAGTGTGTGTGTGTGTGTGGGCCAGGGAAGATCAGGGATAGACAGTGACAGGTAAGGGAAGAAATACACAGCTTAATTAGCAATCAATGATGGAAACCCAACTATGCTCTGATTTTATCCTTTTGGGGGTTATTGTTTATATTCATACATGATTCAAATAAAACCCCTGGAGATGGCTATTCCTAGTATCCTCTTTGTAGATATGGGACTACTGAGGGAAGCTATGTGAGTCCCCCTACGTCACACACTAGGAACGACAGATCTCAAAGCACAGTCCCAGGCTTCAAACCCAATGCTCTGTCCTCCAAAATATGCTTTCTTCGGAAAATCATATAGATTGTGGGGACAAGATTTCCCCAAGATTATTTGGTTTCCCATGTGCATGCTATTGTCTCACGGTCTGTAGGGTAGAATGTTGCTTCCCATACAGTGTGAATCCTACTGTCTGGGAGAAGTTGTGAACAGATCTTGGGGACAGGTTGTAGGCTCCTGGGCCACTGGGTGGGGGAATGAGGAAAAAACCCATAGATGTCAATATTGTAATACTCACTGGATCAGCTGTGCTTGATAAGCATCTGCTGTGGGCCAGACCCTTAGACCCTTAGTAAACTCCGGGAGTTGGTGATGGACAGGGAGGCCTGACGTGCTGCAGTCCATAGGGTCACAAAGTGTCGGACACAACTGAGTGACTGAACTGAACTGAACTGAGACCCTTAGACAGGCTTCCCAGATGGTGCTAGTGGTAAAGAACCCACCTGCCAGTGCAGGAGAGGTAAGAGACACAGGTTCGATCCCTGGGTCAGGAAGATTCCCTGGAGAAGGAAACAGCAACCCACTCCTTGCCTGGAGAATCCCATGGACAGAAGGGTCTAGTGAGCTACAGCCCACAGGGTTGCAAAAGTTGGACATGACTGAAGTGACTTTGCATGCATGCACACAGACCCGTAGACATAAGCACTCGTGAACTGGTGGCCACAGCCGGTGAGCACTCAAAGACACAGTCCTGGGCACTGCCAAGCCCCACTCTTATCGGGAAGACCAGCAAGGAAGCCTGGGCTGCTTCCCCACCCAGCCCTCAACCCGTTCCTCACTGAGAATCTCTGGGTGTTATTTAGACACCAGGAATCATCCTGATACTCACTCAGGGTTGGTGGGGGGAGTCTTCTGAGAGAACACAGAACATGGTTCTCTATAGAGAGCAAAGGCAGGGGTCAGCTTGCCCACCCAGAGTGGAGGAGAGAAGGGTGCAGAGAGCCAGGGGAGTTCAGTCATTCATTCATTCATCTGATAAATATTTGTAAGGAGCCAATGATGTGCCAGCCACTCTTCTGAGGGCTGGGACGATGGTGGTGCACAAAACAGATAAACAACCCGTTCTCTCGGAGATAATGGGCCTTGATCTCCTTGAACAGGCCCAGCCTGGTGGAGAGGCTGGGGGAGGGAGAGAATGTTCTGTTTTCAGTGTAACATTGAGGAAGCCAGGGCTTTGCCATCTGCAATGCAGCAGACCCAAGGTGCAACGCAGCCCCCTCACTGTGTGCTGCGACACAAGGGGACCAGCTGAAAGAGGGGTCCTGAGGCCCTGGCAGAAACTGCAGAGATGTTGGCACCAAATGCTGTGACTCTAAGTTTGTTCCTTCTGTTATCTTTCCCTTCCTAATAAAAGTTTCTAGGGAGACACGGGTGACAAATGCACCCATCTTTGTCAACACTTTTGAGTATAGATATTCTATTGAGACCTATTGTGTAAAATTAATCATCTACCCAAATAACACAACTCCCTTAAAGAATTTAAGATATCTGAAAACAGTAATCAAATTTGTAAAGTAAGGCAAAGCAATGCCTAACCAAAAAACCAACAGAAAGTTATGTGACCATTTCATATTATGCAAAATTACAATTAAGAACCAGAATTTGACAAATACACAAGGAAAGGGCCTAGAGCTTAATCAGCATATTATTTTTAGAACAAACTCGAAGATCAAACATGTCTATTTCAGGGGATTTTAAATGTCTGATATTTCAGATCAAGACTGAAATTTCTATATTAACAAAAAAATCACCATCCTAAGCTAGAGGAGTGGAGCAGGGAACAAACTGGTACTTTACAGCAATTTCTTTCTGCCAATTCTAAACTGGTTACAAGAAAGAATTGCAATTTGTGAGGTAAACTCAGCAACAGCTTGGTTTTCAGAGGGAAACTGAGATACACACATACCTACCCATGGTTACTTCCTTTCAAAGAGCAAGAAAACAAACCCCAAATGCTTGAAGTGGTAATAATGGTTGGTTTTATTCAGCTGATAATAAATTTGCCCCTTTACAGGCAGACGATGCAAACCTAAGGCAGAGGTGTAGGACTTCCTTTCCCATGATGGGAGGGTCCCTGGATTTCACTTCTCTGATAGTCACTCTTTACACCTGCCGGCTGATCACTCAGCCCCCATGAACTTGACTCCAGTCCAGCGCAGCTTCCGTGGTCACAGCCCTAACCTCGTCATCCACAGCATGTTCTGCCGCCTGCATCTTGACCTCCCTGTCCCCTCCATTCCTCCTCGTCTTCCTCCCAGTATTCCATCTCTGTCTCTTCTGCAGATGCCCTGGCCTCTGCGAGCCTCCATCTGGTACCCTGCCCTCCATCCCTGGTCAGGAGAGTCCGTCCTCATCCATCAGTTAAGCCTCTCTTGTCTTGCATTGTGGCTCTGTCTTTAGAACACCCTTTACCTCTCTCAGGCTGGGCCCAATTCAGAGATCAAGGTCCACCATCTCCATGAGAAGAGGGGCTGTTTCTCTGTTTTGTGCAATTCCATAGTCCCAGCACCCAGAAGAGCGGCTGGCACTTCCTGGGCCCTCCATAAGTATTTCTTGGATGAATGAATGAATGACTTAACTCCCCTGGTTCTCTGCACTCTTCTCTCCTCCCTTTTGGGTGGGTGAGCTGGTTCCTTTTGCTCCTCCCACCATGTTTTGTGTTTACTCTAGGACTCCCTTTTCCTGAAGGACCATCAAGATGATCCCTGGTGTCTAAAGAATGTACAACCTGAGGGCCCAGCCCAGATATTCTCAGGGAGGAAGGGGCTGAGGGCCAGGCGTGGGAGCAGCCCAGGCTCCCCAGTTGGTCTTTCTGATTAGAGTGGGGCTTTCTTGAGCTCAGAGTTTGTGTTTGTGAACCTTCACAATCCCTGGCTGCAATCCCCGTTTTCTAAGTGCTTCTAAATGGAGTCTAGTTACCTGGATGAGTGTTTGCCTCTGGGAAACACACTGCTGGAAGGCTCTTTCCTTTCCTGCATGACTTCAAGACCAATGCTTCTAGGGGAGAAGTGTACCACCCAGGGTGTGGAGGCTCATGTTTGAAACCTGGTTGTAACTTGATGGCATAAAGTCATCACCCAGCTGTATCCCTGGGAGGCACTGGGCCTGTATCATAATGCACTTAATCCCCGAGTTACCTTCCTCTTCATCTCATTTGCCAGGGAATCTGGATTTGTCAAAGTTCTCAGCCCCATCTGCTTCTGGCCAATGCTCCTACTTGTTCAGCAATCCAGAGAGTAGAAAACAGGACCTGGGTCTGCAGTAGCAGAGGGGGCAGCACTGAGGTGGGCAGGCCACCTAGAAAGACCCCCTGCTCCATCCTGATGTATTTTCTAGGCTGACCAGCACATCAGACGTGCAGAATGGTCTTTCCTAGCCTGGGGTCTCAGTGAGCTCACCCTCTGCTCCTAGCTCCACACGGCAGGAAAACACACCCAGTCTGGCTCCAGGACTAAGACAGAGGGTCTTGTCCACAGGGGTCACCTTTAGCAAGGACATTAACAGTCAGGAAATGGTGAAAAGAGGTTTTGAGGACTGACAAAGCCTTTAAAAACCTCCAGATCTGTGAGGAGCTAGTGAAAGAAGGAGGAGGCCAAGAGCTAGTGATTGGCTTTTGGCACCTCTGAGTCTCCCCAGTGAACACAGGCAGCAAAAGCCTTTCTGTTTATCCGAGGTCAGCAGTGAGAATGCAGCCAACAGGGAGAGAGCAGCCCATGGAGGAGGTGGGAGGGGGAGGGAAGAGGACGTAGAAAGGAGGCAGGAGGAGCTGGGCAGAGACTGACAAAACCCAGGCAAGTCCGCTCCCAGGGGCTGAGGCTCTGGAAAACAAATTTGGAAACATTATCCCACAAGATCTCCACTGAAGACATTAAGCCTAGAGGCCCTAAGAGACCCACTGAAGAGAGGAGGCTGGAGCTGGGATCTCAGAGGCTCAGCCGTTCTGTGAAATCAAAACAGCTTGAGCCAAAACAGCTCGTGAAGAGATAAGGGATTAAACCAAGCTTGGAACCATTTTAGATGAGAGAATCTCTAACATTCTTGAAGTCCCTATAGGAAGAGGTTTGCTCAACTTAGCAATGAGCTGTGAAAAGCAGAATTCCACTCCGGGGGTCCCTGCTGAAGCATAAAAAACCAAAAATTCTCCCACAGGCCATGTGATTGTGTTTATTCTCTTCCAGGGCTAGCAACACAGATTGAACCCCACATTCCTTTGTGATCGCACCCCAAAGTATCATGCTAGGGAGTTGTTAGGTATGGGGATTTGAAATTCACTGACAAAGTGAGTTCTTACTGGAATTCAAAAAGCAAACAGGAACCAAGAGTATTTTTATTGCACTTTTCCATCTAAAGCGCTTTCATCTTGGTTTGGATTCCAGTTGCTCCCTGGGCAGCTTCAAAAAAATAAAAAATAAAAATGAAACAGAGAAGGCTTCAGTAGCTATAAGTAATAGAGGTGAAGATACCATCGAGGAGGAAGCTGCAAGGGGCTGTGGGGCAGGTCCCTGGGTGCCTGGAGGATGCACGGGTCATGTCTCAGGTCAGGAGCACTGATGTTTTATGCTGAACATTCAAAAAGTTACTTCCTGGAACACCACAGTTAATATCAAGACTCCCCAAGCATGGTGTCAGGGACATAATCTGAGGTCCCCAACAGAATTTCTCCAATTTCTCCAAATGTGTTTCAGGTGAGGAAGTGAATTTTAATACTAGGCAGAGAGTCAGGTCTTTGGGGGGTCTCTCAGAATCCAAAAATGCTAAGAGGCCCATCCTCCATCTCCTGTAGCACCGACTCCTGTTTGTACATAAACATGAGCCAGTATTCTCTACTTCTCTGTTCCCAAGTTGAGGGATGTTATAGGACAATGCATTGTTATCTGGGAGGGCTTGGTGGCCTACGATTCATCAGAACCAAGGAAATAGGAAGTCTTGTCAATGGAGAGTTAAGAAATGAGCATTCCACTTGGATTCCTGAGGCTGTGGGGAGGGGGTTGGACACTGTGGGAGGGGGCAGGTGAGGCTCTGAACCCCTGATTTTCCTAGCTCTCTATCTGGCACCAACGCACATGGGAGCCAAAGATCTATCTCCTCCCCACAAACTGAAACGTGGCAAAGACGTCAATATGGTTCATTCCTAAAGGGCCCATGTGACTTTCAGCTTCACCCACCCAAGGCTGCCTTCAGAATGGAGCTTGAAAAGCCGCTCTGCTGACCTGTGTGGGTTTCCTTCTATGGAGTACAGTGGTTCTTTCCCTCCACATGTGGGGCTGGTGCTGCCCTTGGTTGAGGAAGAAGAGTAGAAATGGTGATGTCCTGCCCTTCCCTTGTCTTCTGCCTAAACATCACCCAGGAGATTTGAAGTTTGTCAGTATTGCCCTTCTGATAATATACAGGATTCCCTCATTGTTGTGCGGATAACTGGACAGAAACCCAAGTGACAACACTCAATGTTACTCAATTGGGGAAACAGAGGCGTGGAAGATTTGGGACAGCTTAGAAAAACTGAAATCAATGAGTTAGGATAATTGTAGATTAAACTCTTAAATTTTAATGTCTTCATACAACAATTCATTTCTGTCTCTTGATCAGTTTGATGCAGGTATTTGAGTGATGTCACAGTGTGGAACTACCACACAATTGCATTCATCTCACACGCTAGTAAAGTAATGCAAAAATTCTCCAAGCCAGGTTTCAGCAATATGTGAACCGTGAACTTCCAGATGTTCAAGCTGTATTTAGAAAAGGCAGAGGAACCAGAGATCAAATTGCCAACATCCACTGGATCATCGAAGAAGCAAGAGAGTTCCAAAAAACATCTATTTCTGCTTTATTGACTATGAAAAAGCCTTTGACTGTGTGGATCACAATAAACTGTGGAAAATTCTGAAAGAGATGGGAATACCAGACCACCTGCTTCTTGAGAAACCTGTATGCAGGTCAGGAAGCAACAGTCAGAACTGGACATGGAACAACAGACTGGTTCCAAATAGGAAAAGGAGTATGTCAAGGCTGTATATTGTCACCTTGCTTATTTAACTTATATGCAGAGTACATCATGAGACACGCTGGGCTGGAAGAAGCACAAGCTGGAATCAAGATTGCCAGGAGAAATATCAATAACCTCAGATATGCAGATGACACCACCCTTATGGCAGAAAGTGAAGAAGAACTAAAGAGCCTCTTGATGAAAGTGAAAGAAGAGAATGAAAAAGTTGGCTTGAAGCTCAACATTCAGAAAACAAAGATCATGGCATCTGGTCCCATGACTTCATGGGAAATAGATGGGGAAACAGTGGAAATAGTGTCAGACTTTATTTTTGGGGGCTCCAAAATCACTGCAGATGGTGACTGCAGCCATGAAATTAAAAGACACTTACTCCTTGGAAGGAAAGTTATGACCAACATAGACAGTATATTAAAAAGCAGAGACATTATTTTGCCAACAAGTTCCGTCTAGTCAAGGCTATGGTTTTTCCAGTAGTCACGTATGGATGTGAGAGTTGGACTATAAAGAAAGCTGAGCACTGAAGAATTGATGCTTTTGAACTGTGGTGCTGGAGAAAACTCTTGACAGTCCCTTGGACTGCAAGGAGATCCAACCAGTCCATCCTAAAGGAGATCAGTCCTGGGTGTTCACTGGAGGGACTGATGTTGAAGCTGAAACTCCAGTACTTTGGCTACCTGATGTGGAGAGCTGACTCATTTGAAACGACCCTGATGTTGGGAAAGATTGAGGGCAGGAGGAGAAAGGGATGACAGAGGATGAGATGGTTGGATGGCATCACCGACACAATAGACATGGGTTTGGGTGGACTCTGGGAGTTGGTGATGGACAGGGAGGCCTGGCATGCTGTGGTTCATGGGGTCACAAAGAGTCGGACACGACTGAGTGACTGAAGTGAAGTGAACTGAACAGTGTGGCAGTCAGGACCCCTGTCTCCTCCCATCTTGTGGTCCAGCTGTCTCCAGGGCCTTGGGCAGAGACAGCATATGGACAAGGAATCCCAGAGTTCTCAAATGCCCTCTATTGGAAATGACACACATCATCTCCACCTGCATTCCTGTTCCAGTTCTTTACTGATGCACAGCAAATCACCCCAAACTTACTGGCTCCCAACAGTGACAACATTCGTTTTGAACTTGCAATTTGGACAGGCTCGGTGGGGACAGCTTGTTTCTGCTCCGTGTGGCATCTCCTGGGATGGCTTGGAGGCTGAGGGCTGCAGTTGTTGGCCACCTCACCTCCTCTGTTGCAGTCTAGCATCCATGGGTACATCAGCTGTGGCTGTAGCCAGAGCTTGTACACTTGTAACTTCCACGTGGCTGCCGGGCTCCCTGGTTCCTGGGTTCTCATGGTGAGTGTCTCGAGAGGACAGGACAGAGGCTGTATTGCCTTTTATGACTTGGTTTGCTAAGCCTCACGGTCCACCCAGACGGAAGGGAGCGGACCTAGACCCCATGGCTTGATATAGGAGTGCAGCATCACACACTGTGAAACATGAGACAAGGGTCCTCTTGATGTGGCTGTCTACAGGTTACACATCAGCCGCAGCCCCATCCGTGAGGACCAGTCTCTTGAGGACATCTAGATGCCAGGTGAGCTTAGGAAATACAGCTGGAGCTGGGCAGCCGCTTCAAAGTGACAGCAATGGCAGGAAAGCCCTTTTGGGTTGTAGCAAGCCGGCCACCTGCAATTTTTTCATGTCATGAATGGGTCCGTTGTAATGCTCACACGTCTTATGGAAGGGAGGCATCTCAGACAGGGCTTTGGCCGAAAAAGCAGAGTCATGCTGTGAATGCCTGAGGTTCTGTTTAGGGAGAAAGTGTGATCATGTGCTGCCCAGGCAGCTTCTGTACACTTTCCATCTTTAACACGGTCCAGGGGAGCCAGCCAGGCTAGACAAACCTGGGCTCAGCCAAGCAGCTGCAGAAACAGGGCGAGTGGGACACAGGCTGTGCCTTCCCTGGCTGTTCTCCCTCCTCATCCTCTGGCCCCCTCGTTCTTAGAGCTACTCTGATTTCCTGTGGATGTAAAGCATCACAGTGAAGCAAGGAAGGCACTAGAACATTCATTCCACCGTGTAGTTAACAATTTAATGAGCACCTACTGTGTGCCAGGCTCTGGAGAAACCCTGTGAACTAGACTGACAGGAGGTTGAGGGGGTGGGGACCCTGGCCGTGGGCTTTATGCCTGATTTCAGCCAGAATCTGGCATGAGTGTGCTGCGCTCAGAAAGACAGGTGGGCGGGTCACAAAGAGTCTACTGACCTCCATAGCAGACTGGTGGCAGGTCAATTAACCTAATTTAACTGCCTAACTGATAAACTACACACTCTCTGTGTCAGATGTGTAAATCAGTGCTGACAGATGACATGATAGGGATATTCTTGCTGTACATTTATCTGGGGGCAATTAATTACAACGGTCTGGAATGGCATTTGTGCCTTGAAATAAGGAGGCAGCTGAAGAGATTCTGTACGTACTGCTGAAGCAAATGCAAAGCTAATTTGCATTTAATTGTAATCGGCATTCATTTAGGGGCCCGGCAGCTGAGCTGCACTGCGTGTCAGCCTGACACCTCGGTGGATCATGAAGTTACCCTCTTGAGTGTTTCAGGGATGCTGACTGCATCAGTAACAAGTGGCGTTTTGGAATCCAGCTCAGAAATGAGACACACTATGAAAGAAATGTCAAAATCAGGAATGGAGAAAATTGCTGTGTGCCTTTGGAAAGGCTTCTCCCCACCCACTCTTGAAAAAAAAAAAAAAAATCCCAGATCTTCTTTTTTCCACCCTTTCAGCTGGAGCTGTAGAGCTAAAGTGTGTTTTGCTAAACAGGCAGAGAATGAGTGCTATTTAACAAAGAACACATCAAATGTGGGACAACTTCATAGCAAGCGCTTAGAGGGAAAAATAAAGAAATCAAGCACCCAAGCTCTTGCTGGTTTTGATGCCTGTCAGGGGAGAAGACTTCACTGGCCATTGAGGAAGATTAATTGTTTTTCTAGGAAGTTGGAAGCCACAGTACAGGACGTGTCTCATTTGAGTGTATAAGAAGTGGCCATAAAATCAGAAGACTTAAGCAATATTCAAAAACGGGCATCTGCATTCAGTTGTATGCTGTCCCTTTCTAAGTACTTATCGTGGGTGGCTCTAAACTTAAACTGACTGTGTCATTACTTGAAACATTCTTGGAATTCCTCTTCAGAGGCTAAACCATATTCTCATTGAATACTTTTGTTGTTCTTGTTCAGTCACTCAGTTGGGTCCGACTCTTTGCTACCCCATGGACTACAGCAAGCTAGGCTTCCCTGTCCTTCACCATCTCCTGCAGTTTGCCCTAACTCATGTCCATTGAGTTAATGATGCCATCCAGCCATCTCCTCCTCTGTCGCCCTCTTCTTTTCCTGCCCTCAACTGTTCCCAGCATCAGGGTCTTTTCCAATGAGACGGCTCTTTGCATCAGGTGGCCAAAACATTGGAGCTTCAGCTTCAGCATCAGTCCTTCCAATGAATGTTCAGGACTGATTTCCTTTAGGATTGACTGGTTTGATCTCCTTGCTGTCCAAGGGACTCTCAAGAGTCTTCTCCAGCACCACAGTTTGAAAGCGTCAATTCTTTGGTGCTCAGCCTTCTTTATGGCTCAACTCTCACAACTGTACATAACTACTGAAAAAAACCATAGCTTTGACTATATGGAAATTTGTCAGTAAAGTGATGTCTCTGCCTTTTAATATGCTGTCTAGGTTTGTCATAGCTTTTCTTCCAAGGAGCAAGCGTCTTTTAATTTCATGGCTGCAGTCGCTGTCTGCAGTGATTTTGGAGCCCAAGAAAATAAAATCAGTTGCTGTTTCCATTGTTTCCCCATCTATTTGCCATGAAGTGATGGGACCAGATGCCATGATCTTAGTTTTGTTTTGTTTTTTAATACTTTAGCTCTAAAATAATTTAGAGCCAAATCTGGGTCCCATCTAATAAAAATATGTGTGTTTGTGTGTGTGTGTGATATGCAGTGAGAACGGTTTTCTTATGTGGAGCTGATGTTGGCTCTGAAGCCATTCCTTGAGGGGTGCTCCTGCACTTGTTTGAAGGATAATGACCTTGCTGGAAGATGTCTATGGCCTAACGTCTCCCATGCTTCTTTTGCTGTGGGATCCTTTCTTTATATATCTTTATTAACAGCCCATGTAATCACTGTTCCTCAAAATGTCCTTTGGGAAATGCTAAACTACAGCCATTACAAAGAAAGGGACACAGAGGAATACTCGGGAAGATTCAAGGGACTTCTGGTGAGACAACGTAAATCGACTTCGGGTATCTCTTTTTTTTTCTCCCAATATGCCAACAAAGGAACACAAAAGACACATTCTCCAAGGCAGTAGAAGGCAACAGTGGGCAAAGGATTGCAATACATTCCTGGGGTATGAAGAAGCCCACAGAAGTGGCAAAGCCTTAAGAAAACGGAGAGCGCTAAAACCTAAAACCTAGATTCCCTGAGAGGAGATGTCACAGAAAAGTGAGCTGGTTTGCATCCAAGGAGGTGCAGACCTTGGGAGGTATAAGATATTGCTCTGAGACAGCTTGTGGATGAGATACTAGTATAGACTGAATGTCTGTGTTCTCCCCAAATTCATATGTTGAAACTCTAACTCTCTGATGGGATGGTATTAGACGTTGGGGCCTTGGGGAGGGTGTGAGGATAGAGCCCTCCCCAGCAAGATTAGTGCTCTTATAAGACTGCCTCTGCTCTCTGCCAGGTGAGGACACAAGAAGTCAGTGGTCTCACCAGAACCTGACCACCCAGGCACCCTAATCTCAGATATCCAGCCTCTAGAACCATGAGAAGTAAATTTCTGTTATTCATCAGCCCTTGGTCTATTGTATCCTGTTTTAGCAGCCTGAGTAGGCTGAGAAAGGTGCTGTAATAGGAAAGCAGGTAGAAGGTCTACTTGAAGAATGGTGAGGTCCCCAGGCAAGTTCCCCTCTCTTGTGTTCCCCTCCTATCAAGAACTAGAAGCTGATTCTTCCTTGGGAAAATTGAAGTTGAGAGGCTTGAATTTAAGACATCAGACAAAGATGTAAAAAGGGACAAAGTGGAGAAGGACACACCTGGGAACAAGGAGATTAAGTCTTGGTTTGGCCAAAAAGTTCATTCGGGTGTATGTTACAGAAAAATCCAAATGAAACCAATAAATGCATTTATAAAGTATGATGGCTTCAAATACCCCTCTCCCCACCCTCCTCCTGTGGGACTTCTAGCCAAATGTCCAGAAAGCAAGAGGTCAGATGATAGAAAATTCATCTATGGCGGAATGTGAGGACCTCAGAGGAATGCCTGCATGTATTGACATTTGGGCATTCTTCCCTTAAAAAGGCTGGGTCGCTGTGTCATCATCTTAAAGTAAAGCCTTCTATTTTGTTCTGGCCACCATCACTTATGCCCAGTGAGGCCCCATCAGGCTTTTAGTATCCCACCTTTAAATCCAAGAAACTGCTAAAGTTTATAAGCATTTAGGGAAAATCTCCTCTGTGAAACAAAAACAAAACAACAACAACAAAAAAAAAAACAACAGAAACAGTGATGCTGAAGAAAACAGAGATATTGTAGGGAACAGAAGAAAACAAACAAACTTGGTACTAATATGCTTGCAAGATAAGCGATGTTTTCCATTGAAACTAGAATCCATTACTGTGAAAAAAAAAGAAAAAGATATATACCAAAAGCATAGGCAGGAAAAGGAAAAAAAATGGATAAATTAGACTTGATCAAAAGTTTTGTATATCAGAAAGTGAAAAGAGAACACACAGAATGGGGAAAATATTTGCAAATCACATACCTGATAAGGATTAAAATCCAGAATATGTAAAGAATTCTTAAAACTTAACAAAAAATCCCAAACAATTTGGTTTAAAAGTACTTCAAAAGGTATTTTTCCAAAGAAGATACACAAATGGCCAATGAGTTCATGAAAAGTTATCTAACATTGCAAATCATTAGGACAATGCAAATCAAAACCATAAAGTGATACTACTTCACATTTGTTAGGAGGGTTATTGTTTTTTAAAAAATATAATGATGACCCTCTTGTGCACTTAGGAAGGTAAAATGGTGCTGCCACTGTGGAGAACATTATGACGGTTCCCCCAAATTAAACAGAATCATCATACGATCCAGCATCCACTCTGACTTACAGACTCCTGACAACTAGAAGCAGAGACTTGAACATATTTGTGCACCAGTGTGCACAAAAATATTTGTATACCAATGTTCATAGCAGCATTACTCACAATAGCCAAAGGGAGAAAAAACTCAAATGTTCATTGACAGACAAATGGATATACATGCAGTGGAATAGAATTCAGCCTTAAAAAGGAGTGACATTCTGACACATGCTGTAACAAGGAAACATTTACGCTAGGGGATATATCGCTAAGTCAGGCACAAAAGATTGACTATTTCATGATCCCACTCATATGAGGTACCAGAAAGTAGAATGTTTGTTGCCCAGGGCCATTGGGAGGGAGTGGGGGCATAAATGGGGAGTTACTGTTTAAAGGGGACTGAGCTTTGGTGTGGATGATGAAAAAATTCTGAAAATGGATAATGGTGGTGGTTGCACAACACTATGTATGTACTTATGCCACTGAATTACACATGAATGGTTAAAATGGAAAATGTTTATATATTGTTGTGGTTGTTGTTTCAGTTGCTAAGTCATATCTGATTTTTTGCAATCCCATGGACTGGAGCCCACCAGGCTGCTCTGTCCAGGGGATTTCCCAGGCAAGAATACTGGGTTGCCAGTTCCTCCTTCAAGGGATCTTCCCAACCCAGGAATTGAACCCTCGCTTCCTGCATTAGTAGGTGGATTCTTTATTGCTGAGTCACCATGGAAGCCCATGTTACATGTATTTTATCAGTATTTAGAAAAAAAGAAAAGGAGAAAAAATAAGGATAAGAAAGAGATCATGGAAATTAAAACTAGGACACCACTTCTTCTAATATCTTATTAGAAAAATTAGAAGAGAAGATAGGAAATATTCCAGAAAAAAATAAATAAAAGGACAAATGAAGTAAAAGAAATGAAGATCTAGAAAATTATAGAATGAATCAGGAAGTTTTGTGTCTAATTCCCAGGAGTTCCAGAAACAGAAAATAGAGTGCATACAATCATGAAAGGATTTATACAAGAAAACTTCCCAGAACTGAAGGGTGTGATGTTGTCTAGATCGAAAGGGCCCATGATGGACTTAGAGCAACACACCAAGGGCTGAAGAAGAGTCTGCACAAGGCACAGTGTCGTGAAACTGGGATAATGAAATGACCCTAAAAGATTTCAGAAAACATGTCACACACAAAGCACTGGAAGGGGGACAGCACCGGTGACTCTGCAGTGACACTGAGAGTTTGGAGACACAGATCACAGGGGCAAATTCTAAAAACAGGTAACCTTGTTGCAGGCTGCGCTGGATCCTTGTAAGATTATTTGTTCCCTAAACCCCTCCTCTGTTGGCCTGTCAGACTAAGAAAGGGTCTTTGCCATCACTTTATAAAAGGCGTTTTCAGTTCCCTTTTCTTAAATTTCAGCTTTATGGAGATGTAACTGGCATACAGAGCTGTAAGATATTTAGAGCATACATTGTGGGGATTTGATGTCTGGGTACCTGGGATCATCTGCTCCCAGGACAGCATGAGAGTCTGTCCCAGAAGGGAAGGAGTCCAGAGAAGTGACAAATGACTCAGCTTCCTTTATTTTGAGGCACTAGCATATCCTTGGCCTCTGACTTCCGTTTTTTTTGTTTACTCTCTCCTTTGGCAGAGTTCATCCACCAATAGCTTCCTAGGAAAATGGAAAATCTGAAGCCCTATGTGCCAGCAAAGCCTTAGTTCTACCCTGAAATTTACTGCACAGTAAATTATCTAGGAAACAGGACCGCAAGGTAAATCTGTCCAAGGAGGGCAGGTGCTCAATTAACCATCTCTGAGGGAGCCTGTGCTGTGTCCATACAGAACTGTGGATTGGGGGAGAGTGACATGGACACACATATACATGTGGCAGAATTACTGGAACGTCTGGAGATAAACTGGGACCCATACAAACAAAAACAGACAAATGAACTGAATAGAGTAATTATTAACCCCTGGGAAAGAATTGCGTGTGAAAGGAGTATTGACCTGTGTGCTAACTGGCTTAGTGTGTGCAAGTCACTCAGTCTTGTCTGACTCTTTGCGACCCCAGGAACTGTAGCCCGCCAGACTCCTCTGTCTATGGAATTCTCTAGGCAAGAATTCTGGAGTGGGTTGCCATTTCCTTCTTATTCCTGACCCAGGGATCGAACCCACCTCTCCTGCACTGCAGGCAGATTCTTTACCATCTGAGCCACCAGAAAAGCCCGATGGGCTCAGTAGTGAAGGATAATTGCATATTGATACCTGGTTGACTATTGATATAACTCAATACTATGATGGGCTTCCCTGGTGGCTCAGAGGTTAAAGCGTCTGCCTCCAATGTGGGAGACCCGGGTTCGATCCCTGGGTCGGGAAGATCCCCTGGAGAAGGAAATGGTAACCCACTCCAGTATTCTTGCCTGGAGAATCCCATGGACGGAGAAGCCTGGTAGGCTACAGTCCATGGGATCGCAAAGAGTCGGACACGACTGAGCGACTGAACGGAACGGAACGGAATACTATGATAATCCTGAGTTGGGAGGGTGGAAAAAGCAGTAGGGATGGGGGCTGGGTGGTGAGAGGTAAGTTCTTATACACCATGGTGGGATTTAATAGTTAATGTCTAAACTGACAAAGCAAGAATTAGAAATAGCAATATATTATTTAGAAATGTGACTGTAAACATTTGAGGGAAATCAAAAGAACTGATTATAGTTAACTCTGGGGACCATGCCTAGATCATTTGATTGGATTTTTTTGAAAGCTGTGTGTGATGGAAACATCTGTGTTTGATAAAAAATGTAAATGAACCAGCATATTCTCAATTTATGAAGATTTGTGAAATAGAAAAGTTCCTCAAAAGATAAGGTTATATGATTTGCATATTAAAATCAGAGATGTGCTTGTATGGGTTGAGCCTCTAAAAGACTTCAGCTGGTTGCTCTTGTATGGAGGTGATTCACCAGCCCTGTGGTACACCAGTGACTACCATAGCACAGGACAACAGGACAATCACAGTCCCCTCAGCAGTTCATTTTGGAACTTTGAAATTTATAATTGATCATCTCTTTTGTTCTCTTCTCTCCCACTTTTCACTTCTGATGTTGTTTGATCTCATAGTGTAGCTCAGGTATGTGATAGTTGAGGGGGCCAAGCCCATTTCAAGGATGGCATCAGGTACCTGGCAATTCTGATTGCAAGTCTCCTGAGGGCAGAGACTTTGAATTATTAAATTAAATACACACTTACTGAATCTCTATTGAAGGCATGATCCTTGCACTAGATAAACAAATATGAGCAAAGTACCATCCTTGATGTCAAGGCAGAGATGGTCATGGTTAATCATAATACCAAAGCTAGACATTTAAAGTATTTTAATAGACAAATTGGGGAGAAAGCTTCCCAGGTGGTGCTAGAGGTAAAGAACCCGCCTGCCAATACAGAAGATGTCAGAGACAAGCGTTCGATTCCTGGGTCGGGAAGATCCCCTGGAGAAGAGCATGGCAACCCACTCCGGTATTCTCGCCTGAAGAATCCCATGGACAGAGGAGCCTGGCGGGCTACAGTCCAGTGTTGCACAGAGTCGGATATGATTGAAATGACTTAGCACGCATAGAGACAATGTCTTAGCCTGAGTTCTTTACCTAGGGGCGCTCTTCCAGGGAGGCCCTTGCCTGGGACAGTTTGTGGGCATGTGTATTTGGGGTGGGATGGCTCTGGCCTGTCTTGTCCCTCATTAGTCAAAGTTTGCCCTAGGCAGGACATCACCTGCACTGCTGGCCTTGGAGCAGGTGAGATCCTACCCTGAACAGGGAGCTGCTTAGAGTTTGGAAGGGACAGGAGAAACAGGCCCTCTGGGGGGCTGGTCAGGTAGGGCCAAGGACTGGGTGCCAGACTCTGCACTGAACTAACAGCTGAGGGTCGGGACTTAGGGAGTGGACTGTGGTGGAGGAGGCTAAAAATCTGGCTTAGTGCAAGCACTAACCTACTCCCAAGCAATCCCACCCTCTGAGCTTGCAAACAGCTTAGCTTGTAAATATTAGCAATTCTGACTGTTGGCCAGGAAGTGTGATGTCATTTTTTTATTTTTCAGTCTAAATAAAGGAAAACAAGATCTGTCTCAGATCAAGGCAAGTAGTCCTGGCAGATGAGTTTATCAGAAGACTGTAAGCTCCCTGAGTGTCTTTTTCTCTTTGGTCCTGGGATGATTGAATCAATACATTCCTGTTGATTTTTAGATGAACAGACCTTACGGGAAAAAAAATAAAATAAAATTACACAATCTGGATCGGCTGTTCTAAAACCTCAGTGCCCCCTGGATGGGAGTTTGCGTTTTTTAAGCAAGTTCAAGGTGATCGAGGTGCGGGTGGTTTGTGGACCAAAATAAGAGCAACGCTGCTGAAACCTGGGGATTTGTGGCCATATGGATGCGACCTGTAGAAGGCCACACTGTGTTTACTGCAGCACGGCCACACCTATAGGGCACAGCTGCAGATACCACACTTTCCTTCCTATCCGTGAGAGGTTGGAGCAACATTTGCTACAGAAAAAGGAACTTGATCACGATGGTAACAAACAGCTTGTAAACAAGCAGAGTATAGAAATGTCTAAACAGTATGGTTCCAGCAGTCCCATTTTGGGCTCGAGAGTCCCATTTCTCTCCCTAATAACCCCATCCCCTAGGATTGAACTTCATAAGCATTTATTAGGCACAGACTTTGTACCAGGCTCTGTGCCTCGTTCTGGAGAAGAAAGGTATTTAGGACACAAAGCTGCTAAAGCCTTAAAAGCTTCCTCTGCATCGGCACTTCCTTTGGGGGAAAAAGCAGCCTTGTCCCCTGTGAGTCCAGATGCCAGACACGTGCATGTGAAATAAGCAGTGGCGAGCAGGTGAAGACTGCTGAGGTGTGAACCTGGGAAAACCACTTCTGTTCATCTGAGACAGTGAAAAACTTTGTTGTTTGCCTCACTTCAGAGGGAATGGATGGCCATTCTTGCCTGGAGGCTCCGAGCCTGTGGGTCACTTTGACACAGAAGCAGCCTTGGTGTCCAAACCAGGCAATAAGGCCTTTGAAGACAACATTCCACTGTTATCTCAACTTGGCAGTTTCCAAGGAAACAGGACCCTGAGTCCACTTAGCACTGCTAGTAATCAGACTGTGATGTCCCCAACACAAGTTAAATAGAACAAGTTTCTGATGGGACCCAGCTGAGGCCACATGGGGTGCTTCCCAGGGCAATACCACAGCTGGGAAATGATGAGTGACCTCCCTTCTCAGAGCAATCACTGCTTTTCTTACCTAATAACAACATTCCCAATGACTGCCTCCAACTTCATCCTTCCTCCCCCTGGGTGATGAGTACTGCTCTCCAGGTTTCTAAACTGCCTGCAGCCTGGCAACCTCCACTGCACAGCAGTTCCCTCTTCCCCAGGCTCTCTTTAAACCACTCTGCACCACCCCAACTCCCCTGTGATGCTGTCCCACATCCTGCGGTGTTTGATCATCCTTGATGTATAAACCTAAACTTGTTTGCCTGCTGGTGTGTCCATGGTGGTCTTTATCTGATGGGCTTCATCAAAGGTTGGGTGTATGCGTGTGTGTGTGTGCATGCATGCTCAGCTGCTTCAGTTGTATCTGACTCTGCAATCTCATGGACAGTAGCCCACCAGACTCCTCCATCCATGGGATTTTCCAGGCAAGAATACTGAACTGGGTTGTCATTTCCTTCTCCAAGGGATCTCCCTGACCGAGGGACTGAACCCATGTCTTCTATGGCTCCTACATCGGCAAGAGGATTCTTTTACCACTGAGTCACCCGGAAAACCCCTTATCAAAGGGCGAGGGCTGGCAAAAATAGATTCTTTCCTTCCCATGGTTCACTGGCAAATGTTTTACAGGATCTCAGAAAAGAAAGGAAAAGGAAAGAGCACCGATTTGTAGTGTTTGACTATTTGTGTGGTGGAAATATTCTCACTTGGATCAATTTCAAGCTATCGATATGAATTCACTGAATGCTGAGTTGGGAAGAGACCCACTTAATCAGCTTTTGGTGGATTCATACCACTGGGCCCAAGCACATCTCTGCCACCTTCTCACCCGTCTTCCTCAAGCAGCAACATATTTTTTGGTCTTTCAGTTTTCCAGATTTTGTTTCCCCCTCAAGTAGCATATGATTTTTTTCTTTCTCTGCATTTGGGTAAGGAATCTGGCACCTGGCTTATTTATAAGCAAGTCCTGAGAAATGTCGTGACTGAAATAAAAATTCATGAACAGTGAACTCACATATAAAAGCAGGCAAATAGCAAAGAACTCAGGGTTTTAGAGACCAGGAAAAGGAGTACGTCAAGGCTGTATATTGTCACCTTGCTTATTTAACTTATATGCAGAGTACATCATGAGAAACGCTGGGCTGGAAGAAGCACAAGCTGGAATCAAGATTGCCAGGAGAAATATCAATAACCTCAGATATGCTGATGACACTACCCTTATGGCAGAAAGTGAAGAGGAACTCAAAAGCCTCTTGATGAAAGTGAAAGAGGAGAGTGAAAAGGCTGGCTTGAAGCTCAACATTCAGAAAACAAAGATCATGGCATCTGGTCCCATCACTTCATGGGAAATAGATGGAAAAACAGTGGAAACAGTGTCAGACTTTATTTTTTTGGGCTCCAAAATCAATGCAGATGCTGATTGCAGCCATGAAATTAAAAGACGCTTACTCCTTGGAAGGAAAGTTATGACCAACCTTGATAGTATATTAAAAAGCAGAGACATTACTTTGCCAACCAAGGTCCGTCTAGTCAAGGCAATGGTTTTTCCCGTGGTCATGTATGGATGTGAGAGTTGGACTATGAAGAAAGCTGATCACCGAAGAATCGATGCTTTTGAACTGTGGTGTTGGAGAAGACTCTTGAGAGTCCCTTATACTGCAAGGAGATCCAACCAGTCCATTCTAAAGGAGATCAATCCTGGATGTTCATTGGAAGGACTGATGTTAAAGCTGAAACTGCAATACTTTGGCCACCTCATGCGATGAGTTGACTCACTGGAAAAGACTCTGATGCTGGGAAAGGTTGGGGGCGGGAGGAGAAGGGGACGACGGAGAATGAGATGGCTGGATGGCATCACCAACTCTGTGGACATGAGTTTGAGTGTACTCCGGGAGTTGGTGATGGACAGGGAGGCCTGGCGTGCTGTAATTCATGGGGTCGCGGAGAGTCGGACATGACTGAGCGACTGAACTGAACTGAACTGAAACACACATTTGGGCTTCCCTGGTGACTCAGCTGGTAAAGAATCCGCCTACAACATGGGAGACCTGGGTTGACCCCTGGGTTGGGAAGATCCCTTGGAGAAAAGAATGGCTACTCACTCCAGTATTGTGGCCTGGAGAATTTCATGGACTGTATAGTCCATGGGGTCGCAAGAGTCAGACACAAATGAGAGAATTTCACTTTCAAAACACATTCACGTGTCACAGTCAGGTGCTTCACTGAAGGTGGTTTTCTGGCCGAGGCAGGGTGCAAATGATTTCGTCCTGGAGGAGAGAAAGGTCCCCTCTTAAGATAGCAACCCCAGTTCATCTTCCTTTGGCCTGAGTTTAGTTTACCAAACCTATAGCAAGACCTGCCATTTTTTTTTTTTTTTTTAAATTCTACAAAGAAAACGATCTTTGCGGAATACCCAAGGAGTAATTATAGATAATGGTCCACGAACTGGCAGCTTACAAGTTCAGCCACTTGGCTGAGAAATGAATTCCCTGTCTGCTACTACAAGACCTCATTATGTGCTGCACTGGTGAATTGATAATGAAAAGACTTAAAAAGTGTCTGATAGCAAAAGAAGCTCCTTTCTTAGCCTGACTGGCCTCCAGAGCAGCGCCCTAGGGAACTCAATGCAAATTTCCAACAAGATTACCAGCAGCTCCTTATCTTCCCCTTGGAATGCTGGGAATGTAGGAGCTGTGAAAAGCCCACAAAGATGGAAATACCATGGTTAAAGGGAGAAAAAGATAAATTCTCAGTTTGATGAAGAGAAAGAAAATGGTTTAAGGTAGGCTGAGAGAATTAGTATTATTTTTCTAAAAAAAGCATAAGCCCTTTTGACAAGATTACAAAGAAAATAGATCTCACATTAAGTCAGTACTTTGCTCGACAGATTTACATAGTATCTTGGGCTAAGGGTACCAAACAAAGTTCACCATCTACTGAGGGAGGGAAGTCGTCAAGTCAGCCACTTACTTCTTTGCTTTCAGATTCAATCTTAGACTTTTCCCTGAAAGCTGTGTCTCTGAGCCAGGCTCTCTGCATCACTGGCTTCAGGTCAGTTTCAAGGTGGCAGGAGCAGCAGCAGAAGAATGAAGAATGGGAGACGCTAGGAGAGACATCCCCACTTCTCTCTATTTTGGGTGGTGACCCAGGGGTGCCAGCTCCCATGGACCAGATCTGGCCAGGTAGCCTTGGTTTCTGAATTCTGATAGCAGTTATTTTTCTGTCATTCCTCCAGCCCCACCCAGCAGGTGGCTAGCAGCTGTCCAGTGTCATTACAAGTTGCATTGCCTCATTGTCCCCTCTTGAGCTTCTCAACTCTCTCAATACCTTTGTAACTAGTTTATTGCATTGAATTCTTGGAATGTTCAACTCCTATGGAACTTCCTAGAATGACTTTAATTATCTACAGGTTGATCTATATAGAAAGTGTAAACAAATAGGTATAAAGTTTAAGTGATGTTGCTAGAAGTGGTCTGTGCTTATGCTATAAGGACCTAGACAGTGGCTCTCTCTCATTAATGGGGACCAGGAAGTCTTATCCTAAGTGGAAAATTTGAAAACGAGCTCCAAAATTGAAAGTTCTGAGGCAATCAATCAAGGAGGATCAAGCAGGAGGAGAGAGAGTAATCCAATTGTTTGCAAAAAGCAAGGCAGGTTGACAGGGGATGGTGTTCTAGAGGAATGTCAAATAATCAGAAACCTTTGAAGAATGGGTCAGGCACAAAGCACGTAGCTTTCTTGGAGGTTAGAGATTTGGATTCTAGTCTTTTTCTTCTTTCTAAAAAACTTTTGGCTATGCCCTGCAGCTTGTGTGACCTTAGTTCCCTGACCAGGGATCCAACTTGCATCCCTTGCATTGAAAAGCAGAGTCCTAACAACTGGACTATTGGAGAAGTCCCCAGATTCCAGGTTCTTTGATTGCAGACTTCACTACTGCCACAGAAGCCTTCAATTTCCCAGGACTCAGAGGATGGGAACAACCATGTGGGAAACAGCTGGAAAAGTCACTACTGTGGGCTGACTCATTCATTCTACCGATGTGAAGGACCATTTGCCTAGCTGGCACCCACTGGACCCACCCAGTGGAGGAACTTTAAACTATGTGCTTAATGTGATATCAATATTACCTAAAGTCTCTAAATTGCAAGGCACTCTCACTGAAAGTCAGATAGTGACTTCCTGGAAGATTCATTCGCTTGCCTCCATTTTATCAGGGAGGGGGGTTGAGAGGTAGAAAGAGAATTTCCAACTCACTGCTTGCAAAGAGCCCAGAGTACATCTGTTAAATCTTTTTCTTTCGATTGCAGCACAAAAATGCCTAAAATTTAATTTTTATTTCCTCCCCAAATATACACATGCCAAAGGCAACTGTGGCCTTTCTGCTGGGGGAGGTCACAGATTCCAATTTGGGAAACATATGTTGGAACCTGCCACTGACACCGTAGGATTAACACAGAAGGAGCCTCTTGATTCAAGGGTGATATATACATTTCTATGCCATAAAGCATCTTTATTTCCCAGTAGAGTGAATTTTCAAAGATGCTTCTTATTCACTCATGACTTAATACTTCCCCACAACTTGGTGAGGCAGCCCAGGTAAGCGGAGAGAGTGCAGTTACTTACCAGAGAGCTTCTAAGAGACTCCCATCAAGACCAGGGGTGGCTCTAGGTCTCTATTTTTGGCATTTTTCACAGTCTTTGTGGGGATGGGGTGGCTGCTGTCATAGCAAGTTTAGGCGCTGTAAGAGCTCCAGGGCTAACATTCCATCAAAAAGCAGAAGCTCCCTGGTGGACCCTGGTTCTCCCTTAGACTACATTTGGGAGGCCATGTTCAAAGAGAGATGTTCAACTTGACACAGAGCCTCTAGGGCTTTCCTTTCTCACTACCAAGCACCTGACCCCAAGAGAAATGCCCTTCTGACCCCTACTGGCTGTGGTGGCACATGCACTGAGCAAGCACAGAGAATCATCTGAGAGCTGGTGTCGGAAATAACTCTCCCAAACACTCTCCCGCTATGATTGGACGAGAAGGTTAAACATAAAAAAGCTTGACTCAGTCCTGATTAAACATGCTGGGAAGACAGAAACAAATAATCACCCCGTATATAGCAATAATGGAGCAACAAAGTAAATATTAAGGCAGAGGCTTGCTATCAATATTTAACTAGCAGATTAATGTACAGAGGACGCACTTTAGAGAATAGGAGGGTGACCAGAGAGGCAGAAATGGCTCAATTATGATACATTGTCACAGCCTGGAAGAGGTAGGGGCTGCCTGCATTGTTTAACCTGAGGTTACCAGCACACACCAGAGGTAATCAAGGGTGATTAAGCAGGGGGAGGATGATGCGAGATAATTCTAGGCTCATTAGCATAAAGAATTTGTTGCAAGTATGGAATAGAGACATGCTGTAAATTCTGGCTGAGATTTCATCCCTATGATTCCTGCATATCTGTGTCTCCCTCATCAAAAATTCTCTTAGGTTTTTTCCGTCCTTTATTTGCTCAACTAGGACATCTTAAGGACCACTTCGCATCTTGGGGCAATGCTTCCAACCACAACTTAACCTAATGTTCCTGTCTTGTGTTCATGCAAACAAATCTATTTCTTAGTCTATTACTTTCCAACCACTTCTCAGAATGGGGAAACTGTCCAAGTATTGCACACAAGATATTTTTCATGGGTTAAGTGTGGGACCTTCTGAATTAAAGATCAAAGTGTGTATTAGCATATCAAAGCAGCTGTGATTCTTAAAGAAGGATGTGGTTGTATATAGCATTTCCTGAAAACATTAGTCCCTCAGGACCGTCTTTATGGGAGCATCTTAAATAAGCAAGGTTCCGTGGAAGGCTTTTGATGAAGGGTTTTTTCCTCCTGTTGTCTTTTTCGGTCATCCCACCAGTTTCAGTTACTTTTTCCCTCTACAATATTTTGTTCCTCCTTCCTTCGTGTTCGGAGTGAGATGGCCACCAGCTGATTTTCTAGGATCTTTGTAACAGGAGTGAAAATGCCTGAGAAGACCCCATCCTCAAATGTGCAAGGCAACTCCACACTCTGGAGCCTTCCCCAGAGCACTGAACACATGAATGTACTTTATCCTTAGAAGTTAGAGTAACATGCAGACACTTCAGCACTTAATTAAAAAAACAAAAAAACCCACTGTTCCTCAACAGGAAATGACAAATTTCAATCCCACTGGGACTGCATCATATTCTGATACCATTTCTCCAAAGCTAATGAAATGTGAACCTCCTGAGGCCAGGAACGCAGATGATCCCTCTTCAAGATTTAATATTTTAACATCTCTGAGTTTTCCCCTGGCTCCCTCTGGTATCTTGTTCTCCACTCCATTCCGAGTCTCACTAAGAATTTCTCCAGAAGCTGCACAGAAACAGGGATGTTTGGTCCTTGAGGCAGGGATTCATGCATCAGGAGATTAAAACCAATGATAGAGAATTTCAGGGGTCAGGTTTCTCTAGAAAGAGCTCTGTTTCATTCCTGTCTTGGCTACTATGGATGAATTCTGCCAGTAATTCTGTTCTCAAAACTATTTTCTTTATTAAGTTATTTATTAAACCTGTAATGATGCTAGTTTGTTCAGCCATTTGGCTTAAGTTTGAAAGTCCTATTTCTGTCATATCCTGTTATTTTATTTTCTAATTATAAGTTTTTGTTTATTCATATTCTATATATAACATCAAATAATTGTTGCTTCTTTGGTTTCTTGATTTATGCTTTTTCCTAGATTGTGTTATTATTATTTTTTTTTCTATGAAGTTTTTGTGTTTTCTGTTATTTGTCTGGTGCCCAGATGCTTCTCTTTATCCTGTTTATGCTTGGACCATATCTTTGCTCTGACATAGAATGGCGAACTCTTGACTTTCTCCTTACTCTATCCAACCTACAGTGTGAGCAAAATAAGAAAAGAGGCGGGCAAGATCATCTTGGTGGTTGGTGTCTTTGTTAGTGTATCTGGGCTCAATTTTAAGATTCTGTTCAATGTTCTAAATTCGACATCTATTCAGTTATTAGATGTTATACTGGTTTAGCCACAAATGTCAAAGTTATACTGGTTTAGCCACAAATGTCAAAGCAGTAGTGATTTAAGCAACATAGAAATTTGTATTTCTCTTGGAGAAGGGGATGACAGAGGATGAGATAGCTGGATGGCATTGCAGACTCAATGGACATGAGTCTGGGTAAACTCCGGGAGTTGGTGATGGACAGGGAGGCCTGGCGTGCTGCAGTTCATGGGGTCACAAAGAGTTAGACATGACTGAGTGACTGAACTAAACTATGTAACTAACTGATCATAAACCATCTGGGTTGGTGGCACAGACGTGTCAGTTCAGTCGCTCAGTCGTGTCCGACTCTTTGCGACCCCATGAACTGCAGCACGTCAGGCCTCCCTGTCCATCACCAACTCCCGGAGCTCACTCAAACTCATGTCCGTCAAATCAGTGATGCGATCCAGCCATCTCATTCTCTGTCATCCCCTTCTCCTCCTGCCCTCAATCCCTCCCAGCATCAGGGTCTTTTCCAATGAGTCAACTCTTCACGTGAGGTGGCCAAAGTATTGGAGTTTCAGCTTTAGTATCAGTCCTTCCAATAACACCCAGGACTGATCTCCTTTAGAATGGACTGGTTAGATCTCCTTGCAGTCCAAGGGACTCTCAAGAGTCTTCTCCAACACCACAGTTCAAAAGCATCAATTCTTCAGCGCTCAACTTTCTTTATAGTCCAACTCTCACATCCATACATGACCACTGGAAAAACCATAGCCTTGACTAGATGGACCTTTGTTGGCAAAGTAATGTCTCTGCTTTTTAATATGCTATCTAGGTTGGTCATAACTTTCCTTCCAAGGAGTAAGTGTCTTTTAATTTCATGGCTGCAATCAGCATCCACAGTGATTTTGGGGAGCCTGAATTCTACCTGCTTGTCAATCTGTCTATGCATTATGGTGGTACTTGGCTTTCACTGGTACATCCACAGGCAGTCAGCGTGAAGGGAAAAAGAGCAAGGAAAGGGCATAATTACTGTTTTTTAAAGATAGGAACCTGAGGTTTCAAGCATCACTTCCTCTCCCATATGACTGGCTCGACTGTAAGGGCACAGAGTAGCAAGGGGGGCTGGGAAAGGTAGTCTTTCTCCTGGGAAGTCAGATGTGCAGGTGAAACTTGGAAATTCTATCCCTAAAGGAGGATTTCCCTTGTGGTTCCACTGGTAAAGAATCTGCCTGCAATACGGGAGACCTGGGTTCAATCCCTGGGTTGGGAAGATCTCCTGGAGAAGGGAAAGGCTACCCACTCAGTATTCTGGCCTGGAGAATCCCATGGACTACATAGTCCATGGGGTCACAGGGAGTCAGGCAAGACAGAGTGACTTTCACTTTCATCACGAAAGGAAGAAATTAAAGAATGAGTTGGCTTTGCTGCACCACATTTCCCATCCCCTGATGGGGGGATGTAATTCATTTCCAGGGAGGGTATATGCATTCACACATCAGAAAACAGTACTGTCACAAATCCTAGGAAACACTTCCGCAATACAAACGGTCCTCGACAACAGACACACGTCAGAACCAACTAGCCAAATACCCAAACAGCACTTTGTGCTCAAAAGAAGTTAGCCCAGCTGCACACCAGTGGACTGACTGACTTACTGCGTTGGAGCTCTTCAGCTTGTCCAGACGCATGTTTCCGTTCTACCGAGGAAAAGCAAGTTAACAGCCAGTGCCGAGCAGAGGAGAAACAGGGAGGATCCCCGAAGCAAATGGTTTCAGTTGCCACTAGGAGGATCCCCCCAAACCCCTCACCTTGCGACAGGGAGCCATGAGCAGCGGCTCCTCGGGAAACTCCTGGGAGCCAGATATCGCGAGAGCCTGGCGGGAGCTGAAACCCTGACCGGGAGTGGGGTTGCCGCTGCTTGTCACTCTAAAGCCGCTAAAGAGGCGGAGTTGGTAGAAAGGAAAGTTTGCTTTATTGCAAAGGCTGGCAACCTGTATGTGTGGGGTGGGGGTGGGGGAGCAGACTTCTGTCCAAAGGCCAGCTCCCCCTGACTGACAATTACAGGGCAAGAGCATTTTTATCGATGGCGGGAGGAAACAGCACAGTTGGCTCTGACTGTCATCTTGAAATTGGTCACAGGGTGGTCTGATCAGTGTCATCTTAATTGTTTTAAGTGCAGCTAACCTTTAGTTCCACAGCTGATTTGATCCCATTTCTTTGAGTTCAGTTCTCAGAACTGTGGCTGCTTCTGTCATGGCTGGAGTCTGGTCATCATGTAGTTAACCTCTTTCAGCTGGTGGGGGTTTCAGTATCTATAAGACAGTTCACAAGATATGGCTCAGAATATTATCTGTAGCCCTCGTTCAGTTCAGTTCAGTTCAGTCGCTCAGTCGTGTCCTACTCTTCGCGACCCCATGAATCACAGCACGCCAGGCCTCCCTGTCCATCACCAACTCCCGGAGTTTACTCAAACTCATGTGCATCGAGTCGGTGATGCCATCCAGCCATCTCATTCTCTGTCGTCCCCGTCTCCTCCTGCCCCCAATCCCTCCCAGCATCAGACTGTTTTCCAGTAAGTCAACTGGTCGCATGAGGTGGCCAAAGTATTGGAGTTTCAGTTTCAGCATCAGTCCTTCCAATGAACACCCAGGATTGATCTCCTCTAGAATGGACTGGTTGGATCTCCTTGCAGTATAAGGGACTCTCAAGAGTCTTCTCCAGCACCACAGTTCAAAAGCATCAATTCTTCAGCGATCAGCTTTCTTCACAGTCCAACTCTCACATCCATACATGACCACGGGAAAAACCATAGCCTTGACTAGACGGATCTTGGTTGGCAAAGTAATGTCTCTGCTTTTTAATATGCTATCTAGGTTGGTCATAACTTTCCTTAGCCCTTGAGGAGGAACTAAATGTCCTTGTCATTGCTTAATGACCAAATTATTATTACTTGGTCTCATTTGAGTGTTTTCCTTTGTGTATTTTCTCAATTCTCTGATTAAACTTATTGTTTGGCTGAAGTTTTTCCACATATAAAAGGCAAGCTGAGGACAGGAGTTGCAAGGACCATAGGGTCCTGCTCTGTTTCGGTAGGGCGTGAAAGAAATGTCTTTTAAGAAAAAAACTCAATATACAAGTCCTCCAAGTTCTTGCTCCAGAACAAACTCCTGGTAGGTAAACCTGCCCTGAAATTTTCCCCTCATTTCCCATTTCCACTGAAGTTCTCTTTTTCCAACCAATTACCATGGCTCCTTCATTCAACAATACTTACTTAGGACCTATACTGTGACAGGAGCTAGTCTATGTGCTGCAGAAACTAAACATAAAAAGTCACTGTCCATGTGGAATTTGCATTCTATTAGTATTAGTGGGGCTTCCCTGGTGCTCCTGGTGGCTCAGATGATGAAGAATCTGCCTGCAATACAGGAGACCTGGATTTGATCCCTGGGTCAGGAAGATTCCCTGGAGAAGGGAATGGCTACCCACTCCAGTATTCTTGCCTGGAGAATTCCATGGACAGAGGAGCCTGGCGGGCTACAGTCCATGGGGTTGCAAAATGTTGGACACAACTGAGTGGCTAACACTTTTTTTCACTTTTCAGTATAAATGAATAATAAAATAAATGAGTAAGGTATATAGTAAACAAAAAGGTGATAATTTGTATGGAAAGGGAAAATAGGGAGCAGATATGGGATTGCACTCTGGGTATAATTTGACCTGTTTTTTTTTTTTAACTTTTTTATTATTTATTTTATTATTTTAAAAATTATTTATTTACTTTTGACTATGCTGGGTCTTTAACTTATATGCAGAGTACATCATGAGGAATGCTGGGCTGGAAGAAGCACAAGCTGGAATCAAGATTTCCAGGAGAAATATCAATAACCTCAGATATGCAAATGACACCACCCTTATGGCAGAAAGTGAAGAGGAACTCAAAAGCCTCTTGATGAAAGTGAAAGAGGAGAGTGAAAAGTTTGACTTGAAGCTCAACATTCAGAAAACGAAGATCATGGCATCTGGTCCCATCACTTCATGGGAAATACATGGGGAAACAGTGGAAACAGTGTCAGACTTTATTTTTTTGGGCTCCAAAATCACTGCAGATGCTGATTGCACCCAGGAAATTAAAAGACGCTTACTCCTTGGAAGGAAAGTTATGACCAACCTAGACAGAATATTAAAAAGCAGAGACATTACTTTGCCAACAAAGGTCCATCTAGTCAAGGTTATGGTTTTTCCCGTGGTCATGTATGGATGTGAGAGTTGGACTGTGAAGAAAGCTGATCGCCGAAGAATTGATGCTTTTGAACTGTGGTGCTGGAGGAGACTCTTGACAGTCCCTTGGACTGCAAGGAGATCCAACCAGTCTATTCTAAAGGAGATCAATCCTGGGTGTTCATTGGAAGGACTGATGCTAAAACTGAAACTCCAATACTTTGGCCACCTCATGCGACGAGTTGACTCACTGGAAAAGAGTCTGATGCTAGGAAGGATTGGGAGTGGGAGGAGACGGGGATGACAGAGAATGAGATGGCTGGATGGCATCACCGACTCGATGGACATGAGTTTGAGTGAACTCCGGGAGTTGGTGATGGACAGGGAGGCCTGGCGTGCTGGGATTCATGGGGTCGCGAAGAGTCGGACACGACTGAGCGACTGAACTGAACTGAACTGATGCTGGGTCTTTGTTGCTATGTATGGGCTTTCTCTAGTTGTGGTGAGAGGGGGCTGCTCTATAGTTGCAGTTCATGGGCTTCTCATTGCTATGGCTTCTCTTGTTGCAGAGCATGGGCTCTAGACTGTGGGCTTCAATAGTTGTGGCGCATGGGTTTAGTTGCCCTGTGGTGTGTGGGATTCTCCCAGAGCAGGTATCAAACCTGTGCCCCTTCATTGACAGGTAGATTCCTAACCACTGGACCACCAGGGAAATCCTGCACCTCAGCTGTTGTAACCTCAATTCATAAGATTGTTTTAAGTGTTAGTGGAAACATCCAGTAAAGTTTGGTATGCAGTAAGCATACAGAAAATTGCAGTGGTCATGATGATAAGGAGTTAAGAAGTTTTCATAGAGTAGATTCAATAATGTACTTGCTGATTAGCTGAAGCACTCACATCCGTTGTCCGAGCTCTGGGTGCTTAGGGAACAGGGAACAAAAACCAAGCTGGGTCACTGCGTAGATCTCTCCAAACACCCAAACTTTCTAATAAATACAGGAAATAAATCAAAAGGATGTTATTTGGATGACAGAGTATTTTTTCTCATGATTCATTGGAACTTAGGTAGCTTGAATATACATAAAATTGAAAGATGACCCAAGAAAAAATATGTCTAAGATTCTAGATATAAGGTCTTTTTAGATAGAAGGCTGGAGAAGGCAATGGCAAGCTACTCCAGTACTCTTGCCTAGAAAATCCCATGGATAGAGGAGCCTGGTAGGCTGCAGTCCGTGGGGTCGCTAAGAGTCGGACACGACTGAATGACTTCATTTTCACTTTTCACTTTCATGCATTGGAGAAGGAAATGGCAACCTACTCCAGTGTTCTTGCCTGGAGAATTCCAGAGACGGCGGAGTCTGGTGGGCTACCATCTATGTGGTCGCACAGAGTCGGATACGACTGAAGTGACTTAGCAGCAGCAGATAGAAGGCATAAATAACGGCAGAAATTTTGAAAATGATCTGAGGGTAATGATCGAATCCACTTTAAATAGAATCACATATTCAAAGTCAAGAAGCAATTTAGTCAATGTTGAAATTTTTCAGAAGTTGGATGAAATTAGAGCTTCGATAGCCTAGTAAGCCATGGAATGGTTTCCCGACAGGATTACATCAAAATCATTAGTGTTGACAGCATCACTTCTCTGCAAGATGTTGATGGAACCTTGAAGAGGGTGTCAATTAACTGACATTAAAATTGATGGGCAGGGGATATGCTCAGATCACTGAAAGGAGCATCCCAGAGACCAGACCTACTCTCTATTTTGGCAAGTTGTCTCATTCAAGCTGCTGAAGGGTGAGGCTCTGTTATAGTACCATCACCAGAGAACAGGTCCATTTCAATCCAACATTCTGCCAGAGGAAAAGATTTCTAACTCTATTAATTGGGCAGTGGTATTAATAAAATTCAGTCAGTTGGCAAAGAATGTGCCTGCAATGCAAGAGACCCAGGTTTGATCTCTGGGTCAGAGAGATCCCCTAGAGAAGGAAATGGCAAACCACTCCAGTATTCTTGCCTGGAAAATCCCGTGGACAGAGGACAGTCCATGGGGTCGCAAGAGTTGGACATGACTTAGTGACTAAACCACCTTTGGTCATGAATGTTACACATTTATTGAACTCCTACATAATAGGTACCTTTCTATATGGTCTAGAAAGACCATCTTTCTGTACAGAAAAATCTTCTCTTGGGGGTCACTGTTGGGCAGCAAAACTATTACCTGAGAGTTTCTTGCTTATTTGTAATAAGGACCCCAAGAAACAAGATTAGAAATTATTGAAGCAAGGTTAAATTGGGTTCAACCTAGTTTCACCATTCAGGAGTTTAGATAAGATGACAGAATTGGCTCATGGGACCTTGATTTTACCATTCAGGATTTTACCATTCATGATTTTAACACCAATCAGGATTTAACACCTTTGGAAAGCAGTAAACTGTGTGTAATGAATGAGGCAACTTCTTTTGAACAGAAGGATTTGGCTCTTCACAAATGGATCCTCCTCCTTTCCTCCTGATCACACTGATGAGTAACAGAGTGTTTGCTTTGCACTGGGTGTGTGCTAAGTCACTTCAGTCATGTCTGACTCTTTGCGACACTGTAGACTATAGCCCTGCAGGCTCTCTGTCCATGGGATTCTCCAGGCAAGAATACTGGAGTGGGTTGCCGTGCCCTCCTCCAGGGGATCTTCTCAACCAAGAACTGAACCCAAGTCTCTTACATCTCCTGCACTGGCTGACGGGTTCTTTACCACTAGCACCACCTGGCAAGTCCCATTTGCTTTTCTCTATAGCACTTTAATGGAGAAGGCAATGGCATCCCACTCCAGTACTCTTGCCTGGAAAATCCCATGGACGGAGGAGCCTGGTAGGCTGCAGTCCATGGGGTCACGAAGAGTCGGATGTGACTGAGCGACTTCACTTTCACTTTTCACTTTCATGCATTGGAGAAGGAAATGGCAACCCACTCCAGTGTTCTTGCCTGGAGAATCCCAGGGACGGGGGAGCCTGGTCAGCTGCCGTCTATGGGGTCGCACAGAGTCGGACATGACTGAAGCGACTTAGCAGCAGTAGCAGCAGCATAACACTTTAAATGTTTCATCAAGCAACATACTTCAGGAGCCGTTATCTCTTCCTCTCAGAGAAGTCCACATGTAGGGTCCTCACCAGCAACATGCTTCTAGGCTCAGTGAGTGAGATTTCCAATTTTCTAATTTTACTGTTTTCCAGGCTGCTCAGACTCTTTTGTAAAGCGCTTGAGAAGTCTGCCGGTGTGTTCCCTGTCTTGGAGTGTCCTGAAACCACCAGGTAAACTCTGGAATATCTGGCATACTATACCTGCAGGCTGGTTGCTTCTCAGACCCAAATGGATGGGCATGTGAGTCATCTAGGGATCTTGTTAAAAGGACTCAGTGTGTCTAGGGCATGTCCTGAGACTCTGCTTTTCTAAGAGACTTTCAGGGGATGCTGCTGCTACTGGCTTGAGTTGCCAGGCCCTCTGTGAGCACTTCTCACGCTCATGTTATGGTGTGATAGGAGGAATGGAGGGGGAGATGAGACCAGATCCATCCTGGATTCACCCTTCAACTTGCCTAAACTTTGGATCCCTCATTTATAAAGGGGAATAATGACAAAGCTTAGCTCCCAGAGCTGCTGCGAAAGTAGAATATTCTCAATATAAAGAAGTATAGCATCATTACCATAGAAGTTTCCCACGGAGTTTATTCCTTTTCTCCTAAAACGATATAATTGGTTCATGGGATCTTTAGTGCTGTTAAGAAGTGACTTATGTGTGATAATATGATGCTGCTATTTGTATCACTTTGCAATGTTTCTTTGGAATATTAAAAAAAATAATGCCAGAGATCACACTGGTCTCATTCGCTTCTTGGTGCTAAGTTCTACCTAGTTCGAGGTTCCTTTCCCTCTGGCTTTTCAACCTGTGAGCTAAAAAGTTGCTTAAGATTCCTTCGTGATAAGAGTTTAGGGAAATTCTGGCAGAACTTCATTGCAACACGACAGCTCTGATTATCACTGGGAAGCAGAAACATCATGGAGTATTACAAAATCCTTCTGATTTGCAAAAAGATAAAGTACAATCCAGCCCAAGTAGTGATTAATATGTTAGTAGGGAAGACGGGAGATGGAATGATAAATAATTTTCATGTTTTAAGTTAAATGTTTCAATCTTTATGACATATTTTATTCTTTGGGAAGAATTATACAGTGATTTAGCTCCTTAAACCCAGGAAGAAAAGCCTAGCTTAGCAGATAACTAGGGATAAGAAATGGGTTGAAAGCATTTATGTTTAAGGTTTCCCAAACAAGGAAACAGAACCCATGAATCTATGGCCCTTAGTTCAGAAAGTATCTCTGGATTAATTCTGGTAGATTCATCATAAGTCATCATGTTTTCTGGGTACACCTATGAACATAAATATTTAATTTCAGTAAAGTGAATATCCAACTCTGCCTCCTCTATCCATGGGGTTTTTCAGGCAAGAATACTGGAGTTGGTTGCCATTTTCCTCTTCCAGGGGATCTTCCTAATCCGGGAATTGAACACACATCTCCTGTGTTTTCCTGCATTGCAGACAGATTCTTTACCTGATGAGCCGTCAGGGAAGCCCTTTCTCTAAGCAGAGAAACCTAAAACTCCACTGAGTAGGGCAAATGTTCTCTTCTTAGTTAAAACTTGGAAGATGCCAAAGACATCAGTGTCTAGAGAAAAGTAGGAATATTGATTCACTGGGAAGAGCTGTGCAGAGCAGTCCACCTTCATAGATTTCCTGTGCTTCAGAATTAAATTTTCCTATAATCAGAGGAAGGTAAGGAAAGAACTGTTGGTTTGTGAATGGTACTCTATCCTACAGAGCATGCTTTGATTCCACCCTTCTCATCTTTGTTATTGTAATTATTATTATTACTGTTATTTTGGTCCCGGATGGACTCAAAATTTTCTAAGAATTACCAAGTAGCCAGCTGCAATGCCATGCTTAGCTTTGCCCTCTAATGAAATTTAGCACAGCTGCATGCATAAACACTTATCCGGTTTATTACCTATTTTCTATAAGAACAAAACTTACCAACAGACAGACATATGGGAATTTCATTAAAAAAAAAAAACTTTACTAAATGGAATATAGAAACATTTGACACAAGATTTGGAGTTGAAAAATTTCCATTTATAAGGCCAAATTCTTTATACCTTATCTTGACAAGTGTCCAATTTGGGTTGATGTTCTACTTTCAGGAAATGTTTTCTTAATCTTCTCTCCTTATTAGGATATTATTTTAAAAAAAGAACTTAAAAAAATCTTGAAAGTTACTTGATGCTGGAATAATACCAATTTCTTTAACAATAACAAAGCTAATATAATAAAAGCCATCAGGTTTGGGATATTTTATGAAAATGTTTAATTCAACTGTTTCTTTGGAATGTAGTAGTCATAGTTTGGAATTTAAGTTACAGTTCAGTTCTATGTGTTGTTTTATGCAACTCAGTGTCTGAGAATACAAATGTCATTTAAAGTTAAGGCTTCACTTTTCATTTTGAAACAACAATTTACAAGCGTCATATTGTCATAGAAAATAAAAATTTCTGTAAAAAAAATTTGCACAAAATTTTATGATGGTACAAAACATGAAGCAATAATATACCAGTAAAATGAAAACATTTTACTACAGAAAGATTTATAGATCTCAATAAAGAAAAAAATATGTTATTTTACACCTTTTAAAATTATGAAACAATCTAAAACAATATAAACTGAACATTTTGTAACACTGCCTTTACAAATTAATAACTTTATAAACATATAATTTTTAAATATATTTATCAGTGCAAGATACTTTAAAATTTAAAGTTGCAGTATCATTTTTCCTTGGCTGAGGACAACTTTAAGTCTGTTGCCTTAAAAAAAAAAAATCAAGTCTTAATGCTTTCGTCTGGGTATGATTATAACGGCTGAATGGATGGCCCTGGGGGTTAGAATCTATTCTTTTTTCATAGTGATCAATACTTTCCTGGAAACAAAAGGCATTCTCATTTCAATTAAACCAGGATGAATGGACTTTCAGCTCCATGATGCAAATGTGACCCCCACAAATGTACTTGAGTGAGACCTACAGCAGTGCAGGAGGAAGTTCTTCGGTGCTACATGGCAGGGCACAAACACACGGAAAACAACCAAAGCTTCTTTGGGTTAATTCACATGCTGCCTCATAAGACATTTACTTCTCTGTGGCTTAGGTTTTGCCAGCTCCAAGGCAGGCTTTCTCATTGTGAGCCACTGGAAGTTTCTAGAAGCTTTCACTAAGTCTCTTGTTTTTTCAGGGTTGCTGCTGAATGGATTTTTAAGAACCTTTGTTTTGACTTTACTCCTTTTCTTCCCCTCTCTTATCTTAAAATACTCCATCCCCAGGCACCAGAATTTATGGTCGCTTTCTTAAATTAACCATTCCTTCTTCCACTTCCCTTGCTTGACTCAATACCAAAACAAGAAGGTTCTCATGGGTCATTTTCATGTATTTGGATGTAAAAATCTCTGATTTTTGGAGTTTGAGGGAATTTCATCCCTTTGAGTCTCACTTGAAAGCCAATTATTTCTTCCCTCAACTTAACCACTATTTCTATTAAATGCAAACATTTCTATTGAAGATCATTTTGATTGGTATATATAGCAAATGGCTTTAGGAAAAAAGATACTGTCACTTTAACCAGTTAACAAGGAAACCAAAGTTATACTTTGGAGGGCAAAGTTAGGAATTTCCCTTATTTATTTATTTTTCCAACATAAAGTCTAGTAAAATTGTTTGCCATTCCCAGCAGGTTAAAGCTGCAAGTTTCTTTTCTGAAGAATGGCAAATGCTTAAATCCTAAGAGAGAAAAAAGACAGAGGGATAGCAGAGAAAGAGTTTACATTTGAAAATACATTCCATATGAAAGAACAGTAAGAGAGAATATTGCAGCTTTATACAAAAGGGTCAAGAGACATGAAATTGAACTACGGAAAAAGCGGAACGATTAAGCCACGTTGCCAAATCTTCGGAGCCCTTGCCTTCCTGGAGGCTGACATCTCGCACTAAAATATACTTTCTTCTTCGTCAGCAGGCCCCCAGGGTTTGATTCAAGAAGAGGGCTTTCACCAGCGAAAAACAGGGCGGGTGAATGTAACACAATGAGAACCAGTCAAACAAAAAGGCACTTGAGAGGACGTAGACTAGCCAGTGCCAAGGATTCTTCGTTGCGGTTGTCCGCATCACACCCAGTTGCCAGCAGTGTTTATGATGGCACAGTTTTCTGTATGGAGTTCACAGCACGAGGTTGAGTACAACACTGGAAAACATCGAGGAAATCTGACAGTATTGCTTCGTAAACAGAGCTGACACACTAGACTGGTACTGAGGCTACGGTATACTTTAACAGAAAACATCCTACTCCTTCTTTGCCTATCCACGACGCGGGCGGTTATACACAAGGCCAGCTTCAGGAGTCCACTGAAAGGCGGTTATTTGAATATATTCTGGGCACTGGGCTGCAGGTAGCGTGTCCGTCAAAGGGGCCCCGCTAAATACACTTGGTGCCAGCATCTTGGATTTTGCACAGTTTCCGAAAAGAATCCAGAAGAGGAAGAGGAGAGAGAAGGGGTAAGGGGAGTCCTTTGAATGATTAAGTCAATCATACTTGGTCTCAACACCAGCATTTGATTATTCCAACGAAACCAACAGAAAGAAGCTTGACTGTACAGGATTCCGATTGTTAACACAGCTAAGTTGTCCGTGTCTGTCGGCCAAACTCATTGAAGCTCCTGAGAAAAACCTGGCTTGGCGTCATCAACGCGCTTCCCAGCCTGAACAGTGAAAGATCAGCCGGTCCCCAGCTCAAGCTCTGTCCTCCGCTCCACTCTCCTGCTTGCCTGCTCACCTCTTATCTGCTTTCATGCCTCCGAGTAAGTACTCTGTGGATTCAGTTTGTCTTTTTTCAACTTCACGCCATCCACAAGTTCAAAGTTATAGTTCTCCAAGGCAGATAAGTTTCGTTCTGACATGCCGTTGTGCCAACAGGCACAGTACAGCACGACTCCGCAGACGGCGCCCAGGAGGACACCCAGGGCACTCATGGCGATGATGGTGATGAGGATGGGGTCCAGGGTCTTCAGCACGTTGCCCGGCTTCCTGGAGATGTTCTCGTCACCTTCTCCTGCGCCTTGGTAGCCCGGTGTGCTCCCTGGGGAGAAAAACAAAATTGGCTCCGTGAGCACTGCTAACACACCACATGAAGGCGGGAGACAGCGAAACGGACAAGAAGTTAGGCACACATCTGGTTCTGAGCTGTCCTTCCCAAGAGAGCCCCTGGGGGATCTGTGGTGGGGTTTGGCTCCTCCATTGCCAAGAAACAACAGCGATTGAGAGTTGTTGGGAATCAACGCGTGGGAGGGAAGGTATTGGGGCGTTGGTGCTGTGATTCTGACAGAAAGTTTAGCACATGGAAACCACTGTTGCTGGGCAAGCAGTGAGGGCTGGGTTCTAATCAAATTCAGATTTTATGCAGCCCGCCCTCCGTGAGACTGTAATCTGTGTTTATTGTCCTCAGCCAGATACGAGATCTATAAGCTTTGCAAAATGCTCCTTCCCACATTGGTCTAGCAGGGGATTTAACCATTCCTGATGCATCTGTTTGATCCCCAAATCCTGCACGGGAAGATGGCCCAAGCTGTCCTTCTGGGTGGTGGTCCTACCACAAGTCAGATCTTCAAGTTTTCCCCCAAATCGACCATGGTTTCACTCAATCAGGAGAGAGCTTTCCAACAGAATGAGGGCATGCCTGCTACTGACATTTTAAATGGCTTATGGCTCCAATTGAGAAGCCAGGTCTGTGTTGTGCTGAACAGAACACATTTAATAATCAGCATCTTTGCTGCCCTGGTGGTTTCGCTGGAGATGGTCACACAGCTCTGCACGCAGGCATTGGGGAAATGTTTTCTTTAGAGTGGAACACAAGAAATTATTAACATGGGAGCTCTGAGCCTCATTACCTGATACTAGAAATGAGACTAGAATGTTAATGTGCAACAGGCCTGGTGTTTACTTAATGGTGTTCTGATCAACAAGGATTCCAATCAAAGGAAACTAAAAATATGCGATGCAAGTCCCTACAGGGGGAAAGAAGCCACAGGGACATATTAATATTCTCTCCCTTGATGTGACACTGTTTTGAAACAATCTCTAATAAAGTTTACATCTCAGTGTGGACCATGTAACTAAGCTAAATGAGCCTCGTGTTGAGAAGATCAACTGTGAATATGGCGCCATCTCTATTTGTCTCTACCAGATCCAAGTCTGGCTATGGTATTAATATGTCCACATTTCTGATGGCAACTGGTGCTGATACTGATGGACAGGGTACAGAGCTGCTAGCAGCAGCTTGGAGTGATGCTGGGGCAAGTGTCCAACACCTGCCACTGCTGGCAGGAGGCACAGAAACTTCTGGGAATACAACAACATCAGGCAGGACCTCACTCCAACCAAATGCCTTGCACTGGATCACAAAGCGGTATTCAATGAAAACACACTTTTGAATCAATTAGTTTGAAGTCTGAGGCTACCACCTAATTACCTGTCTTAAGTGAAACGAAGTGAAAGTCGCTCAGTCGTGTCCTACTCTTTGTGACCCCGTGAACTTGCAGCCCACCAGGCTCCTTTGTCCATGGAATTCTTCAGGCAAGGATACTGGAGTGGGTTGCCATTTCCTTCTCCAGGGGATCCTACCAACCCAGGGATTGAACCTGGGTCTCCAACATTGCAGGCAGATTCTTTACTACTAGCGCCACCTGGGAAGTTACTACCTATCTTACTTAAGGCCAAGTCACTGCTGAGTTTCAGTCTCCTCATCTGTGAAATGGAGATAAATATACTCAGAGAACAGCTGTGAGAATTAAACAAAGAACTTATAGAAAGTGACTGGAACATACCAGCTCCTCAATAAACCCTCATCAGCATCATCGTCATCATCACTGTCATCAATGTTGTGATCATTATCATAAAATGAGGGTTTCAGTAGCGGAGGCTGGGAACAAGTGGTCCAAACAGACACTGGGCTCCAGTCCTTTAAAGATTATATCTGGTTCTCAATCAGGCACAAGAATTTGGGTTGGTTTCAAATTACTGTATCAAAAGTACTGTAGGCCCTTGGGTAAGAAACAGTCTTCGCTCGCTTCCTGTTTCCATAGTTATAAAACGAGGGTATTTCACGTCGTTGTCCTCTGAGCCCTTCTTCCACCTCAGTAGAGAAGGGCCACGTTAGCATATGTCCCGTGGGGTTACCCCCAGCACGGTCTGAATCTGTCACTGCCTCTCCCAAGTCTGTATCTGGCACTCATTCTCACAATAGTCCAGGCTCAGTATCACTGACATGGGTGGGTGTTTATTCTATGTGAACTGCTTTGGTACCCTGGGTTTCCCTTGTGGCTCAGCTGGTAAAGAATCCACCTGCAGTGCAGGAGACCTGGGTTCAACCCCTGGGTTGGGAAGATCCCCTGGAGAAGGGAAAGGCTACCCACTCCAATATTCTGGCCTGGAGAATTCCATGGACTAAATAGTCCATGGGGTGGCAAAGAGTCGGACACAACTGAGTGACTTTCACTTAGTACCCTAGTGTGCCAGAGTTTCAGAGTTTCTCCATAAATATAATAAAAGCCATGTAAAATGTTTTAAAAATAAGTCAGCAAGACAAACTTACCTGTTTCATCGATTTTATTTTCTGGGTTCTTTTTATCCAGGTCTGCTGGTTCTGACAAGTCAAAGAAAATTGAAAGAGATATTTGAACTCTCAACCAAATATAATACACACACACTGCATCAACCCTCACACACTAATCACCAGTGGCTCTGCTGGGTTTTCCTCAAAGGTCTTAGCACAATCCGACCCCACCATGTAACTGGAGAGCTATAGAGAGGCAGTGCTGAATGATTAGGGAATTGGAGTCAGATCTAAATCCAGGAAGCCCTGCTGCAGCAGAGTGTGTTGTCTTAGGAGACGGGTGGGGAGTGGAGGCCGGGGGGAGGGTGGGGAAGTGGCTCTGGCATTTGGAGTGTGGGGAAGTCTGGTAAAAATAGAAAACAGAAGTGGAGTTGCACATATGGCTGCCATCCTGTGCTTTTGTAGATAACGGCTTCCTAAGTGTTAGTTGGTTTCCCATATAGTATGTCAGCTCGTTAAGGCCAGAGACTGCATCCTGTGTCTTATAAAAAAAAAAAAAGTCTCCAGGGGGAGTGGAGTCCTGGTGTCCTTCATGATTCTGAGTAGAGGACAGGGACCTGGTTCACTCCTGTGTCCCCAGCATTTAGAATGGTGTCCAGAACACACTCCATGACTCAATAAATATTTGTGGTATTAATGCATGAATAATTAATAAAGAGTTGATAATCTCCTAGCATCCATGGCTAAATTTTCAAAGAAACATATTTGACGAATAATTGTAGAATTATCTTAGACAACTTCTTACTGTCACAGCGACACAAAGTTGTTGGGTTTTTTTTTTTTTACTATTTTTTTAAACTTCTTATTTTATATTGGTGTATAGCCAATTAACAACATTGTGATGGTTTCAGGTGGACAGCAAAGGGACTCAGCCATACATACACATGTATTCATTCTCCCCCAAGCTCCCCTCCCATCCAGGCTGCCACATAACAATGAGCAGAGTTCCCTGTGCTGCACAGCAGGTCCTTATTGGTTATCCATTTTAAAGATAGGAGAACATAAAGTTTTAATGGTGCCTTAGCTGTGACTTTCTGAGTATAACGCCCAGCAGTAACCACGGCTAAGCAGCACAGTCACATGAACAGAAAAAGGCTCAGGGATTTGTTTTAGCCTCTATGTATTCACTGTAGCACTCGGATGCTGCTTTGCCCATAGAAGGTGATCAGAGGAAACCTGTTGAACCAAACTGAATGTACTTCTTTGTTTCAGCTGGTGGAGTTTGCTCTCCCATTCCAAAAACATCACCATCAGCCTTCCCATCTTGGAAAAGGAAGGAAAGTAGTATAGGCCCTGTGTAACTATATGAAATAGACATATTAACAACTGTGTAGACCTGGATGCTGGGGAGTTTGTAAAGTAGTTGTAACTTAAATATTAAGCCTTATCATTTTTTCTATGAAGGTCTGCTAGGTACTGTGGCATTAAATAGATTTCCTTACCTAATATGAAGCAGACCTTTATTCACTGTTCATTCTAATTTCTTCAATCGACCCTATCAAATTATTGCCACTTTAGGAACTACATATATCCAATATATTGTATAATAAAAGCTTTGTAAATTGCTGAAATGACCAAAAACCCATTATAGCCAATAGGCCTCCTTTGTCTTAAATTTGCCCAGTAGGCTTATTCCATTTTGTTATAATTAACATCCTATTATATCATGATATATAACAAAAGTTTAAGTGTAGCAAATGGAGCTTAAGACTAATTACTGTGCTATTACATTGCCATTAGTGATGCTATTTATAATTATATATCAAGAACTGCGAGTATGAATCGGTTTTCTATGTCAAGACTTTTATTCGTATATACCAGGCCAAGAAAAATCCATAAACCCTGAAATGCTAGGCAAAATCTCTAAATTTCATTTATTCTTTTGAGGCATTTCAACTGTTCTGAGAGTCAGAAACCTCTACTTATTTTTATAATAAATCAAAGAATGATGTTATCTATGATTCATTCACAATGTAATCTTCATTAAATCCACTATTATGAAAAATTTCAAAGGCTTCCTATTTTGTTTACACATTGAGATACCTGGAATTACCCAGGTGTCTGAGTTTTCCACTTGTCATCACAATGTTTAGGCACGGCCTGGAAACTGTGAGTTTCTCCTTTGCTACGATTTTTGGTTGCACGTTATTGGTGTACTTCTGTGGATACTAACCAGACATTCTAAGCAAACCAGGTTAGATGATGCAGTAGCTGAAGGTAGACGGACCTGACTTTATGCCTCGTTGCATCAAAGCAAGCACATCTATAGGATGCGCTTATAGCCCACGTTAATATTCTAGGTCTAAGTGAGCATGACAAAGACCATAGAGTGGAAAGGCTCATGCCCTGAGCAAGCGCTGCATCGGTTTCTACAGCAACCCATACTTACTTGCGCAGTCCTCTTGAGGGATGTGGTTATTGATGCTAATATCATCCACTGCAATCCCGCCAAGGTTGCCTTTTCCGATTTCACCCTCAAAAATCACCTAACGAAATGAGATCATTTTCACAGTATTTAAATGTTTGGTCCCAAACAACAGTGTTTACAAATGCCTGTGCAGCTCAAGTCACAGCCCGTAAATGAAATTCATGAGATTTCGAATGAGCACGCGATTTGCTCTTCAATCCGTATTAACTGCTTGGGGATGGTATAAAACTTCTCATATTCTCTTTGTGTGATACAGAATTTAAAACTGGAAAGAGCAGGAAACAAAAGGAATGTTGATTGTGACAGCCCTAAATAATCACAGAGTAGCATTTTCCCTTCTTTCTTAGCAATCAGACCTCTGCCTGTAAACTAGGAGACTATGAAATCACGCTGCCTACATGATCATCAGTGCATCGGTATCTCAGGCTGAGGACACACCTGAAATAATTTTTGGAATGATTCCCGCATCTCATTTGCATAGCTTTCAAATAGCATCCCAGTGCCCCCGAAGCAGCTGCCTGCCCCGACCTAGGGAAGGGGGCTCACCTGGTAAAGCTTCAGAGATTTGTGGAGCAGGACACGCCCCTCTTTCCAGTGGTCCCCTTGGTGTCCGATGGCCATCCAGACCAGCTGGTCATACTCCTCTGGCTTCTGGTAGCGCAGCTTGACCCTCAGCGTGCCCACGTGTGAACCAGACATGTGATACCAGAAGGTCATGCAGTGAGCAGAGTTCTGGGAATAAACCACGGGGCTCACCAGGCGAGCCACTTTGCCCTTTTGGTTTTCATCAGCTTGGGAGTAGATGAAGTTGCCATCTCCTGCTGTGACAAAAAGCTGTGTTAGGGGGAATGGCCAGAGATGGATGAACCTCTCTTTTCCATCAAGTTCTGCTGTCAAACCTTCTCTCCTGGGCAGAACACCAGAACCCAATTGTGCAGTGGTGGTGGTGAAGTGGGTAATGGTAGGTAACCTCATTGGCATCAAAAGGCTCTGCTCTTGGCATCTGTGAAAGGACGTTTGTGCTGGAGACTGTAAATTTCAATAGTAGGATACCACTTATCTAGAATGCATGGTCACATGGACATGGGCTATGACTTGTGTTGGTCTCTACACCATTGCAAGCAGATCGGATGTACTGGAAGACCTATTTCCATACAGTTTTAAGACTTGAGCAGCACGTGTGTGAACACAGTGAGTAAATGTAAATATTTAGATGTATTCTTATTTACCATGGGAGCAGGAAGACTTCTGGTGGATGTTGCTCTGGTTACTATAACTGCCTGTTAACAATGAAGCTGCTGTCTGTCCATATAATCTGGCAATTTTCCCCCACCCCCACTTCAAATTCCAATTCTTTTCCCCTAGTTTATTTTAATGGCTTATATTAATAAGTTCCTTAAATACACCTGAGAGCTTGAAATTCAACTGTGAGTTCCATTCTTGTTTGATGTGGGCTTCTGGTTCCAGGAGAGGAGAGGCTGCTTTTCTGAGGCTTATTAGAATGTGCCATTTCGGCAACGGAGATGCTTGCTGAGCTTGGAGGACTAACTCCCGGCTCTGCTATTAATGACCCCCGGTGGGAGCACTACCTCCTGCTACCACCTGGTCTAAACACACAACTCATGTTTCACTGTTTGCTCTGCAAATAGAAATGCTACTCGAACGCCGCACCTGATGAAAGCGTGGATCTGATGGCGAGCTTCCATGGGCAATGGGGTGTTCTGGGTGCTACCCCAGGGGCTGGCGTGTTTGGGAGATGCTCTTGCACTGCATGTATGTGGGCGCGTCCTGCGTCAGCAGCATCCAGGTGGGGTGGATGTGTCCTCGACCACCACCTTCCCCCCTCACCTGGCTGCTTGTCTGAGAGGCTCCTCAGCACCCTTAATAAATCCGGTGGGTGGGATCATGAAAGGAGGGTGGGAAATAGAAGCCACAGCCCCGGCAGAATGTGTGCACTCTCTGTCTCTCCCGGACCATGTAGCCTCGGTCACTCCTGGGGTCTGTTTTCTCCCACTGATTTACCTAATGATGGTCACCTGTCTGTGTGATGGCGCCACCTCTCTCAGCCAACTAAGACAGGCAGGTAAGACCTTCCCCCATCTTGCCTCTGCCGCCTTGCCCCCATCGTGTGGAGAAGAATGAAGTTGAGGATGCTTAGCTGAGCTGGTCCCTGAGCCAGGCCTGCATCTTTGCTCCCTTTTGTGCTGTCTTCTGCCACCCCTGCTCCCCCTGCAATTGGACACCCTCATCGCACGGCATGGGTGAGCCGTTTCTCACCCGGAACCAGACTGAATGCATCCAGGCTCGGACTCCCTCTTTTACACCTGCATCTCCCGTGCCCTTCCCAGCATCTGCCAGGGTTTGGGGAATCCTCTATAAGAAGTGACACAGTTCCACTGTTAGAGGTCAAATGCAGAAAACCGATCGGGATCCCTTTGATAAATTCAAAATCGGGCCACAGACTATTGTACCTAGATACTGTTCATTTTCAGAAGCCTCCACGTCTGATTTGCAAAGCACCGCACACGAGCTGTGGCGGGCTGTGTGTGTGTGTGTCTTGTGTGTGGGGCTCTTTTCATCCAGACTTTTTCATGTTAACAAGTCCCTGCCTTTCAGATGCCAGGCTCACCCAGCTCACTCAGCAAATGATTGCAAGTTTAGTGCTGCGGGGGCTCTTTCTGGTCTGGGTGGATCTGGAGGGCTCCCACAGAGGACAAAAGAGAAAAATGCTTCTGAAGGAATCGCACTTCTCAGCCGTTCATCTAAGACACGCCTGCCTTTTCTGACACTCCAACACATAGAGCGCTGATATTTTTCCTTTCGGGGTTTTAAAGCAATTCTAGGTCAGGAACTCTCTCTCCGTTTTCTCAATTAGCACTGTACTTCTGTAAGCCTTTTAGCTTTTGTCTCTGGCTAACGTAGCTTTTAACCTCCTTTGAATGTCAGATCCTACTGAGCCTTTTTGCTTCACTTTGCCTCAATTTTTCCACCATTACTGCCTTCATTTCAGCTAATTGCATTTGGTTAATTTGGTGCCATTTCTACGTACAGTGCCATTTACAGTCAAAGTATTTTAAGTTTTCTAAAACTGCTTGTCTTAAGATTCAATTGAAAGTGTCTCAGAATTGAAGGAGTTCAATTTTATCCAATTTCCTTGTCATTCTTATTAGGAAAGGAGGTAGCCGTGATGGAAAGAGGCCTATTCAACCGACTTAATGGTTGTATTCACTGGGGAGGAGTGAACAACCAAGTGGGAAAAGCATGAAGGACCCTTTGGCCGTCCATCAGCCCACTCGCCACTCATCAAGGGGGACCTTGGCTTAATGAGACGTCTCAGCCTCAGCAAAAGGCCCCTCTGGGCTCTTCTGGGAACCATGACTTGAACAAGCAGTGCTGTCGGTATCACTGATTGGGCTGGAAGGCTGTGGGTTTTTTTGTGTGTGTGTGAGTATATGCATGTGTGTTTTTTTTACAGGACATTTATGGGTTTTTAGTCCATCTCTCAAGCTGAGTAATGACTAGGAGGAAAAGAGGATGGCAGTGGGTAAGAGTTCCTAGAGTGGCTGACAGCTCCCTGTGCACCCTAACCCTGATTAATCTTAGAAGGAAAGTAAGACAGGAGGTGGGGTGGGCTGTAAACTGGGGTGTGGCGAGGTTTCTACTTGCTCAGAGAGAATGAGCTAGATTACTATCTTCCTCAAAAGAACAAGATCTCAACCCCTGACCCCAATTCACTTCCACTCCAAGGGTCAAGAGAGTAAGCATTAGACAATAAATGAAATGACACTATCTATGTCTAGACTTGCTTCCAAATCACTCAAGAGTCAGGATGCTGGAGGTAAAATGAGATTCCTAGGATCTGATGAGTGTTGAAGTTGGGTTATGTACAGAGAGGGTTCATTTTACTATTTCTTTTCTCAATGTTTGACATGTCCCATGAAAAAAGTTCAGAAAGAATAGAAAACAGGTCCTAATTCACACACACTGATTTGCCCAGTTTGTTACTTTTCACAGGGGTCAATCAGTTGCTAAGTTTACTCAGCATGCTCCAGTAAGTGGCCTAAGAGAATCTCTACTAGGGAAGGGCATCTTTTTAATCACAGAAAATAAAAGCACAAGTGAATGATCTGTAGTATTTTCTAAACTCACAGACCCCCAGCAACCCTCCTCAGTAACACCCTCTCAAATTTAAAGAAATGAGGCCACAGTGAATCCCCCATTACCTGTGTGATCCTGAATCGGTCCCGTCTTGCTGGTCAACACACTCCATTTGAGCTGCACATGATTGTCATGTTCCCAGTGACAGAATGTCTTGTGAGAACCCCAGCCAAACTCACAGTTAAAACCATATGTTGGAAACTCTTCAGTGGGTGGAAAGGAAGAAACAGAGACAAGTAGAGAAACACACATTTGATCATTTAGGTCAGAAAGGTCCTCAATTCCTTCATGGAGAACATGACTTATATAATTTAATATCTATTCGAAAATCCTAGGAAAGCCACAATACCCAGGATTGCCAAGGAGCGCAAAAGATGCATGGAGAGATGCATATGCTCGCAACATCACATTTAGTAACTTTTTTTTTGGATCCAGCCCAAAAAAAGATTATGGACTGCCTGTCAACTTGGTACATAAAATTGCCAGGACGGTTACTTTCCAACGCATGTATTATTACATCTGTAGCATTCTCCCTATTTCCACAATATTTAATATAAAAGATACTCCACTCTTAAGGACAGTCATATAAATTGATATCCACCAATGAAAAGAATCTTAGAGACTGACCCATGAAACTCCAAAGTCTAGAAACGTGACTTGGCTGAACATCTCACCCTGGAGGTTATCTGTATTCTCAACACACCAGTTTATACTCCACGTTTTCACTGGCAGATCTCTGAAGCATTTTGGAAGATTTTTTTTTTTTTAACTTCGGTGCTTTATATCAGGTCAATTAATTTTAAGTGGGAAATCTCTGCTGCTTTAGTGAATTTTCAGATTTGCATATAAATTGTTTGCCCCACTTAAAACCGCAATGTAAGGTCAAGTAAAGCCAAAGCATATTTGAATAGGTACCCACTTGCATATTTTTTAATGTTCAAATTCTTCCTTTGGGTTCTAAAAAGAAAGCATGAAGGGATTCTCAAGAATGATTTGTTTCGTGTGTTCTACAAAGTGCTATTTGATTATGGGTTGTTTTTTTTTTTTTCCCTAACTTGTACAGTCTTAGTTTTTTCTCAACCTTTTTGCTGGGGGAATTTGGTTAACTTTTTAAGCATAGGGAAAATGAGGCCGTTGATATTTGGAATTATTTTTGGTAAACTGGAGCTAACAATAAAAATAATCCTAAAGATAAAATTCTTTTCCTTCTGCCAGTCCCACTCGTCTCCTGAATATAAAATTAAACACACAATAGGGGCTGTTTTCTCTAATGAGGGTCATTGCTTCTCATTGAGTTCAGGCGTCCACAAGATGGCAGCATTGAGACGAGAAGGAAGGTGCCCCGGGCGGCTTGCCCGCTGATCTAAAAAATAAGTTTAAACAATCTCTCTGTAGCAAAGGGGAAGTATGATATTCTACGCTGCATTAGGGTCAGGCTGAGAGCCTATCTCATTGTGGTCTTTCCTTTAACTCTGCCTAAGTGTTTAACGCAAATATCTTGCTTTCTTCAGAGTCTGGGCTCCACTGCCCATCCCCCACTTCAACAATGGCAGGCAGGAGGCTCTGTAAGGCAAAGATTTCCTGAATAGATAAGAATGATTTACTTTGCATTTTTAGCTTCCAAGGAACTCCTTTCAAATGCTAATGTGAAATTTTGGAAGGAAGGCACCGTAACGCATCCTCAAAACTGAGCAAGATGGATTCTCCCTTCCAATGACAGTGTGACCTGCCAAAGGATTCACCGGGGCCAGCTGGGGAAAGAAAGCCTAGTAAGTCATGTGATGTGTATAACACGAGCACTTCCAGTTTCTGCAAAGGGCTATATTTCACAGCAGTAGTGTCACTGGAGATACATATTTTATGCCTAGTCCATCATAACCATGAAACAGGGCTTCTTAAAGCATGAGAAACCCTCTCCAAAATCCGCCCTTCTGTACAGCATGACTGAAGTTTGCAGATGTAGTCAGCCGAACAATGAAGGAGTAGTTGAGTAACCTTGGATGTCAACACCGGCGGCCCTGGAATGTGCTGTTGTGTAATCTTGTGTTAGAAACTGCTAATATTGGAAAATATTAATATGTGTGTGGTTTTAGGTTTTCTCCTTAAATGTCATTTATAAGACCTACACAGAGAGGAGGGAAGTCAGTCATTACAGCATACACATTTCTGGTAATATTTGCCCTGTTAATACTTTAAATTTATTGTGTAACTTACAGAAAACCACACCATCCATAATTTGGCTATTACTATTCTGGCAGTGTCATAAAATAAATGAACTTGGGTATTTTCGTGGCCAAGACAAAAGGCGATTTGCCTGAAAGACTAATTTTGACATCTCCTGTTCCAGTGAATGGAAGTCAACCTTTATCTTCCACTGTTCTTTCCAATCTATGAATTTTACACAGTGACTGCTCAAACTTTTCATATTTTACTACTCTTATCTCTTTGGCTCAATCATATATAATTTATGGTAATCTTGTTAAATTAGAATAATTTTTTTTTTTAATCAGTACCTTTTGTGGGGGATGGGCATGGAGACAGAACAGCTCAATGTTGAAGATTCAAGCCTGGCTAGAAAGGCTATTAAACTCACAAAAATACACACAGACATTTCTAGAAATGGAAAGAGAAAGAGAGAAGGACAGAAGCAGAGGACAAAAGGACAGAGAAAGAGAAAAAAGCAAATGGACAGATGAAGTTAGTACACAGGACAATGTCCATGTGACCTTTCAATCTTCAAAATATTACCCAGGCCCCATGGCTGCACAATTCTCATTAAATTCATTGGGAATAATCTGGCTAAATCCCTTCTTGACTCTTAAAAATAGCAGGAAACAATATTCTGAACTTTAAACAAATTTATAGCCACTGTGAGCCAGCACCAGCTGTGCCTGGGGGACCTAGCTTGCCCAGTTACATCATTAGCACCATGTATGCACAAGGATTTAATTTTCAAATCTGGGCTTCAGAACTTCTATTGGGTATGTGAGCTCGCTTACTCATAGGCTGGAAATAAGCGGAGGTGCCTGAGTCCATGTAATCATGGGTCATGTAAATACTCTGAACTGATTTAGAGAATGTTTGGGGATCCTCGGAGGGTAAGAGTCTTCTGCCAAGGGGAAGATGGATTTAAAATGCAGGGCTTCTCATCAGTTCCTGGCAGAGCATTAACAGGCTTTTATGCATCTGATGACAACCCAGATAGCATATGCGTATTATATGCCCACTGAACATATTATATTGGAAGAATCCTCAGCATGAAATCTTCAGACTCTGCTTGTATCTTTAGTGGCTTCAGCAAAATCAGAGGATGATGAAAGTTTTGAGGTCTGATATGCTGCTGCTTGTCAAGGTGCCTGCAGGACAGTAGGGATCCAGGTATCAGTAGATGGATCTGACCACGAGCAGGGGAAACCTCAGTGAGTTAGACCTGCTTTCTGATTCCACACATGCTCAGGTCCTGAGCATTGGCTTAGCCAGGAGGTGACAATGAACAGAACTCCTCAAAGAAACACAGACAGTTCACTATATACAAATGAAGAGAACAAGATTCATGACTCAGACAATGGAAAAACAGGAAACCAAGGCGACTGGTAAAGGACTCTGGGCTGACTGTAGACTAGATCATCCCTATCAGTAAGGTCTGTGGTTCTGTAACAGAGAACAAACCTGACTCCATATTGGATATATTACTTTAGCTCTAACTCTATGCTCTGTTGCCTGAGTGTAGCCATGCTGGCTCTGCACCTTTTATAACAGAATGTACAAAATTCTGTAGCCTGAAATATACAGGAGAGCCCATTCTCAAGGCTCTGACCTTTAAAGGTACAACACTTTTCTGTTCATGTACAGACAAAAAGTTGCAGAACAGAAAATAATATATTGTCTTCTTGGGGTTTTATAGGAACATTGTGACCAGATCTACATGGACAGCTGCAAGAACAAAGGATTCCAGGACCAACAAGTTCGCAACAACCAGCCGTACCCTCTCCCTTTTTAGTATGAATGAAGCCTCAGTTCTAACTCAGGTAACATGGTTCTTTGGGACACTAGTCTACCATCTTCTTGGCCCGTTGACTTCTTACTGGTTCATGATTTGTATATCCACCCTCTGACCACAGTAGACTCTGTGAGATGACTGTTTGCTCTGGAGCTCCTCCCTGAAGCCATTATGCCGATGGCTTTGAGCCATAAATTAAAAGTTCACAAAGCCATTTCTGCTTTGACAACCCAGACCTCCACCATGGAGGGGGAGTCATCTCATTTGGGGCTATTGTTCACAGGTTGTTGTTGTGTTTTGATGACCCCTAGCTCTTTTGACAGCCAAGCAGAGAGATGAGATCTGTTGATGGCAGCTTCCTAGTGGTTGTAATTAACTCACTGCTGCTGCTGCTGCTAAGTCACTTCAGTCGTGTCCGACTCTGTGCGACCCCATAGACAGAAGCCCGCCAGGCTCCCCCGTCCCTGGGATTCTCCAGGCAAGAACACTGGAGTGGGTTAATTAACTCACTGGCAAGAGGAAAAACTAGAGCAACAGTTAAAATGTTTGTTACGTTATTAGAACTTCAGTTGTTCACCTCACCCCATTCCCTGTGACAGTCATAAAGAGCTTGCAGGAAGTTACCCCACAGAAAACCATCCAGATGGGGCTGAGTGGAAAAAAAGAAGAAATTTCTTATCAGGGAAGATGGGAAGTGAGCAAAAGGCAGCTAGTCAATCCCCCAAGGCCACATTTATAACCTGAAAAGGTATGAGGGGGACTCCTGCACCGTGATGATTTAGCTGAACACTATTCTTCAGTTTCATCTTTGGTATTTGGGGGTGTCTTAGCTGAGTGGTGGGCTTCCCCAATGGCTCAGTGGTAAAGGACCCTCCTGCCACTACAGGAGACTTGGGTTTGATCAATGGGTTTGGAAGATCCCCTGGAGAAGGAAATGGCAACCTACTCCAGTATTCTTGCCTGGGAAATTCCATGATCAGAGGGGCCTGATGGGTTACAGTCCATGGGGTCAAAAAGAGTCAGACATGACTTAGTGACTAAACAACAATGAGCTCAGTGGTAGCAGGGAGTCTGTCACCCAGAGCCAACCATGGGGAAAACTGGGGTTAAGTTCAACTGAAGGGAGGTTTGTTTTTCAGTTTAATCAGGTCAAGAGTGACAGCACCCTTTGAGGAAGCATGCTAATTAGAACAGTCCTTTCTGCTTTCTGCTGGCTGGGGAGGGTCTGCTATTGAGGAAACATTGATGTACACCACATGCCCCGTTAATAAGTGACCGTGGAGGCCAAGGCTGAGCAGGCTTCAATAGAGGAAATGGGAGAAGCTGGTGAGCTGACCTGTTCACCTCTCTCTAATGGTTAACTTTTAAAGTATGTAAAACCTCTGATTGCTTATACGCACTGTTTCCCCTCATGTGTGTCTGTGGGGAAGATTTTCAAAAAATACTATCGAAATACAAAAGAGAGTGAGGGGGAGGCCACCATTTCCCTGTGGCTGGGCCCTGATCAACAGCAAAGCTCTAAAAGTCATCACAGGACTCTATGAACAACTTACTGACCAGAGATATATTAATATGTCTTTTGTTGTAGTTCATTGCTCAGTTGTGTCCAGCTCTTTTTGATCCCATGGACTATAGCCCACCAGGCTCCTCTGTCCATGGGATTCTCCAGGCAAGAAACTGGAGTGGGTTGCCATTTTCTTCTCCAAGGGATCTTCCTAACCCAGGGATCAAACCTGCATCTTCTGCACTGCAGGCAGATTCTTTACTGTTGAGCCACTGGGGAAGCCCATGTCTTTTGTTACCTGAATGTTATCAACTGGAGACATTTTAATAGTCACCTACATAATAATCATCCAACTAAGTTTTTGCAAAAACCCCCCGGTCAATCATGTGTTAATAAAAAAGGATGTAGAGGTAGTCCACCTCAGGGCTGTCCTCTCCAGCCCTGGTTTCCTGCACACCATCTCGCGGTGCACCCGCTGGAAACGTGGCTGTAAAACTGCCAACTCCGTGGCAGGCAAAACTGACAAACTTCGCCTGTCTCTGATTTGCAGAGCGGCGATGAAAATAAATAGTCAGGCTGCTGCCTGGGAGATTTCCTTCTCCCGAGTTTGCAAACACAGTCCATGTCCTAGATGTGCTGCGTTTAAACAAAGTATGTTCCTTGGTTCCTTCCGTTGAGAGTGGGGATTGTCACCATTTGGCAGTGACTGATGGGGGAGGAAATCTCGCTCCCTGCTGCATGTACATGTGGATGAAAAGGAAGCAGTGTTTATGGCTCCTGCTTGGGGACCAGATGCTGGTGGCATCTCTGCTGGGACTTGATGGGAAATGGAAACTGAGAAGCGTAGCGATGCGCAATTTTGGGGAAGAAGACACACATATCTGAATCAATTTTCTCTTTGGTATTTGATACCTGACTGTATAGTGCTGTCTATCACCGTTGGCTTCTCTGTGGTGAGCACAGTGGTACCACCTAAAACACAGAAAGAATAATATACGAGATGAGAAAAAGCAGGATGATAAGTAATACACAGCAGAGAACACTCTTACATACGTCTGTTAAAGGCTAGCAGTTCCCTTAAATAACTCTTCTTTTAATTCCAGCTAGAGTAACTGTCTCAAATTTTGCTCATCACCACACCAAGTTCAAATAAACCACTATTTTTCACCCACTTATTCATAAAGCATCTAGACAGTATGGATAATTCCAGACTTCCTTCAAGGGCATTCCTTGACTCCCAGACTAATCGAGGATGCTCACAATGGCAACAATGAAAAGCAAAGGCCTCCCAAGGTCCTTAGTGACTTGAGTATTAAACTTGACCTAGACCTCTAAGTTCAAATAGTTTCCCAAGGTTTCAGATGTGTGCCTTTTGGAGGGGAGGGTGTTGCAAGGCTCGTCCCCACCATCTATTTTAAAAACTGAAGGTTTTAAGTGGGTAGCTGTAATTCCTCCTTTCTTTTGCTGCTGTGGTTGTTTATTTTTCCCAAGGACAAATATTCCGCCCAGTATGTAGCTTGGACAAGCTGTAGGGAAAGTGAAAGGGGGGACATGTTTCTTCACAGTCCCGAGGAGCTGGAAGACTGCACAAACAACACCCTGAACACTGTGAACTTTAATCAGTCTGGGTTGACTTGGAATACTTGGTCCAAGGATGTCGTGGAAACTTAGATCTACCATCTCTGCTTAAGTATCTTAGCTCAGCCATTTTCTGCCCTTTATCATGAGACTTCTGTTTTATTTATTTATTTTGGCTTCCCAGGTGGTGCTAGTGGTAAAGAGCCCACTTGCCAATGCTGGAGACGCAGGCAAGAGATTCGGGTTCAGTCCCTGGGTTGGGAAGATCCCCTGGAGGAGGGTATGGCTACCACTCCAGTATTCTTGCCTGGAGAATCCCCATGGACAGCTGAGTCTGGTGGGCTACAGTCCATAGGGTCGCAAAGAGTCAGACACTACTGATGTGAATTAGTGACAGCAGCAGCAGGTAGCCCACAGGATCTCACGAACCAGGGTTGGAACCCACACCCCCTGCGGTGGAAGAGTGGCAGAGTCCTAACCACTGGACAACCAGGGAAGCCTGAGATTTCTGTTGTAAAGCCCTGTTCCTCAACTTGCCCAAACCACAAGCATCACTTGAATGCTTCTTGAAAAACTGGTTTATTGTTTACTACGTAGGTACTTGAGAAAGTCATTTCTCCTTAGGTGTGTCTGCCTTGCAGATAATGGTTGAGGATCATCTATTTGCTTTCCCAAGAGATAAGGTCCTGGGCAGACTCAGGGTAAGGACATGGGCGGGCTCATGTTTGGAGGTGGTTATGAGGTGTCATTGTATACCGTTCAATACTGTCATTCAATAAAGAGACTATGATCATTCCTATTCTGGCTGAGCCCTGGTCCTAACCTGAATCTCCCATGGGTCAGAAATCACCCAGCTCATGAATCAGAGAGCCAAAAAACCGAGCTCCTGGGGTGGCATGAAGATTTCTGAGCTCATCCACTGCAGCACCAAGTCGTGTTACCCCTGCTTGCTCAGTAAATACGCTGGATGAGTGGTCACACATGCATGTGCCCTCAACAAGGCAGGCGCTAGGAGAAGGAATTATATATATTATGGGTTAAGAAGGTGAATCTGTAATGGCAGAACTGGAGGGAGGCCAGAACGCATTAGCATTCCGTTCCCAGTGGTCTTACAGGAGAAAGACTCAAGGTGAAAACTCACTTTTTAAAACCGATACGCACTGTCAATTTTGTGAGAGGTTGGGAGCCAAATTCCGCTGCCGGGTAGACACAGATCCAATGTGAAATCTGGCCTCCTGGTGCCTTTGAAGCCAATTGTATTATCTAATGACTTCAAAGGCATTTGCAAATGAGGAACTTCAAGGGTGAATTTTCACCTTGGCAAGCAAGCAAAGGAGAGCAAAATCTCTCTTTATTTCCATGTGTTTGGTGCAGTTCACCTGGAATTCAGTGTTGTTTAGAGGAATGAGCATTTGGCTACAATACTTATCTCCCACTATGTCCAAATAGGTCACCCCTGGGAGAACACATTAAAGTGACACCATCTGTGTTTAGGACCCAAACCTTAAGAGAACACTGATCCCAATTTCTAGGCTTCCACCCATCAGGATGAAAGAAAGAATATTTTTGGTTTGGTTTCAAGGCACTAAGCATTCCAAGTTTGCAGCTGTGACCGAAACAGCAAGGAGAGTACGGACTTGCGTGTGAGTCCAGGAGGCAAGATGCTACCTGGGAATAGATACCGGGGTTGGGGAGGGCTAGGCTGCCTGCAAGCACTGGCACCTGTCAGCACACCCTTCTTCAGAGAAGACTAACACAGAGCTTCATAGAGGAAAATAAGCTTTCAAAAAAGGACAAATTGGCCATGATGCAATAAATGCACATGAAGCATGAGAAGGCCTTCTAAGATCACCTTTTCTTTTTTTTTTTAACTTTTTCTTCTGTATTGGAGTGTAGTTGATTAGCAAAGCTGCAATAATTTCAGCAAAGTAACTGAGTTATACATGTACCTATATCCTTTTCCAATTCTTTTCCCATTTAGGTTGTCACATAATATTGAGCAGAGTTCCCTGCATTGTACAGTAGGTTCTTATTGGTTAAAGAATCACCTCTTTTTAATGGTGGAATGAAGTTAACTTGATCAGTACCCCTAGAAGTTCTTATTATATGCACCTATTGATCAAATTATTTAGACAAATGTGCTGGCCTGAGAAAATGACATTTTTGGGGGGCCAGGATAATATGTAAAAAAAAAGAGAATGCCCTTTTTTTTTTCTATCTAAATAAATGATTCTATCCAACAAATGAGTTTAAACACTGTAAATAAATGATCACCTTGTACTTTTAAAGGATTGTCAGTGTTTCCACTGGAAATGACCCATTTTCTGCGGTTTGCAACTTGGTGCCATTCACAATTTGCTCGAGGCTAACAGACTTGCCCTGTTTCATTCAAAGGCTTAGGTTTCAATTGATTCAGTCATGAAGCAATGCAAAAATGAGAAGGTTGGTTGTTCTGACGAGAGGAGTAAATCTGAGGCTTTGACTCTAATCAATATTAACTGACCACTTTAGGGTTTATAAAGGAAAGAACCTCTTCTCCAGAGGGTAATTGAACAGAAGAGTCTCTGATGACTGTATCCATTCCTTTTTATGAGGATTTTCACTACGGACGGGATGTGTGACTAGGTTTGCAAAAAGCCTAAGGTTTGCAGAGAGTGTTTACAGGCGACCTTGGGAAGGTTCTGTAGGACCTGCTTCACAGGCTAGTACTCTTGTTTTTCATATTAGCTATATGGTTTTCAGCTGGAGCTTGACATCTTACAAAGAAAAGGCCTCTGTCTTGATTAGTGTAATTTTTGTGGCTTGTGGCTACTTATACACAAGACTTATTTTCAAAATCCCATAGCCATGTAATATTTATTGGCCATTTGACTGTAAGCGATTATTCTGGAAATTTGGAGGGAGAGAGCCTTAGGAGGAGGGATTTATATGTAAACTCAGTTCATGATACTAAACTTCTCAGCTAGATTTTACCTTTATTCCATCTCAGAGTAGCAGAGCAGTCTTGCTCTTTCAGAGGAGAGGTTCTGAATTGGAAATGGGGGTCCCTCCAGATTTTACATTAATGCATTAGCCACTAACATGGCACTATTATGAAGTTACACGGGAACACCTTCAGTTTCAAAGGAATTACATGGGCTCTCTAGAGTCCCTTCTGGGTGAAAACAGAGACTGCACCCAAGGGCTGCTGTTTAATGTAAAATGAGAGTCAGATGCTCTAAGAAACTGCGCTTTGACCTGGGTAGCAATAAAGGTCCCACAGCACCTCTGGCAACAATAGGGTGAAAATTCTAGGACTTTGGCCAATTTCCAAATGGTGGAGTCTGACTTCCCCATCTGCTTAATGTTTCCTCTGCCAGTCCAAGTGGAAGAGAAGGTCACTTTCTAGCTCTTAGGATTTCAGAATATTATGGAGTCATCCTCTAAACGAGTCAGTGAGGCACGCGGTACATGCCATCCCCGATATATCTGTTAGTGGTGATGTGAAATAACAACGAATTCTGGCTTTCTAAATTTTAATGTAAAATGAGTCACAAAATTCTAACTTAAAAGCTGCAGTTCAAATATAAGTCTAATTTCATCAATTAGTTGAAGGATCCACACAAACATTTTGATTCCTGTTTGAAAATAAATGTTCTCAAGTGTGTGGAGCATGTGTTACTGGGGCTGGGGGCGAGGGTTGAAGATGAGAATCAATTTATGTTACATATTGTTGTTTGTTATTGTTTAGTTGCTAAGTTGTGTCCGACTCTTTTGCAACCCCATGAACATGGCTCCCTGTCCATGGCAGGATTCTTTCCCAGGCAAGAATACTGGGGTGGGTTGCCATGCCCTCCTCAAGGGGATCTTCCTGACTCAGGGATCGAACCCAGGTCTCCTGCATTGGCATGTAGATTTTTTACCATTGAGCCCCCAGGGAAGCCCAACCTCAGATACATTTAGCCATGGAGAAATTCTTATTCATTCAATGAATACAATCCCAGCCCTTGACTCTGAAATGGCTAAAATTACTGTTTCGGATGGCTGTGACTTGGAAGAACAATTTGTTTATGTGATGACATGAGGAGATGAAGATGCATGTGTTCTGGCAAAGTTCCCTCCACCCTGATGCCTAGTGCCACGAGGATTTTCACACATACACACACAAACACACACATACACACAGGTGTTAATGAGCAGGTCTCAACTACAACATAAACTGAGATGCCACAGCAATGGGATGAAGATGGTTTCTGCACCTGTGAGCTGGAAGTCATCACCTGTTCCGCTGTGGCAGTTGGCCTGGTCATCATCACATTCATCTACCAGGTTCCCATTGGGAGTGGTCGGTCCAGCTGTAGGTGCTGAAACAAGATCCAAGGATTATTTTCTCACACCTCTCAAATGTATTCTCCAGCCCCCTGGTTGTTGACTCTGCTAATGCTTTCACCGAAAACTTTAATCTGCCATAGGAAGGCCAGGAGGGTGGTGTGCCTGCCTCTTTTTCAGGAGTGGAAGATACTTGGATTTTGCAGAAGGCACTGGGGACTGCTCTGTTTTGGTATTTGATCCCTATCTCCTTGGTAGACTTGGCTGCCTTCTCATTTCATACGTTGTTATCTATATAAACATCCCTTTTATGAAAAGTTCCTGAATTCTCTGCGGTTATTTATTCATGACCCTGGAGTTGAGAATTTTGATGATAGAGATTTTGCTTGAACTGTTTTTCCTTTCATTTTCAAGGTGCTAGAGGAATCGATTGTCATGAATTATTTTATATTCTTGATATTTACTCAGTTTATCTTGTAATTTTTTTCCCAAAAGGGAGTCTCAGCATTCACTTTTAGTACAATATTGTTCTTATTTATTTTTTTCACAGTGACTCCATTTCCCTCTAAGTAAGCATCTGGGTTCTTGAGCGCTCCCTCCAGAGCAGGTGTCTGGGAGCTCCCGGGGGTCATGTTACCTTAACTCCCGGGGGACCACATTCCGCTGCCAGCAGGTATTCCCATAGCTCTGAGTTTGTAGTTGAAAAGTAGCCAGCATTAATCAAAGACTGCTTTTGAAGTTCTTTACATTTAGTTCCATCTATTTTTTTTTTTCAGCCTGTTCCTCATTTTTGCAATCTGTTTAATATTTTACAGTTTTCGGCATTACGTTTCACTTTACAAGACTTGAGATAATGGACAGTTCTCTTGATGTCTGAGAACCAGACAAGATGCTGGGAGTCGGCGGGGAGCGGGGGTCTGTTCTCTAATAGTTTCTGGTCAGTTGGAATGTGCTGGTAACTGCTGCTTTCTCAATAAAAAGTTGACACAGTTTTTCATTGTACAGGACTGAGCAGAGTTATAACAAATGGAGAAACATAGCTAGTTTTGACGTCCTCAACTGCCCAGGATACACACCAATAATTGCTAGGAAATCACCACATGGAGGTAATGTCCACACTGTTTAGGCTACAAACTGGACTTTGTAAACTGTGTACACACCGATTCTGGGTTCTGCTCATTGCTAACAGCGAATCAATAGCATCCTCTTCAGCAATCTTGATGCTTGCCTTTGCTAAGCTGCCTTTGCTCTTGGTTTTGTGCCATTTTTAAACTCTCTATTCACTTTGCTGGTTTTTCCACATTCCTTGTGGTATTTATAAAGAAGGAGTTTTACATTGGACGTGGCCCAGGGTAGTACCTGGATTAAACTGAAAAAAGTAAAATGTGAGTCTTTTTAAAATTTTTTTTTTTAATTAAATTTTCTTTTTTTTTTGCAGTGTGGGGATAAGCATATGGGATCTTAGTTCTCTGGCCAAGGATTGAACTCATGCCCCCTGCAGTGGAAATGCAGTCTTAACCACTGGACCACGAGGGAAACCCCCAAAGTGATTCATTCTGTTGTCCCAATTTTACTACTTGAAAATATTTTATCTTCTGTGGTCCTCTAATTGTTTCTTAAATACAAGTCCTAGCCCCAAATAAGCTTGAGGCCCCAGAGATGGCTGGGTTGTACCTCATCCTTTTTTCCTATCCCTTTAGGCATCTCCTGTAGAACAAGGTACAAAGTTGATATTTAATAAGGGCCTGTTAATCATTTTAAGGAAGAAGAAAAACACTCCCTTTCACCAACTGTGTTGAAAAGCTCGGACAGTTCTTTCCCTGGATGCTGGTTCCTCACGTGGCTCGGGGCGACTTCCCCACTTTGCTGAGTGCCTGTGAACATCTGTAGTCAATCCCTTCACCACCATCACAACCTCAGCACAGAGTTGACACTGGCAAACTGCCACCAGGCCCAGTCTTTTCAACCATCCATTCATTCCACCTCCTAAATCAGTGTTGCTTCCCAGAATCCAGGCTAAAGTCCCGCATCAGAGCAGCAGAGGCCCTTTTCCAGGTGACCACACTGCTCAGCACACTGAACCAATGTATCTGCAGGTGGTTCGGTCTGCCCCTACCCTCTTTTTTCCTAGGCGTCTTTGCCAATGTCCTGGAACATGGTCATTCGTGGTCTGTGTTGACAGTGATGGGATAATTCAGGGGTCCTGGGACATAGCCACAGATATGGAAACAGCTACCCAGTAAAGAATGGGAGATAATGGCCTGCTTTTAAATAAACACATAGGAAAGCAGCTATGAATGATTCACCAGGATGGTGATTTATAGCTTAAGATTTTTTAGTGCCTAAGAAATGTTTTATGATATTTAATGTGCTCAGGAATGTAATTATATTTGGGTAGCTTGAAACACAAATAATTTTGAAATCCCAAGAAGGTGATATTTAAAAAGCATCCTTCGAAACAACTTTGAGCATATGCTCAATGGATTAACATCTGGGTACCAACAATAGCCATTCTTTGCGCTAACCTAGAGGAAGACCTTTATGGGGATGAAAATGTTGGTATAAGGTTACTCACTTATGCCCAAATCGAAGGCAGATGGGAATTCCAGTGCACAAAAGCATTAAATAGTACACTGAGCAACCATCATATGATTTTTTTAAACATTCATCTCATTCATTATGTGATTAAAAAAAAAAACGCAGAGGAAAGTGCAGTTCTGGGGTCAATGTGAGAACTGAATTTGTCCCTGACCTTCCTATGATAACCTAAGTTTATGCAGTCATATCTTTAAACAGACCCTATTGTACATTACATACATTATGTGATGTAAAGTTTGGTTTCTCTGCAGCAGTCTGAGAAATTTATCCAAGACAACGACTCAATGTTTTGGTCTGTCAAATGCTGCTTCCTGCTAGTATGTGATGGTAGTCAGCACTGCAGACGGAAACCTGGACCAGACACAGGCCTCTGAAGAACTCTAAGAAGGTCAAGGAATCCGTGGTTGCCAGGGGTTGAGGGATGATGGGGATGGAGAGGGTCTGCTTGAGCTGCTAGAGGGGCTTTCATTTTGGACTGATACAAATCTTTTGTAACTAGACAAAGGCTGATTGCATAAGCACCTGTCAACTACGACTACGTACAAATGCCAGACTTGTTTAGAGTGGTGAATTTTGTTATGTGAACTTCACAACACATCATTTTTTAAAAACAGATCAGAGAACACCCCTCCACCCAGAATCTGAGGAGTGTTATGCAAACAACCCCCACGAAAGCAAGATGCAGAAGCACTGCTTCGTGCCGCTCACCAGGTGATGAGCCTTACGCACAGGCAGGCACAAGAGACACAGGATCATTTGGGGGAAAGGTGGCAATCTGCAGCAGCACCGTCAGGGCCATAGCACGTGAAAAAGGACAGAAAACATCTAGGGGAGCAGAGCGGGTTTACCTTCCACCTCACAGCCCAGCAGCTCCATTCGCAGCCCCAGTCCGCCATGAGTGGCTCTTTCAGGGTAGATCCTGATGAACCGTGTGGAAAGGGGTGGAAAGGTCCGCAGCTCAGGTGTATCGTAGTTGTTGTTGCCTTCAAAAGACTGTGAAGAACGAGAACCAGCAGGTATTAACAAAACTCCCTTTCGGCAGAAGAGTCTCTCCTTGAGGACTCTTTAAACAGGGCAGAAAAATGGGCCTCATTCTACCACTTCACAAAAGGCTGACATTCCTACATGAGAATGGAAAAAAACAATTAAACCTTCTCTGGGAAGTGACAGACGTTCCTTCTCAGAAACTCTGGAGGCCGCACTGAGGCTAGACCAGAAGCTAAGGATTTAATGAGACACATTTTTAAATGATAGGTTGATGTGCCTGGAAGAAGTGACAGCTTCACCATTTCCTTGAGGTGGAGAAAGAAAACTCAGGAAAGAAGCCTGCCTCTTCTCAGAGCTTATAATCAAGACTGTGTTTCCAGTAACAACTCCTCTTACATTCTCTCGGATGAGTGGGTCCTGGTTTTGCTAAAACTCCATCCTCAAGAACTGCAAGGGGGCTTTCCTGATAGCTCAGTGGTAAAGAATCCGCCTGCCAATGCAGGGAACATGGGTTCGATCCTTGGTCTGGGAAGATCCCACATGCTGTGCAACCATGAAGCCTGTACCACAACTATTGAGCCTGTGCTCTAGAACCTGGGAGCTGCCATCACTGAGCCCACATGCCCTAGAGCCCGTGCTCTGAAACAAGATAAAGTGAAGAAAGTGAAGTCACTCAGTTGTGTCCGACTCTTCACGACCCATGGACTGTGCAGCCTGCCAGGCTCCTCTGTCCATGGAATATTCCAGGCAAGGATACTGGAGTGGGTTGCCATTTCCTTCTCCAGGAGATCTTCCCGACCCAGGGATTGAACCTGGGTCTCCCTCACTGCAGGCAGACTCTTTACCATCTAAGCCACCAGGGAAGCCTGCAACAAGAGAAGCCACTGCAATGAGAAGCCCACGCATGGCAACTGGAGCGTAGTCCCCACTCTCCGCAACTAGAGATAAAGCCCATGCAGCAATGAAGACACAGCACAGCCAAAAGTAAATAAGTAAATTTTTTTTAAAAAAAGAAGCTTGAGAAATTCCTTTCCTGGAGGAGACAGTAAATTTCACATGGTGCAAGTGCTGTGTTACCAAGAACTTGGGTGATTCCAGTCCCCTGGAACTGCTGTTGACTTACGCAGTCCCACCAGCTGGAGACATGTGTAGATAAAATAAATTCTCATCTCAGGAAAGTGATGGGGGTCCTGCTCGCTAAACGGTGTTCGGATGCCTGGTTGCCCTGCAGTGAGTGAAGTGCATTCCTAACTCGACATCACTGTGACATGCTCAGGAGACCAGTCGTTATTGCCTGCTGCTGCTGGATTATTCTGTTCCCCTTTTTACACTGATGGGAAGCCCTTGAGTGGAATCATTGGAAAATGGAGCAATGGCTAGGCTTGTTTTCTTTTTCAAGAAATGGATAAGCCTCTCTGTATCCTCCTATCCCAGTATCCTTCCTAACTCAGTCCAGAATGGGAAGAGGGGAAGGGATTATAAAAACCAAATTACCTTGTCACTGGGACTGTTGTTTTATATACCAAGCACCATGTGATCCTTACTGATGCAAGGCATTGTTCTACAGGCTTAAAACGTATTAACTCAACGTAATCCTCAAGACAGTTTTGAGAGGTAGGTTCTACTATTGTGTGTGTGTTCAGTCACTCAGTCATATATGACTCTTTGAGACCCCATGGACTGTACCCCGCCAGGCACCTCTATCAATAGGATTCTCCAGAATACTGGAGTGGGCTGCCATGCCCTCCTCCAGGGGATCTTCCCAACCCAGAGATCGAACCCACACCCCTTGTGTCTCCTGCACTGGCAGGCTGATTCTTTACCACTGAGCCATCTAGAAGTAAATTAATTAGTCTTTTCCAACTCAGAAAATCCTCTAGGAATCTAGAAGTACTGGGCTCGTACCTATCTGCTTCTCTCAATTAAAATTTCCTTCTATCATTTTCAAGAGTAAATTCACTACTGGGGGCCCTTGCCTTCTTGATAGAACTGCAGTCGCTGCCAGTAATTGAGAATCTGATGGATATCATTGTCAGGCCCAATTAAGTGTTGTCAGTAAGACACTAATTATAATGAAAACAGCATTACTACACAGGCAAGTTCCATCTACATTAACATAGCTTCAACATTCCTAAGAGAAAAGCACTTACACCTATGGAATCCCAGCTTATTCTCCTACTTTTAATGTAAATACATTACAAAGGTCATCAGTGATGAGCTGGGAAGAATATTAGCAAGGAAGGGTCACATGGAACTGGGCTAAGTTTGCTAACATAACATTGTTTACAACGTAACACTGCTTACAACATGTCTTTCTGTCCTTTTACTAGTCATGCTTTAGAAGAAGAGGGCTTAGAGTGTTTAGATATATTTGCTCCTGGAAAGACTAGTTGATTCAAAGACTCTGGTGTACCTTGTCCATCATGTACCGTTTAGGTGTAGGAAATAAGGAGAGGGCATGCTGCTGCTGCTGCTGCTGCTAAGTCACTTCAGTCGTGTCCGACTCTGTGTGACCCCATAGACGGAAGCCCACCAGGCTCCCCAGTCCCTGGGATTCTCCAGGCAAGAACACTGGAGTGAGTTGCCATTTCCTTCTCCAATGTGTGAAAGTGAAAAGTGAAAGTGAAGTCGCTCAGTCGTGTCCGACCCTTAGCGACCCCACGGACTGCAGCCTACCAGGCTCCTCCATCCATGGGATTTTCCAGGCAAGAGTACTGGAGTGGCTTGCCATTGCCTTCTCCGAAGGAGAGGGCATAAAGGATTCCAAATCTATCAAGGTGCTGTTTCATATCATAAAACAGAGTGCTCACTTTACCATTACATAAAACATACTTGGCATCCTAAGCAGGTAACCTTTACTTGCAAGTTCAAATACAGTATGTTTTAACTATCTTTGTGCCAAGTTACAAATACACACTGCTCCTAAATGGATGATTTAACCAGTTTTCTTTTTCATCTTGAAGATTTTATTCCAGGGGAAGGACATGTTAGGAATCACTTATTAGATGCCCTGCCAACAATTTAGAAGCTTTTATGGTTTAAATAAGGGGCTTCCCAGGTGGCACTAGTGGTAAAGAACTTGCCTGCCAATGCATATGTAAGAGACACAAGTTCGATCCCTGGGTCAGGAAGATCCCCTGGAGAAGGGCATGGCAACCCACCCAGGTATTCTTGCTTGGAGAATCCCATGGGCAGAGGAGCCTGGCAGGCTACAGTCCATAGGGTTGCAAAGAGTCAGACACGACTGAAGCAACTTGGCACACAGCACATGGCTTAAATACATAGGAACATGATATTAATGGGTAAAATAAAATTTTAGGAATAAGATCTGACACATTCAACCAATCTTGGACAGAGTTTTTTTGTTACAATTGAAAGCTGGGTGCTGTTGGCTTCTTGTGAAGGCTATACGTGATGCCCTACAAGGGAGTGATAGCTTTAGACTTGACCTCAGACAAGTGGATAACAAAGGCCAGTAAGCATAGGGCGCATCCCACCCAGAGCATATGGTGACCTGTTTCCTTCCCTCTTAGAACCCTCGTGCTGAAGAACACGTCACAACAGTACACACTGCCATGCAACTGTGGCAACTTGTTGATTTGCAGCATATTCACACTTGGTGCTAAAGCCACAGGGCTCATGATTCCTCCAAAAAGACTGGCTCTTAGGGGAACTCCAGTTTCTGATGTTTATTTTACTTTTTCTTCTACCAAAACAAGAGGGGCAGACATAAAAGAGGAAAATGAAAGGGACACCAAAGAAAGTAGCTGCACATGGATTAAAAAAAAAAAAGAAAACACCGGAAATGTTTTAGAAACCACAAGTTAACTAGCGGTGAGACGGGAGAGGAATTCTTACATTTCTGAGCAGCACCATCCTTCTCGGTGCTCTGCCCACTGGAGCGGAGTGCAACATGTGGGGACAGCCTCTGCAGAGCCCCCACATCTGGGCAGAGTGGGAGCTGGCTGCGTGGCCCGGCTCTGCTTCTTGCCTGCAAAGCCTTTGGCCCAAGTGACTGTATTAAGCCATAATCCCACAGTCCCATTCTTTCCCATTCCCCAAATCTTTTCACAAAAGGAGTAGATCCTCAGCAAAGCAGGGATGAGGAGGCTGGGACAGAAAGGCCAACTGGGCTGGTGGTGAGAAGTATCATTAGCTGAATGTAATACCCACATAGAGTTCTGCACAGAAATGAATTTCTGAGGATGCTTCCTTATTTTAATCTGAAATCAGTTAATCTGAAATTTAGCTGATTTCTGAAAATAACTTCCTTATTTAATCTGAAATCAGTTTCCAGGTCACCCCACATACTTGGGGTATCCCTTCCTAGTTGGTGTTCTGTGCCCAAGAAATGCAAATACATGTAACCATGAGCCCCAGTAAACCATTATCACTAAAGGATACTTGTGTTAAAAAAGAAAAATTATACCACATGTTCTGGGGAAGGTTGGAATATATCTTTTTTCACTAGATCATCAAAGGCCAGCTGCTTTTTTAAAGGTTCCAATGTATAAAAAATAGACTTAAGCATTATTCATGATAGACAAGTGTTAGAAGCAATGAAAGTGTTCATCAGTGGATGGACAGATACTCAACATGTGGCCTGTACACAGGATAGAATATTATTCAGCTTTAAACAGAAATGAAATTCTGATCCACACTACAACACTGGCTGAAACTTGAGGACATCATGTAAAGTAAAACAAGCCCATCACAGAGGCTAAATTTTTTATGCTTCCACTAACAGAGGCTCCTGGAGTAGTCAAATTCATAGAAACAGAAATTCAAATATTTGGTGGTTGTCAGGGGCTGGAAAATTATTGTTTAATGGTGAGGGAGTTTCAGTTTTGCAAGAAGAAGTTTTAGAGATGGGTTTGCACAACAGTGTGAATGTACTTAACACTACTGAATGGGTTACACTTAAAAAAAGGTTATGATGGGAATTTTTCTGTTATGTGGATTTCAGCCCAATTATGGGCTTCCCTGGTGGCTCAGTCGGTAAAGCAGCTACCTGCAATGTGGGAGATCCGGGTTCAATCCCTGGGTCGGGAAGATCCCCCGAGAAGGAAATGGCGACCCACTCCAGTACTCTTGCCTGCAAAATTCCACGGACTGGGGAGCCTGGTAGGCTACAGTCCATGGGGTCATGTAGAGCTGGACACGACTGAGCAACTTCACTTTCACTTCTATGGAACTTTAGAAAATTGTAAAACAGTATAGAATTGAAAGACTCTTTCATTCAATAAGGAATTTTAAAAATACATTTAACAAGGGATTCGTGGTAGAAGGGGGCTGGCAGCCGGTGCTCTCTGGAGACGATGAAGGATCTTCGGAGGGAGTGCATGTTCCTACCAGGTTGCCCGATGCCCATGCCCCACTCTCACAGCCTCCCGCTCCCCGAGCCTTGAGTCACCTGCTGTTTCCTGAAGGAAGGAAAGGTGACCGGTGATGAGATGCTCAGCCACGCTTTTTGCATCTCATTCCTGTCTCCCCTGGCATCTTACAGATTCCATCCCTCGCCCCCGCAGATCCCACGGCTTTCAGGAAATGAGAGAGATGCTTCCGCAGGAAGAGGCCAGGGTCCTTGATTCAAGTCAAGGCCACCAGGGAGCCCCCCACCCCTTCCCGGCGCCGCCCCAGCCCAGGCCTCACCTTGGCCTTGCGCTTGCTGTCATCCATGATCATCTTCCAGTCCGAGCCGTTGTTGCTGTACCCGATCTTGAATTTCCTCATGAACACCTTGTTCTCCCGGTGCTTGCCCCCCTGAATGATGACTCCCCGCACAATCTTCTCCTCCGCGAGGTCCACCTGCAGCCACTCGTTCACGTACGGGTGGGGGGCGGGGGGCAGTGCCCAGCCTGAGCGGCTGGTCACCAGGCGGATGTTTTCAGGCATCCAGTTCCTGTCCCCTTGATTGGACGCTGTGATCTGGGAGTCGGAAATAAGTCCCGACACCATGCCCAGCATTCCGGAGCAAGGATAATCTAGGCGGGGAACGGAATAGACAAACGTAACAGGATTTGAAGTCTCCATGCTTAGAAAGAGAATCCACCCTATTGAGTAAAGACATGGACTGTCCCCATTCGTGTACATTTGTAAATGCCTGGACCATCTGATATGAAACCAAAGTTCCCCCCTCCCTGCCCTCTTCTTTCTGCACTGCCCACCCTACACCCAACAGTCCAATTAAAAAATCTTCAATAGCAACAGTCATTTCATCCTTTCTGAGTTCTTCCAAGTGTAAAGTCAACCTACTGACAGTCCCTTTGGTATCCGGAAGTTATTCTTAGATCAAGTACAGCCCATTAACTGACTAGAGGTTCAGTTAATGGAGGGCTGGAATTGTGGAAATCAGTAATCCCAATACCAGCAAAGTTGCCAAAACAAAAACAAAAAGATGATGAGATGAAGAGAAACAGAGTGCTTGAGGCAGCTTGAAGAGGGAGGAGGGTCCCCCCACCCCAGGGTGTTGGGGGGAGCCTTTGAAATGAATGCTTAAGGAGAGGGCCCATTTCCCCCCCACCCCTGTTTCTAACTGCACCAGAACTTTGCAGTATCCCATCCTCACCTCAATGTCCCAAGTCCAAACAAGAACAGTCCTTTCCACTCAACACTGAATCCCTTTATCCAGCTCTTCACTTTAATGGGTGGAATCACCCATAAGCTAGTTCCTGCCTAGTTATCCTTGTCTTTCTTGATTTTGCATTTTCCATTCCTGTTCTGCTACCAAATCCTGTCATATTTTCATTTAAAAAAGTGTCCTCGATATGCCTTGCGACCTTCATTTCTTTTGGCATCATCTGGATCTAAGCACTCAGGCCGACATGCTGAATGATCTCCAGACTACCCTCTCAGACACCAGTTTTGAATCAACAACACCCATGTCACTTTTCATAACTTTGTTTTTGCAGTGTCATTCTCATGCTCAAAAATCTTCCATTGCTAAGGAAAATAAACCAAAGGACAGATATTGCATGACTCTCCTGAAATGAGGGGCCTGGAAGAGTCAACTCCGTAAACACAGAAAGTAGAATGGTGGTTGCCAGAAATGGGGCAGCGGAGAATGGAGAGTTAGTGTTTCATGGGCACAGAGTTTCAGGGGTACAGAGTTTGTTTGCGATAATGAAACGTTCTGAAGGTGGATTGTGGTGATGGCTGCACACTAATGTGACTCTTGAAGGCAATTAAATTGTAGACTTAAACATGGTTAGAATGGTAAACTATGTTATGTATATTTGACCACAATAATAAGAGCAAGATCTTTGAAAAATCTCCCTGGCTTTCCATCATTTATGGTATTCTATAAAACAGTCTCTCTCTGGCTTTCAACACCCTCATTTTGGCTTCACCCTATTTATCTAATTTTATTTCCTATTACTGATAGGAATCTATTTTTTTCCCATATACCATAGAGATAACTCTTATCATTGCCTTTGTTCAAAATGTTCCTGCTACCCGCTTATCCTCCTGTGGATGGAGGTAAGTTCTGCCCAAACATTCAAATCCAGCTTACTGCTGTTTCTGGAAATTTCTCAAGCGACTCTCGCCTTTATCCTGAACTCTCCGTTCTCAGAAATATGGCTACATGTACAGGAAGCAGCACAGAGCTTAGCATTAAGCTATTCTCTCCATGTTTTAAGATTGGGAATCGTGTCCATAATCAGATTGTAAATTCCTCCAAGACCATGAACAGCATTATCAGTTCAGTTCAGTTCAGTCGCTCAGTCGTGTCCGACTCTTTGCGACCCCATGAATCACAGCACGCCAGGCCTCCCTGTCCATCACCAACTCCCGGAGTTCACTCAAACTCATGTCCATCGAGTCGGTGATGCCATCCAGCCATCTCATTCTCTGTCATCCCCGTCTCCTTCCACCCCCAATCCCTCCTAGCATCAGACTCTTTTCCAGTGAGTCAACTCAGCATCATAGATCTTGCTAAACTCCTACAGTAGACCAAGGAGCTTCTGAGCAGAAGGGGAGTATCAATCACTGATTAATTGATTGGTGGCTTCATAACAAAATGTTGAACACTTCAGTTATTCTCTTTTCAAAATTGTACATCTCCATCCAAGACATGCCAGGAAGAAGAACTTACTCTTCTTTTTAACAACCCCGTTCTGCATAAATCAAAATTTAGCTGAAAATTTAACCATTGTAAATGAGAGGCATGTGTCTAATGCAATTAAGCCTTCTCCCTGTTATCAGCTGACCCTTGAGAATGAATTAGACACTTTCTGATTCAGACATTTTCTAAATCAGATGCTTACCTCCTGAGTTCTACAGTTCAGATCATGTCATTTCTTTACTTAAAAAGTCAGTGCCTGCTCATCTAGGAATTATGCACCTACTTAAACCTCGTGTGCCAGGTTTTTGGTACCATGGCCTTGCAAGTCTCTCCTCAGTGAAGGAGGACTCCCTCACCTCTGTGGTAGTGGTACTTGGAGGCTTCCTCTCATTCTCCCCTCCACTAAAGAATTTCCCATCACTTTGCCCTTCCCACTATCTTAAAATTTTGACCTGTTTTAAAATTTTATGTTATATATTCAATTTTTCTGATCTCTCCAACTAGACGTGGTTTTCCTTTTCTGGGACTCTTCCTAGCTCTCCACCTGCATGTCTCAGATATGTTGACCATATTCAGTCCCTTGGGTTGCTTGCTTGCTACCTGCCTCCCCAGATTTTAAGTTCTTTGAGGCTGTGAACCAAGTCATATTAAAAACTTTTCTATGAGTCCTTGTGCCCTGCTTTATCCGTGGTATTTGCTCCACAAATATTTGTTGAATGAATCAGCTTATTAACACAATAAAAGGCAGCTGCCATTCTCCCCAAGCACCCTTTCCTGTAATTCAGCCGCAGTATTTGCTTCAGGCTGGGGTCTGGAAACCAAGAATAAATTCAATGAGGATTATGAAAAGATTGACAAAAGCGATTTTACTGAGGGTCTATGAAATTATAGTGTTAAAAATAGAAGTCACATATTTGGTCACTGTGGTCACACCTGTCTGACTCAAAACTGACTTTTGTGAAGAAAATGTGTAGCTGGTAATCCATACCAGATGTTACCCTTTGGAGAAAAACAAAATTAACTTGAATACTGTAAGGCGAGAAGAAGCTTCACCAGGTGAATGTCCCTTCTCTAATGCAGAGCTGTGGGGGCACGGTCCTTGCATCCACAAGCCTCCTGATGCCAGCCTGCATCGGCCAACACCGCCATTCTGCAGTCAGATGGCCTCATCCAAGATCAAGGAAGAGGCACTCTGACTTTCCTTTGACTCAAAACCAGTGACTCAATTTTAGCCACGGTTAGGAGAAAGATTCCACTAACAATTCAATGTTTGAAGGAGATGCTAAGTTCTAGCTCTGTTCATCCACAGCAGGCTGGTTCAGGGTGCCTTGTTAAAGCCTGGCTCCATCTCACATCCTTTGGAAACAGTGTTGCCAGATTTAGTGAACAAATAATCTAAAACAGCAACACCAGAAACCCAGGGTGCCAAACTAAATTCAAATTTCAAATGACAACAAATAATTTTTCAGTATGGTGGTGGTGGTGGATTAGCCGCCACTGCTGCTGCTAAGTCACTTCAGTCGTGTCCGACTCTGTGTGACCCCATAGACGGCCTCCTACCAGGCTCCCCCGTCCCTGGGATTCTCCAGGCAAGAACACTGGAGTGAGTTGCCATTTCCTTCTCCAGGGTATCTTCCCAACCCAGGGATTGAACTCACATCTCCAGCATTGCAGGTGGATTCCTTATGGCTGAACTTCCACTTGGAAGCCAGTTTGTCCCAAATACTGAATGGGGAGCATACTTACACTAAAAAATTCTCTGTCATTTATCTGCATTAAAGTAAACTGGACATTCTGCATTTCACTTGGCAACCTTGTTTAGAAACCTTAAAATCAATCTTAGATGGGAGGGGGAAGTGAGTTCTATGATGGGGAATTGGGTGGTTCTTTTCTTTTTGAATTGAAACACAATTGATGTACATTACATGAGTTTCAGGTGTACTCTGCAGTGAGTTGATATTTGCATATATTATGAGATGATTACCACTGTAAGTCTAGTAACCATCTGTCCCCATACAATGTTTTTACAATACTATTGACCATACTCTTTATCCTGTACAGTACATCCCTGTGGCCTTATCTGGAAGTTTGTACCACTTAATTCTCTTCACCAGTTTCACACACTCCTACCTCCTTTCCCCTCTGGAAATGGTTATTTTCATTCATATTATTTTACAATAAAATCTCTGAGATTTAATGGGAAAACAGAAATACTGGTAAATCAAATACTTAGTTAACTGGTTTTCAAGGAATGAGAAGACAATGACTGCATTTGATGGGTGAACCTTAATAAGCATAATTTAATCTTCCCTGATGACTCAGAAGGTACCTATGGATGGATGTTGCAGGGCTCAAGATCATCCTTGCAAACTCTGCTCGACACAGGCACACACTGACCTGTGCAGAAGCCCCAGTTAATTAACTTCTGGTAAACGAAAAAGCCCACATGGTCTGCAGTGTATTCTCAGACAGCAAGGGCATCTTCACCAGTTTCTCTTCCAAAAGCATGAAGTCTGCCTTGTCAAAATAATGCAAATGCTCCTCTGTCAGTTGCCTACAAAGCAGGATGACTTGCTCCAATTCTGTCCTTATCTCTCTATATGGTGACCCATTGTCGTACACTCTGGTTATTACAGGATTGCTATGTTTCTAGCAAATAATTTCTGAACAGAAAAACTTCTTTAGACCTTGGGAGCTCTGGAGACTTTCAAGTGATATATTCTCATGGTAACTTTTAATTTAATGTGTGTTTTTTTTTTTTTTTTTAAATCCAGATTGAGTTGGGGCTTGCCTACTCTAGAGGAGAGGGTCAAATTTTGCAATCCAGTCACTGGTTTGTAGGAAAACATGAATAAAGCTGTACTTCATTAATTTGCTCATTCGCTCATAAAAAAAAAAAAAAAATAAGTGTGTCCAGAGTATTATGTTCCAGGCACACAGGACACAATGGAAAAGAAGACAAACACGACCCCTGCTTTCATGGAGCTTCCAGACCCACAGGAACCCTGCAGTCTCGTGCTTTTTTCTATCAGTCTTCACTGAGGGGACCATGATCTCTAAAAGATGAAAATTATCTCCTCTGGTAACACTGAGCAAACAGTGATATCATTGTCTCATTAGAGGTTCTGTTTGCTGGGGCCTGTTGCAGGTTCAACTGACTGAGCACCACACACTGTTTAATATACCAGGTACTGTTTAGTGAGTACTTACTCTAAACCAAGTGTTATACGCATCCTTTCGCTTAATCTTATTACAGCTGAATTAAGTTAATCTTAGTGAGCAGGAGATGGAGACCAGAGGGACCGTGGGTCTTGTCCATGGTCATTCAGTCACTAAGTGGACAGCCTAGCGTGAAGCTTGGATAAGTCTATACACCTTCTCTTTGTGTGACCATCGTTATGACAGGCTGGCCTCTCTAAAAACCTGCCTTGATCAGTTATTCGGAGGTTGTAGTTGTCTTGAGAGAAAGTATCCAAAACACATTAGGGGTCATGATTAAGAGAGTGGCAGTATGTAATTTGAAAAAAAAAAAAAGAGCTACTTAAAATAACTGTAAAACAGAACAAATCAGATGTGAAAATATTAAAACGTGGTATTTCAGACATCTGGGCTGTGCTAAGTCACTCAGTCACGTCCAACTCTTTGTGACCCCATGGACTGTAGCTCACCAACCTTCTCTGTCCATGGGGATTCTCCAGGCAAGAATATTGGAGTGAGTTGCCATACCCTCCTCCAGGGCATCTTCCCAACCCAAGGATTGAACTCAGGTCTCCCACATTGCAAGCAGATTCTTTAACGTCTGAATCAACAGGGAAGCCCATGAATACTGGAGTGGGTAACCTATCCATTCTCCAGGGGATCTTCCTGACCCAGGAATTGAACCAGGGTCTCCTGCATTGCAGACAGATTCCTTACCAGCCGAGCTACCAGGGAAGCCCTATAGACATCTATGTTTGCTTAAAAGGCCATTTGACTTTTTAAAAATCCAATAAATAGTTTCCCTTGTTTATATATAAAGACTCATGCTCCTAGAATTATCTCTCATGCAAATCCTTGTGAAAATGAGAAAGAGCAATTCAGGCTTAAACAAGTATTTTATTTAATTAAAAGGAGAGCTAGAAATTCAGAATTCACACTAATGCATTTATGAAGTTTACCTTTTTTTTTGGTACAGTGACATGAGGTGGGAGGAATGGGACAGGAATGGGACAGAAATTTCCACCCTGCCCTCAAATGACCTTGTTTCTATGAATTTACAAGTAGTCGCTTACATTTGTAATGCCCTGAAAATGACCTAGAACCTTCTCTTCTGTATCTGCTGATCAAGAATAAAGCCAAGGTTATATCTAACCCTACACTGCCCCTTTTCTCCCTCCAAACCTCTCTCCACCCAATGCCTGCCTCCAAGGCCTTGAACTTTCTAAATATTTAGATTCTAAAACAATAAACAAGTCTGTCTCTAAGATGGAAATAAAATTTGGGTAAGAGATCAAATGTCAGTTTTTACTTTCCAAAATGGGCTGTACTGTAAACAAAAGCATTTTTTTTTTCCTCCTTAGTTCAGTTCAGTTCAGTTCAGTTGCTCAATTGTGTCCGACTCTCTGTGACCCCATGAATCACAGCACGCCAGGCCTCCCTGTCCATCACCAACTCCCGGAGTTCACCCAAACTCATGTCCATAGAGTCGGTGATGCCATCCAGCCATCTCATTCTCTGTCATCCCCTTCTCCTCCCGCCCCCCAATCTTTCCCAGCATCAGAGTCTTTTCCAGTGAGTCAACTCGACTTCTTCAAATTGCTTGTAATTTCATGGAAAATTGCCCAGGTGATTTTTTTTTTTCCCTTCAGAAGTCAGTACTTTCCTTCTCTAAAAATAATTGTCCTAAAGAGGATAAAAATAAAAACAATAGTGTTGGCGTTCATGGAATGAGACATTAAATGCTCTCAATATGTATACTGACATCACATGACAGATATTTGACAGACTTTAAATGTTGTTCACTTTTAATTACTTTGTAGTGAATCAGTTACTGATTCTGTGTTTGAAGTTTTTTTGCATTCGATGGAGGTTACACTACTTTTTTTAATGAAAAATTTGTAGTTTACTTACATGGAAAGCTATTTGAGATGTGACTGCTGTTTACTTCAGAAGACAGAGTGGATGTACAGGAAGAGTAAGAGCAGTTCTGGTTGCCATAGAAACACAGTGAGACTAACTGGATCCTTCTTCTACTTCCTGCTCTGTCCTGACCTGCCTACCTTTTCAGCCACTTAATCGCCCAGTACCTCATCTTCACCTCTCAAGTGGATATAATCCACCTACTTCTTCCAAATTTAAAAGAGACTCTTAAAGTCCTATTAACGTCAGAAGAAACAAACTCCAAAACAAGAAATATTGACAGATCGATTTCTAATATTGATGTCAGTATATGCATTCAATGAAAGATAGACATGTATTGAGCCAAAACCTAAGAGAAAGTTGTCAGGGCAGTTAGTGAGTAAAAGGAGAATAAATTAACTCCATAAATTAAACTCCTCCTGAACTGTCGCTAATGAGGTCAGCTTCAAGATTAAAAAGACGTGTATACACTACCATGTATAAAAACAGATAGCTAGTGGGAAGCGGCTGCACAGTACAGGGAGCTCAGCTCAGTGCTCTGTGATGGCCTACAGGGCGGGATGGGGGTAGGTGAGAAGGAGGGTCAGGTGGGAGGGGATATATGTATACATATAGCTGATTAACTTTGTTGTAGCAGAAACTAATACAACACTGTAAAGCAATTATACTCCAATAAAAAAAGACAAAGCAGGTGAAGAACATTTCAAGCAACAGTTATTTATTGTAAACCTACTAAGTAACAGTCAGTATGGAGTAACCAGGAGATGGAGGATGAAAGGGAAGGTATTGGTCTTCCTGGAACCTGCCTAGAGGAAAGACACCCCTTGTAAATACCTACCACATGCCAGCCTGTGTAAGCGCTTCATATTCATAAGCTAATTCACTATCACAACAACCCTGAGTGGTGTACACCATGATGCCTGTTTTCCAGGTGAGATAACTACAGCTTTGAAAGGTAGTAAACGGCCCCAAGAAATCAGCTGGAGAGTAAGTAGTACAAGTAGGATTTGAACTCACTTTTGTCTAAATCCAAAGCATATGCTCTTAATTATCAAATGAAAATGACCAACCCCATTTATATCAAACTACTCTCCCTATGTTTAAAAGTTGACATAGATTAAAAACCAGGTGATCTTCCATCTTACCTGTTATCTTGCAGCCATAGACTTCAAATCTCATAGAGATGCCAGTTTCCCAGGTCACAGGTTTGATTCGAACAAATCGAGTGATCAGGGGTTTGGGAAAAACTCCAATCACGACATCTGTGGGGTTGGTGTTTCCCTGAAAGATCTAGATGGAAAGAGAAAGGGCCCTTTAATAACAGACATTTCAGATTAAAGACAAATGCAAAAATATGTTTTCACAAGTGCCTGTCAAATTGTTTACAATCTCTTCATTGTTTACCATGGTTGAGGTGGTGTTAATAACTTGTCATGTTATTTTTCCAAATGATGGCAATCAGATAATAATTATGTCTAAAATAGAATGTTGTCCTAATCATCTATTCAGTTTTCCGAGAGGATTTTTGTTTTTTATTTGCTAAGTTGTGTCCGAGTCTTTGCAACCCCATGGACTGTAGCCCACCAGGCTCCTCTGTTCATTGGGATTTCCCAGGCAAGAATACTGGAATGGGTAGCCATTTGCTTTTCCAGGGGATCTTCCTGACTCAGGGATTGAACCCACATCTCCTGCATTGAAGGTGGATTCTTTACCGCTGAGCCACCAGGGAAAGCATATAAAATGTTGTCCTAATCAATTTTCTGAGAGGATGGAGCCTCTAAAACTATTATTACAAAGATAGCATTTGTTAAAGAATACATGCAGTTATCTAAAAAAGTGGGGAAATGATTAACATTATCAAAAGAACTTACAGAATACGGTGGACATTTCATGGGAACTTTCACTGTTTTACTTTCCCAGGAATTTCCCAAAGGAGTGCTTTTTGAGTTCAATGTAGGATCTGGCTATTTGAAAATTCTAGGTTATGTTCAGCCCTAGGTCAAGGAGCTTCCTCGCTTTGAACTCCATTTCTTGATGGAAGAGCTTATCCCTGACATTAATGAATGACTCTAATTTTTTTTGGGGGGGGGTTGGTAAAATTATGTGTCAGTGGTCAAGATCAAAACTGAGTTATACGTAATATGCAATGGAGAATCAGTTTTCCCAGGGCTTCTGTTTCTCGTTTTAAAAATGAGTCATTTTCTTCTAAGAAAGATGAGGCATGTAGCTGCAGTGTAATGAGGGCCAGTCACGAACTGGTTTCCCACAAGTATCCGTGGGGGCCACTCAGCCTGGGCAGGATGCCACGCAGTGTCCTCTGGCGACATCTCTGAGGAGCCGGGGGCTGTCTGCCACGGGGAACCCTCTGCCACTCGACCTGTCTCAGGTGGGACTGAAAGCCTCCTCGTCCCTGGATTTTACCCCAGCTTACAGTGGAGACAGCTGTGTAAAAAGCACCGTGTCTCAGACACAGGCCTTGTGTAGCAAGCGCACCACGGGGGCCATCAGAGGCGAGAGACCCCCTGGTGAGTCTGCGGAGGAGGACCACCATCCCCCGGGGGAAAGGAGCTTATGGGTCGGGCTGAAGTTCTTACTGCATTTAGCCTAAGAGCCCTGCTCCATGGGAGGCGGTCAACCGTTTTACTAAGTTGGATGTTAGCCGGATCCCTCTCTGGAGACGATGTAGTGTCGGAATTTATCCCAGCCTGTGATGGCCTTCATTTATTTACTTTTATAAACGAATATTTATTTACTTAGTACTTCTGGCTGTGCTGGGTCTTCGTTGCTGTGTGGGCTTTCCTCTAGTTGCCGCTCGAGGGCTACTCCTGGCGGTGGCTTCTCCTGTTTTGGAGCACCGGCTCTGGGGCCCAGGGGCGTCAGTAACTGCAGTGTGTGGGCTCAGTAGTTGTGGCGCCTGGGCTTAGTTGCTCCATGGCATGTGGGATCTTAGTTCCCTGATCAGGGATTGAGCCAATGTCCCCTGCATTGGAAGGTGGATTCTTAACCACTGAACCACCAGGGAAGCCCTGTGATGGCCTTCAGACTTCTGTCCTACTTCAGCAAATCTCTCTGGGCAGCAATCTGTGTGACTGCGTTTTTGTGTCCTGATGAATAACGGGGACCTGCCTGAAGGGGCAGAGTTTCCCAAGCGAGTGTTTCAGGGCCAGGGGGGTCCACTTCAGGGAGGGGCCACAGGCTGGCTTACCCCGAGGACATTTTATGTTTCCTGAAAACCAGGTGAGAACACACACGCCACCAACAGAAAAAAGCTGCTGGATCTGCTGGTCAAAGGCCACTGTTGCTGATGTACGTATGGCCAGCTCTTCCCAAGGAAAGGAGGGGAAGGGGCATGCCGAAAGACCCCAAAGTACAGACCAAGGCAACAAGAGCTGGACTCCGGGTGGACGTGGGGATTTCATTCAGGTTCAATGAAAGGGCTCAGACACACACCCGGTCTTTCCTGACCTTTTATTCTTTTCGTCTCCTATTCTAGAACCCTCTGTGTGCCAAGGTGACACTGATTGTGAGCTGTGTCCATGTCAGACACCCCCACGGCCCCGGTGTGCTCTCCACACCCACACGTGGACAACTGTGGGCCATGGCTGAGGAGGGGTCTTGGCTAAAGAGCGCTCACTGGTTAAAGAGAAGGCCTGAAGGCTGAGTCAGCCCTCCCCACTCTCTCGGGTTCTTCTGTTTGTTGGTGTGTCCTTGGCATTAGTGTTTTTTCATTTGTTTGAAACTAAAGCAGGCCTTCAAAAAAATGACTCCAAAACAAAAACAAGCCATGACACTCAGGGTCAAAATTTACTCAGAGGATCTGCACCAATAGTGACTGTGAGGATTTTTTCCTCCATCTTGCTCCATGTCCTCTAGGGCAGGACAGTGGCCTTGAGCTGGCCAGTCCACAGAACTTTCCTCCCACAGATGGCTGCATCTCTATGGCTGCGGCCTTCCTGCCTGCCCTAAGTGAGACCTGCAGCTTTGCAGCTAGTCAAAGGATAGATTTTTCTTTCTTTCTTTTTTTTGGGCATGTGGGATCTTATTTCCCCAACCAGGGATCGAACCTGTGCCCTCTGCATTGGAAGCTCGGAGTCTTAACCACTAGACCACCAGGGAAGTCCCTCAAAGGGTATTAATAGCCCTCTCACTTCACACCAAGGAGGCCTTTCTCAGTTCAGACCCAGAAGGAGACATTTAAGCCCATACATGCTCCAAAGAGAGACAAGGACATGTTAATTGGTCTCTTCTGGAACCCAGAATTCCAAATTACCTGGATCTTTGCTACCGTTCTCATCAATTCTGCATGTTTCACTCAGCCTCCAGGGCGAGCTTTTAATTTTGGGGAAACGGCAAGCACGAGCTCTCAGTAATCTCTTGATTAGTAATTCAGAGCAAGCGTAACTTCAAATAAACAGCAGGCTGAGAAAAACAGCTCCAAATAATTCAGGACAGAGCGCCTGGGGGACAGGGCACGGTGTGGCCTCCTCAACAAAAAGCAGTGAGAAGGTGGCGTGTCGTTCGTGGGATCTGAGAGAACACCTTTAGTTCTGTTCATTTGCGCAGAAGCAGCCAAATACACTTGTAAATTAGTTTGTGAGGCGCAGAGGGTAGATGAAAAGGAGTCTTCTAAAACCCAGCCCATTACAGAGAGGAAGAAAGAATTAATCTATGAAAGAGAATGAGGAAACAGGGAGAAAGACAAAACAAAACAACTCCAAGGGTTCTAAGGGGACGGTGTTTATCCTATGCATAGCCCACGTCCCCGTGGGAGGTTTAAAGCGATTCTTGAGTCTGACTTAATTTGGCTGGTATTGACTTTTCTTGGAAACATCCGTATAATTTCCTTTTGGCTTCTGGATCTGGGAACATGAGACCCCTTGGTCAGATTTAAACTTCTAATTGCACTTTTCATTTTAAATCAATTCAAAAATAAGCCAGGCCAGACAGCAAGCTCCCAAACAAACAAGTAAAAATTGATCATCCATTTCAAAGACTGAATTAGTGGAAGAGGAGGCAGACAAACTTACAACAGGTTTATTTCCTTCTTTAATGGTGATCCAGTCTTCCCCATTGGAGCTAATGTCTATTCTGTAAGTTTTGACGTAGTATTTCTTCCTGGTTTCTTTTGAAATGGCTCCCTGCGTCCCGACAGCAGTGACAAAGCGCAGAAGGCCCAGGTCTACCTACAAGACAATACAAGCCTGATCAGTTGCCCATCCTGATACCTCTGTAACGTGGAGCATCTTTTCCTGCAGGTATCATGATGTAGTCTTTCTCCACCTGGGGTCAATAGACTCCAATTCCATCAGTATCAAATCCCCAAGAAAGTCTCCGATATGGTAAGACAGCCACTGCCCTAGCTGGCAACCGCCAGGAAGAGAACTTTCTCATCCTTGCAACCAGCAACCAAGATTGCTTGATCCGTGGAACAAAAGAGAAAACCAGGTCCAATATCATATGACTGTATTTTCTAAGAGATTAATGATACTTTCGAAAAACAGCACGTTAATAAATGTCATTTTACAAACAGAAAACCAAGACAAACAACATAAGCTCCCCTCCTGGTTATGGAGACGCCTGGACTAGAACTGGAGTCTAACACGATCCCGTTTCCCGTTGCTCTGCAGCAACCTTCCTCCTTCTAAATAGGATGCGGAATGGAACCATCCTGACTCTGAAAACACTTGTGCGTGCTGTGCTTTGGGAAACGGGCCATAGATTTGTAATCTGGAATGGCCAGATTGTATTTCTGTATAACACAGAGATTTAAAGAAACGAAGCACAAATATTTGGTAAAATATTTCATAATGTTCACAAAAAGTAATTGCATGTTACGACTGATTAACACTAACAAGATATTTCAACAGTATATTCAGTAGTAAGAGGTTGTTTCCCCTGAAAATGGCGACAAAAACAAAAACAACCCCCCCAAACCCTAAACATACCCCCTTCCCCAACTGTAACTTCTGTATCCTTCTTTCCAGTTGCTACATGACAACCCATTTCTCAGGAAACAATATTTCAATTAACCCTTCAGTGCCCATGGGCCATAAACAACTAAAAATTTCCATTTTATGTACAACCTGTCTCCTGAAGAATGGCTATTGTCTTCCCCAAATTGCTTTTTCCTGAAGGCTCTTGGAGCAGTTAAATCAACATGTTGCCAATTCCTTCAAAACTGAACCAAGACCAAAAACAGCAACAGCCCCTCCACAGAGAAGCCAACTTGAACGCACACAATTCAACAATAGGAGATTTCATCTAAAAAGGAAGGGGATACTATTCAGTGTAAAACAATCTTTATTTCATTATCCTGATTTTAAAGATGTAAAGTCCAGGCTTGAAATGCTTTCACCAGATTTAAAAGAAAAAAGGAGCAACCTTTAATAGAAATACATATTTTGAGATGATAATGGTAGATATGATCTAAATCTTAATATAACAAATAAGTACTTATCCAACATATTTTTATTAAGTGCCTATACTTGATAACTGAAATTTGCATTTTTTCAAAAGTGAACTCTAATACTTTGTATGAATTTGTGTACACATTCCAGAAAGGGAGGCAGCCCCCATTTACCACATTTAGCCAATAAAAATACAAGATATTCAGTGAAATCTGAATTTCAGATGAACAGCAAATGTTTTTAAAATAAATACAGCCCATGCAGTATTTGGGACATTCTAACAACAGGTTCATTGCTTACTTGAAGTTCAAATTTTACTGGGTGTTCTTTTTTGGATGTGATCTGGCAACCCTAAATCTAATTCTGTTCTAAACAAAAAATCAGATGATCTTAGGTTGCTGCAAAAACTCACTGATTTCTTAATGCTGCAACTTGAAAGTTAATGGCTACTCTAGACATGGCTGCACTGAACAATTTCAACTGTTTTCAAATGCTCTCAGAACACTTAGGGCTTTATTAACTGTCCACTGAGTCATGCCCTCATGCCCAATACCCAATCCACTTCAACCCGAAGAGCCCTTAAAACCTTGACTTTCAAGGGAGCGCGAAGCAGAGCTGTGCAAATAAACTCAGTCAAACCTACAGATGGTTCTTTGGTTTGGAAAAGATTAACTTCCCGAGAGTGCATATGCAGCTTAGGCTGATTAGAAAGAGCTCTAGAACTTCATGCTCTAGTTGTCTTTTTCCTATTTTTAAAATTTTGTTCTTAGGATAAGAAGTTAACTGGTGGTCAACTAGAAGAATCCTAGCACTAGAAACAACCCACTTTAAAGGAAGGATCTATTGACTGGAATTAACCAGATGCCTAATGCAAGAAATATCCAAAGTCCCAAATTGAAAGGCCCCAAAGCATGTGCATGAATCACTCATAAAGAAGAAAAGATATTTTTTTAACAACAATGAAATGCATTCACAACCTCCCCTCATAATTGCATGAGGTTTCCTGCTATGCTTTCAAACTCTGAAGATTCTCTTACTTACTGCACTGGGATACTTGAAATTTCATTTCATTTTTCTTTCTAACATTACTGCCACTGGGTTTAGAAAGGATGAATGACAACCAAATAATTATAGCTGGGACTTGAACCATTGCAATTAAAACTGAAAGGAACCCAGAACTCTAACAAGACACAGCCCAGTACTGGAAATTCTCACTTGCAACACCATGCTGCTGCTGCTGCTGTCACTTCAGTCGTGTCCGACTCTGTGTGACCCCATAGACGGCCTCCTACCAGGTTCCCCCGTCCCTGGGATTTTCCAGGCAAGAACACTGGAGTGGGTTGCCATTTCCTTCTCCAATGCATGCAAGTGAACAGTGAAAGTGAAGTCGCTCAGTCGTGTCCGACTCTTAGCGACCTCATGGACTGTAGCCTGTCAGGCTCCTCCATCCATGGGATTTTCCAGGCAAGAGTACTGGAGTGGGGTGCCAATACCATGAGCTTCTCTTAAATCCTTTTTCCCTGGGGACCTTTGTGGAATGTCCTAAAAGTGACTGTCAGTGCCTGAGAGAGTTTGGGAGGAGATAGATAACTATCAGTCTCAGAAGCACCGCTGCTCACTCTGCAGGTATCTGTAGGGAGACCCAGAACGACTTACTGGGTATTTACACCTTTCTCGGGATTGAAGCCATCTTTGCTAATCATGACATTGCTTTGATGTACCTTTTTATTTTTTATGGGCTTCCCTAGTGGCTCAAAGGATAAAGCGTCTGCATGCATTGTGGGAGACCTGGGTTTGATCCCCAGGTAGGGAAGTTCCCCTGGAGAAGGAAATGGCAACCCACTCCAGTACTCTTGCCTACCTTTCTCAGGGTTGAAACCATCTCTGCTAATCATGACGTTGCTGTGATCTACCTTTTTATTTTTTATGGCTGTGCTGCAGTATGATGTGTGATGGTAGTTCCCTGACCAGGGATTGAACCTGCACCCTCTGCATTGGAAGCATGGCGCCTTAACCATTAGACCACCAGGGAAGTTTGAGATTTACCTTTTCAGTCTCACCTGCTACATCCACCTCCCTTCAATGTATCTTCCAGCCACATCAAGTATTTGTTCTTCCTAAAAGATATGCTTTTTCTGCCTTTGTACCTTCACACATAAAGTTTTCTTGACTTAAACGGACATTTCCTCTTTTCTTTGACCACACATGATTGTTTCCTTTTTTTGGCCTGGTGGGCAGAATAAGTCATTTCTAACCTCAGGATGTTTAGTGCAATGCTCAGTTCTCCATATCTCAAGTCAATATATTGTGTTTTTCCTATACTTGCATCCAGACCTTTAAGATTTCTTTTAAGGAGTATCTGTTTTTCTATCTAGAAAAGTGACAGATGTTTATTAAAAATTCCTAAGATACAGAAGAGACTAAAGAAGAAATTGCAACCTCCATAAGACCACCGATAGGGAATAAGCACTGAAAGTAGTCTTCCAGAGTTTTTTTTTTCCTTATGCAAAATATATGTGACTGTTGTATATATGTTTTATTATTTTGGGGTTGGTCAAAACATCCGTTCAGGTTTTTAACCCGAAAAAACTTTTTGGTCATCCCAATACAAGGTCATATTACCTCTACATTTGATAACCTGCTTTTTGTTTAGTTTTATGGATATATTTCTATGGCAAAAATATTTTTCTATACCATCAGTTTCAATGGCTTCATGGTATTCTAGAGTCTGGTTGTAGAATCATCTGTTTAATCAGTATGTTGCCTGTGAACATTTCTACTCCCCTTGATTGATATTTATCCAGTGAACACTTAGTATCAATATTCCACTAAGTTCTGTATTAAGTGATGAAGATACAAAGAGAAGCAAGAATGGGAGACACAAACAAGATTATAGGATGGGCCAGTGCATGGAGGAAGGGAGCTAGGGAGTTGGAGATATCTCAAAGTTGACTTCCATGTCTAAGACACCTACTGAAGGATGAATGGTAGTTACAAGTGGACAAAAAAGGGAGAGAATATTCTAGAGAAAAGGAGGAATGGGAAGAGCAGAGGCAAGGGGAAGGAAATGAATGAATGAAATAACATCACTAACAACCTAGCATGTTTCTCATCCCTATAGGTATTATTTGTTAAGAAATGGATTGATCTCTAAAGAGATTGTTCTCTGCTCATTTGGAAGCCAAAATAAGCAGTTGTCATGAACACTACTCAAAATCTGGCCATACTCTTGGTGGGTTAGCTTTCTGAATTCTGATGAGCTCTCCCCAACCTCACAGTCTAACAGACAAGATTGGCAACCCAAGACAGGCAGCTGAAAAGACAAAGACACAACCCCCAGAAGTTCTATACAATGGTAACCCTCTGTGTTTTGGAGGGTTCATCGTCCTAAACAATATTTCCTTTCTTTCTGTAAAAATTTAGACATGCAATTACCATAATTAACCTGCTTTCCCTAAATCCAGTCAGCCCTGTTCCCATCACCGTTTTCTTATTTTAAAAGAATACCATTGTTTCACAGCTGCTTTATTTTTAATTGGAAGATGGGTGTGATTTCACATCTAAGTTTGATGTACTTCTGTTTAACATGAAGGGTGATGTTGAGGGGATGTGATGATGGGGGGTGTAGCAAAAGCTGCACATCAAATGCCTTCACTAGAATCGTGGAAAGTCTCACTCCGTGTGTGTGTGACAAACACAAACATCTGGTATTTATCTGATGGTCTGGAGGCGAGTTGACAGAAGTTTCCCAAACTCCTTTGGAGTTCGAGTGGCCACTCTCTGAGTTAGCTTATCACCATTAGCAGAAGTGACCCGGTATGACATCCTGTTTCCAATATAAATATAAAAGTCTAACACAGACAGGAGAATGTCTGCACCCACATCTCCTTTTCACTGTGCTCCCCATGCAAAGAGAAGACACAGCTAGACACAGTGGAGGAAATTCAAAATTCCCCCTTTTATTCTGGGTGGGGAGAAGTGAACTAGTAAAAGAAAAGAGCCATCCTCATCCCCTTCCGGGGGCGGGGGATGGTGTCCTACAGCTCCTGCAGATGAACTCCCCATCCTAACGCCCTCTTCCTTGTAAGATGTCTGCAGGTATTAACCCACATGCACTTTATGGCCATAGCATTGTCTTAGTAATGACAGGAAACACATTCCCCAGATAAAAAGAAGTCAGGAGAGAGACACATTTTACTGGAATCACTTGAGGACAGAGGGCACGTTTTTAGCATTGTGCAGTAAATCATCATGCAAACCTCTGCAAACTGCTGGTCAAACACCAGCATGCAGCCTCCCAGCCATGCAACAAATATCGTTGCTTCCTACAATAATACATAACTAGCTACGGGTAACATCAGAATGTGGAAAGCCTCATTTCTAAAATGAAAATCTGTCTTGCTCAATAAAATACTGTCCCTTGCACGAGCATTGGCAACGGAGTGTTTCCCGGTGTTTAACATTCCCAAGACAGGTCGGTACGAGAGCCTGAAAAAATAAAAGACAAAGAATGGAAGTCTGGTTAAAAACAGGAAAAATACTTTTTTTGATGGGGGGAGGTGGAGTGTGTTGGGTTCTTTTTAGAGCATCTCCGATGACCCAAAGAGCTGTTTAATTCATCACTAGACACTACAAGCTAAAGAAAATATTTTTTAAGCAATTGTCTCATTTCCTCAGATAACACACATGCTTTCTGATAATGCTTGAGCATTTGAACATGGATTCTGTTCCAGGATCTTGGAGCTTAATTCACAGCACCTGATCACCATGTTCCTTGACTTGGGACCTTGGACTTTTTACAGTTATGAATAGGAATACAGTTGTTTCACAGTTGGTGACACGATTCTCTCTTTATGTATTTTTTTCACGATTACCGTGTTACATAGGAAAAAAACACTGATGACTAAAATTACCATTATTAATGGAAAATTCACAGGGCAACTCTTCTGTGTCAGGCAGCTTTGTCCTCTGTCCTCAGTTGCTTCAGTCATGTTCGACTCTTTGCAACCGCATGGACTGTAGCCTGCCAGGCTCTTCTGTCCATGGGATTCTCCAGGCAAGAATACTGCAGTGGGTTGCCATGCCCTCCTCCAGGGGATCTTCCCAACCCCAGGTCTCCTGCATCTTCTGCATCGCAGGCGGTTTCTTTACTGCTGAGCTACTGGGGAAGCCTGTCAGGCATCTTATTAAGAGTTAAACTTAGATACATTATCTCTTCAGTTCTCAACAGTCATACAAGGAAAAGGTTTTGTGGACAAAGGAACTGAGAAACAAAGTATATGAGTCCCTTGTTCAGAGTCACACACATATTAGACACTGATCCAGATAAATCTCTCACTCCCAATCAGATTGGTGGCCCATGTACTTGTCACCACCACAGCCATGCTCTGCCTCAGTTCCTGTCTTCAAAACCACAATTATCAAGTTAATTTAGAATTTCTTAGTAAACAAAAATTAAATCTTGTATTCTTTCTGCAAATTCAATATTTTTGCATAATTATGGAGAATCTAAAACCATTTATGATTACTTTGACTCCATCGAACATTTACCTTGACTACTGGAAAGCAAAATTTTGCAAATGACTCACTTATGCTGTTGAAAAACAAGATGGTGGTGATGGATCATTTTCAGTAAAAGATAATGAGAAAACATTTTAAAATTCTGGTAAAGAATACAAATATCCAAGAGCAAGAAAAGTGTAATACAGGAAGAAGCTCACCGATTTTCTTTTCTCATCTTAATTGCTTGAATTAATTTTTTTTTCCAGAAAGGAAAGCATTTTGCTGGGTGGAAACAAACTACCGGTTGCAACAAAACCAGTGTTGGTAGGAAAACAATCCTGGGTGAGTGGACAGATGAATTTTCCTCTCCAAAGACTTGAGTCAACCAGCTAGAATAACACTAGATAAAGCTGCACAGCTCAGATGCAGCCTAAAGTCTGGCTTCCCTGATACTACTGTGCATACTGCAAAAGAACAACAAGGAAAGGGCAAAAGAAATGAAGTCCCCAAACAAGGGCTCACCTCCATCTCCTTTGCCTGATAAAAGAGATCATACTGTTGGGTGCTCCACTGCCTGTGTATGCTGGCATATCCTTTCATTCTCACATATATATATATATATATATATATATTTTTTTCTTTCCAGAAACCAGAAGCAATGAATTAAAAAATAAATATTTGGGGGGACTTCCCTGGCAGTCCAGTGGTTAAGACACTTTTCTTACACTGTAGGGGGCATGGGTGCAATCCCTGGTCGGGGAACTAAGATCTTACATGCCATGTGATGCAGCCAAAACACAGAAAAAAAATAAAGACGTAAAAAAGAAAATTTGAATTCTGATATGTACTTGGAACTGGAGCTCCATCTGGTTCTGTTTGAAGAGTAAGAGCTGCCGTAGCTGTTAGAACTGACAAGGGGCATGGTAGGAAGAAAGGAAAGGGACTTGATATGCAGGTTAATACTCCAGGGTCCCCACTAGAGACATTTCTAGAACCCAGCTACTCAAATCACTCCCACATGGAAACCAGGAGGATGCTGCTCTGGGAGGGGACAGCCAGGCGGGTCCACATCTCCTCAGAGTGTCAGATACAGCATTTCAAAGATCTTGAGGAGAGCAGAGCACAGGACTATGGCACCCATGCCTGAACATGCTCAGCTTCACGGATGACACATATTTAAGACAAATATCGGAGGTGTGTGTCTTCACACACTCCTTGCAAAATCTGAGGGTTCTTTTCCCCCTTCTATACTCTCTAGAACAGACATAATTGTGTTCAGAAAAATCAGACAAGTCTTCCATTAGAATTCCTCAGTTACTCACCAAGTCTGCAAAATCTGGGTGTCAGGAAGCATATATTTTGATAACAAAGGAGCCGAGAATGAGATTGTATGAACTCATTGTTCACTAGACCTTAGGATACAAGTGATCAGCATCAAAGACAATTGGAAACTGCTACGCAGAGTTAAGGAGAAAGGCTGATTGAATGTCTAGACTTTGGGAAAGATTGTTTCATATTTCTTAGACAAACACCATCCCAAGAACTCTGTTTATCCTTAAAGTGAAGAAGATTCCTTACTGCAGCACCACGCTCACTTTCAGATGGGGACCTCGGAAACTTTTAGTAGATTGGTCAAGACGACTCTTAGATTGTGCCCTCTTCCAACTTAGATATTTAGGAGTTGCTGCTGGATGGTAAAAGATTCAAGGGCTTAATATTTTTAATTAACATTTTTTGAGTGCTTATTTGTAAGTTACATTAAATGGAAACCCTGAGCCTAATCCTTTGATCTGGAAAGAGGATAAACACTCAGAACGAAACAAATGTAATCCCTAGAAACTTGGTTAGGAATTTAACCTACAAACTGTATAGCAAAAACTGCTTAACAGAAATGTCTTAAGAAAGAAAACTAAGTATGCTGCAGTTCAAAAAAGTTGCAATCATCCTCAAATATGTATAAACATGATGCAGATCTAGTCAAATGTTTTTTAGGACTCATATCATGGGCTCTTGCTAGAAGGTTCACTCAGCAAAGATTTGGCAAGTATTTCCTACATGGAGGACAGGCTGGCTTAGGCTCTCCTGATATAACTTTTGACTTTTCCATCAATTGTTAATTGTAATACCCATGAAAACTAGGAAAGCATTCTCCTAGTAGAAGGCTTAATGGGTAGGAATCACTTGGGGTCAGTAGGCAAGAGCAAACTGACGGGTCAAGTGGAATGGATCCAGTTGACTGCATCCATCAATGTCTCGTGAGACCAAGCAGACTGTGAACAGATCTCTGGCCTGTGACATGTGTCTCGGCTAAAACAAAGAGGGCGCAGTAATGGAGGAATGGATAAAGGGGGTCCGGACGACAACTGCTTTAAAATGCAATAGCAGAATCTATGACCTCTGCACATAACTTCAGTAGGACTGTATTATGCAGACAAAGCATTTGTTATTTTTTTTATTATTAAAAACATTTTGGGCAAACTATAAATGGATATATGGAGCCAGGGTACATGTCCACATGGATATGTCTTTAAGCCCAATAATGGTGCTTCACACATCGTAGATGCTTAAACTGAAAGTGTGAAAGTAAACCGAAGGATACCAAGGGTTCAGATAAAAACATTTAATCCATTAAATCCAACAGATATTTATGGTATGCCAGGCTCAGGAAGCAAGCAGGCCTGCACATAAAAAAAATGACAAGACTGAAAATAAAAACTGCCACCATGACCACAGATGAGTCATTGTGAGGTTCAGAAGATGGTTACAGGCACAAGGGGAAAGTTCAGGCTTTATGGAAAAGAGGTCATCTGAATCATTCAAACTGGACTTCACAGGATAGGATAAGATTTTGGCTGGAAGGGGCCAGGGTTGATGAGCTAAAAGCAGAAGGCACAGGAAAAAAAATCCTACCCAACTGCCTATATTTTAAAATATCTGATATGATGAACATGTTCCTCCTGTCTAGTATCTCTTGGCAGAAGTCCTTTAGAGAGCAGAGCAAAGTGTCCTCCCCATCCCCAACCTCCAATACACACCCTCCTTGCAGAGGCCATCATGGAATACAGGCATCTCCACCAGCAAGTGCTGGATGGGTAACAGAAAGACCACGCAATTTTGTTTGTAATTAAGCTTTCAGCTCATGACCATGCACTGCACTGCTGAGATAATTCTGCTAAAATGTTTGCTTTTACTGCCTCTGGGAATCCAGGCATTCCTGGGAATAAGACCTAAACCTCAGCCCGCATGAGTCAGATCCTTCTCTCCTAAACCTCTTGGCACGCTGTCCAGCCCTACCCTCTGTTTATATCTGCATTTGAAAGGAAACACCTCAGTGAAATGGCATCAAAACTGCATGATGTTTTCTGCAGGGATCTACACTGCTGTCAGAATGACACCATTGTTCCTCAAACCAAAAGGGCCACGAGTTGAGATCCTGAGCTTATAGTGGTGGGTATTTCTGTCTCACGTCCCTTGAGCTGTGGAGGGAAGTTGGTGGCTGGAGTTTCTTCTTTTATCACACAAATAAGTGCTAGGTACTTGGATGCAAGAGACTGAAGGTTACCAAATTCCTGCCCTCTCGTCAGCGAGGGAAAAAGTTGAGTAGACAAGAACTCTCTCTACAGAGAGAATTGGTCGCATTAAATATCCTCAGTGAATGCTAGGGCTACAGGGAAAATATTTGGGTGATGCAGGCAACACATGTTGGCAAAAAGGCACAGGTCCCAGGAGAACCTCTGTGGCTCTGACTGTAAGGAGTGAGCTGGAGGATGTTAAGCAAGCTAATTAGTCATTCCAAGCTGTGGTCTTCTCCTTCCTCCAACAAAAATATTAATGCATAGCCCATTTAGTTATTTTTCCTGGTTATTATAAGAGTCATAGTGATGCACTGCTACACACGTTAACCATAAGAATGTGACCCTAATAGTTTTTTTCCCTTAGTCATTTGAGTAATTGGAGTGGGTGAGTGTGTATGTGTGTGTGTGTGTGTGTGTGTGTGTGTGGTTTTGCCTGAAGTAGCTAGGTCGGCTTCCCAGATGGTGCAGTGGTAAAGAATCTGCCTGCCAATGCAGGAGACGCAAGAGATGCGAGTTCAATCCCTGGGTTGGGAAGACCCCTGGAGAAGGGCATGGCAACCCACTCCATTTTTCTTGCCTGGAGAATCCCCATGGACAGAGGAGCCTAGTGGGCTACAGTTCATGGGGGCTATAGTCCGTGGGGTTGCAAAGAGTTGGACCCAACTGAGCACATGCGTGTACACACACACACACACACACAGAGCTATATTGTAACTTTTTTGAAAGAGGGGAAAAAACCCTCTTTAACTTTAAATTCATCTGACTTGAACAGTAGAATCCCATCCTTAGCAAATGCTCAATACACATCTGCTGAATTTAAATGCAATGCTGTGTCAGTTCAACATTGCCGGCAAGACCTGAAATGCTTTTCTTCCAAATAAAAGCCAACAACCCATTGTTAAGTCAATGTTAGCATTTGAGCAACCAATTTGTACTCTAAGTTGAGGAATATGACTATCCTTATCTTGATGTTTAAACCGCAAATATTAAAACTACTCATAGAATTTCCAGTCCTTTGAAAAGTTCACCACTTAAAGGGAGGGTCTGCTAAGTGACAAATTTCATTGGCTAGGTCCATGTCACATGAAGGATTCCTTTTTATTTGTTTCTCAATAGAACTCTCAGTAACTTACTAAGTGTCCCTCCTCCTAGAATTTACCCTAAAAGGCTGCTGCTGCTGCTAAGTCACTTCAGTCGTATCCGACTCTGTGTGACCCCATAGACGGAAGCCCACCAGGCTCCCCCTTCCCTGGGATTCTCCAGGCAAGAACATTGGAGTGGGTTGCCATTTCCTTCTCCAATGTATGAAAGTGAAAAGTGAAAGGGAAGTCGCTCAGTCGTGTCCGACCCTTAGCGACCCCTTGGACTGCAGCCTACCAGGCTCCTCCATCCATGGGATTTTCTAGGCAAGAGTACTGGAGTGGCTTGCCATTGCCTTCTCCGAAGTCTTAAATCAGTTTTTCACCATATCTATCATTCTCTCCCTGGTGGCTCAGAGGTTAAAGCGTCTGCCCGCAATGTGGGAGACCTGGTTTCGATCCCTGGGTTGGGAAGATCCCCTGGAGAAGGAAATGGCAACCCACTCCAGTATTCTTGCCTGGAGAATCCCATGGACGGAAGAGCCCGGTGGGCTACAGTCCACGGGGTCGAAAAGAGTCGGACACGACTGAGCGACTTCATTTTCACTTTCATCATTCTCTCCAACCTCTTCTAACTTTTTCATTTTAGAGCCAAGTTATTGGCAATCATGACATCCACAAGATATTTACGGATTGTATGTATATGGTATCTTAGACTTTTCTCAGACCCTTTCTGTATTTTAGAAAAAGTAACCACATCAACATTTCACTGTCTAATTGTAGGTCTTCAAGTCTTCACCTGCTTCACATGTGATCTTCATAGGATATTGTCATTGTAACTTTTGTGTGGCTGGGAAATGAATGCAGGTTTCAGGCCTCTTGTGATCTTTGTGTTTGTCTCACAGTCTCTGAAAAGCTGCCCCAGGGAAGAAGCACTGATGCTGGCTCTGCATCAAGGCCAGGCCACATAACACCTTTCCACGGTGCAGTGACCTCAGTTATGCACACGCACATCTTTCCAGGCTATCAGCAGCTTAAAGAGACTACTAAACCGAAAACACAAGACAATATTAAATAGGTACAGGAACTGCAAGGAGATCCAACCAGTCCATTCTAAAGGAGATCAATCCTGGGTGTTCATTGGAAGGACTGATGCTGAGGCTGAAACTCCAGTACTTTGGCCACCTCATGCGACGAGTTGACTCACTGGAAAAGACTCTGATGCTAGGAAGGATTGGGGGCGGGAAGAGAAGCGGACGACAGAGAATGAGATGGCTGGATGGCATCACCGACTCGATGGACATGAGTTTGAATGAACTCCAGGAGGTGGTGATGGACAGGGAGGCCTGGCGTGCTGTGATTCATGGGGTCACAAAGAGTCGGACACGACTGAGCGACTGAACCGAACTGAAGGTCTATTTCTGTTTCAAAACCTGTTGTATGCTACCCACAAAATTTTAATATCTGCAGTATTGGGGAGATTTCAAATCACTTAAGATCAACACACATCTGTCCTTAGACAGCATCTATTTCAGCAGAAAGTGACTTGTTTATCATCAGTTTCTCAGTAAGTCATACCTTTAATTTTTCTCCCTCCTTCTAAAAGTCTTGGTTTCAAAAACAAACACAAGGGTGAGTTTTTGGAAACTAAAGACTTGCAGATGAGGGCAATGGTCTAACTCAGCCTCTTGGCCTATAAACTTTGACAGCGTCCTCTTACACTGACTCTCCGTGTATTTCTCAGGCATCGAGGTGGGCCTCTCAGGTTAATGAGAGTTTCATGGGCTGATGGGGAATCTGGACATGCAGGTGTCCAAGAAAACTTCTCTATTTGGTGTTAAAAATCCTGCAAGGAGTTGACGGGATTACCGAGATTAAAGTCGGTCACCGGCCAAAACCCTTTATAATGAACACTGCCCCGAAGACAAAAGAGACGAAGAACAGGCTGCCGAGGTACAGCTGGTTGTCAGAATTGTATATAAACTGTAGGTCTCTGAAGGGGTGTCAGTCATTCCTGAGAACAGATGAAATGAACTTCACGATTCATATTTGGTCCACAGCATTTTCCTTATTTGGAAGCTTACTATTCAGCCAGGAAGTGTAGACTGACTTTTTTTTCTTTTTGAAGATGACTTATAAAGGAGGTGGGAAAGCCTTGAAATAATACATTTTCAAAGAATTACTGTCGAAGAGAATCATCTGTAACTATGATTCACAGGGGATGTTCTATAATAATGGATGGAGCAGAGGCCAGCCCATGGCAGGAGAAGAGCTGGAAAGTTGGAAAAATGTGGATGGAGGTGGATAACCAAGGCAAAAGAGGGGAAACCTTTTGTGCTCTGAAGACTCGCTGCTTTGCCATCCAAATGCAGTCAAGGAACAGAACTGCAAATTCTTCTAACGTTCTGAAAAAAAAAATCTACCTGTAGTAATTTCATGCATCTCAAGCCTGGGTCATGAGATGGGAAAAGTGTATCTGCCTGTCTACTTTCAAACTACAGGAGAAGAAACACAGATGTTCCACTAAACACATCACTTCATGCTCTTCCCCCTCTAGCCCTGCCCAGAGTCCTTAACATGGTGGGGGCTGTGACTTGTATTTATCCATCAGAATCATTCTTTTTTGGTAGTTTGTTTCAGAAAGTTTCTTTTTTTAAATTAAATTATTTTTTAAACTTTTCAATTTGTATTGGGATACAAAGAAAGTGAAGTTGCTCAGTCGTGTCCAACTCTGAGACTCCATGGACCATAGCCTACTAGGCTTCTCTGTGCATGGGATTTTCCAGGCAAAAGTACCAGATTGGGTTGCCATTTCCTTCTCCAGGGATTGAACCTGGGTCTCCGGCATTGCAGGCAGACGTTTTACCCTCTGAGCCACCAGGGAAGCTGTTGGGATACAGCCGATTAACAATGTCATAATTTCAGGTGAGCATCGAAGGGACTCAGCCATATATATACATGGATCCATTTTATCCGTTGTTTTTCTAGTAGTCATGCACCGATATGAGAGTTGGACCATAAAGAAGGCTGAATGACAAAGAATTGATGCTTTTGAATTGTGGTGCTGGGAAAGACTCTTGAGAGCCCCTTGGACTGCAAGGAGATCAAACCAGTCAATCTTAGGAAAATCAGCCCTGAATATTCACTGGAAGGACTGTTGCTGAAACTGAAGCTCCAATACTTTGGCCACCTGATGCGAAGAGCTAACTCACTGGAAAAGACCTTGGTGCTAGGAAAGATTGAAGCAAAAAGGAGAAGGGAGCAGCAGAAGATAAGATGGTTAGATAGCATCAATGGACACGAATTTCCGTAAACTCAGGGAGATAGTAGAGGACAGAAGAGCTTGGCACGCTATAGTCCATGGGGTCAAAAGAGTTGGACACGACTTAGCAACTGAACAATAACATCCATTGTATCCTCCGGAACCATTCTTAACGCATGCACAGACACGTCTATATCACCACATCCTTGGAGGTGACAAAAGGCAAAATGTTTTCTTGGTGAACATAACCACACTGTAGTGTGTGTGGTATGTGTGGTATTGGGGGAGTGTGCTTTTTGACAGGAAAAAATAGGGCTAAGGCCCATATTTGGAAATGCGAAAGAAAAAAAAAAGCAAAAACGAAAACCACTTTTTTTCAAACCACTTTGAGGTTTTCAGAACAGCAAGAACCCTATCATTTTGTCACTATACTTTAAGATACAAAGTCAAGTCTGAAAACACATTACTCTGCATGGTTTTAATAAAAAAACTTCAGATATTTAAAAAGAAATGGCATGAATTGGTTCTTAATTTGTTGGAATTACTTTTGATAAAAAGATTTTCATTAAGATGAATTTTATATGAGACGAATATTCTAAGTTTAGGCACTTTAAAAAAAGGTAAGTAGATAAACAGATGTTCCCATAAACTCTTCTGGAAAACAGCAAAGTTCTTAGACTAAGGGAACTAACATTATATTATAGAGGTTGATAATTAGAATTCAACTTCAGCATTTACAGATTGGACCCCAAATTAATTATTCCTGCTTCCTTTTCCTTTTTGTCCTATCCTCTAGAAGACATAGGATTGCCCAGATGGTGATCATATAAGATGCCTTCTACATTTGTCTTAACAAATGAGATTCACTGATTTACCACATTTAGAGGAAATATGTTAAGCAAACGTATTGACTGAGTTTTCTTTACACGGTAAATGTTAAATAAATGAATTCTTACCATCTTGGTATCAGAGCTTTGTAAATGAATAACAGCATCCTTTTAAATTAATGCAGTATTTGGAAACATAAGTTAAAACTACAGAAATAAGATAATGTGTGTGCTGTAAATGTTAGTGATTGACAATAGCAGTAACTAGTCAGGATTTTCAGAATAATGTTTAAAAAACTAGGCCAGGATACTCTCTAGGCCCATCTATGTCTCTACAAATGACCCAATTTCATTCCTTTTTATGACTGAGTAATACTCCATTGTATATATGTATAAAACAGAAAACTAATGAGAACACACTGAATAGCACAGGTGTATGAAAGTGCTGCACTCAATATGCCAGCAAACCTGGAAAACTCAGCAATGGCCCAGAACTGGAAAAGGTCAGTTTTCATTCCAATCCCAAAGAAAGGCAATGCCAAAGAATGTTCAAACTACCGCACAACTGCACTTATCTCACATGCTAGCAAAGTCATGCTCAAAATTCTCCAAGCCAGGCTTCAGCAGTATATGAACCGTGAACTTTGAGATGTTCAAGCTGGATTTAGAACAGGCAGAGGAGCCAGAGATCAAATTGCCAACACCCACTGGATCATTGAAAAAGCAAGAGAGTTCCAGAAAAACATCTACTTTTGCTTTATTGACTATGCCAAAGCCTTTGACTGTGTGGATCACAACAAATTGTGTTAAATTATTAAAGAGATGGGAATACCAGACCACCTGACCTGCCTCCTGAGAAATCTGTATGCAGGTCAAGAAGCAACAGTTAGAAATGGACATGGAACAACAGACTGGTTCCAAATAGGAAAAGGAGTATGTCAAGGCTGTATATTGTCACCCTGCATATTTAACTTAAATGCAGAGTACATATCATGCAAAATGCTGGGCTGGATGAAGCACAAGTTGGAATCAAGATTTCTGGGAGAAATATCAATAACCTCAGATATGCAGATGACACCACACTTAGGGCAGAAAGTGAAGAAGAACTAAAGAGGCTCTTGATGAAAGTGAAAGAGAGTGAAAAAGTTGGCTAAATACTCAATATTCAGAAAACTAAGATCATGGCATCTGATCCCATCACTTCATGGCAAATAGATGGGGAAACAATGGAAACAATGAGACTTTATGTTTTGGGCTCCAAAATCACTGCAGATGTGACTACAGCCATGAAATTAAAAGACGCTTGCTCCTTGGAAGAAAAGCTATGACAAACCTAGACAGCATATTAAAATGCAGAGATGTTACTTTACCAACCATAGACAAAGCTATGGTTTTTTCAGTAGTCATGTATGGATGTGAGAGTTAGACCATAAAGAAGGCTGAGTGCTAAAGAATTGATGCTTTTGAACTATGGTGTTGGAGAAGACTCCTGAGAGTCCCTTGGATTGCAAGGAGATCAAACCAGTCAACCCTAAAGGAAATCAGTCCTGAATATTCACTGGAAGGACTGATGCTGAAGCTGAAACTCCAAATCTTTGGCCACCTTATGGGAAGAACCGACTCACTGGAAAAGACTCTGATGCTGGGAAAGACTGAAGGCGGGAAGAGAAGGGGACAATAGAGGATTAGATGGTTGGATGGCATCACCGACTCAATGGACATGAGTTTGAGCAAGCTCCGGGAGATGGTGAAGGACAGGTAACTGGTGTGCTGCAGTCCATGGGGTTGCAAAGACATGCCTGAGCACTCAGTCATGTCTGACTCTTTGTAACCCCATGGACTATAGCATGCCAGGCTCTTCTGTCCATGGGGCAATTCTCTAGGCAATCATACTGGAGTGGGTTGCCATGTCCTCCTCCAGGGCATCTTCCCAACCCAGGGATCGAACCCAGGTCTCCCACATTGCAAGCGGATTCTTTACTGACTGAGCCACCAGAGAACTCTTCTTAATTCTTTATGGTGATCTGAATGGAAAGAAAATCCAAAAGGGAGGAGATACATGTAGATGTATGGCTGATTCCTTTTGCTATACAGTGGAAACTAACATAACATTGTAAAGCAATTATACCCCAGTAGAAATAAATTAAAAAAATAACTAAGCAAGGAAAATTCTGCATACTTTATCTTCATTTTGTAAGACTGGGAACTTAAAAGTTCTTCTCTCTTTTCCCCATGAACTCTGTGTACCTCCTGAAATATCAAAAACAGTCTGTTCAGTATTTCACAGTTCATATGATTTGCTAACCTCTGTTTATTATCATGAGTATTTCCCACTGGAAGTTTTATATTTAATTTCCAGATCTTCAAACTTAAGGCTCTGTCTCATTTCTTGCACCTGTAGGCATCAGCCTGTGTCTTTACCAGGGTCTCGGTCTTTCTCTTTGGAGACCGGGTCTATGCTCCATCAGTTTTAGCCCTAAGTAAACACATCAAGTCTTAGAAGCGTTGAGACCTCTGTGATGATTCTCCAGACAGCTGGATCTCCCGCCCTGCTTTTTTTCTTCCCACATTTCTGCATTAGTATGGTGGCCTATAACATTGCACGTGGTATTTGTCTTCTTAAGGAAAGAAGAAAGACCGAATGTTGGCCAGACTTTGAGGTGTGAATAGGCTGGAATGGTGATTGAGCTTATGCCTTACAGATACTTCCATCAAAGACTGGGGAGACAGGAAAGATGAACTGTCCAGGCTTCATCTTATCTCCCCTAGTAGGCCATACTTCCCCCTGAACTCGCTCAAAAGCATCAAGTGAAACAGCCCCACTAGTGAGGTTTCTATGTGAAAACCTCAAATTAGCTTCAGGCTGAAGCCAACCTAAACAATGACTTGATCAAGGAAAAAAAATTTTAATTAAGAAAAAAAAATTTTTTTTTTTGCTATGTGTTGCCTGATATGATTATCAGTAGTATTTAAAACAAATTCCAGCTATGCTTCATATATTTATATTCTCATTTAAGCAAGCTCAGGGCACCAGCTGATGGAGTAAATTTATTTTTAATAGAATCACAGAATCTTAAATGCTTGAAAGGATTTCAGAAGCTGTCGCATCCAATCAGCCATCCCTCGAAGAATTCTATCTGTTGCCCTCTCAGGCTTGCTAAGAGAATAAAGGAGCTTATTTATTTTTCTGCTGAATCCAAAAAAATGTAGTTACAATTTTAAAGCACTGGGATTGTAAGAAAAATAAAACTTTGGTAAAATTAAGACTTCATTCTTCTGAAGGAAGGCAATTAGAGGTAGGCCATAAATATGTTTTTAACCCCTGGAGGCAAATAGAGCTGAAAAAAAATGTATAAGTCACTTCTACAAGTACATATATGATTATTCTGTCATAACATGTGCAATTAGTCTCAACTGCTTACTTTGTTTGATAGTTGGAAATATAAAAGCATAATGCATTTTATTACTATTGGGATTTATAGAGCATTTTTAATTTAATCTACTCTCCTTTCTTTATTTGAGCGTACAATCGAATGAAATGTGAAGGTTGGAGACTTGTTATGGAGAAAGGAAAGAAGTGTGTGTGTGTGTGTTTCTGTGTGTCTGGTTCAGGTCAACATCCAAAATCACTATTTTGATGTGGATAAAAATTGCCATTTTGATGTCGAGCTTTCAAATGGTGCATTAAATGAGAAATATACAGAATACACATGCACATCCTGGCTTTGGAATTTCCATCGTGGACCTTTTTCACCTTTTTGAAGAAGGTTGCCGTGGATGTGTTTGAACAGTTTCAAACTGTGGGTTCTGCCGACTCTGAAGAACACACATTTTGTGCTCAGGGTCTTTCAAGTTCTGATATGAAAGTTATTTAAAGCTTAGAAATTTCTGTGCTACTTTACACGCTGCATAAACGTTGCCATTTCTCCGATATGTGAACGTTAACACACTCTGTAAAAGGTACAATTATTAAAGCCAGAGCAGAAATCAACAAACCCCACCAAAGGAATTTCTTAAAAGTGGTATCATAAAATCTGTGCACGTTATGGATTTCATTAACATTTTACTCCCTGAGGATTCCCAATTGTATAACAACAGAAGTTCTTTAAATTTTAAATGCCTCAGACAGGAACAGTCTTTCACCTAAAACAGATGTAAGGCCATCAACTTTGCCTTCCTATTGGTCCACAGATATGAAACTGGCTGGTAATTGATGGCTCCTTACTTGTTGTTGTTTAGGTTTCAGAATTGGAAACTTAATAATATGTTTCCCATGAAAAGATAAGTTAATAAGCAATAGACAGTTTTTCAAACACAGTTCCTTACTCTTGATTACTTTTGAAGTTAAAAACAAAACAAACAAAAAAACAACTGTGGATTTATATACTGCAAAAAGAAAATCTCAAACAGGTAAGTCAAGGCCAGGAAAACACAGCATCCTAGTGCAGAAGAGCTCATTTTACTCTTATTTTCCCTAAATCTTGTCAATGATGACTGCTGAGTTTATCCTTGTGTTTCCTTTCTTTAGTCTCATCCTTATCAGTGCATTTTGAGACTCAGTCATGTCTGAAATAACATCTGTATTTATTTAGCTAAAAACAGTCCACTTTTAAAAGCTAAAAATAGTGAAGCTTTAAGATAAACAAGCAAGCAGGTTTATGATGCTATTTTCCTGAATAAAGTAAACAGATGCATTTGTATTTTTGGAAAACAAAAGAACTATGGTTCTGTTCAAACCCTATCTACGATAAGAGTTTGAAAAGGGACGAAAACCAGCCAAGCAACCAGCAACTTTTTATTTCAAAATGCTGATCGGTTTGATTATTTTAAAAAAATGACTCGGTTAGGATCTGTGGTATCTTCTACACCAGTGGTTTTCAACTTGGGGGGATACATTTGCACCCAAACAGGACATTTGGCAACAGCTGGAGGTGTTTTTGGTTGTCATGACTGAGGGTGTGTGTGCATATATGTGTGTCTTACTGGCTTCTAGTGGGTGGAGGATGTTGCTAAATACCCTACAACACACAGACAGGCCCCACAACAAAGAATTATCCAGTCCATAAGGTCAGGGTTATCCAGACACAGAAACTCTGCTTCAGACAAAGTCCAATCATTTGTTTAAATTAAAGCTTCTGCAGTCACTGTTCAATTTACTAGACATCGGTCACTAATCAGTAGCTGAGTAGGGATCCATTGGCATTTAAATGTGGTTGCTTGGTCTTCAGATGCCACGTTCAGAAAGGATCCAAATTCATTTTCTCATATTGTTACAACAGAGTGGGAGCACAGAAGCAGGGGCCAGAATACTGAGATTCCAACCCAGGTTCTGTCACGAACTTGCTCTGTGGTCTGGCAAATCCCTTAATCCCTCTGAATGCATGCAAATTAAGTGATTTAGACAAAAGGATGTTTGCACCTTTGTTTAATCATATTCTTAAAGTCAAGATATTCTGGAAAAAATATAGAAACCTCTCCTCTAGAATTTAGCTATGAATGTTAGTTCCAGATAAATAGCACCGGTATAAAACAATAAGAAACCAAAACAGCAGACTAAAAAGAAGGTCCATGCTCTACCAACTTATTTTAAGTGTGTTCGTCCTTAGTCGCTCAGTCGTGTCTGAGACCCCATGGACTACAGGCCCCTCTGTCCATGGGGATTGTCCAGGCAAGGAGGGGTTTGCCATGTCCTCCTGCAGGGGATCTTCCCAATCCAGTGACAGAAGCCAGGTCTCTCACACTGGGGTGGATTCTTTACTTTCTGAGCTCCCAGGGAAGCCCAATTTTAAGTGTAATTCTACCTAAACTGTTCTGGTTCTTTCAACACTGTCTTCCTAGTGATGCTTCATCATAAAAATCAAAGCGGCTTCTTTAAATGTCATACTTTTTTTTTTTTTAAAGTGTGTTGACGTGAAATACTAAATCCTTTGACTGATTTTTAAAATTAAGTGGTCAACTTGACCAAAATGGTTAAAGTCATCTCAATATTTTTCTCTGTGACAAAAGACAGCTAAAAATGTCTAAATAATAATTATGTCACATGTGCATTGTTTTTCTTTTTTTGTTTTTTATATTATTATTGGTTTTGCCATACATTGACATGAATTCCAATCATATCCTCCAACAACAACAGAAACCTTGGAATTTCTTCTGTCTCTATATACATCTCCTATTATACATTATGACTTTCTATAATACAAACCACCAAGGTATCAGAAAAAGCATTAGGAAAAGTCCCTCTGGAGACAATAACTTTTGGAATACAAGATTCCTGGCTGGAAACCTAGTTAGAGATAACGGGTCTGTGATCCATGAAAGGTGGGAGGTAAAGCATTTATTTTGTGCAGGGAATACAAGCCACTGCAGAACTAGGGTAAGATAACCAAAGGCTCACCTGGGTGACTTTTTAAAAAGGCAGACTGTCTCCCTTCCAGATCAATGTTTCCATTAAAATAGCAACTTAATATTAGTTGCACACACAGAGCACACCTGGGGAATAAACATTCAATTGAACAGCTGTATTTTCCCTAAATTTGCCAACATTATATTTTACACGTGTGTCATTCCACATTTAGGCAACCCAGTCAGCTATTTTCATCAATTCTCTAGTAACACATTTATAAAGCATTTTATTGCAGTTTCAGCAATTTACTAATGATCTGAATGAAAAAACGCCCCTCTGAAGAGTCTGGTCTGTAAGACCTGACTATATAGTCAGGATAAAGTCAAGAGACTTTATAATCAGGATAACACGTTCTTTCTGGATTAGTCCAATTCAAGCACATTTTGAACACAGATTATAAATCTGTTAGAAACTAGTAGTTGTATGAAAATATCACAAACTATTTCATAAAAGATCCCTTTCCACACTCAACACATTCATATGAGAGAATGAAAGATTCATCCAAAAATGTGGTGAAGGAAAGAAAATGAGATATGAAACTTGTGAAAATAAATGACACTCAAGAGCCTTAAGATAAATTTCTTCAGCTTCTAATTTCAATCTGGGGAAAGCCTCAAAGATTACAACAAGGGTTTCAGATAACAAATTCTTCTAATAGAATAAACAACACTCACTTCTTCCACCTAAAATCCGATAAAAACGTGTCTCAGTGCTGTGTGTCAGAGGGAACACTTTCAAGAATTCACGAACTATTTCATTCCATTTGGCACGTCCAGCTAGCCCTTTCTCAGCTCTTGACATCAGGTCCATGCCTTTAAATGATGTTCTGTCTCCATTCTCGTTAAGTAAGTGTAAGTGAAAGTTGCTCAGTTGTGTCTGACTCTTTGCGACCCCATACCGTCCATGAGATTCTCCACGCCAGAATACTGCAGTGGGTAGCCTTTCCTTCTCCAGGGGATCTTCCCAACCCATGGATTGAACCCAGGTCTCCCGCACTGCAGGCTAATTCTTTACTAGCTGAGCCACAAGGGAAGCCCCCATTCTTGTTAAGGGAGAATAATTCAGCTTCTGAATCATGATGGAGACACCATGGAAGTTGCTGGTAGCAACAATTCACATTCCTGGGTGGATATGGAGGTGCCTGATGGTAGTAAACCTTGAAGAACCTCCTGGACTAAAAGGAAGATCTTGAGGCTGGGGGCTGGAACCTGGCGAAGGGCATGACAACTTCTTCTGTGACTCGTGAGGCCTTAAGACCTCACCATGCTTTTCACTTTGCTCAGTATAGCTGGTGTGGCAGAATCTGTACAGCTTACTGTACTGGACAGAGCAGGAAGTGAAAAACAATTCCTGACTTCTTTGCTGGTCGAGGGGTAAATCATCTGCCTGCCAATGCAGAGGACACGGGTTCGATCCCTAGTCCCGGAAGATCTCCCATGCCGCAGAGCAACTAAGTCCATGCACCGTAACTGCTGAGCCCTCACACCTAGAGCCTATGCTCTGCAACAAGAGAGTGAGCCCTGACTGTCGCAACTAGACAGAGCCTGCTTGCAGCAACAAAGACCCAGCACAGCCAAAAATAAGTACATAAATTTGAAAAAACAAAACAAAAACCCAAGTTGTAATTCCAACAGCCAAAGAGCTCTGCAAAGCCAGCTACACCCGGGCCTGGCTCAGATCTGAACCTGAGCTTTGAGTCTCCAGCGGCCGCCTGCCCTCCAGCTCTCCAGGTGCTCAGAGACTCAAGTTCCAAGTCCGTGGAAGGAGGTCCTCCTCGGTTGCATGAGGCTGACTCTCCCCACAGGTTGCAGCTTTCCCCAAATCGGGACTTGAGGAAATATTTAACCTCTCTGAGCTTGAGCTTTATCATGAGAAAATGCAGATTAGAAAACCTCTGGTCCAATTCACTTACACTTAAAGACTAAGATGGTATGTCTTAGTGTCTGAAAAGAGCCTTTTAGACAAGGAAAATGCTATAGAAACATATAGGGTTTTGTTGTTAGAACGCGTCTTAAAATGAATTTTAAAATCCGCCAAGCAACCTCAGGGTCGCTTGGATCTGATCAGCTTGAATGAGGGCACCCACTTTCTTCGCCCCCACGGCTGTGGCTGTGAGTGAACCCTGAATGTATGTGTGTGTTGGGGGAGGTGATTGTAGATGTGTTTTGACTCAGTTCAGCTCATCTCCTTACACCAAGGTCTTTGGTTACTGGTGTCACTTTTCAAAGTTCCTTCAGTTAGAAAATGCAGAATATTATCCAAGGAAAATGCATGTAAGGCAAAAGGAAAATATGGGAACAAGCTTCTGGAGAAGGTTAGCATGAGTTCCTCTCTTCTGGAACTTTCCTTTTCCTCTTCCCTCGGAATGAACCAGAAAATGTAGTGAACAGAGCCGGGGCTTGGTGATGGATTCTTACAGCTATAGAGGGTCTTCTCAGAGACTTCTCTCTTCAATGGGATTAATCCATAATAGGGCTGAGGGACCAAACCAAGCAGGATGTGGTTTAGAAGCCAGCTGCTTTCTGCTCCTCTGGAATAAGTGAGGGCATGAATAATCTAGCACCAATTTTTTTTTCCCCCACAGAAGACAATGCTACCAAATTTGGAGACACAGAGTTTCAGCTTGAGTGGGTGTGTGAAGTAATTCTATTTCTAAAGTCATTAGAGGGTGTAGAAAGTAATCGATGAGTCCCTAGTGCCATTTTCATTTCTTCGGATCAACAAAGTTCATACTCCATCCGGGCGTTATGTCTCTTGCCTTTTTTTTTCCTTCTCTTGTCTCCTGGCATTTTAATCAGGGAAAAGTCACAGTTGTTTTGAGGAAAGCGCTCCCAGGAGCTTTAATTAAAGCTAGAAGGATAAATCTGTTTACAGCGCGGTGAACACCATCATTAATAAAACATCGAAATAATTAACGAATTAAATTCTGCTTTGTGTGTGAATGGCTATACTAGGATTTAGGATAACATATCTTCTGATCAGACACATATTCTATGCACTTAGCTTGCAGATGTAAAAAGAAAAATCTGAGCCTGCCTTTCTCTGAGATCCACTGTCTCTGACAAGACTGCCAGAGGTTGAATGAGGAAGGCTATGTTACCTTTGTGTAAGAGTGCTAAGTCACTTCAGTTGTGTCTGACTCTTTGCGACTCCATGGTGGGCTACATGTGACCACGTGAAAATGTTCAAGTTGGGACTTCCCTTCATGCTCCTCCTCACTACACAGCCCCTTGCCAGGTTCTTAAGCTTTCTGCCAGGCTCCTCTGTCCATGGAATTCTCCAGGCAAGAATACTGGAGTGGGTTGCCATGGCATCCTCCAGGGAGGATCTTCCCAACCCAGGGATCTCAAACCCACATCTCCCGCGGCTTCTGCATTGGAGGTGAATACTTGACTGCTGAGCCACCTGGGAAGCTTACGTTACCTTTATTTTATAGGAAAATAAAACTCAGTGTCAATGAGGTTAATGGCTTGAGCTCAAAGGATGTGCTTGAAAATGAAGAATTTTTTATAGCACCCCTGATACATTGATTCCTCGGAACCCTTGACTGATTAACCAGAAACAAAAAGAAGATAAAGATGAAATGAACAGAATAGCAAGATCAGTAGTTCAAGGATACAGACCAGAATGGAATACTCTGGGGTAAAAAAAAAGGGCAAAGCTCACTGGGTGATTAACCCTGCAATCAACCAGAGGAGGGTTTTGCCTCTCAGGATACGAAAGGGCCTTGAGACCAGGATGTGACCACGTGAAAATATCCAAGTCGGGACTTCCCTTCATGCTCCTCCTCACTACACAGCCCCTTGCCAGGTTCTTAAGCTTTCTGCCAGACAACGGATCCCACAGGAAGCACCACAGAGGACATCCACACTGGCGGTTAACGACGCATTGTTTTTTTATGTCACTCGGTAATTTCCTAAAGAAAACAATTGAACCAAAGACTGTTCCTGTCTTGAGGGAGAGTCAGCTTCCAGGGCTGCCTTATTAATTTAACACATGAAACTGTTTGTCCTTGTTGCTACAGCAACATGTTTGGTGGGGTACATTTCATGCAAAATGTGACAAAGCTGAACAAGAAAACAAATTCCATCTGCATTCCGCTGTGCATACAAATGGGACTGTCGGGTGCGGAGGGTCCTTTGGGTGAAGGAGGGGTGTGGGTAGGTGCCTCCTGCCCTGAGTCTCCCTTACACTGTGCTTGTGGCTTAATTTATTAGGCATCCACCCAATGAAAGCAACCAGCCCACTTCTTCTAAGGAGTTTCAGAAAAGCTGGAAACACATGAAATTATTCATAATTAGGTGATCGGGTGGATGATAAGATCTCCCACTATGTACACAGAAGCATCTAGCACAGCAATGAACTCGGTGAGCTCCTCACTCCATCCCGCAGGAAATAATGATCATTTTCCCTCCAGGTGAACTGTTGTTGACATTCACCTCCCAGAGGGATGGACGAGCAAAAACCCCACATTCTCAGTTTAGAAACAGGACACCCCCAAACAATCCCACGTGAGCCTTCTCAGCACAATGAAAAAGTATAAAAGGAGACCGATGCCTCACAGGATACTCCTGCATGTATAGGAATCAACAGAAGTTGATTTGGAGTCCAACAGACCTCGCCTCCAAGCCTGATCACTAACCATGATCCACTAACCATGATCTTGGGGCACTTACTCATCTCTTCGAATCTCGGGCTCCTCATTTTAAAAATGAGGATAGCTAGACCTCCGTCACAGGGTTGCTATGAGGATTAAATAAAAATGTGTCAAGTACCCAGCTGAATTCGGGGCACATAGTAAACACTCCGTACATGGCAACTATCCCGTGAATGACACATGTCATTTGTGCTGGTACCAAATACTTCTATCTGTTCTCCCTCCTTCCTTGTTGCCCCTCAGAAGTTAAGTGTGGTCCTGGGAGGCGCTTTGGCAATGAACATGGTGAAGCACTCCTGGACAGAGTGTCAGGAGCCAGCCTTGGGCCATGCTCCCTGCCTCCGTCTGTCTTGGTGACAGTTCTGAATGATGATTTTTCCCTCCAAGTAAGTTCTGGTGTGAGAAGACATGGGACAGACTGCTCCCGCCCCCGCCCCCCTCCCCACACCAACCAGAGAGGACTTCCCTGGTGGCTCAGTGGTAAAGAATTCACCTGTCAATGCAGGAGACACAGGAGACTCAGGTTTGATCCCTGGGTCAGGAAGATCCCTTGGAGAAGGAAATGGCAACCCACTCCAGTATTCTTGCCTGGGAAATCCCAAGGACAAAGGAGCCTTGCAGGCTATAGTCCAGAGGGTCACAAAGAGTTGGACACGACTGAATTGACTTGGCATGCATGCAGGCACACCAACCAGAGATGCGGGGGGTACTATTAGCAACAGGCAAACCTTCTTGCCTGGGGGGTTTTGGTTACTTAGCATATCTGAACCATACTTTGATAGAGAGTTGAACCATTTGAGATTTTTCTTCTGGGGCCATCTTAAATGGCACCTGACTCTTAAGAGCGATGTAAGCTCTTTCCCACTGACAAATGCTTTGTGAAAGTCCATTCTGTCTCTACGCTTCTACTGACACAAAATTCCTTTCCCAGAAGAATTGCTACCGTGGCATTTTCCAAACTCATGTAAGACCACCGTCCTTAAATTATTGAGTTTTCTCCATGTCACCAAGAAGACAACTATATTACCATGCAAACTTGCTTAGCTCTGCAAAACGAAAGCACCCCTCTAGAGGCAGGTCAGTCACACTGAATTGCTGACTGGTGGGGGGATGTTGAAAGTCTCCAAGAGCTCTTTCGACGTGGGCAAGTTCATTTCATTTCTGACTTCATCTAGAGCTGGATTCACTGATCCCAAGGTAATAGCCTCTTCTTTTCTCACCCTCTACACATTTCTCAGTGTTATCATTTTGAGGTTAGTGTGAGTTCAGCCTCCTGAAATAGGCCATTTCACTTTAAGTGTATGTTAAACTAATATTGACCTTTCCAAAGTAAAACAAAATCTGGTATTTGTGCTCAAAAGACTGAAACAGCCGTAGATGTAGAAAGGAGGGGATTAATCATCCTGGTATTTTTTTCTTGCTTAGAAACTCTCCCTGGGAATTAGTCATTTTTATATATCTTTAAATGAGTGCAAGACAGGCTCTGCCTACACTCCTGAAAAGGAAGTCTGGATCCTTCAGCAAAAAATGTTGAATAATTTGCCCACAGTTGAACCCACACAGCCAGATATGACGTTTGATTTGACAGTGGGTGAAAAAGTCAAGAACCCGAACATGAGGCTGTGGGTGAGAGTATCCAGACATCAAGGTTGGGCAAGTTTAGACTTTGGGAGTGATGCCAGGGATGAGCTGGGAGACAAGTCCAGGTGGGGGTGCAGAGGAGGGGAGCCTGTGGAGGGTGGAAGGGTGAAGGCAGGCGGGGAGTATCAAAGTAGGGAAGCAGAACCAACATCACTGCTAAGGATGGAGATGTGTACATTTCACATGGATGTGCCTGTACGAAGTCCACAGACACCAACACCCTCAGTTAAACCACTTTCTGGGCACATGCAACGTGGACACCAGCGTGAGAAAGTAAACCTCAGCCTCGTTCTTCTCTTCTTCTACCCTGAGCAAACAAACAAACACCTTATCAAACAATGACTTCATGCACACCTGCAAGTACAGTTAAGATATTTCATTAAGGAAATAAGAATCTGTTGAAGTAGGAAGCACATCAATAGAAAATGTGTAGCTGTTGGGGAAAAAAAATCGTATCTTTGAGTTGTTACCCAAGTGAGACATCTGTGCTCAGGTTCTGTCGAGTCATAGGCGAGTATCTGAGAAGCTAAATGGGTTTTCAGGGAAATCACCTGGGCTTTTCTCTGATCCTGGGAATTCTGCAGAGTAATTACATTTGCTGTCCCCTTGTCCTTCTGGTTAGAAGGTACTCATGACGGCACATTTTTTTCATCAACCTTTGTAGACAATCCAAACTTTCTACACTGATGTGCCAAGAAGAAGCCACATACCTGGATCCACTCTCTGTAGGAATCCTCTCCCGGGGTCCACCCATTCTCAGGATAGTGCAGGCGGGAGCGTTCAGCAGACCAGTTGGTGCTGTACTGGGAAGAAGCTGTGATCTGGTCAGAGTGGATCTCTCCAGATTCCATGCCCAGAGCTTCCATACATTTGAAGTCTGAAGGGAAAAAACAACGGTCCAAAGTCAGGAAAATGCAGGGGAACCTAAGATGCATATTTTCTTTTTTGATCTGGAAAACTAAAAACTTCATTTTGATGTTCACACAAAATCTTACAAAAGATGACAGCAAGGGGCTTACTGGATTGTAGCACTGATTTGTGCATTTTCACGGCAAGAATTCTTCAAATCAAGGCTATCAAGATCTCATACTTGATTATTTTTCCAACTGAGCTTCAGTTCAGTTCAGTTCAGTTCATTTCAGTCGCTCAGTCGTGTCCGACTCTTTGCGACCCCATGAATCACAGCACGCCAGGCCTCCCTGTCCATCACCAACTCCCGGAGTTCACTCAAACTCATGTCCATCGAGTCGGTGATGCCATCCAGCCATCTCATTCTCTGTCGTCCCCGTCTCCTCCCACCCCCAATCCCTCCCAGCATCAGACTCTTTTCCAGTGAGTCAACTTGTAGGGTGACATAAATACTATTAGAGACTTTTTAGGAAATGATGGATATACTGATTTACTTTCAAAGTTAACGTATGCAGATATGTCGTATGTGTACACATCGAGTTATATTTAAATAAAATTTTACTATTTCCTCTAAGATCTAGTAAAAGTGAAAAAGACTCTGTCCATTTACCGCTCCTATTTGGTGGACTGAGTAGAACTGAACTCTGTCTTTCAGATTCCTTAACACTGGCGCCCAGGCTTCCTCTCTCAGACTCCCCTGTGTTATTCCCCTGCCCTGCCCTGGCCATAGTTAATAACACCACTAGTTTATCTTATTAACATATAAGAGTATCCATCAGGGGTAAACTGTAGTATCATAGGGTCCCAAAGACCACCAAAGTTTTACAACATAAACAGTAACATTCACAATAATGTCCATGAATCATAAATACATATATATTCCATTAGGCCTCAAATACTCAACAAAAAATGAAATATGAACTATGATATTGGGAAGTGAATAATTAAGTTCAGGAAAATGTGAATTCAAAGTACCAAAGTGCAAAAAAAACCTTCAGAGATTAAAGAGAAGGCTCTCAGCCATCCAGAAATACCTCAGCCAATGAAGTGTCTGTATTTTCTGTATTTTCCGGCATAAATAATGTTTTATGGCATAAAAGATTTTCTTTCACTGGTTTCACACTTTTAAGCTTGCGATTTGTTATTTGGAATATAAAATAGGCACAAAAATACATGAATGAATTAACCAAATAAATTAAGTACAAAGAAGACTTTGAAGTTTAATTGGCTTTTTTTCTGGTAAGATCTGGTAGAAAAGACATGAGCATGTCTGCAAAAGAGGTCTCCAAACTCCCCTGCCTTCTCCCTGTGCTATGTGACAACCTAGCAACTAAAACTGGAGAAGGCACTGGCACCGCACTCCAGTACTCCTGCCTGGAAAATCCCATGGACGGAGGAGCCTGGTGGGCTGCAGACCATGGAGTCGCCAAGAGTCGGACATGACTGAGCGACTTCATTTTCACTTTCATGCATTGGAGAAGGAAATTGCAACCCACTCCAGTGTTCTTGCCTGGAGAATCCCAGGGACAGGGGAGCCTGGTGGGCTGCCATCTATGGGGTTGCACAGAGTCGGACACGACTGAAGTGACTTAGCAGCAGCAGCAGCAGCTAAAACTGATGAAACCCAAATCATTCATTGCTCTTTCAGGTTTTCTCCCTTGGGCCTTTAAAAAAGCTGGAGACCACAACAACTTTGAGCAAGGACTGAGTCAGTCAAGTATTTTAATAAGATACAAAACCATATTACTTCTTCTTTCTTTTATGGAAAGTAATCACAGAAATTGAAACATGCTTCTTTTACATGAATATCCACTTTCATTCATGTAAGAAAGACAAAAGCAGCTTCTGCCAGGGTATCTCCAAACCAAACTACCACGCACCATCCATTCTACCTGCCTGCCCATCAATGAACTATGTTGATACTGACTGGTCCTTATTATCAGAGATCGATACCCGTGCTTTCCTGGCTCTCAGTCCAATACACAATGGAGGGTGCCAGGTACATGGTCTGGTCATATTTCATTGTTTCTAGGTGCAGTTTTGCCATTTCCCAATTTTTCTCACATAATTTCAGAGGTTTACAAGCAGCCTTCTCACACATAATTTCCTTAAGAAAGCACCCCAAATAGTTCTTTCTGTTGATATTCATATAAACCATTTAAAAGAGAAAGAGAAACACTTGGCACTCCAACTCACAAAACATGTCTTTAGTGCTTCATAGAGCCGCAGGTATGTGAGGAGGAAGAGCAGAGAATATTTAAGGCAGGGCTTTGCAAGAGGCATCAATACTGACCTTCTGAAACACTGCTCTGCAGGACACTGTAGTTTGCTGAGAAGCCTTCTTTGGCTATGGCGCTGTCCGTGTAGAACACCATGGACAGGACGCCAGACGACGAGAGGATGCGACCTGGTGTCTTCTGCCCACAGTATCGCCCAATGTGGGGACCAACTGCAGAAGGAGAAATGCAGAGACCGTGAAAACACCTTTTCTGCTGCAGCTCATGCCAGCAAAACCATTTGCAGACATGGGTCCCAGTGGAACCCAGAAGTGTTTTCTTACCCAAAGCAAGCCTTCCCTGGTTAATTGGTTTGCGGTGAACATACTGGATCAGGTTTGCGGAGAGGATTTTCAAGTGTGCTCAGAAGGGCAATGACAGGCGTAACCACATTCCCCAGTGAGCAGGACTGTTTTCAGGAAGAAAATCAAAATACTGGCTTCGATTGTAAAGGAGATTTGAGCTGCCAAGTGCACCCTGGCGTTTATCTCCAGGACCACATGGTACACACAGTCCAGCGGCCAGCAACTCCGCCAGGCTGTGATCACCCAGTGAGGGTTCTTGGAGTTGCCTGTCCTCCCTGCCCCCAACCTAGGAGGGGATCCTGGGAAAAGCCCTGGAACAGAGCGGTCCTGGCAACAGAGTGGAACCAAGGTCTGACCTCACCCTGGGTAACCCCCACTTTCTTCCTCTTTCATCTTTCCGTCTTGGAGCCTCATTATGATAAACATCACAGACTCAGACAAGTGACAGTGGGTGATGTATCTTAAGACTAATAATTGTAATAATTAGCAAATTTAGAAACTACAGATATCAGTATACATAATAGCAAATTGTAATCAAAACAAAGGAAAAATGCATCTTTCTGATTTCTGTCTCAGTTTTTCATGTCCCAAAACTTAGAGAGGTGACTGCATGACACTTGAGTTCAGTGGACAAGAGAGGACCCAAATCAGCCATCTGACTACACACCAGGAAACAGGCAGTAACGGAGGCAGAGAAAGACTAGGGTTACTGACGAATCTGTGATAGAGTCAAATTGTTATTTGGCTTAAACTGGCCATCCCTTTGTTGAGTGCTTTCACACCAACTGTGACAATTCAGCAACTGTAAGTTGCCTTATGGACAGTGCGGAAGCCCTCTGGGCCTGGAGAATCTTTTCATTTCCCTGCATAGATCAGCAGCAAGACCAAAAAAAAAAAAAAACCCTCCTTTCCTCTAGAATTTTTTTCATTGCACATATGGTAAAAACATACCAGATGGTTTGGGCTTAGAAGGACAATCTGGTATAGACCATTTTCCCCTCCAAGAAATCCATGGTTCTGTGCATTTCAACTAAGAGTTATTGCTTTGTTCAAGGAGGCACAGTAGGTGGACTTTTCTCTGGAGGGAGGGGTGGTGGGCAGGGGTGTGGGGTTCCAAGGCCAGTGTGTGCCACTTAGATGCAGAAGGCAGCCGGTGAGGGCTGGGAGAAGCTTCACGTGTGATCCAGAAAGCAAAACCCATAAAATCTGGCCTACCTAGAGCCCCACGTGCCTGTTGAGTTCCTGGCCAGTGGCTGTCTGAATACCCTGCTTTACAGAGTGATCAAACGCTGGGCTAACAGGTTTTTAGTTCCTGGCCAATGATCTTTAAAAAATAAAAGGAAAGAAAAGAAAAAAAAAACTAAACCAAAGTGGTTGACTATTTGAGTTAGTACAAAATGCTAAGTTTGAATAGCTGAGAACTTCTCCATGTGCCCAAAGTAATGGATCTGCCAAATTCTGTCATCCTTCACTCTCTAGCACCCAAATATTTGTGTGTGTCAAGTGCTTCATTATGAAGAAGACAAGGAGGCTGCTCATTTAGGGGATGGATACAGATGATCCAAAGGGCACCACAGGGTCCTGGACAGTGGCTCTGCAGAATGGGTTGGGGGGAGGGGAAATGTCGTGGTATCAGGTTTCCCAGTTGGCAGAAAACAGCCTCTCAGATGAAACTCTCACTGATTTTTGTTTCTCTCCAGCTTTAATCCTGGCCTCAGATTCTCCTACACCAAGTGCTGGCTCTTGGCCAGGCTTTCTTCATTCTGAATGTGGCCCTGTCACCAATTCAACACTTTCCCCTTCCCCTGTGGGGTGCAAAGTTGCCAGAAACATACACATGAAAATATATCGCTAGAGCCATAAACTCAGGTCTTTGCTTGCCTCAAATGGAATCCCATTTCTGGTCTGCAGTCTTAATGGGAGGCTTAGAGTCTAAATATCTACTTCTGCTTTATTGACTAGGCCAAGCCTTTGACTGTATGGATCACAACAAACTGCGGAAAATTCTTAAAGAGATGGGAATACCAGACCACCTGACCTGCCTCCTGAGAAATGTGTATGCAGGTCAGGAAGCAACAGTTAGAACTGGACATGGAACAACAGATTGGTTACAAATTGGGAAAGGAGTATGTCAAGGCTGTATATTGTCACCCTGCTTATTTAACTTATGTGCAGAGTACATCATGAGAAATGCCGGGCTGAATGAAGCACAAGCTGGAATCAAGATTGCTGGGAGAAATAACAATAACCTCAGATACACAGATGACACCACCCTTATGGCAGAAAGTAAAGAGGAACTGAAGAGCCTCTTGATGAAAGTGAAAGAAGAGAGTGAAAACTGGCTTAAAACTCAACATTCAAAAAACTAAGATCATGGCAACCAATTCCATCACTTCATGGAAAATAGATGGGGAAACAATGGAAACAGTGAAAGACTTTATTTTGGGGGACTCCAAAATCACTGCAGATGGTGACTGCCGCCATGAAATTAAAAGATGCTTGCTCCTTGGAAGAAAAGCTATGACCAACCTAGACAGCATATTAAAAAGCAGAGACATTACTTTGCTAACAAAGGTCTATCTAGTCAAAGCTATGGTTTTTCCAGTAGTCATGTACAGATATGAGAGTTGGACTATAAAGAAAGCTATAAGCGCCGACAAATTGATGCTTTTGAACTGTGGTGTTGGAGAAGACTCTTGAGAGTCCCTTGGACTGCAAGGAGATCAAACCAGTCAATCCTAAAGGAAATCAGTCCTGAATATTCATTGGAAGGACTGATATTGAAGCTGAAATTCCAATACTTTGGCCACCTGATCCACTCCTTGGAAAAGACCCTGATGCTGGGAAAGATTGAAGGCAGGAGGAGAAGGGGGTCAACAAAGGATGAGATGGTTGGATGGCATCACCAACTGGATGGACCTGAGTTGAAGCAAGCTCTGAGAGTTGGTGATGGACAGGGAAACTTGGCGTGCTGCAGTCCATGGAGTCGCAAAGAGTTGGACATGACTGAGCGACTGAACTGAACTGAACTGAGAGTCTATTCATCTTCCCTCACTCTTTACCCTCATTTAAATTCCATTGTTGTAGTTTCATAACTTTCTTTTTCTTGTGTTTGTGGGCAAACTTTTACAGCCTTAATCCTTGGGGTCGTTCTCGACTCACCCAAGCCACTGACCTTACCAGTTACACAAGCACACAAGGGAAGCTTGCAGTCCTCCCCGTTCCCCTCCCCCATGCCAGCTCTGGCTGCCTCCCCTCCCTTCCACCATCATCCAGTTCCCCTGGGGATGGCGGGAAAGGGGGTCTCTTTGAAAGAGCAAACAGAAGAGAACTTGTCTAGTGCAGACTCATAATTTAGAGAGTCTCCATGACTCACTGGTTTATAATGTTGAAGACATGCCTGGTAAATCTGCCTTCTGTCCTTCTGAACATCGCCCCCGGACACCAGCATGCAGCTCTCTTTAGGAACCCTCAAGACTGGAGAGTGAAAGGCTTTTTCGACTATAATACAAAGAAGTATTGAATTTTCCTGAACAACAGCGAGACCTTAGTCTAGCAAGCTAATGCAATATTGATCTGAGCTGGAGTGGCTGCAGGACCCTGATCCTTGTGTGTGTGCTCATTTGTGGATTTACATGATCGCAGCTCTTGGGTTCCCTACTTCCGTTACGGTGGAGTCAAAGAGCAAGGCGATGAATGCCAACTGTCCCCCAAACAGAAGTACAATTCAAAAATGGAATGCCTGGAGAATTTAAAAAACAGGCCTCAAGCTCTCTCTGCGGGGAGAGCAGGACTACGATGACCACTGCTTCTCAGGTGTGAAGGCAACACCGTATTTGTGCTGCTTGAAGCAGGAAACCGCAAAACCCCATTCTTTGTATTTTTCCCAGTAGTCCCTCCATTAATTAGAACCCTACCTTAGAATCAGACAATTTGGCTTTCTGCCACCTTTTTATGAGGAAAAATAGGCAACCATCTACTATCCAGAAGTACTATTAAAATAAGGTATTTTTGAATAAATAAACACAAAAGGGGATCATTTCAAACAGGTACAAGATCAGCCAAGCCTATTTTTCTTAAAGTAAACCTTTTGGTGGAGAATATCTGGATTTTGCAACTTTTCCCCAGAAAAAAGAATTGGCACATTTATGTCATTTATATTTTGGAAGGTTTATATCACTGATATTTTATATTTATATTTTATAAGGTTATTTTTAACATAAAATTCCATCTAGCTTTGATGAAGCTGAGTCCTAAAATCGTAATAATAATTCCTAATAATTTGGGGAGTGTAGGTCACAGAGCATTTCCAGCTCTTTCCCCAGCCTGGATGGAGGGCTGGCTTCACGGGCATCCAGGTACTGTGAGCTAGGCATTCACATCTGGCCCCGTAATTGAGCACAAGCATCTGCAGGCACACTTAGTTCATGGCTCTGAAACTGTGTAACTTTCACCAATGAATGACTCCAGAGCTGCTAGTTTTGAATCTACGGAGCTTCAAACAGATTGCTAGCTGGAAAAGTGGGGTTCTCCATGTGCATGTCTCAGATCTCACATTTTGGAGTAAACTGCTTATCTTCGAAGTCAAGTTGAATTGCTTTCACTTACTTAGTCATCTAATTCAGTGTCTATGATAAAATGCCGCATAAAATCACTTGATGGTTAAAAGCCTTCAGTGCCTTCTGGTTTATTTTGGAAAGGATATGAAAGAAGAAAAGCGATTTTGCTGGCAAGGAAATCTATGTGTTGAACTACAATGACAAACATGTTCCTTGTGCCACTGACAAAAAAAACCCAGGAGGACACACTCTCGCATTTTGCCTAAAAAAGAGTGAGCTCCGATGCTGGTATAGACAGGATGAGGCCAGGTGAACACAAACAAATATACAATAACATTTTTCTAATTCCAAAGCCAGTTTTCTCTAGGAATAAGTCAATTCACCCAAAACATGGATGGATTGCAGGCTGACAACCCATATTGTTAATTGTTCTTTGCTTCAACTCAGTGATTTTCTAGAGTCAGAAAATTACTACTTTGGAAAACCCTTGACACTAATAACAATGCTCTCCTGGTTGATTGGACCTTCTTTTCAGATGTCAATTTAAATATAAGTTCTAGAAAGAAAGGCTGCAAATTTGGGTTGTGAACAAATAAACCCATTATTAAATGTTCCAACTATTATTGCAATACTATTATAATATTGTTTTCCTAATTATCGGATTGAATACTTGGAAATCAATCAGAGCTCTGTTTGGACAAATCTCATTACTTAATGAGGGAGTTTCAATAAAATCATCATAACCTATTTATATGGTTAAATAAAAGAAAGAAGAGACTCAACTAATGATAACTCACCCATTTGCTCCAATGACATAAGCTTTCTCTAAACCTAGATTTTCTCTAATGCTGTTTACCTAAGGAACATAGCTGAACTGAATGGCCCCGACCATTTAATGTCATTTCTAAGATAAAGGCAAACTCTTTCACATGATATCAGCTTTCATTCACAATTTACTTAAATAGTCTTTCTTCCATCTGATAATATTATCTGACTATTTTATAGATAGTTCCAAATCTCTAACTGCATGATTTGTAAGAACTTCCAAGCTGCCCTTTCTGATCTGTATAGAGTGTGTTCTCCAGGGAAATCTTACTATTAAACCAGACTAAACACAAGACTAGCAATGCAGCTGCAACAAATTATTTGATATTATCTCCCTCTGTTCAGAATTTGGGTGCGTATTTTTGCCATTCACCTTCTAATTCATAAGGACTGAAATGGAAAACTTTAATTTAGCTGGCCACATGGCTACTTCTCCCACCTCCTTCAAATCTGGCTTATTTTCTTAAAAAGACCTGACCTGACCACCCTATTTAAAAAACTCCACCCATCTTTCTCTCTTTACCTTCGTTTTTTTAATGCCTTTATTCTATTTTTTCTTCTTTTCCCTTTTTTTTTTTGTCTGTTTATAGCACTTCTCACCTTCTAACATCCCGTGCACGTGATTCAATTGTCCCTAATGTGCACTGTTTATTACCTCATTCCCTTTGATAGAATCTAAATGGGGCATCCATCTTTGCTCTGTTTGCTAAGAGATTACTACAGCGCCTGGTACACGGCAGGTGCTCATTAAGTATATTTTTTGAATGGACGATGAACTCAGATGATGTGAACAATGTGTATCAAGGATGTATGCCAATCTGATCTGATTCCCCAAAGATAAAAATTCCCTAGAGAGCAGACAAGGAATCCATCTAAATTAGGAACATCCAAATGCTCTCCTCCTTCCTTTCCGAGATTTCTAAATGTGGCAGCATAGTGGGTGTATAGTTCACTGTGAAAATTTTAGCAGGGACTTAACCTTGCTGGTTCTGTCTCTGCATTCGCAAAATGACTGACTTGATTTAATGAATGTCTTAAGAGCTCATCTTCTGATGAGTTTATGAATTAATAACCAATAGGCAAGCCAATGAAATGAGAAAAATACTTCAGTCAGGTAAACCATGGGTTGCTTCCAATTTTCCCATAGAAAAGGTTATGAGACCTTGCAGAGCCTTTTATGGCCTCTGTTTCCTTATCCACAAAATGAAAGCATTAGACTAGAAAATTACCAAGTCTTTTTAGGCTCAAATATTTCATCACCGCTCTGCATAAAGAAAATTTCTGTTTTTCTTCCTCCTTTTGAGCTACTTTTTAAAGTGATGCATGTATATAATGCTTGTAAAAGGATCCCGGGGCCCTTCCCCTAGATCCTTCCCCTTTGGGGTTCTTGGTGCCATGCTTACCATCAGGGAATCCATCCCAGATTTCTAGCCGGTCATAGCGACAAAACATGCCCCCCGGAGGATTCGAGTCAGGCTCCAGGTCAAAGCTTTCAAATTCAAGGATAATCTCTGACATCTTTGGTGCAAAGATAATATAGGTGCATTCTAGGCTGTTGGGATATTTTTCAGGGAATCCGGGGGACTTTATTACCCCACTAGGTGTTGTGTAGTTCTGGGAACATTCAGGACCTATGAGTGGAAGAAAAAAAAGAGCAGAGTGAAAATTCCACTTAAATAACCTGGGCAAAGACAGTTTATCTTTCCAATAAAAGCCCACCATTATAATCATTGTCCTAATCACTCATTACTCAGCCTTTTCACAGTGGTGATATATACAGAAAGTCGAGTTCAGATTTATTGCATTCACCTTCATTTTCCATCTGTGTGGAGCAATTTACAAAATTCTGCTGTTGCAGAGGGGGAAAAAATGACAAATACAAAATCATGTGGGAACAATGAATGAGTAAGCTACAGAAATCTCGACAGAGCCCTCGAGAAATAATTATAGCCCCTTCAATCTTAAATCTTTAAATCTTGAGGCTGACAGCTCTTTATTGGTGAAATAGAACATTTACAAAGGCGAGGGAGAGAATCCAGCGGAGGGAATTTGGGTTTCAGATTCCTCCACCAGTGACTCAGTAATTCTGCCAGATGTGACCTTTGCCCCCTTGACAAACTAAATGTGAAAGGTAATTCGTACATGTACGCAGGGTGAGTGACTCATTCGGAATGGTGTTGACACAGGTGTGCCAGTAAAGTGTGGCTGTTAGTGGGGGCATGATAAACTGGGATGCAGGTCCTGTGGCTCCAAGTCACCTGATACCAATGTTGACATCCTAACCTTCTCCAACATACAGTGCAGGAGGGTGTGGGGGTGTATGTGTGTGTATGTAATGCATATATTTATAATGTGTCATTTAAATGACAGTTCAGTGTTATCAAGACTACAAATTACGGCGATTCGTAATTTAGGTTGGTTCAGAGCACACATAGAGTTATTGCAAGTCAATCTTATGAACACATAAAGGACCACAATTTCAGTTCATGGAATCGGCAGTGAATAGGGTGCTATCCACCACACAATTGAAAATGGCCCATCCACACAGACTATCAGACTGTCCACGCCAGCCTATCAGTTCTGCCCCTTATTGCCACCACAGCCATGCTGACTGTCCAAGAACTCTTAGGCGGTCTTGTAAACAGAGATGACTTGACCTTTCTGAATCTCACGATCCAATCTGGGGATGTTTGGTCAAACCATTCTTTTCTTAAAAAAATATTTACTTATTAATTTGACTGTGTTGGGTCTTAGATGCAGCGTGTGGCATTTTCATTGTGTCGTGTGGGATCTTTCATTGTGGCCCATGGACTATCGAGTTGCAATGCACAGGTTTAGCTGCTCTGCAACATGTTGGACCTTAGTTCCCCGACCACGGATCAAACCCGGGTCCCTTGCAATGCAAGGTGAATTCTCAACCACTGGATCACCAGGGAAGTCCCAATTCAACAATTTTTTTTTTCCAGGGCCATTGTTGCATTGATGGGGACTCTGCAAGGGCCTATAAGGATTCAAGTCCAAATAGGGAAGCTTGTGGAGCTTGTTCTTAACTAAATATTATTCCAAAGTGCAAGTACTAAAGGCAACGTGTTTGGCATCAATATACATTAAATTTAACTAACAGATCGCTGTTTTTAGTGGTGAGGGCTAGTAAGTTCACTCTCCACCGCAGTGCATCTGGCAGCATGTTGAGAAAACAAATCAATCTCTTTCTCCCCATGCATATATTAGCCATGGCCCTGGAGACTCAGAAGACTACTTAGTAGATGGTACAATAAACCTGGTCTGTAGAGGTCTGAGTTGAATGAATACCTCCCAAAGCCTTCTACGATGGGGCTCACCCTTCAGCACAATGGCTTCAAATGCTTATCTATTCAATTCTGGTTAAAAAAATTATTACCAAGTGGCACTTTGCCATGTCAATTTCAACTAAAGAGATTGTGGAATGTGCTGTATAATTTCTAACATGTTTCTAAGCTGTTTGGTGGCATCTGAGATAACAGTATCTATGCCAATTTGTCATTAATTCAACAGTCATTCATTCATATATAGTTAATTGGGAACCCTTTAGAATTTTATTTCCAAGATGTAGGAACAGAGACGCTGGAGACCTTTAACCTGCTCCCCAGGGCTTTGGCTGGCAAAGCAAACAGCAAGTTTAATGCAGTTTCCAATATTTTCTCCTTCTTCAAAAGATAAAATTATACAGTTGAGGTTAAGATTTAATGAGAAAAAAAAAACCCAAATTAAGGGCGCTCTTTCAAAATCAAATAAATTCCAATGTTTTCACATATATCCTTGTCATGTCAGATTCCTTTGGAAGCTGGCCCACGTTTTCTCAGGTATTTTGACAAAGGCTGGGGACATTCTGGGCTTCCCAGGTGGCACCAGTGATAAAGAACCTGCCTGCAAATGCAGGAGATGTAAAAGATGTTTGATCCCTGGGCTGGGAAGATCCTCTGGAGGAGGGCAATGCAACCCACTTCAGTATTCTTGCCTGGAGAATCCCATGGACAGAGGAGCCTGGTGGGCTACGGTCCATAAGGTCGCAAAGAGTTGGACACAACTTGGCATGCATGCATGGGGACATTCCATGGGGAAGTGGAAGCAAGCTGGATGAAGCACCAAGAGATTTGAGTTCCACTGCCTTGCTAATGTGCTGTGTAGCCTTGGTGACCTTGTAATCTTCCTGATACTCAGATTTTGTGCATCACACATGAGACGTGGGCTTTAGGATTGGAAAATAAAGCCTTTCAAACTCAAAGCTGCTTCTGTAATTTCTTACTTTCTCCATTAGACATCAAAATTTGTTTTAATGGGTTCCTTATTCTTTATTGTACAAGCTTGCCACAGTTGAAGGAGCACTTCCCCCAATGGATGATGGCAGGAGAGGGTTGAGGGATCCCGGGGTAAACACACAAGCCACAAACAGGACTGAGGGTGAGCAGCCAGGGTGCCCAGGAGGGTGTGAGCTGCTGGGTAAGGGATGCACACACAGCAGTGGCACCCAGCGATGCCATGCTTTCCCAGTTATTTGTAAGAATGAGAGCATCCAGTGTAGCCACAGGCATCCCACATTTCATTGTTAAGGACCATCAGGATGGATAAGGATGACAGCTAAGGTATCCTCTTTGGAATTATACTTAAATATATAGACTCTTAATCAAATAACATATGAAGTCACCAATCCTGCTCTCAATAAATGCCATCCCTTCCCTGACTGAGACCCATAGGAAATGGTACAGCTTCTTCTAGCATCTGGGCCTGGATAAGAGGGGAAGGACAGGGAAGGGTGGGAGGTGGGCAGGCTGGGGTTCCCTTGAGAAATTCTTTAGCTGAATGGGAATCATTTTAGGGTTGATGGCCCAAGGTTTCAGTATCTGTGAAGAGGAGGGCTGTGGGTACCCAAGAAGAGAACTAGGGTATCCTGGGGGCTCCAGGAGGCATGGGGAGAGGTGGGCACTGCTCCCTGCCACCCATTGGGCAAAAATGGTCATCTAGAAATGTAGCCTTAGGGATGCAAAAATGGCCCTGTAACCTACTGCCAGAAATCCTCAAGGCCCACAGGTGAACAAATAATGCATTTGTTCAATTATGATTAGTCTAATTTATGTGTTTTGAAGAAATCTGAAATTGCTGCAGCCTGAAAGTAGTGCTATATTTTTCAAAGAACAGAGGTTCTATAATATTTATCATGACATTGCTTTCAAGGAAAGAATGTCCGTGAACCTATGTGTGTGTGAGTGTATTCTACTAGTTCATGACTTTCAATGGAGTATCTGTGAGAACTACAGAATGTGCAACAAGGGAGAAAGATGCTTTCTTTTTTAGCTGGTACTAATTTATTTGGGAAATGAGACACATATACGTGATAAAACTTGAAAATATTTAGGAAAAACATACTGGTTAGTGAAATACAGTTGTGTTTGTGTATATATACATACAGTATCTATAAGTGTATATCTGTGTTGTATAATAGGGGACAAGCTGAGTAAGTGTAGGAAAATGAAAAGTACATTAATTAAGAATAAACTGGGAGCCAGGTTTCCATGGAGGTTAAGAGGCTTAAGCCAGAAGAGAGAAAGAGTGTTGTACAATTTGGAGGGACCAGCTTCCTTGCAACAGTTAGTGTATATGGCACACAACTTTTGGGACATGCTCTGCTACCTGTTTTCATTTCAACTGATCTTCACAAAGAGCCAGTGCTAGATACTGTTATCCATTTTTCAGATGAGGAATCCAAGGCTCTGAACATTCACACAGATGGGCAGTGGCCCAATCAAAATTCACATGCAGATCTGCTGGGCCTCACCCAGCACACCCAACCAACCTGGGCAGGAAGACAGGCCGTGAGTTCGTACAAGTGAAGCTAGGAAGGTTGGGAGCAGCTGATGTCAAGGCCCGAGCATGACCTCGGAGAACACTGAGGCTTCACCTGACAGGTGACAAATACCTGTCATAGGCATTCTGGGGATAGCATTTTGATGATGGTTTGAGAGGCTATGTGTAGAGAGCATGGGGATAACCATTAGACAGTTCTATTTGTTCAATGGCAGTGGACGTGGAAAGAAAGCTGTGACACTCTCTTTTTAATTGAGCTATAGTTGATTTATAAGATTATATAAGGTTCAGGTGTACAGTCTGGTGATTCGGAATTTCTGAAGCTGTGACTCTCTCAGACTTTTGAATGAAAATCCAAAAGAAGTAGCAGCTATATTGGATGTAGGGAGGCAAGAAAAGAAAGAAGAAAATAAGGCTTCAAGTCTCAAGGATGGCATTGGGCGGTGGGGAAAGGGGGAAATCACAGTGCATCTGAGACTAACACAAGTTTGAGGGCTGAGTTCATCTGGAAGGAAGCAGAATTCTTAATGACTTAGGGAGGATCTCACTATTTCTCCATCCACCACCTTCAGATCTCTGAGAAACACTGACAATGAAGAGCTGTTTTTACCTCTTTTTCTGACACTTTCTTTCTTTGATGCTGTCAGATACAGGTAAGCAAGCAAATGCGTATGTTTGTGCCTGCGTGTACCTACGCATATGTGGATTTACAGAGGTCAAACAGCTTACAACACAAGGAAATACATACGTAGTCATGTGAGCCCACTGAGATCCTACGTCTGCTGTTATATATACTAAAGGCTTTCTAAACAGGTGCTCAGATGAATTTCTGAAGAAAGTTCTCTCCATCTATCCATACTTATATGGGACAGTACCAGAGTTCTTTGAAATTTAAAGAAGTTGTGGCAATGCTCCCAGAAATGCTTAAAGTCCTTTTTTGTTATTCGCGGTGGCCACTGACTCACAAGACCTTAGGCTTTCAAATTTGGTGTGGCTAGATTTCGAATTTGGTGTGGCTAGATGGGTGCCGGATTTAAATGTACTGTCCTGAAATATATCAAAAAGAGCTTTATTTAAAAGAAAAAAATCTGCTGCTGCTGCTAAGTCACGTCAGTCGTGTCCGACTCTGTGGACCGACGGGAGCCTGGTGGGCTGCCATCTATGGGGTCCACAGAGTCAGACACGACTGACATGACTTAGCAGCAGCAGCAGATTTTTTTCTTTTCTTTTTTTTTCAGGGTAAAATCCTTTTATTTATTTATTTTTTTTCGTTTCACATATGACAACATACATGTTTCAGTGTCATTCTCTCAAATCATCCCACCCTCACCCTCTCCCACAAAGTCCCAAAGACTGTTCGATACAACTGTGTCTCTTTTGCTGTCTCGTATACAGGGTTATATTTCCATCTTTCTAAATTCCATATATATGTGTTAGTATACTGAATTGGTGCGTTTCTTTCTGTCTTACTTCACTCTGTATAATAGGCTCCAGTTTCATCCATCTCATTAGAACTGATTCAAATGCATTCTTTTTAATGGCTGAGTAATACTCCATTGTGTATATGTACCAAAGCTTTCTTATCCATTCGTCTGCAGATGGACATCTAGGTTGCTTCCATGTCCTGGCTATTATAAACAGTGCTGCGATGAACATTGGAGTACATGTGTCTCTTTCAATTCTGGTTTCCTCGGTGTGTATGCCCAGAAGTGCGATTGATGGATCATATGGCAGTTCTATTTCCAGTTTTTTGAGGAATCTCCACACTGTTCTCCATAGTGGCTGTACTAGTTTGCATTCCCACCAACAGTGTAAGAGGGTTCCCTTCTCTCCACACCCTTTCCAGCATTTATTGCATGTAGACTTTTGGATAGCAGCCATTCTGACTGGTGTGAAATGGTATCTCAATGTGGTTTTGATTTGCATCTCTCTGATTATGAGGGATGTTGAGCATTTTTTCATGTGTTTGTTAGCCATCTTTATGTCTTCTTTGGAGAAATGTCTGTTTAGTTCTTTGGCCCATTTTTTGATTGGGTCATTTATTTTAAATAAAGCTCTTTTTGATATATTTCAGGACAATACATTTAAATCCGGCACCTCTGTCCCTGGAGGGTCTCCCACACATTAATGTCAACTTAAAAGGGAAGGCGGGACTGAATTCATAGCAGGAATTACAGGCTGCTGTGGAAAACAGTGACATCCAGATAAAGATACAATTTTTATTAACTGGCTGATACGCGAGTTTAATTCCTCAAACCTGGGAGACGATACATTCTCAGATTCTATCCTGTCCCAATATACACCATTGTGACAGAAGATGGTGCTGCTTTAGTCACTGAGCCATGTCTGACTCTTGTGACTCCATTGACTGTAGCCCTCCAGGCTCTTCTGTCCATGGGATTCTCCAGGCAAGAATACTGGAGTGGGTTGCCATTTCCTTCTCCAGGAGATCTTCCCAACCTAGGGGTTGAACCCAGGTCTCCTGCATTGCAGGCAGATTCTCTATTATCTTACCACTGAGTCACGAAGGAAGCCCTGAAAGAAGATTCAGTTCAGTTCAGTTGCTCAGTCGTGTCCGACTCTTTGCGACCCCATGAATCACAGCAAACCAGGCCTCCCTGTCCATCACCAACTCCTGGAGTTCACTCAAACTCATGTCCATCGAGTTGGTGATGCCATCCATCCATCTCATTCTCTGTCGTCTCCGTCTCCTCCCACCCCCAATCCCTCCCAGCATCAGAGTCTTTTCTAGTGAGTCAACTCATCGCATGAGGTGGTCAAAGTATTGGAGTTTCAGTTTTAGCATCAGTCCTTCCAATGAACACCCAGGACTGATCTCCTTTAGAATGGACTGGTTGGATCTCCTTGCAGTATAAGGGGCTCTCAAGAGTCTTCTCCAGCACCACAGTTCAAAAGCATCAATTCTTCGGTGATCAGCTTTCTTCACAGTCCAACTCTCACATCCATACATGACCACGGGAAAAACCATAGCCTTGACTAGACGGACCTTGGTTGGCAAAGTAATGTCTCTGCTTTTTAATATGCTATCTAGGTTGGTCATAACTTTCCTTCCAAGGAGTAAGCGTCTTTTAATTTCATGGCTGCAATCAGCATCTGCAGTGATTTTGGAGCCCCAAAAAATAAAGTCTGACACTGCTTCCACTGTTTCCCCATCTATTTCCCATGAAGTGATGGGACCAGATGCCATGATCTTTGTTTTCTGAATGCTGAGCTTCAAGCCAACTTTTTCACTCTCCTCTTTCACTTTTATCAAGAGGCTTTTGAGTTCCTCTTCACTTTCTGCCATAAGGGTGGTGTCATCTGCATATCTGAGATTATTGATATTTCTCCTGGCAATCTTGATTCCAGCTTGTGCTTCTTCCAGCCCAGCGTTCCTCATGATGTACTCTGCATATAAGTTAAATAAGCAGGGTGGCAATATACAGCCTTAACGTACTCCTTTTCCTATTTGGAACCAGTCTGTTGTTCCATGTCCAGTTCTAACTGTTGCTTCCTGACCTGCATACAGGTTTCTCAAGAGGCAGGTCAGGTGGTCTGGTATTCCCATCTCTTTCAGAATTTTCCACAGTTTATTGTGACCCACACAGTCAAAAGCTTTGGCGTAGTCAATGAAGCAGAAATAGATGCTTTTCTGGAACTCTCTTGCTTTCTCCATGATCCAGTGGATGTTGGCAATTTGATCTCTCGTTCCTCTGCCTTTTCTAAAACCAGCTTGAACATCTGAAAGTTCACGATTCACATATTGCTGAAGCCTGGCTTGGAGAATTTTGAGCATGACTTTACTAGCGTGTGAGATGAGTGCAATTGTGCGGTAGTTTGAGCATTCTTTGGCATTGCCTTTCTTTGAAGGCAATGAAGAAGATTAGTAAGTGATTATTTTGGAGGCGGCAAGTGGATAATTAATTCTGAAGGGGAATGTCATTTAAAGCATTATTATTTTGTTTCCTCCAAGAAGTTCTTGCCCCAACCATGTTTCTGTTAATGGAAAGCTTCTTACTCCACAAGTTTTTGAAATTCTAAAGCTAGTGGACTACTGCTTGGATTTTCCCAGGAGCGACCAGTTTTGAATTTTGCAATAAAATAAAGGGAACAGGATGTACTGAGCTAGCCAAAAAGTACATTCTCATTTTTTCCATAACATCTTACAGAAAAACCTGAACAAAATTTTTGGCCAGCCCAATACATGATTTTTAGGTAAGAGGGACTCACGCATTTTTTAATGAAAGAAATAAAACTTCAAGAGTAGATCCAACTTATTTTTGAAGAAGAAAGAAAAGAATAAATGCTCTTAAAGGAGCTTTACAGAGTATATACTTTAAAAACACTGGTCAGTATATTAGAATGATGAAATTCTGACTCTTAAAATACATTTAAACAGCTTTTTAAACATACTTCCTCCATACAGTGGGCAACTTTCCTTTGTGCAAAGCATTTTCAACACTTTTTGTAATGGGAATATCTGACTTTTTACCAAAAGATTAAAAACATTACTCCTGGTCTTCCTTTTCACTTTGTCTTTCACGAGATCAAGTGAGGTTCGTGACCACTCAGTCACACTTGGTCTCCTGCAAGTCACTTACCTTTCTTGAAAATTTCGTAACGTATGGAAAATCCTGCGCCGTGTGTCTCATAGTCAGAGACAAACTTGATGAAGAGAAATGGCCCTGAAGACACGAAGGGAGAAGGCGCGATCTTTCCGCAGAACTTTCCCAATACGCGTCCGTTTTCATTTTGTCCATCGATGACCTCCACATAGTCATACCTGAGGCAAAGGTGGAAAGAAGCATCAGGTTAGGGAGGAAAGTCCTTCTGATTTCAGTCATGGAGAAGCCAGCATTCTCCACCACCGTCTGTCAGGAGAAAAAATACGTGCTATCTGCATTCACTGCTGGATTGCACAGAGAGGGGGAAAAGAAAGTCTAGCAAAATGAAATAATTAAAATGGACTACATCATGTCCGTGCACATCGTCTGCTAACACAGAACTGTTAAGAATAATGGTGTCCATTATACTTGCAGACAATGTCAGTTAAAGTAACCAATTAACAAGAAAAAGGAAAATCTCATGAGGACAATTCGCTATTATTAAGTTGCGTTCCTTTGTCTGGGGTTGGGTGGGGGATGTCAATACATACTGCTATGCATTCTTTTCAAACTGTGAAGTTCTTTTATGAATTCAAAATGTCTCCCTGGCTGGAGCTCTCCATGAATAATACTTTGATTTCTGTGAGCGACCCTCTAAACATATGGCCACAGAATAATAAACAGATTCTTTACTATTTAACTCCATTCCACCAAACTCCAGGCTTCGCAGGAAGAAACCTCTCTCAGTATCCACTGTGGTCAAAACAAAGATTTTCTTCCCCCAAAACTACAACTTGAACTGTAGAACACAATCTCTACAAGGAAAAAAGTTTATTTAAAATTCAAAAGTAAGTTTTTACTACCAGCCTGAATCTTTAAAGGAATGCTGTCATTGGAAAAGAAAATGTAACAGACTTGGAATCATCAAAGTGATATGATTTTTAAAAATTCAGGCTTAATGATAATACACTGAGATAAATGATAAAGGGAGTAGCAATAAAATACTAGCCTAAAGAATGCACTGAGATAATGCATATGCTTAGATGAACCTTCTCCATTTCTAAAATATGGAAATCCATCTCCAGTAAAGTAGCATCTCCTAGGAAAACAGGAATATTTTTCTTTGTTTGGCATTATCTATTTCTTAATGTCTTGCTCTTCCTTTTCATTATTTTTTTGCCAAGTCACCTAGGATTCAGATAACCAGATAATCTCATTTGGATTCCATATTTCTTCTAGAACTGACATGAAGACATTACAATCCATTCATTTCAAACCTGCATTTCCCTGTTGAACTTGGTTCAAAAATCCTGGGATATATTCATTTCAGGAATGGCTAAAATATGGCAGTAACATAAACTGCATCTGGCAATTTAAAAGAGATCAAAGTGCGGGAAATCTTCATGATGACCAATGTCACCCTTAGCAATCCTTTTCAAATTGTCCAGGACACGACTTACGTTTATGTAAAGTCTCATGAGACAACTGCAAAGATGCTATCATGAGTCCAAGTGGATAGCTTAAGGCTCTCTCAATTAAAAATGACATTACCTCATCAGTTAAGACTGTGTGCCAGCCTTGTGTATATCAAGAAGAAAATAAAGCTGACAGTGATGGAATGAAGTATTAACATATGTGAATTATTGTATTAACTGCATTTCCCCTGCTGCATCTGCTGATTGCAAGAGCAATCAGTGGCCAGTGAGCATCACTGTCCTTTGAAAAACTGTGAAGACACACAGAGGAACTGTTTGTTTCTCTACACACTGGGAGATGCTTTGCATGCTTAGACAAAGGAGGAGGAGGAGGAGGAAGAGGATGAAGATGGTGTTATGTTCAAAATCCTCAGTGGCTTCTTATAGTCAACCGAGGGCCACTGGAAAGAACCCCCCATCTGTACTCCTGAAAGCCTCACAAGCTTGCATTTATGCAGTAATTCCTTTTATATCTGCAGCTTCATTGACTTGGCAGGTCTGCGCAGTTTACCCCACACTCGCTTATAATTTAACTGTGATTTGAGAGGCTGGCTGTGTTTGGCCTGGTGACCGTGCGTCCAGCACTGCTCTATAGGCTTTTTACTTGCATCCCGACATGGTCTGAATACTAAGTGGCCACATCCTAGTGCATTTTGCCTTCCAGACACAAATCAGAGAGGTGGGTCAGCCATTCTGAGGACTAAAGGGCATTTCTGCAAAGAGACCTCTCTCCCAGGTATGAGAGAACTCAGCTATTAGACTGCTGGGGATGTGTAATGGGAGGAAGCTAGTCTTTTAATTCACATTATCTGCTAGTGGTAAATTCTAAGCTCTCCTCTTGCCAACAGTAAAAGCTATTTTTAAAAGGGGCAGAGGGACTAGACGTTCTATCCAGCAAGAGATAAGTCACTGCATCTTAAGTGCCAATTTTAGGCAATGGGATTTTTCAGGGACACAATAGTTACATTTATATGCCAGGATGCTGCTATCATTTTAGCACCTTCCTTCTTGGTACCATCCGACAGGCGCCCCCAAATGTATCACAGAGAGCGATTCATGTAAATATTCAGGAGGGTGTACGCGTACAAATTGCGAAGGGTGATACTGCCAAGGAAGTTAAAAAAGCAGCCAGCCTCTCTGAAGTTGAGACCAGTTCCACTCCATAAGTTTCTCACTGGCAAATGTGATGCCAGGAATGTAGCTGGTGTGTTAGCATCCCTCCCCAGAGACTTAATGTGTCACCACAGCAACGCACCCAGTCTGCGTTGGCCTGAGGCCCAGGATCCTGAGTTTGCAAATTTCAGTCCCCCAGCCGGCTGCACTGCTCTGTTACTGCTGCTGGCATGGCAAGCACTGCGTTCCTTGCGATGCTAGCATCCTTGGTCCTGATACCAGAGACCTGTACAGGTGAGCCTGGAGGCACCTGTCTGACTTGCATTCTGGACCCATGAGCTTGGGCTCGGGAGGAGAGCTGGGGATGGTGTCTTTGGACTCTAGTTCAGAGAAGCTAGAGGAGGGTTCATAGGCCTCCCAGGCAGCGCTAGTGGTAAAGAACCCGCCTGCCAATGCAGGAGACATAAGAGACTTGGGTTCAATCCCTGAGTCAGGAAGATGTCTTGGAGGAGGCCATGGCAACCCACTCCAGTATTCTTGCCTGGAGAATCCCCATGGACAGAGGCACCTGGCTGGCTACAGTCCAGAGGGTCACAAAGAGTCGGACAAAACTGAAGCGACATAGCACACGGAGGAGGGTTCACAGAGTTAACCCATCTGTTTCTCTGGAGTCCTGCTCCAGAAAAAGAATGTTCCAGGTGACAAGGAGGCTGCATCTGGGTCCACAGTGTACCACTCACTTGTGCAGGAAAGCCCTTCCTCAGACATCACTGCCCCACGTTTCATCATAGGAACGCCAGCATCTTATGGATTTAGCCATCTCTTTAAAAAAAAATTGTCTTTTAAAAAAATTTTTGCTGTGCTGCATGGTTTGTGGGATCTTAGTTCCCTGACCATAGATCGAACCCAGACCCCCTGCACTGGACTCACAGAATCCTAACCACTGGATCATCAGGGAATTCCCCCATCGCTCTTCTTAAACCTTCTACCTTAAAGCTTTCACTTCCTGCACGAATAATGGTAAAGCAGCCAAACTTTACTGGGAATAAAGCAAAGCTCTCTCTGCTTAACCTTCTTACAATTAAAAACATTTCCCCAAGGTTTCCTTTTTCAGGTGTGAAGGCTTGGCTAGGGCAGTGGTGGTGTGGGAGCTCTTCTCATGAGTGCTCCTGGCTTTAAGCCCAGGCTTCCTAAGTCCCAGGCATCTTGTTGACATATCTCCAGCCCTCACCCTACCTGGGTATATGTGGGTGGTAAAAACATTTTGAATCCTAATAGCAGTCACGAGTTACGTTTCCCATAAGAGTGATAAAAGAATAAAGATTTCCTTCTAAGAATTCTTGAAAGGATTACTCAGAGATTACTATTATTATTTTCTTCTGGAAAGTTTAAATTATGGTTTTAGGGAAATGGCCAAGGAAGGGGAAAAGTGATGAGAAAATAAAGAAATGTCTTCAGTCACTAAAGAGTGGTTTGGGAAGCTTTCTAGGTATGCAGTGCTTAATAGACAAATAGCACACTTTATTTAAGTCGGGTTTTCTCCTCTGAGTGCAAATGACCCCTGACTCTATGGTGGGGCCGTTAATGGTTAAAAAAAAAAAACAATTAATCCTCTGCAGGGTGTTGTCTGTATGGGAAGCTACTGTACCAACCCCCCTCACAGCTTCTGGACAGCCTCGAGTTGTTGAGAAGGGGGATTTTAGGTAATGGTGTCTTTTTAATCTCCTTCCAAAAGGATCTTCCCCTGCGTGCATACCTACGTTAATAATGGAGAAATTCGAAACCTGACATCATAAACCAGAGTGAGAAATGATGCTGGCTAACATAATTTTCACCTGCAAAAATGTGTTTCTTTGGATCTTTGGTCTATTTTACACGAGGCATTAATAGCCATCCCAACTGAGCAAGCTGTAAACGATTACTGTACTGCTGCCCAAGAATTACCTTCCCTGTTCCCCAAGAGAGAACAGATTTTTTTTTTCTTAGAGTATTAGAAAGAGGACAGGGATATAAAAATATACAATGATGGAGCTAGGAGGGGCCAATTAGTTTTCATCTGTGTTTCTAAGCGATTTTACATGATCCACCTCCTAACTGTTCTGGCTTCCTTGCAATGTTCTAATCAAGGGAAATATAAGAAAAGCCTTAAAAGGTTCACAGTCTCTTCTGTTGTAAAGGACTCTTTAGAAATCTATTCAAAAGAAATAAACTGGAATAATGTCAAATATATATGCAAAAAGTATTTCCTGAAGCTTTATAATAATGGGGAAAATGGAAATAAGGCAGATAGAAAGGAAGTAAGAGGGATTTACATACATTCATATGGAGGAATACTATGCAGCTACTAAAAAGAATGTTCAACAAAAGTTTCTTTAACAAAGGAAAAATGCTTATGATAAATAAGTGAAAAATCAGAACATAAAACTCTGTATACAAGATATCCTCTATTTTTATTTGTATGAAGTAAAAGAACAGGGAGGAAACATGCAAGGTGTTAACAAGTGTTTATCTCTAGGTGGTGAGATTCTCTATTATTATTATTATTTCTGTATCTTTCAAAATTTTTATAATGAACAAGTGTTCCTTTGTCATCAGATAAAAGTTATTTTGGAAAGCATTAATATCTATGCATAAAGTCTGAAATCAACACCTTGCGATGCAGCTAACAACTCCGTTTATTGGTCAGAAAACAGTATCTTCAATGATGCTTTATTTGGATAAATAAATCAAAGGCTTTGCCTTTTGTTTTTAAAACAACAGGATCAATGAAACTCCCTGTATTTGGCAGGGCGGGGGTGGGGGAGGCAGTACTAGAAAGTTAAAATGAACCAGATAGGATTTCATACTTTCTGAAATGCTGGCAGTAATACTTTTTCACTGTCATGTGTTTATGTGGATTTGCATGACGTTTTAGACGGTTGACATTGTCTGCATTTTTTTCCATATGGAGGTGGCTGCCTGTGAGACATTGGAGTAGCAGGTTAGGATTTGGATGGCATTTCTCTTGCCCCACTGTCAAGTGATGGTCACTGATGGTGATCTTATCACCCAAACTCAGGTTCCAGCTATGAGGAGACTAAGGGTCTACTGTCTACTGAACTTTGAGATAAGCACAAGTCCCAGGGTGCAGGTGTGACCGCTGGCTGGCCTGGTCTATGCCACAGAGCCATGAAGAGCCAGGAGCTAAAAGACCAGGCAGCTTTGCTCAGTGGCTGCTACATGTACTTCAGCCAAACCATCTCTCTCTAGTAACCTACTCCACTGATGGTGAATGGGATATCAAACATCTCATTCTTGAATCAAAAAATTGCTACAAACACTGTCTTTTGTTCAGCGTCATTGTCCTCCTCAAAGGCCCACACAGTGTTACTCTCGTTACTTGTCCATAGGTCTCCAGATCATTCTCCTCCAGGAAGTTCCAAAGCCACAGAATCCACCTGACACCTTTCCTGTGTGGCTCCTTTAATTAAAGCTCAATAAAGATTGCCATATGCATCATAGTCAGATAGCCCCTTCTCAAATAATCAAGAGTACAGTGAAACTCACAAAGCTTGATCTCACATGTTAACATTTTCATTTTTAAGCTTTTGTAATGCCTCAGGGCCATAATAATGAATATCAATAATTTTATTGATATTAAATTTTACTGATAATTTTATTGATATTAATCATCCATAGAAAATGATTCAGGTTCAGTTCAGTTCAGTCGCGTCCGACTCTTTGCGACCCCATGAATCACAGCACGCCAGGCCTCCCTGTCCATCACCAACTTCCGGAGTTCACTCAAACTCATGTCCATCGAGTTGGTGATGCCATCCAGCCATCTCATTAGCTAATAGTATAACAATATGTGTAAAAGTGAACAGTCCCAGGAAATGAAGTTATTACGAAAGTGAAGAAGGAAAATATTTAAGGAAAAACTTTTACTGGAGTAAAAAGAAATATTAAATGGTTTTCACTGCAGTAATACAAAGGACTAATCAAAGGGAGTTAGATGGAGAAGACTCTTGAGAGTCCCTTGGACTGCAAGGAGATCCAATCAGTCCATCCCAGTCCATCCTAAAGGAGATCAGTCCTGGGTGTTCATTGGAAGGACTGATGTTGAAGCTGAGACTCCAGTACTCTGGTCACCTGATGCAAAGAGCTAACTCATTTGAAAAGACCTTGATGCTGGGAAAGACTGAGGGCAGGAGGAGAAGGAGACGACAGAGGATGAGATGGTTAGGTGGCATCATCGACTCAATGGACATGGGTTTGGGTAGACTCCAAGAGCTGGTGACGGACAGGGAGGCCTGGCGTGTTGCAGTTCACGGGGTCGCAAAGAGTCGGACACGACTGAGTGACTGAACTGAACTGAATCAAAGGGAGGGGTCACGGCTTGTTAAGACGAACTAGAAAAAGAGAGAAATTGTGATAATAAACATTTTGCAGGTAGCAGTTTCCTGCTGCTGTGTAATGAGTCACTCCAGACATAGGGGCTTAAAACAGCACACATTTATTAGCTCAGGTCAAAGGCTTCCCAGGTGATGCTAGTGGTAAAGAACCTGCCAGTCAATGCAGGAGATGCCGGAGACAAGGGTTCCATCCCTGGGTTGGGAAGATCCCTGAGAGGAGAGCATGGGAACTCACTCCACTATTCTTGCCTGGAGAATCCCATGGACAGAGGAGCCTGGCGAGCTATGGTCCATGAGATCACAAAGAGTCAGAGATGACTGAAGCTACTTAGCATGCAGGCACACACTGGCCTGGCTAGGGTTGCCACTCAGTGTATCATAAAACAGAAGTCAAGTGTCCACAGGGCTACATTCTCATCTGAGTTCTGTGTCTTCATTACAGTTCATATTGCTGTGGCAGTTTCCTGCAGTTGGGGAACTACAGTCCCCATCTCCTTGCTCACTGCCAGTTGGGGGCTGCTCTCAGATTCCAGGGGCCACCCGCCTTCCTAGCCACACAGCTCTCTCTAGCTTCAGAGCCAGCAACAGAGACGTTCCCTCACACTGGATTCTTCCTATGCTTCAAAACCCCTCAAGAAAAGCTGGGTCCTTAGTGAGCATTCACCTGATTAGGCCAGGCTCACCCAGGATAACCTCCCTTTCTCAAGGTCATCTGATCTGGCAACATAATTAAATCTGCAGAATCCCTGTACAGCAGCACCTAGATTAACAGATGACTGAGTATCTAGAAGAAGCTGTTGTGTAATCAGGCTTGAGGATTCTGCCTACTACCCAGACCCAGCTCTGGATGGATACATGAAGCTTGGAAACTGCAGTACAAACTCAAGCAGTGGGGATGGTCCATGTACATCCCCTGAAAGGGTAAAGGCTAGTAGGATCCAGGGTAAGACAAAGGGCAGGGGTGGGAAACTGCAGCAAGGCTGGAAGCTAAAGTCTCAAAGGGGACAACAGGGCAGAGGTCCCACCCGCCGGTTCTCAGGTCATACTGGCTGTTGGTTTGGGAGCCCTGAGCCCATGGTCCTCAACTGCAGAAAGGAAAGCAGGTTTCTGGAGTGAGCCATGTGCTTCTGACTGAAGCAAAAACAGACACTGCAAAATTGTCCAACACATATGTCTAGAGACAGAAGAGTGATAATAGCTTAATCCAAAAATAAATATATAAAAGAACTCAAGACATGGTGTAAAAGAATGGTCAAAATATATATAATTTTATCAGAAAATGTTTGGAGTTTGAATTTCTCATTTCTGTGGCATCTCACTTTATAATTAAGATTTATTGGCATAGAAGATAAAAAAAATGCTTCACATGAGAAAATATCTCTATGGTTAAACTCAGATTATGAAATCCAAAGATGGAAGATCAAATGGAAGATCAAGGACGCCTCCCTTAAAACAACTCCAAGGTAATGGAGTCGTCCAGTGTCAAACTTGCAAAGTTCAGTATTTATAGAAAAATTCACATGCCTTTAATTACAATAAATTTGGTTCCCAAGTAAAATGGTGCCATCTGGAAGATATTAACATCATTTACAACTTGTTCGCCTCCCTATTTCATAGAAAATTTTTACTTCTTGCCAACTTTCCACTGTTCTCAGGGTTAAAAAAAAAAAAGGAATTAACTTTCATGGATTGTCTCAAGATGGGTTTATATAGCTAGTCAAGCCATCAAAAAGTGACAAGAGGGGGCGTCTTGGACACATCTACTTCCTTCTTATTTACTTTAAATCCTAAAGTTTTGGGTTTTGTTTGTTTGTTTTAAATAAAGCCTGTTCTCCTCTCTCTGCTCCTCTTTTCTCAGCCTTCTCACGGGAATAAAGTGGAGAGAGAGCTGGGGTGTTAAAAAGCGGGCTTCTGGGACTTCTCTGGTGGTCCAGCGGTGAAGAATCAGCCTGCAATGCAGGGGACACAGGTTCGATCCCTGGTTCAGGAAGATTCCACAATGCTGCTGGGCAACTAAACCCATGTGCCATAACAGCTGAGCCTGTGTGCTGCAACAAGAGAATCAATCCACTGCAGTGGGAAACCCGCTTACCACAACTAGAGAGTAGACTCTGACCACTGAAGCTAGAGAAACCCTGCCCAGCAACAAAGACCTAGTAAATATTAATATTAAAAAAAAATATTAAAAATCCAAACAACAAAAAAACAAAACTGGGTTCTGGTGTGGGCTCTGAGCTTCAGGACTCACTCCTGCACCTTTAATCTATTAAGACGTGCCCCATCTTTGACCTCCCACAAAGTCTCAAAGGGAACCATGGGGCAGGAGGTGCTACCTGCCTGGACATCCATCAAATTAACCAAACTGGGGTGGCTGTGACCCAAGTCCTCACACTCTTGTCACTGACTAGCTGCGTGTCACTTACTGACATCTGTAAGCTTCAGTTGCTCACCTGCAAAAACGAACAAAATAACTTGCAACGATGAGAGGCAGGACTCAGTGAAATAATACATATTTATATCCCCTTCAAATGAGGCTGGAATGAAGGAGGAGCAAAGAGAAAAATGCACAGAAAACCAAGTGGCGCACAGCTTTGTTTTCCAAATCGTATATCGTATGCAGTTCAAGATAGACTGTAGTCTAGGTAGTGCAGAAGTGTGGCTACTGCTGTTAATATCTCCCTGGGGGAATCTATCAACATAACCCAATACTCTGAAAATTACTATTTGGAATGACAATAGGCCTTGCCCCAGTTGTTGTTGTTGTTATTATTTAGTCTCTAAGTTGTGTCCATTCTTTGAGACCCCATGGACTGCAGCATGCCAGGCTCCTCTGTTGTTCGCTATCTCCTGGCATTTGCTCAAATTCGCGTCCACTGAGTCAGTGATGCCATCTAACCACCACATTCCCTGCCATCCCAATTAAAGCCATAGTCAATAATGGAGTTAAAGAAGCTAATTTATATATATTACAATACTTTTTTTTAAAGAAATCACTAAATCCATTAAGTGTTTCCATTGATGTACCCAACTGATTTAATGATCTGCAATTGGATGAGTGCTGTCGGCATGCAGTGCTGAATTTGCTCAAAATGTCCCCTTAATTGGTATGGTGAAGACACACCAGGGGGCAACTTCCGGTTCTAAAAAAGCAGCGACTCTGTCTTAATGTCTAGCAAGATCATAATCTGCAAGTTTCCTTTTTAATTCTTTGGAGAAAGAAATAAAGCCATAATTCTGTTTTAGACGATAGGACCTAATGTGTTAATTTTAAGAGTTAAAAAAAAAAATCCTCCTGATTCATTAGTAATTATTCAGTGGGAATCCAGGTAGTTTGCTAATCAGAGCTGCAGGAACTAAAGTTGGCAAATATTCATTTTTTTAAAGGGTTTTTTTTCTCTTTCTTTGCAGTAATCACAGTAGAACATTTTCAGCATCAGGTAGGTGAGCTTATGCTGGAGTGGGGGAGACTCTGATTTTGTAACGATTGCCCATTTTTTTCTAAAAAACTGGAAACCAAAAGATGCTGAATAAAAAATGGGTTCAGTGAAAGATAGGTGTTTCTTCCTTTCAGATGTACTGGTGGTAAAAGAAAGGTTGAGCTGAGTTTTAGGATGGGCAGTTGGCACCGACCCAAGTAAAAATGGTGCTGTTCTGTTCACAGACCCTTAAGGTTTACTTAAGAGTACAAACCCCTGAGCTAACCATAGCCAAGAAACATGAAACTTTTAGATATGGGCCCAATGCATTTATTTTGCTAGAATGAAATGCACAGCAGAAAAATAGATCATGTCGTAGACAGAGTTTCCTTAATCCCTCATGTTTATTGAAAGCAACATTCTGTTTGCTGTAAGTCATTCTTAGCATCCGAAGCTTTTGTGCTTAGGGTGTTGGCTCTTTTACAAATTTTTCATTATTAAAAATTCTATCAAGTGAAAATCAGGTGTTTTAACTGAAGATGACTGGGTTAGTAGTAGTCATACTAACAAATCTAGAATATATTCTGTAACCACAAGTCAATTTGTGATACAGGGAATAATTTTTATCAGAAAAGTCTATTGTGGACATAAAATACTTCAAGTGTCATTGAGGGTTTCTGTCTGTGTTAAAACATGCAAACTGGCTACAGACAAAAATATGCAGAGAATCACTGGTTATTGGCCTAAACATTAGTTTACAAAATTTTTTTCTTATCATTGATTTGCTTTACAGACTGAATAATTAATCGGTGTAAAGCAAGCTTTTAACTATCTCTGAGTTATGAACAAGTTCACGGAGACAGGAGAGGATTTTAATGACCTAGGTGGCCTCATGATTTATACGGACCTTGAGGAGTAATTGTGTGTTTAGAAGAAAGGCAAGCAGTGGCCATAAACTTTACGGGTAGCCGAAGAGCAGAAGCACCGTCTTGCTAAGTTTAACCATATGACCACATAAAGGGTCAGCTCACAGAAATGGCTCTGTGGTTGCAGCATGGATTTAACCCAAGCAGGAGATCATATGGCCCTCATCCTACCATCTCATCTACTCCCCAGCCCCCAAATATCTTTATGGTAAGCTTAACAGAAAGGAAAAGAGAATATGGTCAAGCTAGGTAAAATAAAACATCGCATAAAGGGAGCATTTCCAAACACAAGCTTCTCTTAAGCACAGCACAAGCTAGAGAATGGTATAAAATGTTCCCCTTGATAATACTAAAGACTCAGCTGTAAAAACAAGACAGGTAAGCAAAGAAGAAAGAAGCCTGTCCTACACCTTTATTCCTCTGACTAATTGTTTCAAAAAGAAAGGAGATTTTTTTTCACTGAAAACCAGAATACATAAAATGATTTAACTTACTATTCCGTAAACAGCCAAATTTCTTTGAACGCTCTTAATGTGAAGGGCTAAAATTCACAGCTCTATCTATGAATAAAAGTTTATTAAGAGACTTGATAGCATACAATTACAGGGAGAAATAGGAATAAGGCAGTTTTCCAGAATTTTAGTTCTTGATTTTGGGGCAAATAAGTGTTCACTTACAAATGCACAATAAAACAGATCCTTTGAGAATCTTTTTAGGGAAAACATTCAAAACATGGCAGTTCTTGAAGCTGTTATATTACTTTAAAAATACCCCATATTTCAGGGACTTCCCTAGAGGTCCAGTTGTTAAGAATCCCTACTTCCACTGTAGGTGCAGAGGTTCAATCCCTGGTCGGGTAGCTAACAGCCCATATTACACAAAGTGGGCCCCCCCAAAAAAAAAGACTGAACAAAATAATCCACAATGAACAAGAAAATCAAAGTTAAAAAAATACCTCATATTTCAGATATTTCATTAATTCTGATTGCTTTTTCCTCTTATAATAGCAAATTACCTAGATCATATAATTATTGTTCTCACCATTTTGCAATCTATTGTTTGCTCTTTTATTAAAAAAAAAAAAAAAGTAGAAAGCAGAAATCATAGCAAACTGGTCCCAAATGTGTCTCTCAGAACACCAGTCTTATGAAATGCTTCATGAAAAAAAAAAAAAGTTTTTCCCCCCAAATCATTTGGGAATGCTGCACGTCACAATGTTCCTTTTGTGAATATCCATAATTTGTGTCAGTATAAAGGCTCTGAGAAGTCCCATGAGCATGAAATGTTGATTTAACTTGGTTTAACCCAACATATACCAATCTCGTTGATCATAAGACCCTTTTATTATATAATACAGGTGGAACTAGTGTTGAAAAGAAAGTATTTTCTACATGTTATTTTGAAAAGTCACTTACCTTGCACTAGCCACAGGTCAGATATTAAAAAAAAAAAAGAATCCAGGGAAGGAATCAAGTTTGTAACTAACGACATAAATTTGAGAAGATGGAGATAAATCTGGCAGCTTAATTCCTTCTCCTATTCTGCCTTACATGTTAGAAGTTTAATTTGAATCAGTGATTTGAGAAACTGTTTTAGCAACTGTTTCAGGCTAAAGAAATATGATGCTGATAGGTAAGACCGTGTCTATACTTGGTAAAAAGGGGCTGAATCACAGGACTGACTACAATGTCTGTCTCTGAGCACAGGAATCAGGAACACACTGGTTTTACTACCTAGCTGATGTTAAGGTGAATACCATGAATAGGACTGGCTTCCCTGATGGCTCAGATGGTAAAGTATCTGTCTGCAATGTAGGAGACCTGGGTTTGATCCCTGGGTCGGGAAGATCCCCTGGAGAAAGGAATGGCCACCCAACATGGCCATCCAGTATCCTTGCTTAGAGAATTCCACCAACAGAGCAGCCCAGTGGGCTACGTCCATGGGGTTGCAAAGAGTTGGACGTGGCTGAGCAGCTAACACACATATGAATGGAACTAACAAAAGTTTACCATGAGAAGAGATCTAAGGGATAAGGAACCAATATCATATTTTATAGATGAGAAAACTGAAGTCCAGAACACTGAAGGAACTGAATATTTCAAATCTAATTAGTAGAAAAACCAAAACTTTCTACTTTGTTATGGTGAAAGACAAATCCTTGCATCTCACTTTTCAAGAGATGATGAAAAAGATTACTATGATCATCAAGGTCTACTTTTAATTTGAGATTTCCACAGAGGGATTGCTCAGCTTTGTTCAAAAACCAACAGGAAGAGGAAACACACAGAATCCAGGCAGGGAGCTCAGCCCATCTTTAGTGCCTGGCGAGGCTCCCCAGTCTTCCTGACTTTGCCTCAGATCCGGTCCCTCAATAAATGTTTCTTCAGTATTTAATGTGATTTCCACTCATTGATCCTAAAGACTACATTTAGTTCCTCTTTCAAATGACAGCCTTGCACCTCTCTGAGCATAACCATCATACCCCTTGACTCTAACTCTGTTGGTATTGTAAGAAGAGAAAAATTTAAAGAATTCATTTATTAGATTGACACACCAAAAAACCAAGCAAAACACAGATAAGCGTGGAAATCACTAATTGTTCAAAGGTTGCTGAGATATTATTTTAGCAAACCAGGGATGCTGAGCACTTTGAAAGCATGTATCCATTTGAAAGGCTCTATAACTGAATTTTGGGGACCTGGGGTGGTGTCTGTGTCATGAAGGGCCGGATGGGGGAAGGGCTAGATGTCTACTGTCCTCTCTTTCCAGAACCTTCTCTGCCTTCCCACTCCCTCTACTCCACATGCTCCAGCCTCTGCCCTTCTTATTGGTTTTGAACTAGGCTCTCAAGAGTTAGGGGCTCTTGTCCTGTAAATAAAAAACCAGCCCTGGGAAGCAAGAATCCAGGAAGGTGTAGAGGACAAGGAAGGGCTGACCCAGGAACCCCCTGTGGATGGAATCAGAGGTCAAAGGGAAGCCTGGATGTCAATTTAACACAAGCATTTCCCAGGTTGACTTTGAGGGTTGGCTTTCTGATGCTAAAGAAAACATTTAATTTATTCTGCTGAGTTTTCTTTTACAAACTAAGTATGCTGCTGCTGCTGCTGCTAAGTAACTTCAGTCGTGTCCGACTCTGTGTGACCCCATAGACGGAAGCCCACCAGGCTCCCCCATCCCTGGGATTCTCCAGGCAAGAACACTGGAGTGGGTTGCCATTTCCTTCTCCAATGTGTGAAAGTGAAAAGTGAAAGGGAAGTCGCTCAGTTGTGTCCAACCCTTAGCGACCCCAGGGACTGCAGCCTACCAGGCTCCTCCATCCATGGGATTTTCTAGGCAAGAGTACTGGAGTGCTTGCCATTGCCTTCTCTATCTGATTACTCTAGGTGCTCCCATATAAATGGAATCATATAATATTTGTCCCTTTGTGTCTGGCTTACTCACTTAGCATAACATCTTCAAGGCCCATCCACATGGGAGCACGTATCAGAATTTCATTCTTTGTAAGGCTGAGTAATATTTCATTACACACATACCATATTTTTGTTTAAGTTCATTCATCCATCTATAGATATTTAGGTTGTTTCCACCTTTCGGCTATTGTGCATAGCATTGCTAAGAGCATATGGCTGTATAAATATTTGTTCAAGCCCCTACTTTCTGACAAACTAAGTATGCCAGCCCCAAACTCCAAATTCTGGACAGAGAACATTCCTATTTTTCTAACTGTTAACTTTCTATGCTGAATTTTCTCTTACTGCCTCCCTCTTCAAAATAGTATGTAATTTCATGCCAATCTATAGTCCCTTTAACATCTTTGTGTGTGTGTGATATAGTAAGACTATTGCTGCATTGTAAAAATGTCGCTAATCCAGGACATTTCCCTTAATGACTCAGATTATTCTCCTTCCCTGACAGAAAAAAATACCCATTTTCACTAATTAAGCACACACACAGCCTTCATAATATTTTAAACCTTAAAGTAGGCTTTTGTAAATTTGGAAGTCAAATGTCCTTTCTATCACTGACTTACTACTGAATATCTCCCTAATTATTCACTGACGAATGCACACTCAGAAACACAGGTTAACAACAGTTCAAATGCTACAGAAGCAGAAGTAATGTTGGACTTGGCAGTCTTGAAATATAATAACTTCAATCTGAAGCTTCTCGAATTTTTCTTCTTTAAAATCCAGTGTCTTCAAACATATTTTCCCCTTAATGGGTGACAGACATGTCAAACACAGGCTGGGTAAATGTCTGATAAGTAACAATATTGATCTCTTCAATGGAAATTTTCCAGACAAATAGTAGGAGACCATTAGCAAAAGCTTTTATTTTTACTCCCATTAAGCTTTAAAATTAACAAGAAAAGTATTCTTAACATGCATGAAATATATATTTACATATATTATATATATATAATTTTGGTGGAAAAAGTAGTAATAGCTTACATTTATATATGAGCTTATAATAGCTTATAATTATATATACAAAAGTTTTGGTGAAAAAAAGTAGTAATAGCTTATAATTATATATATAAAATTTTGGGTGAAAAAAGTAGTAATAGCTTATATATGTGTAGCACTCTTTTCTGAAAGGCTGAGAAGGCTTTTAAAATGCTTTTCCTGGTGGTACAAGCTTGAAAAGTGAGCCAGTAGAATCCTATGACATGTCCTTACTGCCAACAAGTCTATAGACCAGCCGGTTGATTTTGTCAAACCACTGGTTTCACAGGAGATTCATTGCTGAATTCACTAGTGAACTGACTGAAATAACCCCCGAGTGTTTCACCCAGAGTCACACTGAGCACCCAGAATGGAGTCCAGAGTCTGAGTGGGGGTCCAGGCAGCAAGTTCAGGGACAAGAGGGGAACCAATAGCATGCCGGTGCAGGGGAGCTAAAAGAAACAGAAGTTGTGCCAGCGGAAGACAATCTGAGGACATCTCTGCAACAGCGTGTCTTCCTCAGCCTCCAGACCATGCTCTCCTATTTCACAGCTGCAAGGTTATCTCAGGGAGAGGGCAAGCCCAGACTTTGCTGGGGCTACAAACAAAACACTGCATTTCCTTCTTGCTCTAAACTGGACTTTTAAAAAACAGTATCTAAACCTGGTTCAGATATCACTTTGCTGACGAAGGTTCATATAGTCAAAGCTGTGGTCTTTCCAGTAGTCATGGAAGGATTTGAGAGTTGGACCATAAAGAAGGCTGAGCACTGAAGAATTGATGCTTCTGTGCTGGAGAAGACTCTTGAGAGTCCCTTGGATAGCAAAGAGATCAAACCAGTCAATCCTAAAGGAAATAAATCCTGAGTACTCATTGGAAGGACTGATGCTGAAATTAAAACTTCAATACTTTGGCCACCTGATGCAAAGAGCCGACTCGTTGGAAAAGACCTTGATGTTGGAAAAGATGGAGGGCAAGAGGAGAAGGGGACGACAGATGATGAGATGGTTGGACAGCATCATTGACTCAATGGACATGAATTTGAGCAAACTCTGGGAGATAGTGAAGGACGGGGAAGCCTGGGGTGCTGCAGTCTGTGGGGTTGCAAAGAGTCGAACACAATTTAGCGACTGAACAACAACAAAAACTAGTTAACATAACTTTTGATAATGGTCTTTAAAAAGTTAAACGATACGATATGAATCCTAGTAGATAAATGGCAGAGTAAAAACAAAATTAGTAAGGGTGACTTGGAGGTCAAATGCAAGTCGAGGTTGCAGGGTATTCATTTTAAGGTACAAACTGAAGGAGCTTTGCCCTGGCTAGTTCCAGGGACTCTACTATGTCTCTTAGTATTAGCTTTTATTTTTTTTAAAAAAAAAAAAGATGTGGAACATTTTTAAACTCTTCACTTTGAATTTGCTAACAATATTGCTTTTTTTTTTTTTTTTTAATGTTTTGGATTTTTGGCCCTGAGGCATGTGGGATCTTAGTTAGCCTGATCAGGGATTGAACCCATGATCCCTGCCTTGGAAGGTATATTCTTGACCACTGTACTGCCAGGGGAATTTCAAGTGTTAGCCCTTGAAAGTCAGGGACAACTGCCCTGATATCCCCCATCTAAGGATAACTGCACAGAATTACTCTGGCATCTCTTCCTTAGGAGTTTCTCTTTTCCTTTTTCTGCCAATCCAAACTCCATTCTTTCAAAGCCCAATTCAAGGTTCACTCGTTCTGTGAAGTTTTTCTTAGACTCAATTGCCTGTAAATGTTTCCTCCCCTTGAATTTATGGAGCCCTGATTTAGTACAGACTGAGTAATTATAGATTTGCTCAATGTTGAGCTAGAATTATTTTTTTAGGTGTTACCATGCCTTATTCATTTCTCTGATAAGATTATACTTCTTGTCGGTAGAAAATATGTTGCTCTATTTATCTTGGACTTTTATGAGAGTCAGAAACAAAAATAGTTTCCTTGGAAATAAGTTAACACACTGAGGAACTGAACAAACAAGAAAACACTAGAACAAACATGGCATAACCTCTATTTTGTACTCCTACATTGACATCATTGATAATAAATACAATCTTCTACACTGTTTAGTAAATAGTTTAAAAAAAAAACACCTTACACTTTCGAAAATTTTTTCGACAAACCATGTCAATTGCTTTTGGGAAAACTCAAGGAGCTGTGTACTGCTTTTGTTCCAATTACATTAAACCTTATTAAAACAGCCATCATGACAACCACCGCTCTTTGGAAGAAAGCACCAAATACTTAGGGGCATAGCCTCAGCTAGATGTTCTGGGACTTAGAAGCCCAACTCCTATTAGTGATAATAAGTATTACGTCTATAAATCCCTAGATGCTTTTGTCAAGTCTACTTGTTTCGGTTTCCACAGGTGGAATGATGGTTCTAATGAGGTCCATGTCCTCAAGATTTCTACTTAGAAAAATACAGTGTTTAGACTTCATCTCTTCTGCCATCCCTGGTCATGTTATGGATAATGGTGACATTTATGCACTTTGAACTGTATGTTGTGTGTGTTTGTGTTAGTCACTCAGTCGTGTCCAACTCTTTGCAACCCCATGGACTGTAGCCCACCAGGCTCCTTTGTCCGTGGGGTTCTCCAGGCAAGAATACTGGAGTGGGTTGCCATTTCCTTCTCCAGAACTGTATGTTGCTGCTGCTGCTAAGTCACTTCAGTCGTGTCCGACTCTGTGTGACCCCATAGACGGAAGCCCACCAGGCTCCCCGAACTGTATGTTAAGAGGCTGTAATTCACTCCCTTTTAAAGAAATTTGCTCCACATAAAGTCTCCAATCCAGTGGACATTAGTATGTGTTAGAAACACATACAAATGCTAAGTTTTGCCTAATGAAGCTGTTCATTATTTTCTCTCCGTTACGTTCCCTCCTGTATCACCACTGTATTCTGCTTCCTTCAGTCAAGGGACAAGCATCGCAAGGTTTCATAGACTTTATTTTTATACTGATCTTCGGGGCACATGACACACAATTCATTCTACTTTCTGTAGCGCCTGAACACAAAAATCTACCCATTTGTTTTTGAGGTCAGTATCTGCGGAAGCATTTTCCACTATTTCTTTTCATTATTTGAATTTCAAATTATTGTCCTCAAATGTGTTTCACCCCTCTTGAAATCCAGAGCCTAAGGGGAATTGTGCACCCTGCTCTGGTTATCTCTGTTATTCGGCTTAGAGATGTATATTACAGGTTTTGTTCTTGCATTTCTCCTTTTTAGACTCAGACTTGCATTAAAATGGAATATAAGGCCAGCAGGCACTTTGTCAGTGAGCCTATATGTAATGCCAAATGGAATATGTCTATATGCACATATATTAGTGTATGCACAAATACAGAACAATCTTATCTAAGAAGATTAGTTTACAAATAAAAAGATTCCAAGTCTGTGCTAGTTTACACAGAACATTGCCATTTGGAGTTAATTTTGTGTGCTTGCTTCCCTTTACAAGAGGTTTTCTTATTCATGGGAGCCACTGAGGAGGTGGAGATGACAGGAGACCGACGGATTACCTCAAACCCCAGGACTGGCAAATGATTAACTCTAGCAGGCAGGTGATTAGCCGGAGTCCCAAAGTCACAACCTTGCCTGTCAGTAACTTGCACCCAAACTCCTTCAGGAAAGGTAAGGGAACTTGAACATGCCATTTTTTTTTTAAATCAAAGTTGGTGCAGTTGCATCAGACTCTGAATTCTGTGCACGCATTTTCGGTGGAGTCTGATTTCCAGTTTTTGTTAAATTAGTTTCATATCAGTCAATACTTGTTCAAAAACATGTCATAAGTCTCTGTGGCTTGTGCATGCTTCAATTACCTCTGATTATTACATCAAGATTCACAAATAAGATACCACAGTCACTCCTATTTACTGCAAAATGCTATTGAAACAAACTGAAATTCAATTTCAGAACAGATTGCAATAACCCATCTAAACAGAGCAAGTGGGGGAGGTCAGGCCCCCCGAGGTGTGCCCAGCCATTGTTAAACCAAGACGGCGTCTCACCTAATCATTTAAACATGGCTTGTGGCCTGACATTTTTAATGCTTTCTTGATCTCTTTCTTCTGGCTCCGTGTGTGCTTTGCCACCATGGGGTGCAGTGTATGGTGGGTTATGGATTAAATACCCAGTCCTCTTATGCCAACAGCACTTTTAGGAGGGGACAAATGATTGGGTACTTTTATAAATAGTCACGCTGCAGGTGTCTGCAGAAAGCAACCTTTATTCGATGCTCTTAAAAACCGCCTGCTTTTTAGATACAAACTGGTCTATAAAACTGCAAAGTTGAGATTTTTCAGTTATTATCTGGGCAATAATAAAGTCTCAGGCTCCTTGGTAAGCTGATGGGACACTTTTGTTGGCCCACATTAAGATCCCAGGCTTAACGAATGCAATCTGGTTCTAAAAATTAATTTCACTTACATAATCTCCCTGATATGCAGCCCACGGTTTGCATTTACTTTTGTAATTCAATGCATTTGGATTAAACTGGATGGTTAAGAATTTTACGCCCCAGCCAGCTCTGACCCTGGAGAACAGAAACATAGACATATTCTCCCATCATCGGTTGCTTCAGGGCAAGAAAAAAAGAAAGCCACTGTAATTTGGAAACAAGACTTTTCCAGACAACTGTGAACAACAGCAGCCACAGCGAGTCACTGAACAGAAAGAAGTGTGTTGTGGAGACCTGGAGAGCAGTGAGAAATTAGTGGGAACACAGAGAGTGGACCAAATACGCAGTTTCCAAAAGAGATAATGTCAGCAAGAATGCTAGAAAAAACTCTAAAGAGACTGCAAATTCGTTGGCCACGAACATTTAAAACATGTTTACAAAATGTTTCCTGGAAGCAGAGAATTAATGAAATGGGGATACGACTGAGAAGCTTTGTACTTTTAATAAAGATAGTCATGTACAGTGTCTGAAGTTGAAATGAACCGGTTCCATTTCTTTATGTTAACCACAGGAATGGAGATGCAGAGAAGTTGAATTTCCAAGATCACAGCATTAGTTTTAGTGTCAAAAGACTCAAGTCTTCTGTCTTTAAAATGGATAAACAACAAAGACCTAACTATATAGCAGCAGGAACCCTGCCAAATGTTATGTTGCAGCCTGGATGGGAGGAGAGTTTGGGGGAAAATGGATACATGTATATGAATGACTGAGTCTCTTTGCTGTCTACCTGAAGCTATCACAACATTGTTAATCAACTATACTCCAATATAAAATTAAAAGTTTAAAAAAAAAAACTCAAGTCTTCTGACACCTTATCTCGTACTTTTCCCACAGACATAACAAACATGTTTCCCACTTCTGTTGGTTAAGAATGCAAACCTTCTCTACAGATTTTCTTCTTTCCTAATTTTTCATTTTCATTCAAAACAGAATCCTGTCGACTCTTGGTCTTCGACCTTTTGGTTTCTCTAGCATATTCCTGAACAATAAACAAAGTGATTTTAAGAATCTTCACTCACACAATATACATTTTCAAGGGCTCTGATGGACTGGGTTAATCCTTAACTACAAATAAGGTCAAGCAGAAAGCAAGTTTTCTATGTCTGTGCCACTCTGCTGACATTCACACGGAATGTCCAGAGGCAAGCGTCTGCACATTTTGGTGAGAATCAAAACATCGAAGGGCTTGGAAAGGTTTGAGGTTCATTTACAGCCTAATCCAGTTTAGGCAGGTGAGCAGATTTGTCTCTGTTCGAAGGAAGAAACTCCACAGCTTCCCTGGTACAGACATAGAAAACTTGCCTTCTGCTTGATCTTATTTGTAGTTAAGGATTAAATAAGATCAGAGTCCTTGAAAATGTATATTGTTTGAGTGAAGATTCTTAAAATCATTTTGCTTATTGTTCAGGAATATGCTAGAGAAACCAAAAGGTCAACAAGCAAGAGTTGTTAGGATTCTGTTTTTCATAACCCAGTCCTATATTCCATAACCCTGACTTTTTTAAAGCAAATTTTATGAGACAATTCCAATCTGTCTTATTTTATTTTCATGCCATTTCTTCTCCTGTTTTTCCAATTTATTTAAATGCACATATGCACATACACTTAAATAACATAAGCTATTTTTATCCCAGAATACTTAAGTTCTCTATTTCTTTTCAGACAAGATAAGAAATGCTTATAAAATACTAGCTTTAACACAGTAATCAGGACAGGGACTTTCTCCAGCCTTTTCCTTTCCTGGTATGTTTTTGGTCCAGTAAACTTTAGTTGTAACATCTTTAGTTGGTATCTTGGCATCCAGTGCAGAGGGAAACAGAAACAAAGTGCTTCCTTAGAATTTTACAACCTGTTTGCTCTGTTACCTCTTTACAATGGTGATGGTATATTTAACCACACACAATTCATTTCATTGTGTTAGAAACAAAGACAACTATCATGAACCAGACTAACAGAAGGGAATTTGGAGGGCATATTCTCTGACCCCTAAATGTTTCAAGTAAGAAAGCAGAGACCCTAGTAAGTGATGTGGACCACAGGTCACACGACCAGCAGTTGCAGCAGTTTGTGCTTAATTCTGGATTCTCTCTTGCAAATCCAGTGGTTCTATTAAAACACATTCTGTCAGCATTCAGCAAAGGGGAGAAAACAGAAAACACATCCATTATCTTTGAAAGAAGAATGCTTGACATCTACTAACAGCAAACACACACACGCACACACTCAATGCTCTTCAGTAAAACCCATTTCTAGTAATTATGCCAAGAGATACCATGGGCCAGAAGAGTAAGTAGTTGAAAGTTAATGAGGAAGAAAAGAAGTAATATGCCCTTCTTGGATTGATAAAATCCTAACGGGTTCACACTACATACATGAACCTGGGAGTAAACTAACATCTGTTTCATATCTAAGCAATAATAAGAACATTAAATAGGACTATTTCCTCAGTGTCATAGCTATTCATCCACTAAGCTGCCCAGAGCAGGCAACTGTGATGGGTATGGCTTTGACCAAGAAAACAGGAGGGCAGAGTTGTAAGTCAAACTCTGTTGCTGAACAGCTCAGTAATGCTGGGTGAGTCACCTGACCTCTCCGGGCCTTCGTTTTCTCATCTGCATCCAACGGGCTTTGCCCTGGAAGATCTCCAAGGCCCTTTCCATCACCAACACACCCCTATTCAAAACAGTCATGCTGTGTTCTGGTTCCATCATAGCCACCGGTCATGGCCCAGAGCCTGTGACTTGCTCTGATACCATCTCTAATATGTCAGATGTGGGCAATGGATCTCAGACTGGTCATTCTTCAAGTGTCAAGAGAGTTATAAAATAATTTAGAAATGGTAGGTTTTCATTTTGATGACTATCTTTTAAAAAAGCAGAAGCCAAACATATCCTCGATCACCACCATATAAGGAATACTGCCATGAGTTTTTGCAGGCACATGAGTGTTTGTGTTTATGCTTCAGTGCATGCCAAGTGCAGCCACAGGAAAGGTCCCTGTGTGGACAAAGATACAGTGGAGGGAGAGTGACTCATCTCATGAAAACTCAGGAGTAACACAGAACTGAACTCTAAAAAAACCAGGATCCACAGTGCCTCTGGGTTTCCCTGGTGACTCAGTAAAAAGTCTGCCTGCAACGCAGGAGATACAGGTTCAATCCCTGGGTCTGGAAGATCCCCTGGAGAAGGAAATGGCAACCCACTCAAGTATTCTTGCCTGGAGAATTCCATGGACAGATGGGGTCACAAAGAGTCAGACACGACTGAGCGACTGAACTGAACTGAACTGATGGTGCCTCTCATTGGGAAATCAATAAGCCATAGTTAATCCACAGTAACTGCAGACATAAATAGGCAGTGTAGAACTTTTCATTAAGAGTTTTTTCCAACATGATATTCTGGGGGTACACCATTAAATTAATTCACGATTAATAGACCATTAATTTAAGCTATCAGTGGGTAAAACAAATTAAACAATAAAAAAATTTAAAAACCAGCAAAGACCATGAAAATGGCTAAAAGGGTTTTCCATCATGCTGAAACTCGAGGAAATTAAGTTAATAACAAGTAAAGCATAAAACTGCAAAGATATCCTACCATTATTATATTACCCAATAAAAGGGACTTTGTTTCTACCGAATGCCATCATTCATTACATCAAATTGAGGTTGTCATCTGAGTGTTCACGTTTTGCAGTTTTGTTGGGACAGATGTGTAAACTTTCACTGCTCTATTCTATAGGGACATTAAACATAAATAAAAGATGGATAAATTAGGAGGATATGTAGAATAAGTAAGATTATAATAAAATAGTTTTCAATGCAGAAGGTCTGTGGACATGTTTTTCTGTAAAAGGGATCAGTAGATTCTTAAATTTTGGAAACACTTTTCTTTTCTTTCAGTTGTATCCTCAGGCAGGAACCCACAGACAGACAGGAAGGTCTGTTTGAAGCCAGGCTGCCTTCCTGGCCCACTGACCTCTCTACTAAGTTTGATTGTTCTGGAACTCTCGGTCTCCTTTTCCTCTTATGGCTCTAAGTGGACTCATGAAAAAAGGCTCTTTTCATCTTAATCCTACTCCTTATACCGAAGCCAGCCCTGAGCCAGCTGGAAATCTCCAAACTGCCTTGTTCTTGGAGAAGGACGAGACGTCTCTGAACCCCCGGAGAAGGCCTGGATGCAAACCAGAGAGCCGGGGAGGGTTGATCTTCAGCAGTAATTGCCGCCTGACCCAGAGGAGGGACAAGGGGCCATTCTCACTCTAGAGCTGGTGGGGTGGAATGGGAACAGGCCCACGGCTGTCCAGCCAAAGCTCGTTCAGGCCAGGCAGTGGGCTCCCTGAAATGGATGGCATCACCAGAGCCCAGATGGGATTAGCATCTTGGTCCTAATAATCCCTTGTGGCTCAGCTGGTAAAGAATCCGCCTGCAATGTGGGAGACCTGGGTTCAATCCCTGGGTTGGGAAGATCCCCTGGAGAAGGGAAAGGCTACCCACTCCAGTATTCTGACCTGGAGAATTCCATGAACTGTATAGTCCATGGGGTCGCAAAGAGTTGGACACAACTGAGCAACTTTCACTTTCATACCTAATAATCCAATTTAAATAAAGTCTTTCGTGCAGCGCAACTTCTATATTTGCAGCACAACTGAAAATACTCTACAAATTAATTACAAATGACAAATTGAAGGTTGACACAAACTGTAACAGAAAAACAAACACTAAACATTGTCATCTCTAGTGATGCCATATAATTAATTTATGGCAAATTTACTTAAGGCCATGAGCTGGCTGTGTGTCTTATTATAATCAGCAGCACACTTTTAAAGGGAGACTAGTTCATCTGTAAATCTAAGTTAAACAAGTTTCTTCCCAAGGCTGTTTTTAGGAGCCGTTTGCTATGAATTTCTCAGTTTCTTTAGATTTATATCGAATATAAATAAAGATTCTGCCATATTGCTGGGGCCTCTGCACATTTTACTTCCTCCCTTACATCTCATGGAGTCAAAGTATATCTTGTCCTCAGGAAACTCCTCTGCCTTCAGACACTTGGGGCTTAAACATAAGATTATCTGTCCTAAATTAGACAGACTCTGAGGGTACTGGAGGGGGAGGGGAAAACAGAGATCCACCCTGGTGTTGACTCACTGAGATCCTACAGTACAGAGGCCTGGCCTTGTGGTGCTAGAAAATCAGACTATTGGATGCCACTCTAAGAAAAAATGTCTGTTACATTATTCTTGAAAATAAGTACAATATTTTCCTCTTAATAATATACTTATCAACTTCAATTCACAGTTGAAATTCATTTTTCCGTTAATTACACTCATTTTGGCAGGCATAAAATACACATGTTTTTATGAAGCCAAGTGAGGACTTTCAAGATCTTGGGATCCCCTGAAGAGACTTTTTTCAGTTGGTGAAAGGAAACTTGCAAGAGAGCTGATTTGCAGCACTGGTCCCAGGAGTGGCTTGTGAAAGTCACGATCAGTTTATCTCCACCCCTGATGACCAGAACTCACCTGCTGGGCACACAGATATGCAGGTAGGCCCTAACCACACAGGCTGACTGCTTCAAGGATCTGAAAGAGCTGCTTCTGTGTGTTCACAGCCACTCTTGACCCTGACAAACACCTCGTGAATTTTCAGCCTCACAGTAGAAGGGACCATTTCACGATCTAATCTGAATTCTCAAGATCCCAAATGCTTTTCAGTTACTGCTCAGGAAATAACCACACTCATAACTAGTCATGCCGACAGGGACTGTATATCCTCCGATTGGCTGGCTGGGGAACACGACGTCCCCTAACCAAGCCATCTGGTCGGGCTTCATGCAGGCTGTGGTTTTGGCATTAGAAGGATCTGGCTTCAAACTCATCTGCCACCCCGAGTTCTGCAGTCTTAGAACAGAAAAAAAAAAGCTCTATACTTTTTTTTTTTTAGAGACTTTATTGAATTTGTTACAACATTGCTTCTGTTTTATGTTTTGGTTTTTTGGCCATGAGGCATATGGAATCTTAGTTCCCCAACCAGGGATGGAACTCGCATCCCCTGTATTGGAAGGCAAAGTCTTAACCACTGGACCACCAGGAAAGTCCCTAGGTGGATCTTAGAACCTTCTTATACTTGGCTTCCTCTTTAGTAAAATGAGTATGAGAATGTCTGGCGGGGTGCTTGTGAGGATTAAATATCATACATACCCATCACCAGGCACACAGAGACACAATACAAATTGTAGCTGTTACCATTCTAAGCTAGGCTGGCAGGATGCTAGAATGTACGCTCCACATTCTTCCCACTAATCTAAATACTCCACCACCACCACCACCACTGTAACTTCTACTGCCTACTCCTCAGGAACATAGACTTGCACCAGTAAATTAACTATGTACTTTTCCTCCACAATCTCATTTTATAACCAATAACACCACAAGGTACTATTTGTAGGTCCACTTCATAGTTGAGAGCAAGGAGGCTTAATGAGGTTCCACTGGGTAAACCCAAGGTCACAGAGTAAGTTGTGATCCCAGGATAGGGCTGTGGAAGCCACACCTTATTCTACCGGGATGTCAACTCTGTCTCAGCCCCACCACAGAAGCCCTGCCTTTCCCCACTGGGACCACCCTTTCTTCTGGTCACTAGCTCTCTGATCAGAAGTCCACCAGGCCTGCAGACCTGCTCAGCATGGCAGCCTTTGGATCAGAGTACTGGATGCTGGGACCAGGGCCTCAGTCTGCTCTGTTCACAGAACTGTCTCTGGTCCTTGCAGAGTGCCATCCCTAGGATGTTCAGGATGTCTGAGGCAGGGACCAGTTTTGGGTATTTTGTAAAACTTGCTGTAGGTCGTTGATTCTGAGGGATGTGCTTGGTTGAGAATCGTCCTGACTGCCTTGAGAGCAGCTGCAGAACTTTGGGGGGCTCCCTGGGCCTCCTGTCAGTTTCCTACCTGAACTCCAGGTTGCTAAATGCTCTCTATTTACATAAAGAACATCTGTGAAAACCAAAAAAGATGACATGTGTGACCTGGAAAAGTCACTTTTGAAAGAAATTCACTTTCTGAGCTTGCCACCCTCTCCTTCCAGGCAAACTGCTGTGGTCACAGTACCCAGGTGCCGGCGTGCCCAACACCCTCTTCACAGCCAAAGGAATCGGCCTAGACTTCTGTTCAAACTAGCAGCTAGTGATGGGACTTCCCTGGTGGTCCAGTGGCTAAGACTCCATGCTCCCAATGCAGGGGGGCCCGGGTTCCATCCCTGGTCAGCAAACTAGATACCACATATGACAACTAAGACGTGAAGCAGCCGAAAACAAAACAAAAACAAGAATCAGAACACACACACACACACCCCGAAATATTTCCAGTGACCCAATAACGTCACTCCTTTATCTCGGTTTTCAAAAGCACAAGAAGACACCTGCCTCCTGTTTTCATTGGCCTCTGACAGCAATAAAAACTCTACACATTTTGCGAGTCCACCTGGCAGGAGGGCTGTAAAGTCAGAACTGTTCTCGCAGACAGGTCTGTCGCCGCCTGCGGGTGCCAGAGCCCCGACGCCCCTCCCTGGACGGTGGGGGGGAGGCCGTCGGAAGCGCTGCTACCTGCGGGCCTAGACCCAGGGAGGCCGGAGCAGGGATGCTGCGAGCGGTTTCAGGCAGGGATGTGCCTTGGCTTGACCTCCAGTGCTGACCACACGTTTTCCCCAGGACTGCTGGCCCCTCTCTCCTCCATGTGAGCTGAGCCAAGTCCAAAGCGGGCAGACGTTTCCCCTGAAAGGAGCACGACTGCAGCATCGCTAGCGGAGGAAGAGTCGTTACCCGGTTCCGGCCGCGTTCCGCCTGCAGGGTCCTGTCGAGGGACTCAAGGACGCATGTGCGGGAGCCCCGCATGTGGAGAGCCAGTTTGCTTAGTTGCTCTGTCTTGAGGGTACATTGAGGATCTTTCCTTCAGCCTGAAGTTACGGAGGCAGGCAGAAGAGGGCTGACCTTTAGGAGGTTTGCATAAAATAAATAAACTGGATGACAGCATATAAAAGTTACAAACCTCCTTAGAATGCCATTTGCGACTTGTAAAGAGTCCATAAATATCACCTGCTGGGTGCGAGGCAAGGAGACCGATGCGGAATTCTGCACAAGCACACTTTCTGCAACACGGAGCATCTGGTAAGGACGGTTTATTCTCCGGTTGGCACAGGACGACAATGATAAAAACCTGTTACTAAGACTTCTGTCTGGAATCGGGGATTGTGGGCGGCTCATCCAGGTTGTGGAGATGGAGCTGGTGGGTGGGGCTCAGGGGTCACTTGGGGACGGGCTGGTGCCAGGAGCCGGATTGGAAAATGAGCTGGGCGTTTGGTGGGGGTCTTGATTTCACAAGGGGGATGTCACCAGCCACCACCATACACACAGTTTTGGAAGCGCATAGTAATGTTTGGTTTTTGAGGCACTTTATTAAAGGTTCACAAACACCTATGTCAGAGTGTGGGAAAATCTTTGTGAATAGCAATGTTAACCTTTACACACAGTTTTCAATCTCTTAATGATTAGTTCTAGAATAATTAATTCTATAAAGAATAATATGGTCCTTCCCAGGTTCTATTCCACATAGAAAATAATATCAAAAAGAATGGAGTTTGGTTGTTTTTCCTTTCCCAAACACACTTAGCAGAGTCCTCAGGTAGAAAAGATATTTCAGATTGCTCCAAAGTGGAGAATAACGTGACAAGGGAAACAGAACTGAAGAAAAGGTGGGCTAATGGCTTTCTTAACTATAAACACGTATACAATCCAACATATTTTAATACCATTATCTCTGACCCTCACAGCACAAACCTTTCCAATTATACTTTTAATCAAGAATTCCTTCTTATGTTGTTACTTCCTGCCCTTCTGGGTTCCTATGATATTCAGTTTCCATCCTGGTCTCATCCTGTTTGGTCCCTTTGCATAAAAGCTAAGGAGGCTGGCCCACAGCTTGCCAGGGCTTTCAAAGCTGCAGCAGTCTGTAAACAGGAAAGATTTCCTCTGAGACAGAGGGCCCCTCCTTGATCAAAAGATGGCCCTTGGATAAGGACTTCCCCCAAATTTTCAGCCATTAGCACTTTGAGATCAGATGTTCTCTTGAAGGGCACATGACTAGCCATCCATGGCAGAGGTGCCAGGCCACGCACAAATTGCAGGAAGAATCAGCTTCAGCTGCTTTGTCTGTTAATGAAGGACATAGGGGCTAGAGAAATATAAAGATTCCTCCGAGCCATGGCCCTGCATGATGAACATCTAGGGAGGACAAGCTGACCAGACTTCAGAACAGGAAAGGGGGACAGGGGAGCTGCATGAGATGCTCTGGCAACCTTGGGGACCCCAGAGTTTGGAAATAATGACTCTACACAAAAAGGTTCCTTTTATCCCCCAAACTGTGTTTGAGAAATGGAAGCACGGCTGATGACATTAGTTGGAGACATCTTTCCATGTATCAGTAAAAACTCTGGGTATGTTTGTTTTAGGGGCTTCCCTGGTAGCTCAGTCAGTAAAGAATCTGCCAGAAGTGCAAGAGACCCATGTTTGATCCCTGGGTCGGGAAGATACCCTGGAGAAGGAAATGGCAAACCACTCCAGTATTCTTGCCTGGAAAATCCCATGGACAGAGGAGCCTGGCGGGCTACAGCCCATGGGGTCCCAAGAGTTGGACACGACTTAGTGACTAAACCACCATGTTTGTTTTAAAGTTGACTTTATTACTGTATAGCCACGGTTCCACTTTTCAAAGTTGAGAACATCTTTATCCAAGGCAGCTCATCTCCCCTCCCCTGCCAACCCCATCATCTCAAAAGAATCTATTAAATCTGGGCAAAATCTGTCCTTCATCAGTCACCATACTTTGCATTCCTTTCTAGTTGATCACATCTGGTTGTGGGCCTCAGTATGTAAGAGTGAAGTGAGAGAGGAAGCTATGAAATCATTGGTTATCTTCTTTCTAAGATGGGTAAACAGATCAAAGTTTGAACCAAAACAAGCAAACATTCTTAAAAGTTAGACATGCTTTCCTGTATGTGTCTATTAGAACCGGTTCTTTTTAATTATCTGACAAGGAAAAGGAGTGCTTTGAATTCTTATCACGTACTCTGTGACTCTGGCTGGCACTTACAGACTGCCCGGTTAATCCTTATTTGGATTATCTTCTGAAATAGATTGTTGTTGTTCAGTTGCTAAGTTGTGACCGACTCTTTGTGACCCCATGGTGAGTAGCACAATTAATGTCTCTCCCTTCCATGTTCCATTGGTACTAACAGATCAGGAACAACTTCACATTTAAACACTACCTAATCACTGCAGATGCTGATTGCAGCCATGAAATTAAAAGATGCTTACTCCTTGGAAGGAAAGTTATGGCCAACCTTGATAATATATTGAAAAGCAGAGACATTACTTTGCCAACAAAGGTCCGTCTAGTCAAGGCTATGGTTTTTCCCGTGGTCATGTATGGATGTGAGAGTTGGACTGTGAAGAAAGCTGAGCGCCGAAGAATTGATGCTTTTGAACTGTGGTGTTGGAGAAGACTCTTCAGAGTCCCTTGTACCGCCAGGAGATCCAACCAGTCCATTCTAAGGGAGATCAATCCTGGGTGTTCTTTGGAAGGACTGATGCTAAAGCTGAAGCTGCAATACTTTGGCCACCTCATGCGACGAGTTGACTCACTGGAAAAGACTCTGATGCTGGGAAAGGTTGGGGGCGGGAGGAGAAGGGGACGACTGAGAATGAGATGGCTGGATGGCATCACCGACTCTGTGGACATGAGTTTGAGTGAACTCCGGGAGTTGGTGATAGACAGGGAGGCCTGGCGTGCTGTGATTCATGGGGTCGCGGAGAGTCAGACACGACTGAGCGACTGAAATGAACTGAACTGAATTGCTTTCCAACTGACAATATAATATGGAAATGATGTGATAAGGTCAAATTTTGTCAATGTGGAAGGGTTTCACAATCTCTAAGTCAGATTTTAGTTTTAATCTCTATGTCAGAAGTTGATGGTTAATAAGAAGAAAGTAAATGCTAAATGCGATGGAGGTGATGAGTGGAAAGTGACACCAACCAAACTGGGTAGCAACTTAGAAAACGTCTCACTTTCCCTTCAGCCACAGCACTTACATCCTAAGCTATAAAATATCTATTTACAAGTCCTGTCTCCCCCATTTACTGTAACCCCTTCAAGAACAACAAACAACGCATTCTTGATCTTTCTGTGTCCCATGCCCACTAATACTACAAGCGTACGATATATATACCACCCGTTTTTTGTTTTTTTTTTTAAACTGAATGAGGTCAAATAATACTGGCATAGTGATGAGAAAGAAGAAATGAAGATTCTGGTTTTTTCCAAATTTTGAGAACCTATTTTCCTGACCAGATATAGATGAGTGAATTTAACCAAATCACATGAGGAAACAAGCATTTCCTGTTCAATACTTAGCTGTTCTTGGGAAATAGCTAGATGAAATTTGGGTAACACATAAACAAAGGCCAAACAGTTGAAAAGAGCTGAAATACATTATAATAGTTTAGGAGTTGACCCAAGACGTTGTCAGTAAAATACTTTCCATTTTTGGCCTCCATTCCCTCTTCTCTCACTGATTTCCTTTCTCTTATTAGCGTGGAATCGCTACCCCCAGAAGTACTGTATCACCCCTTCAAAAACTTGAGAAAGCTAAGAAAATGGGGAAGAACACAAGCGCCGTGTAAGAGACCTCGGTAGCATTTTTCCCCCTCAGAGGTTCTAGTCAGCATCCCTGTCCTGCTCCACAAGCCCCCAGTTATTTTAATTTTATTTTTTAGGGAAGTATAGTTAATTCACAAGGCTGTGGTTCTTTCAGCTGTACAGCAAAGTGATTCGTTTGTAAACATATATATTCTTTTTCAGCTTCTTTTCCATTATAGGTTATTACGAGATATTGAGTATAGTTTTCTGTGCTATACAGTAGGTCCTTGTTTACCTATTTTATATAAAGCAGTGTGTATATGTTAATTCCAAACTCCAATTTTGGCCCAAATTATTGCTTCACTGGTCCCTTTGCTCCTCAGCACACAGGGCACCAGAAGGCTAGTACAGATGACTCTCCCCTAGCAGCCATTCCAGTGACAGTACCCTGTTCAAACTTAGCTTCGAGATAAGCTGTGTCTTTCATTATGTGCTCTGGGAAGCAAAATAAAATGACTCCATCTCAACCAAAGGCCATGTGATTGGCATTCAATCTGCTCATCCCCTTTCACTTGTGAACTCATTCAGTCTAGGTCTGAATCTTTACAAAAATGCATGGCACTCCCCCTGGAAGATGGCATCGGGCTACTGCTTGAAAGCTTCTGGGGAGAGAGAAGCTCACTGCTTTATGAAATGGTCCCTCACCAGGGTAGAAAGAGAGTAGAAAACCATGTCTTAAGTCCAAGCAACGAAACCCCCAAAAGCAGAAGCATTCGTGCAACCAGACTGATCTGAGGAAATGTAAACAACAGAGTCAGTTCTTTGTAACTGCAGTGTGATCTGCTATAGAACCATGGGCACCATGATGGTGTGTCCTGTCAGGCCACAAATGAGCACCTGTGACAATTACAATGGCCCGATATGCAGCTCGGGGGGACAGTAGCAGGAATCAGTGGTTTGGGTGACTTCACTGGCAACTCCCTTCTGAGGTACGCTGTCACATATTTAGGTGGTTAACAATTGTTCTAATGTGCTGAACTGCATTTGTACAAACGTATGTAATGTACTAAGACCATTTTTTAAAATGTGTGACACTCTTAAGCTAAATTAACTCAAGATTAAACTTGGATTAAACAGGAGGAGAAGGGGATGACAGAGGGTGAGATGGTTGGATGGCATCACTGACTCAATAGACGAGTTTGAGCAAGTTCCGGGGGTCGGTGATAGACAGCGAAGCAGAGTCAGACACGACTGAGTGACTGAACTGAACTGAAACTTGGACACCCCTGAGAAATTCTATTTTAACGAGTTAGGGAGTTTGTTGTGGTATAGCCATTTCCTTCTCCAGGGAATCTTCCCAACCCAGGGATAGAACCCACATTTCTTGCATGTCCTGTATTGACAGGTGGATTCTTTACCACTAGTGCCACCTGGAAAGCCCTTCTACCCATTGGTCCCTGTTCTATCCTTCAAGATGACAAAGAATAAAATCTAAACACGCATGCATCCCAGAGCACCAAATCATGATTATGCACAGCCTGCAACAAACCACAGAGAGGAAAGCACCAGAGCTGAAGAGGAAGGGTGCACAGGCGAGGGGACCACTTTCCTGGGGATCAAGAGAACCAAGTTGGCACCAGGGACCCAGCCACTGGGCAAGTCACCCACTGTTGAAATGCCTGTTTTTTCATCCATCAAAAACAAGGATCAGAATGTAAATCCAGGGTTATCTTCCTGGCTAGCTGCCAAGCAGTAGATGTGTGTTTATAAACTTTCTACACATTTTAAAATATGTGCAGTATGACTGGATGCTTATGATGGCGACACAATTTGCGTTTTTTTAGTGAAACAGTCTTTCTAACCAAAATTTTAACTTGCAGCTGTTATACATATATGGTGTGTATATGTGTGTGTGTGTGTGTGTGTGTGCAGGAAAGTTACTGTTTATACTAATCTGCTAGGTCAAATCCATTTATTCCCCATCTCTTTGTGACTTGCTTGGGCTGACTGGGCACACACTTCTATTATTGGCAGAGGGCTGTGTACATCAAGCTCACATTGTTTCTCCAGGATAAATAAAAGAGACAGAAACAATGAGCATATAACCACTGCTGGACTCAGATGTGGTGTTTATGAAGGCAGCTGCTTTTGCATTCTTGGGGTCAGAAGGGTGTGTGTGTGCATGTGAGTGTGTGCATCTATGTAAAAACCAACAGCCTCCGAAAGCAGCTCCCTTTATCCTCATTGTGCCAGAAAGATTCCGAATTCAAAGCACCTTCAGAAGGGAGGTAGATAACCGCTGAAATAACATGATAAACACATCTTATCCCCCTGGTCAATTCACAAGTTTCTTTGAGAGATAATTGCTAATTATCTCTGTCACAGTAGCATTACTTGGGCGGTTACACTTGGTTTATTTCCTTTTGTATTTGCTTTACACCTTTCTAAAGGTAGTCAATGAGGTCTTTTAGCTGCTCTACAAAGGGTCACCTAAGGAAAAACAATTGTATGCTCAACATCTGGGAAAAATATTGCCTGTTGGGTAGGTTCCATGAGAACAAAGTTATTTCTCAGAAGATTTTTCCCTTCCGGCTCCAGCTTTGTTTTCCTAGGAACTGTGCAGTAACGCTAGAATTAATGAATGATGGAAGCCTTGATTGAATCAATACTGAGTGCAATTCACTGGTATACATAGACATGAGTCTTACTCTGGGAGTCAGTGAATTTCTCAAGAAAGGGCACTAAGAGAAGATACAGGGCAGAAAGAACCACAGCTGCCTGACAGAGGCAAACAGAAGCTTAACTTTATAGACCGCACCACACTTCACATATGTTGAAACAACAGGCTGATTCATAGCTTCCTTGCTTAGATTCCAAACTGCCTTGCAGTGAAAACAGATTGACTCCCCTCCTTGGTCTGTAACTGGAGGGATTCACAATCCTACAAGCTCAAATCTTCAAAAAGGGAACTCTGCAAACATGGCTTCCAGTCTTTGAGAGCCTCAAATTCAGATGTTTTCACAGAACAGCTGAATTTTTAATTAAGACAGGGGTTGGCAAACTATGACTTGCCAATCTGTCTGACCAACCCTGCTTGTTTTTGTAAATAAAGTTTTACTGGAACACAGACAATCCCACTCATTTACCTACAGTTTGTGGCTACTTTCTCATTACAATGGTGGAGTTAAGTCATTGACATTGATGTTGTCTTGCCAGAGAAGCCTAAAATATTTACTACCTGGTTCTTGGCAGAAGGAAATGGCAATCCACTCCAGTACTCTTGCCTGGAAAGTCCCATGGACAGAGAAGCTTGGTGGACTACAGTCCATGGGATCGCAAAGAGTCGGACACGACTGAGCGACTTCACTTTCACCTTCACTTTCTTGGCAGAAAATGTGCCAATTCCTGATTTTAAATATCAATTTATGTCATAAAAATATCAATTTATTTTAAAATGTAGATGTAACTGAAAAATAAACATTATCAATCTCCTTTATCCCTGAGAATAACCCTCTCAAGTGAGCTGGTAATTTGTATCAAGAGTTTTATTACTGTCTTTATTGCTCAGTTCAGGAATCATACTTCTAGAAATTTCTTCTACAGAAATTCTCAAAGATACATAAAGACATGCATATAGATGTACATCTCAGCATCATTCACATTTGCTTATAATTCTAATTGAAAGCACTCTAAATATCCTAGGCAGTTTGAATTAAAATTGTTTTGAAAAGACCATGTGATTTATAAAAGATGTTTTAAAAACTAGTTAAGGGCCTAACATTTTGCTTAAGATGTAATTTTTAGAGAAAATGATAGTATAAAGGTGTCTATAAAGAATCATTTCTTTTTTTTAACATATGAGTATTTCCAAATGCAAAGAAAAAAGGCTGAAAAAAGACATATGAAAATATAGACAGTGTTGTCTTTGAGTGTTAGGATTATGGGTGACTTATTTTCTTGTGTTTTTCAAATATTTATTTAAGGGAAAAATATGCAGCATGGCTTCCTCATACATATGCAAACTCAGTGTGTGTACATGTCTCCAGAAAAGGCCTATTGTGCAAAACAGAATATGGGGTTTGCCAAGCCACACAGAACAGTTCTACTTAGAACTATAAATATGGTATTTTTTTTTTTAAAAAGAGAAACTGCAAACCTTGAGTTTTAAAAAGTGATTCTATAGAACACATACATTAGAGTTCATTTAAAAGAGAGAAATTAATCCAAAAATTGTCAGTGGGCTTATGTAACAATTAGAGTTTAAAATTTATTTCTGATAACTCTGTGCTCAAGAAAAATAAATATGCATGCCTTTTTATTCAATTAGCAAAAATGTTTGTTCCAAATAGAGCTCTTCTCTGCCATTCTGTGCTTAGCCTATTGGCCAAAGAGGCTGCTTCTGCATATGAATTAAAGATAGCAGATTGGTAACATTTGGGTACACTGCTTCCTCATGCTCACAGCAGGCACTGCAGTCCATTCTGCTACTTTTTTCTGGAATGCACTCCAAATGGCAACTACTAATCAACCAGAGGTATGGTGTGATAGCAAACATACCTGCCACCCCCCACATGGTGACATAACAGGTCTGGCAAGTTAATTCTTAGCATCCTCCTTCCCTTAAGACTAAACGGTCAAACCCATTTTTATCAGAACTGAACTTGACCATCTTACTTCAAACCCAATAGAATGCTGTGTGTCTATTTCAAAAGCAGCTCAAAATGTCTGAAATGGGACCTACTGTCTTGTTTCTCTGACCACTGACATTACTGGGACTACGGTATTTTCAGACCTGAGGATGGAGACTTTTAATCCATAATGTCCCAGTCTTCAACTCCCTTCAAATTCTATCACTGGTTAAGGTCTGTCCACAACTCCTTGATGATACGTTTTTCTTTCTATTTCCACTGCCAGTACTTACATTCAGGGAGTGATGAGGACCTTTCTTGGGAAGAGATGAAGGTGGAATGGTAAGATGAAGCAGATACCCATTTACTTAAGTCACTAATGTTTTATCGAAGAATTATTATTTTTATACCTTGCCTAGGGGTATGAGGGAGAAAAGATCTCCTACGGTTTCTTTCTTCCCTTTCTGTTGAATTTATCCCACTTGAAGAGCCAGTAAAATGGCTGCTTGGGCTATAAACCAACTCCATAAAGTCCTAGCTGACTGTGTCCAGTCCCCACTGAGATTCCTGTCTAAGAATCACCCAGAGTCCATATCCCCCGCAGCCCCTCTGAGCTGGCTTTCATACTTTGAAGCGACCCCAAACCATCTAGGGAAGCTCTGGAGGTCACAGGCTCACTCCATCCACGCCCAATGCTTCCTGAAGACACCACCTAAAGTTAGAATAGCCGGTCAGTGCCAGGCATGGAGAACAGGCATCACTGGTCAAGTATTCGGGGCTGGAGATGATGTGAACTTGGGAAACAAGAGTAGCCCAGCCAAGGGCTGAATCACAGAGAGTCTGGAGCCCCAGCAGAGGGTTCAAGTCGAGAGCATCACAGCTGGCAATGAACTTGACGCTCAGCCAACAATTGCCTCAGCCAGACACCTTCTATATGCATCTTGTTTGGAGCCAGAGCCAGGTCCCCAGGGGGCTTGCCTTAGAACTGCAGGGGAAGATAATGAGGCTGGAAGGGCACAGAGCACACAGAGGATACTCCTGCCATAGCAGCTCTCCTTGTTTATCACTGTCTTCCTGGAACACAAGTACCATGAAGGCAGGGCACCATGCTTTAAGCCCAAACAGTGACTGGCACATGCTCGGTAGTCAATAAATACGTTGTGAATGAATGAATGATGAATGACTAAGGCAGCAGACAACAGTTGAAGTATTAGAGGAAGAATTTTGGTGTCCAAATAAACAATGTTTTACAAAGTGCCTGAATCTATCCCAACTTTCAAGTTTGTGAGTTCTGAATTTATTACCAAGTGTATTTTTTTTCTAGGTCTATGTCATGATGAATGTTTAACAGTGAACTCATGTTCACCATCAATCTCAGGGCCTGTGCAATCAATGCAGAAACCAAACCCTCAAACAACATTGGTAAGAAACATGAATAGTTTACAATCTCAAGGTCAGGCCTAGGAAAGATGTAATGACAAAAATGACAAAAGTAATGGGGGTTGACAGTTCAAGTTCTTTTTTTAGGATGGTGTTTAGAAATACTAGACATTTTTCAATTAATGCTGGGAATTAGCTAAATAACTCTAGACGTCAGTCCACCATTGATCATTTGCTTGAACAAAACTTTGGCTCAGGAGGAACAAATAGAGGAGAAAAGTACAATTAACATGTTCATTCATTTTAGGTTCTGTTTACATTTGCATGTTGAATGACTTGGGCTTATTTTTTTAAACCAAATTTCCTGCCCATAATAGAATCGTTAACATTCATCTTTATTGGTGGCACATCTGTGTTTAAAGTCTTGGGAAGTGTCTGGTCAGATATGCTAAGGAGAGGACACACAGAAGGACAGCAAGTTTCAAGTACATCTCTCTCCCTGTTCAGCCTTTGGCAAGCTGCTTAGTCTTTATACATTAAGGTGATTTCATTCTAAAATGGGTCTGGTACAAATAAACTACAAATAAACAATTTCCCAAGGATGTGTGAATTAACCAGTGGTTTCAAAGAGCTTCAAAATAATGATGTGCTATCAATGCTAAGTCAAATTATGAAATTACACTTTTGCAAAAATGCTATTGTGGGAATAAATGAATCTGAACATTGTATTTACAGTGTGATTTGCTTCTGAAATAAAATATTTATAATGGGCCTCAGCAGGCGACAACAAAGTGCCATCTTATCTCCTGTTGATAGACCATAGTTTCAGAAAATTATTTTTACAATGGCGTCTGAGTAAGCACCTTAATTCAAGACTGTTTTACAAATAGATTCATAGTTCATCGCATAGCTTACACTGCCATGGAGACATAAAGAGTGAGGTGGGATTCATGAACAAAATCACTGTTGTCATTCCTTTGTACTTTTGCCAATGTAATTTCTATTCTTTACAATCTAATTTTAACAAGCTATGCTGAATGCAAAGATAAGGTAAAAGCTACTTCTGTGTTAGTGATCAAACCTGAGCTTAGGTTAACACTCAGGTTATCAATTGTAGTTAAATTACACTTCGAACTTGGCCTGTGGCTCATCTAGTTTCAAGAACAAACAACTCATTCCTACACAGAATTTCCACGGCCTGCAAATGTTATTTATATTCAGCAATGGCAGAACAATACGTGAATATTTCTGAGACCACATTCCTAGTTCTTTTAAATAACTCATTCGCGGGACTTCCCTGTGGAAGTAGTCCAGTGGTTAAGACTTTGCCTTCTAATATAGGGGGTGAGGGTTTGATCCCTGGTCAGGAAGCTAAGATCCCACATGCCTCGTAGCCAAAAAACCAAAGCATAAAACAAAAACAATGCTGTAACAAAATTCAATAAAGGCATTAAAAATTGTCCACATTAAAAAAAAAAGAACTTTAAAGAAAAAAAGGAAAAAATAACTCATTTGCTAAAATAGGTCTGTTTACAGGTAGTATTAAAGTCTAGGTGAAAAAGTGAATGATTCCTTGGAATAAATGTTGCCAAAGTAGAGTTTTAAATGCCAGATACAATATGGACGTAGAAAATAGACATAAAATCCGTGTCTGGGAAGGGAAAAAAAGAGTAGGCAGAGGCTGTACTGTAAAAGGCAAGGAGGGTCTGGGCTGAGCTGGGGTAGCTTAGATCTAAGAAAGAAGAAAGATGTTGGGGGGCAGTGGGGGCTTGTGTCAAAAGCCAAAGAAAGGCTCAGGGATCGGGGCTAGGCTGAGCAGTCAGAAAAAAACCTCTGGAATTGACTCTTGTCGCACCAGAATTCCCCTGCACCAGCTGAGTCCTGTTATATCAGGTGGGCCTATTATTCCTATAACAGCTTATGGGGACGCCAACAAACTTTTGGGCCAACATTATATTGGAGACAATAGGAGCTCAGAGCCCAAGGCCCACCCTTGCCACCTCGCAGATGAGGAATTGTGGGTGCACAAAGATGAAACACACCAGCCCACAGGGACTTGGAGGCTGTCACTTCTAGAACTCAGGATCACTGTGGGTTCCCAGAGGTACCCCGTGCAGAGGACACGCTGTCCCCCGAGCGAGTCGTCACAGGGACCTGTGAGCATGATAACACAGGACGGACCGGACCAAAAGAGAACAAGCTGAGGGCACGACCAGCTGACCCTCCTTTCTCGGCCCCACCTTCATTCCCCCGCCCACCCCGGGAAATTCTGTTCTCCAGATGCAGAGGAACCGGAGGTGTGAGAGTGAGGGGGTGCTATGGCTTCCTGACCAAAGATGTAACAGAAACATCCAGAAACACCCCCAGAGAACTCATGGATGTTCAGGGCATCAGGAGCCAGAAGGAATGTGGAACTTGCCATGGTGGCCGGCGTGCTTGCTGTCCTAGGGGTGTTCACGCACCTGCTGCTTCTCTGTCCCTTCCCTCTGACACTCACTCATGGTGACACACAGCTTTAAGAAATGCTTAGGAAGCACTGTTTCGGTGAGAGCCAGGGAAGCTGCTAAAACCCCTCCCTGTCTGCTTCAGAAAACACCTTGGGCTGCCTCCGTCTGTCTTCTCTCCAGGATCACATCTTTACGTGGCTGCTCAAAGGCACAGTGCTTGGTTTTTACCTGGTGACGTGGACAAACATATCTACACCACTCTGCACGGGATGCATCCCGTGCTGCCCTCCCTCATGGAGAAGTTCAAGTTCGACATCTCCCCCAGCAAGCCTGCTGTGAAGTTAGTGTGTGCATTTATTGGGGTTGCCAGCTGGAACGAAAGAAGGCTCTGAATTATTTGTGTGAAATTTATGTAAAGGTGGTTTGGATGTGAGCCCAGATATGAATATACAATAGACAAAGTTTACAGAGTTATGACACAACATTCCAAGAGTTGTGGGGATGTCAGAACATACTAGCAATCTGGACTATGCCTGCAAGGTTCAGACGTTGGATGCCTCTAACTCTTAAGCAGATGGTGGAGATGGCTGTGAAACAGAAAGAAGAGCTTCCGGTCAAGCAATACCTCTGCACATTTTTTGAGATGTAGCTAAAGCTACTCGTGGAGAAATTCTAGGCTTTTCAAAGTAGTGGTTTTTAGAGGAAAAATGTAAGTTTGATACCACTTCCCAGGAAAATAAAGGGTTTACTGTCTCAAGGAAAAGTATAAGTGTGCATATACCTGATTAAGTTAGAGCTTTTCCTGGGCAGCTGACTCAGTTCTTCAGTGCTAGGTAAACACGCAGAGAAGGATGTCCATTGGCCAGTTCAATTTGGCAAATATTAATTGAGCAGCTGCTACAGGCAAAGCACCATGTGAAGTGCTGCCAGGGCTGGGAACCACTCTCAGTCTCCCCTCTGGAACATCTTCCGAACTAGCTGAGTGAATAGTAGCAGAATACCAATGGGGTGTTAGTTGCTCAGACTCTTTGCGACGCAATGGACTGCAGCCCACCAGGCTCCTCTGTCCGTGGGATTCTCCAAGCGAAAATACTGGAGTGGTTTGCCATTTCCTTCTCCAGGGGATTGAACCCAGGGATCGAATGTAGGTCTCCTGCCCTGCAGGCAGATTCTTTACCGACTGAGCTACCAGGGAAGCTGAATACCAATGATTATGATTAAATATAGAAATTAGAAGGAACATGAGTGATGCATAGACATAGCTCTTGGGAGTGTCAAGGACAGAGAAAGAGACCATGTTTAATCAGAAGTGACTTTCAGAAGGAAGCCTCACTGTGATGGAGCCTGAGGATGAGCCACATATTGACGGGGAGATGGAGGTCTGTGTAGGGCATTAACCCCTTGCCCATCTGGGAAGGAAACAGCCCATGAAGATGCTTGGGGTAGGAAGGCAGGGGTGGGTCTAAAGAACTCCAAGCTGGCCACTTGGGTGGAAGATAACAGGGAACCAAAGGAGATAGGCCCGAGGGGTGGTTGAAAGTGACAGGGTTTCATTTCTAGTTGAATTGAACTCTCAACTCAAGGCTGAGAAGCACATATGAAACAAGAAGAGAATGGGAAATGCTTGATGTTTCTAAACAGAGGGGGAGAAGAAGGGAAGCCCGCTCCTGAGGCTAACCCACTGGCACCAGGGGTTAACCAGTGTTAGGATTTGAGAGCTAACCAGAAAGGATAGATGTGGTGGATAGTGCAGATATGTGATTTAGAGGCTTTAAACTGATTTGAGGGACAACTAGAAACTAGGAGATGTTCCAGAGTCTCCAGGGTGGGTAAGTTAGGAAAAGGCAGCAATGAGTTATTTCTCAGGGAAGGGGTCCACTTTGATGGTTCATTTGGGGCAACAGTCTATCATCCAGGCAATCAGCATCACCCAGAAACAGGTTGAAAGTCTAGATGCAATGCTTGGGGGCTTCCCAGGTGGTACAGTGGTAAAGAACCCACTTGCCAAGGCAGGAATCGCAGGAGACGCAGGTTCTATCCCTGAATAGGGAAGTTCCCCTGGAGTAGGAAATGGCAACCCACCCCAGTATTCTTGCCTGGAAAATTACACGGACAGAGGAGTCTGGTGGGCTACAGTTCATGGTCTCAAAAAGAATCGGACACAAATGAGCACACAGCACACACACACACACAATACTTTAGGCCGAATCAAGTTGGACAGAAATCTTGGTATAATCTGAGCTGAGTGGCTCAAAAAGGCAACTTGGAAAGAAGATATTCGGGGTCAAGTTCAAACCTTGGCAAAGGTCGGTATTCAAATGTTGGAGGAGAAAGAGAAACTAGTCATGATGGGCAGTAGCCAGAGAAGTGGAGACGAAAGCAAGATGGCACAGGGCCATGAGACTCAGGAGAGAAGAAAGCTCTGAGGTTCTGGGTCATGTTGTGCAAAGGGTGAAGAAATCTGAACCAAGCAAAGGCCAGTGGTTTGCGGCATGAGACTAGTCATTGGGATCTAAGATTTGAGCAAAAAATTCAGTCAAATGGAGGGGAGAGAAATTAGGCTGGAAAGGGTTTAAGAAGAAAGTGGAGTTCTGGGGTATAGACACCACGTTCAAAGCCCTTGGCAGTCATAACAAAGAGAGGCGAAAGCTTTGAGGGGTAACAAGTTCAAGAAGTGTTTCTTTTACTCATGAGTAGAAAGTCCTACAGAATCTATTGGACCCAGGTGGTCTACATGGTCCCACAAGAAGGGAAGCAAAGCCCTTCTGTTGGACTCCCAGCCAAACACAGCTGCGGTCATTTCAAAGGAAAATGGTGCTGGGGGACCCAGAGAGGCTGCAGATGTCATTTTATCACATACAAGCATTCTTGAGGGCGGAGTGGGCAGAAGAGACCAACACAGTCATCTCTTCTCAACCGCTATCCTAAGCACTTTCCTGTGGATGGGCTTTTTCTCGAAGCTACTGAGAACTGCCTCACTTTTGAGAAATCTGTCCTAATCCGACATGGTGGGAGGAAACAGCAAGATGCAAAGGACGGAGGCTGCTAGAAACCAAGGGAAAGTGGGGATGGTGAGAGGGACTATTGATTTTAAAGCATGATTTTCCCTGCTGCTTTTCTGTATGAATTTATAATACAAAAATCCATGTAGTTTCCTACTCCTGGACCCAATCTTATGGGCACTATTTGTTTGTGGAAGAAGGGACAGCCCTGTTGTAACAATCACCATGACACTGGCTCTTGTCTTAAAGGAAAGGCTGATTTCTCACTGGATTGGATTGAATATATTGGGGTCGCTAAAAAGTTCATTTGAGTAACAGCTTATGGGAAAACCCCAAATGAACATTTTGCCCAACCCAATGTTTATAAGTTTCCCAAAGCACACCTGGGCAAATAATGACTTTTTTGAGGCTACGAAAGCTTTTATCTAGTTTGTGACAATGAGCATCTTCCTTGAATTCCCCAGAAACCCACCTAGATTTTTATTTTCACTTTTAATTTTTTTAAAAAATTTTATTGGAGTACAGTTGATTTAAAATGTTCTAAGTTTCTGCTGTACAGCAAAGTGATCATTTATACATGTATGTATATCTTCTCTTTAAAAAATTTTTTTTCCAACATAGATCTGTACAGAGTATTGAAAAGAGTATGCTGTGCTATACAGTAGGTCCTTATCATCTATTTTATCCATAGTAGTGTAGATTTTTAGAAGACTGCAATTATGACACATTCAACCAGCCAACTCACTGTAAGAACATTCAGAAATTCTTGTTGGCTGAATACACACTGAGCATGAGATACCATCTCTATTGTGGAGATGTGCCGTGCTCTTGAAATATTTATAAGTGTCTCCTCCCAAGGATGCAGACTTTATTGTTTACAGTCTGAACTTATTTTAAGGAACAAAACCTGCGGATGCACTTCCTGTTAGAGTAATACCTAGGCTTTATTTAACATATCTGTCTTGTATTCCTAAGATATTTCCACCTACATTATCTCATCCATGCTGTGTTACTGAGTTTGGTAGAGGAAGGAAAGCATTTTGTTTTCTTCAGAAAGAGAAGGAAAAATATTAGTTGAAGCTGTGTCTAGGTCCACACAGACAATGATGTCGTTCTGTCTTCCTGAGCCGTAGTGATTAACACTGTCAAAACCACCGTATTAATGGTGGTATAACCAAGCCATTAATAGACTGCAACCTAGCCCATAGGACCTGTGTCCTGTCTCACAGATGGGAATGCATGGCAGAGGGGCAATTATAACCCATGTCTCTAATTTTCACCACAACACTTTTTCATAGGGAGCTGCTAACATGGTCCCCTGACAATCAGAAATCCCCAGCTCATGTTAATGAACTAACACACACAAGGTATGATGCTAACACAGCTACAGAGGGAGGTGAGGAGGTATCTTGCAGGACTGACCCAATATAGCCTAACGGTTACTCAGCAGTGACCCTAGCCAGGGACAAAGAAACTGGCACTGGAATAAAAAGTAAAGAAAATGCAGAATTTTTTCCTTGAGGGGAACAAAAGGAAAATTCTAATCAGTGCTAACCCCACCCCCCACTTCCCTTAGCGTAGTGTCAACAACCTTTGCTGAAAAATCAAATTATGGGCCACCCCTTGTAGGTGTCACTACACCTAAAAAACAACATAATCCTGAATCAGACCAAGTCAACCTAGTGCCACCCAATTTTTCTGGGGTTCCGCGTCCTTCATTTTCTTTGAGTCAAGAGTATGTTCTTTTGTCTTTAAATTTAGTATTTCTAACTCTTTAAAGCTGTCTGGCCAAGACTAAGATTTTGACCACATCTTAGGTTTTACCATGCCATTTCACTGACCAAGGGTAGCATACACAATAGCTGACCAGTTCACAGCATCTAGTGGCTGGAGAGTCAGATGGGGAATTGGAATAGTGACTACACTGACTTGCCTTTGCCTGCTCTGGCTGTTCTAAAGAAATATAAGAACCTGAATGGAGAGACATTTAGCATCCTCTTTCAGATGGGACAGGTCAAGCTCTCCATGACATGTCAATCTATCACAGAAGCAACAAGCCATCACCTCCAACCTGGCCGGCTGCTTGTACAAGTATCTGAACAGATAAAAACAAAATACTCTGGAGCGTCTGTTTCTTCTCAAAAAACACTCTTCTGTTTCTCAGAGGAACCCAGTGCCTTGAGCAAACATTTGCTCTTTAACCCTTTCAGTATCACTGTGACCAACACAAGTATTGAAATCTGACAATAGGGAAGCTTTGGGAAAGCAAAACTTTCCCACTATTCGCCTGAGATGAAGCAAGTGAGGGGAGTTTGGAAGAGAACCTCTTTCTTCTGGGCTTGTAAGGATCTGGTATATCCTATGTCTCTTGAACCAACTGTATAAATGGAAACTTTGTGCTGCCTGGTTTCCAGGCTTAAGATAAATGTTATATTTATGTGTGTTTTGTGTTTTCGAATTCCATCAACCAAAGGACCCAGAATTTAGATATTTCCCCTTCCCCACTCCACTGCAAATTTTATTGCTAAGTTAGGACAAGTTTTGACTCAGTGGAAAGATTGTCAGTTGGTTGGAAGTTTCTGTGCACAAGGCTTCACTTAATCTGAACTAAGAATTTAAAAATTAGGTCCTTCTTCAGAATTAACTGGTTTGTATTTAAACTTTTGGGTGTTTCATGGAAGAAAATGGCAGCTAAGTAAAAAATAATCTAGTAATTTTCATGTGAATTTTCTCATTCTAAAAGTATATCCCAAGCCCCTTCGATCACAAAGATGCAAAGGTATTTGGGGCAGCAGCTGAGCATTTGGGCTCAGTTAATCTAACTTCTCTAAGCGCCAGTACTATCATATGCAAAATGAGCATGCAAAGATTGAGACAGGGACTTCCCTAGTGGTCCAATAGTTAAGACTTTACCTTCCAATGGATAGGGTGTGGGTTTGACCCCTGGTAGGGGAGCTAAGATCCCACATGCCTCCTAGACAAAAAAACTAAAACAGAAATAATATTATAACAAATTCAATAAAGACTTTAAAAATGGTACACATCAAAAAAAAAAAGTCTTAAAAAAAAGATTAAGTGAGATGAAACCTAGGGTGTTTAGAAAGCTTATGGCAGCCACAGAAGACCCAACAACAAGAACATGATGACTTCTTTGTAAATACTCTACTGATTAAATATTTAAAGGAGAAAAAAAATATGTTGCACATAAATATGATACAAGATGTGTACAATACAGACCTGGGCTTGATGAGGAGAAAAACTATTTTAGAAGCAATGGAATGGCCAGAAGCCAGTTTTTTTTTTTTTTCTCTCTCTCTCTGTGCTGCTGCAAAATTGAGTAGAATTCTGAATGAAAGCAGTTCATTTTCTAAGCTATGTAAATACTAAATGATTTCAACCATAAGCCATTATAATGTGTTTGGCGTGCTTCACAGCCAGTCTGAGAGTTACCTCGACCTCTTGTCATCCTAACTGACCTGGATACTGGACACAGTTCAATTAACCAGGGAAGAGCAGGAAAAATTTTCTTTGGAGGTGCTATGTTCTGCCAACTGACTGACTCCTACAATCAGGATTGATTACAAACAGCCAATTAAGACGCATTTGGAACCTGATCTGAACACTAATCTTGTCTCTTATTTTTCTTTAGGCTTAATGATCAGCCTTGATGAATCCTACAATGGCCATTAGTTAAGTTCATTTTATAGCCTTTCTCGCAAGCACACACACACATATGTTTGTGTGTGTGCATCTGCCGAAGGATGTCAGCATGCATGCAAGTATCAAGTTTTACTCTGGAAGGGAAGGAGCTGAGAATACGCACGCTGGTTGAAGGCATATGTCTCCCTTGGATCGATTCTGAAGTGCCGCCTCCCCAAAGTGAGATCTGGTTGGAAATGCCATGAACATGTTGATTCAATTTGATAAGATTTCAACTAATCTTCTCTTTTAGCTTCTCATAAAGGTTGCTTCTTTCAAATTACAGAAATGACCCCCCCAACAACCTCGTAATACTCAAAATTCATTATGATCCAATGTGATTGCTCATAGGAAGAAATAATAAAGGAAATTAATTTTATTAAACACGTGGGGTTCTGTTCAAATTAAATCAGTGCTAATGGAGAAAGAAATCAAAAGGCAGAAAGTAGATAATTATCTGCCTGATGCTGCAGGTGGTAGCAACAACACTGACCTCCACTGTTCTGGGACGAGTTCATTTTTACCTGCTCGATAGTATTTTAATTGAACTTAGTTTGGTGGTGGTGCCTCTCATATTGCCCATATTGGGAAGTTACTTGAGACCAAAATCGACAATGGAAAGATGAGGGAAAATAAAGCAAAGAAAGATCATTCTGAATTTCCCTTGCATAAAAATCAGGCTCCAGACCAACAGTTTTGTGTTTCTTTTAACGTAACAATAGTAAAGCAATAAATATATTTCTACAATTGTCATTAAAATATATTTAAGAAAAATGCTTCAGTTGTACTTTCCGATTAGAATAATACACAATTTTTTTTTCTATCCCCATTCCAAAGAATATGACTATTTTCAAAGGATGGTACATACAGACTTCAAGACTATTGTTGAGTTTTGTCTGATTTTGAAATGTATAAAAATGGAATCACACAAGTCAGGACAGCAGTTCCCTTGAGGCCAAAGGTCAGAGACTGAAAGTGGACAGAAGGTGGCCTCTTACTAAGAAGCTGGAAATGTTTGCTGTGATACGGTTTATATGAATGTGCCCCTGTTGTAAAATTGCATCAAATGTTACTTTGTATATTTTTCTAGATAGAGATTATAATTTAATAGACTTTTATATTTCACATAGAAAAAAACAGAAGTACTTTGGCAGAAAATACCCACTGTTTTCCATAAAAATAAGGTCTTTGTTTGATTTGGTCTCACTGATGCTCAAAAACCCAAGACTAGGACCAGGGGGAACACCCATGCCTCAGATGCAAAAAACTTCCTAATCAGGATAAATAATACTTTAAAGTAATTCTAAAAAACGAAAATTAATGCAAAAATCTCTGCCAAACAAAGTATCAAGCAAAAAATATTACTTAGGGAAACCAAAAATGGAACAAAGTGACCATTGTATAATTACATTTTCAGGAATAATCAGATTTGAGGAACGAAGGGCACATTAATTTTCCTTCAGTGAGTTTATATTCTATGAAAATAAATGGTGTTTCAAAGTTTATAACAACTTAGGAAATTTTAAAAGTAGTGTCAAAGATACAATGTGTGGTTTATTCCAACAAATCCCCAAACTTGAATATTATCACTATTTAATTAAGTTCTATTGTGTCTAAATTTCATATGAAGTTACTCGAGTGAAATCTTCCTTTGTGTTGAATTAAGAAAAAGACACTGAATTACTGACGACAGAAGAGAGAGACTACAAATCTAAATTGTAGATAGAAAAGCTTCTATGCGTAATTAGTCTGGTGTCTTGATGCAACCCTACAAAACAGCCCTGACAAATCAGGCAGTGAAGTCAGGAACTTGTCACTCAGAAGACCTCACTTCTCGCCCATCACCGCCACTTTTTCAGGCTCTCTTTCTGGAGCTTCACATTCATTTTCTTAATGTTTTTAACCCAATGTCTGTGAAATTTTTATTGCTCCCCAGATGACGACATCTGATCTGAATGTAACCACACACCTCTTTGCTCAGCAGTATTTGTCACAAACCATTATAAATTATCATGCTGAAAGTTTGCATTGCTGGGAAACCGGAAAAACACCATAAATTCTAACTACTGTATCAATGACATTCTTGTTTATTATGCAGATATAAAGTTTTATGAGAGTCAAGATGTCCGCTTTACCACTGAAGGAAACCCCAGTGGAGTAAGACCCCAACCAGCTCAGTGTGAATACTGAACACCATTTTCAGTGCACAATGAACACCGCTTTCTGACAAACACTCAGCAGGTGGCTTTTTCTTTCTTCTCTGCTTTTAGCTCCATTTTGACACTTCACAAGCATGGAGGAGTTTGCTGGTGCAAAAGAAAGAAATCGGATTCCTCTTTTTCCCTCAACGTCTTCTTCTCCACTCAGAACATTCTCTAGCCTCCTCTGGTATCAACATTACAGTAAAACCAGGCAGTCTATTTGGCTAGAAATCCCAGCACAAGGTTAGCCCCAAGACAGATGCTCTCTGGCTCCATGAATGGACTTATACCACACCTTGTTCAGTGAAAGAATTCAGGAAGTTGTGATAGTATATTTTTGATGCTTATTTGCAATGAAACCTGATTCAGGGGTGGCCTACACATAGATGGTTGATTTTTAAAGCTACCAAACACAACTTGGACATTCATTTTCCTAAAACAACTATCCCCCCTTGATATCCACTGTAAAAAAAAACCTTTTTGCAAAGTTAGCACAAGTTAATTATGTACGGGGCCAGATTTGGCATTCTTCAACAAGAAAAGTGTGCATTTCACTGCGTGGTTAAAATTATGAGAGGATATTTTCATTTCATGATAAAGAAAACCAAAAAAAAAAAGCAAAATAAAAATATTTTTCCTACCAGAACTTGTCTATTTAATTATTTATTTACCCCTACGCTCCAAGAAACAACTGTCTACTGGGGTCCCCAGGATGTTTTTGCCACAGGCAGACATGTAAAGGAATTGATTTCCCGAGCTTTCCCATTGTGAAAGTTGACTATTCAAATACTGACAGTTTTGAGGGAAATGCAGAGTGTATTATATGCAGATGATCCCACTACTGGATCAGTATATTTAGTTTGCCTAGCTTCCTAAATTTGACTGTCCTAATAATCACCAAGTTCTTAAAGATATACTAATAACATAATAACTGCTTCCTAGGGGAGTTTCTCAAATGAAAGTTTCAGTTTTCAAAGGACTTTCATATCCACTACCCTATTTTATCTTACCTGAACATGGTACAGCAAGTCCTCCTGACTGCTGTTAGATACAGCTGAAACAGGGAAAGACGTTAAGCATCTCAAATAATACAAACAACTTACTCTTAACAGACACGCTCACTAAGAGTTTACCAGTTCTCTGAACATGATGTGTCATCTCAAATACTTTTTTGGAAGTCGCTTTATTGTAAAAAAAAAGAATTCCACATTCCACCAAAACTCTGTCATTTACTATAAATAAAACAAGCCCACAATCCACCAAAACCCCCAAATCTATATTTTTGCACATTCCACGTAAACTTTGGAAGTCTATGAATTTCTTCTGACAGGAGTTTCTGGTGCTTTCCATTCCTCTAGAGAATTATAATCCCCTATAGATTTTAAAGCTGTGGAGTCTTCTCACAATCTTTACCAAAGGAGAAAAGAATTGTGCCACGTTTGTTGAATTTTCAACCGCAAACTTCAACGATAACCAGGAGTCACGTGGACCAGTCAGGGAAGATAGTGATGGCAAATGTCCTAAGTTGGTCTTCCTATATCATTTTGGGAATTTCTATTGATAAAATGTCAGGCAGCAACACTTGAAAACAGGGCACAGATATATTCTCCAGGACCACAATCTCCACTGACTACAGCAGGCTAAATACATCAGCCTTCAAGACTGGTCAGGAGATGGCTCCTTCACAGAGAACAAATCCTCACTACAATCAAGGAACCACCTTACTCTGAAGCATTAAAACACAAAACTCGCCATCATAATTACAGAAACAGTCTTCTTGGCCAGTTTCTTGCCGATATCATTAAAATGGTCCTTTACTCTGAGTTATAGTGATCCCCTTTTCTTATTATCTTTAAAAAACAAAACTAACAAAAAAGCTGCCCCCTGCCCCCACCATGCTCGACCTCACATCATGAGGTCTGCTATGTGCCAGATTCCTTGGAGGGGAAGATTCCCCTGGAGGAGGGCATGGCAACCCACTCCAGTGTTCTTGCCTGGAGAATCCCATGGACAGAGGAGCTTGGTGGGCTATGGTCCGTGGGGTCACACAGAGTCAGATATGACTGAAGCGACTTAGCATGCACACATGTGCCAGATGCTTATAAACACTTTCCATGCATTAATTCATACAACTGGCTTCCCCTTCCTACACTCCTGTGCAGTTGGGTGTTGGAGCCAGCTCACACCAACTCATGAGAATCAAATGTGCATATCTCTTTGCAAGTCTGTGCATAGTGACACACTGGGTGGTTTGAAATTGGCCGTGGAGAGAAAATTTTCACTACAGAAATTGGCAAGTACCACAGATCCAGACTTGACCCATCCCCTCCTCAAATCCAGTTGCTAACATTGACCAGCACACAACTTTGAAGAACTATTCTGAATTCTTTATTATATAACACACATGACATGGGCAAAACTCTCAGATCAGAAATCAGCAAACATGAGTTTCCTGGAATCTAATAGCACCTGATTTTGAGGAATAATGCTATTACTTGAGTGTGTTTTACCAGAGTTTCTTAAAAATATCTGCTATAGCAGCTTCTTATTGTTGCTTACTCACTAAGTCGCTTTCTATTCTTTTGCGACACCATAGACTATAGCCCTCCAGGCTACTCTGTCTATGGGATTTCCCAGGCCAAGAATACTGGAGGAGGTTACCATTTCCTTCTCCAGGGGATCATCCCAACCCAGGGATCAAACTCAAGTCTCCTGTATTGGCAGATGGATTCTTTAACACTGAACCACCAGGGAAGCCCCCTCTAGCAGTTTAAGTATTGTCAAGATGCAAAAACATAACACAAAACAAAATAAATGAAATGGAAAATAAATCTTCAGGTTGTCTCAGCAATGAACATTGTAAAAACCACTATACAGAATATTGGCTTAAAAAAATAGAGAATGAATTTCCCGTTTCCAAGAAGTTACAGGAACACTTTATTAATGGCAGCTTTCACACAAGATTAAAAAGTCAATATAATGCCCTGAAGCACTTCTGAATCACAGAACAAAGATTAAATTGAAATCGGTATAATTTTACTGTACTGTCTGCTGATTATTTGGAAATTGATCAACAGCACATGAATGTATGCTAATTCTCCAGGCACCAGATGTTGAATTAACCAGATGATGTCATTTCCCTGGCCATGAAAAACTAGTTTACCCCTAGAATCCAACAGGTTCTGGAGGACTTCCGACAAGTGGGAATATTTTCATACTATTCTGTTCTTCTCTACAAGGGTTATTATGTGTTTGTAAAGAAAATATTTTAAATAATGAATCTGCCTGCATAATAATGTTATTCAATGGAAATAGTAGCCTGTATATAGTTATATCAAACAGACTCATTTTAAAACTTGGGAAAACCTATCAGTCCTTGAGAAACACTTTAGAAGTGAGATTAAAATGTCTAAACGTCATTAGAGGTTGATATTCAGGTTCAGGTCTCTAGAGAATACACAGCATGGTAGAATCGGATGAGGTGAACAAGACAGAGCCAGGTGGTCTGCTGGATGTACAGTGAGAAAAGCAAATTTGGACCCAAGTGGACTGCTGCCTACATTGTTAAAACATACTTTCCAACTGTGGAAAGCAAAATTTACACACAATTCTTTCATACAAAGTGAAGATTTATAATTTATTCTGTCTCTCTACTGAGAATGTTTTTATAATAATGAAACCTGGAGTAAATTGATTATTAAAAACCATTGAAAGAGATAGGAAGGCAAGCACATGAACAAACATTATATTATTGTGAATTAACAATATTTTAGCATTTTTTCATAACAGACTTGCGATCATTACTCTACTATAAAAGTCCTTCATTAGATTTACCCTATCTACATGCCTTGTTTTTTCTTTTTCCCCAAACGACAATTTGCTTTGGTGATGTCAAACTCAGTAAGATAAACACAGTTCTTTGATCACAAAATATGCCCCAGATTTGTTAAAAAAAAAAACCCCAACCTCACCATCTGTCAATGCATTGCATGTTAGAGACTCACAATATTTAATAAAAAGCAAGAGGTTGGGTTTCTAATTCTTCGCCTTTCCAGGAAAAAAAGAAACCTAAATACACTTTTCTTAACACAAGTTCTCCAACCAAAAGTGCTAACAAGAAAAAGACTATGAGAGATTACACATTTAAATATAATCTCCCTGGTTTAGGGAACTCAGAAATCACTTAACATAATTTAATTTCCATACCATTGACACATGATCTGGCCTAGATCGGAATTCCTCCTGGATCCATTTACATCTTAGACGGTTCACTGGCTTCCCCCCATAACACCCGTGCCCACTAGATGGTGCTGTGGTGCCCTGTTCAAACATTTCCACTTACTTGCAGTCTCTGTCTTCCAAATCGAAGTGAGGGTTGAAGTTAATCATAATTCTCTGGTATGGGTCCGGAGCCTGAATCAGCCATTCACATTTTTCACTTGGGTGATAAGAGTGAGGATAACCAGGAGATGTAAGGTACCCGGGGCTTTCAATTTTTATAGTATCGCCACACTTATCTGCAATAAAATTAACATTTTAGTACTAGATGGTTCCCTGTACAACCAGTTAGGTATTCTAGTTTTATGTATCAATGACAGGTTATTAAACATTCCATAAGTTTTTAAGGGGAGCTCCAAGAGGTGCCTGCAGGTCCTTCAGGTGGCGCTGATAGCAACACGCCTCCAAAGAAGGCTCTTTGATCTCAGGAAGTTGGTTTAGGAGGACTTAGAGCTGAAAGGGCTCCATCCCCACCTCCCACAAAGTTCCCTTCCAAGAAAAAGGTCTTCCAGCGTTAAAAACATTAAGTCCTCAATGGATGTTAACATGGTCCCCAGGGAGCTTCTGCTAGACTTAATTATACCCCCAGAAGTGTAATCACATTAAGTAGCAAGTTCTAAGTGAAGGCGACTAAAAGATGCTATTCGACCCCTTGTGTTGCTGTTTGATGATAAGCCTAGTCTGTATCATTGATCAGTGGGGATTGTCATCCAGGACTTCAGCTGGCTTAAAGCCAAACCCTTTTTGTTGTTGTCTTATCTGCCTGTAAATCTAAGTGATTCTGAGTTATCTCTGGTCTTTGAGATCCAGAGCATCAGGAAACAAAGTAGATGTGGTGAAGCAGAAATAATTCAGCTCTACTGCTCTGAGGAAAGTTGCTCAGTTTTGGAGACCAAATCAAAGTAACTGGGCAGAAAGAAAAATAAATAGCTACACAGATTAATTCTAATTACCTACATCTTGGAAAAAACTCCCCCACATGGAGGTCTGGGTATCACAGATGGTGAGCTACACCCACACATTTTAGAAAAGGTGAGCTAACTTGTTTTGACCTTCCTTTCAAAAAAAAAAAAAAATACCCCAAACCTGAAATGATTCACTGAGAGCCAAAGCAACCAGTCTTTGGGCAACAGCAGCATGGACCCTCACTGTCACTTTTGATGATGGATTTCATATTAGAGAGTCTCGGCCTGAAAAGCTGCCACATTTATTGATGCTTAATTTTGAGCAATAAAAATTCGGTGCATAAGCTATGTTAGAGGAACAGGTATGAAAGCAGTGAAACATATAAGCCTATCAATCACAAATTTTCAGTAATGGTATATATAGATTTTAATATTGCATCTAATAGATTCCCTGTGGAAAAAGAATGGCATTCTTTGCTCTCAGCATGAATTTATAAATCTACAGAATTTTATTACAGGAAAACCAGGTCAAATGGAAATGAAAGATGAAGTGCACATCAAAAATGCATAAAGCTACATGCATTACAGAAATCATTTCCCATAAATTAAAAGAGAAGACAATATAAATTACTTTGTTTTCCTCAGTTGCTAGATGTTTTTGACTGTTTCTTAGACTGGGTGGGGGGGCGGGTAGCCTTATAGGGTTTCCTTTGCCTTAGCTTTTAGAAGCTTAAGGTTTGCCAAGAAGAAATGGTGTTGTAATTGGAGTTCAGAATCTCAGCTAATGATCATACTGGACTCTGTTATGTTATTCTGTGGAGGCTCTTGCATTATTTTAAATGTGCAGAAAACTTGGAAAGCAACCCCATCTCATTAAGTCTCCTCCAGCTCTGTACAAACATCATGGCAGTGTCTGGCATCTGTTAAGGAGTGAAATAAAACAGCACTGCTTGTAGCCACTCCACAGAGTCACTTCAGAAGACATTTAGGTGGACTCGGTACCACACCAGAGCTCTTTAATCTGTGACTTCTGAGAAAGTGACAGTGTAATAAGATAATGTGGACTCCTAGACTCCCTGGCTCTGTTAAATCTCTCTAACACTTGATTAAGAACGAGCAGTTTCTAATGATTCTGGACCATTAGTCCTAAATAAGGTTAATGAATTAATTTAGCAGACACTGGTACTCCGAGGAGGTGGACATGGCTGGGAAAGGTCTGCTGAGCTAGAGGCATTAACTGGCTTTGGTCACTGTTAAGTATAGCAACATAGGTTTAACCAGTCAAGTCACTGATTGCAGCTCAGGGTCTCAGCATTCCCCAGATTTCTGCTAAGAAAATTGGGAAGTATGTATATCTCTCACGTATGTATGTACACACACATACATACATACATACATATGGAGTTCACAGCTTAAGTCTGAAAGCTATTGGCATTGGATTTCAAATCCTCCCTACGAACACCCACCACCGTGGAAGCAGATGTTGGGTTACTGTAATTTCTAAAGTCTAACCACTGGAGCTCTTTCAATTGGAGGTGAGTATTATTTTATTCCCTGCCAGACTACAGAAGGATGCCATCATCTGAGTTTCATTAATAAATTGAACTCTACATTCACAATTGTGTGTGTTTTGCTTCCAAGCGTATCTTTTAGAACACTGCTTGGTAGCTGCTGGGAAAATCTATTGCTTCAATCACGAAACCTCTAAAAAGCATATTAGAGAGATTAACTCCCATCATAAAGATGTGATTTAAATTCCTCTCGGTATGAACCCCTCTACTTGTGGTCTCTTATTAAAACAATATACCACCGGTAAGTAGCGGATGGGCTCTCGGTTCTAATTACTCTGATTGAAATCTAAGCCAGGCTAAAGTAAATATTTGATAATTAGTTAATAATAATTGCTGAAGACTTACTGTAAAGATAATGTCACCCGCCCCCTTGCTTCCACCTACTTTACAGTGTAAGTCGAACATGCCTACAACCAGATCCCATTTTAAAACACATTATTTACGTTACAGGATACTGCTTCTAACCCAGCACGGTCTTCCATTTACTTAACACTGAGTGGTTTTAAAAGCTAAGTGGAAGCTGCAACTAGGTTAGGGGATTTTCACATATCCTGGTGCCTTACAGCGTGTGTATCAGATTCCTTTATTGACACAATATAACTTTCATTCATACTCCAGACGGAGCAGAGCTGGTTTGAAAAAGCGGAGGAGGGACTAACACCCACTAGCAAACCGCTATCTCCTGCGGGCACCCACCAGAGGAATCAGTTCGGGGGAGCTGTCGGAGAATCAGGAAGTGCTCCCGGTAAAGTGTTCATTAACTTTCAACAGCCATCATATTTTTGAAAGGGAGTCTCCTCTAATTGCCTTGGGGAGGAAACATTATTAAGATAATTGGTGCGCTGATCTGGGAAGGTAGGGCGCTCTGCTTTGTAGCAGAGGTGGGAGAAACCCCATGGTCAAACAACCAACTTCGGGAGGGAGTCAGAGGACGTGAAATCTCCCTGCCCTACCTACAACGACTGGTCTTATTTCTTTATTTCTCCGTCTGGCTAAAAGTTTCCTTCACCCGGGAGGCGGCTCTCCCCGGCGGGTCCCGGCAGCTGGGCGCGGGCAGCCGGGAACCGGGGTCACCCTCGCGGCCGCGCGCCTCCGCCTGTCACTTACCGTTGCGAAACGCGCCGGCCGCGCCGAGGACCAGGGCTAGCGCGGAGCACAGGAGCTGCAGCCCCTTCTCCATCCTCCTTCGCCGGGTCCCCGGGGCGAACGCGGGAGAACCGAAGGTGCGGGGAAAACAGAGCACCGGGGCGATCTCCACGATCCGGAGCGCTTCCACTCCTCCCGGAGCTGTAAAATCCTCAGACCGTTTTGGAGAAAGAAAAGCGGCGAGGCAATGCCTTGATCCGAGAGAAACGCTCCTCTTTTTGTGTCTCAAGTCGCCTGCATCCTGTCATTTAGCTCCGGTTTCCTCTCTCTTTTCCCACACTTGTTCCTCTTCCAGGAGCCGCTGCCCGGGCCATGTCTCAAAAAAAAAAAAAAGTGGGGGGAGTGTGGGAGGGGGAGGAGGGACGTAGAGAAACACACACCAACGCCAATTTCCAGAAAGAAAAAAAAAAATCCGGCTTGATTCTGGACCCGTTGGAGCCGGGGAGCTGGCGCCCAAGGGAGGTCGGGGTGTCTGCGCGAAGAAGAGGAGCAAGCAATGAAAAGATGAGCGGGAGACGGAGGAGTTTCACCGACTGCACCCCCGCCTCCCCCACCGCCTCCTCCCCTCCCCTTCTGGAGCCCTTCCCTCGCTTCCCCCCGCCCCTCTCCCCGCACAGGCTCGCCAGCGACTGCCTGACAAGAGACGGGGAGGAACAAGTTTCTCTCCCTGAACGTTCCCCGTCCGTCTGTCCGTCTCTCCCGCAGGCCCTGCTGGGATCTTCCCCGGCAGGGAGGCGCCGGGACTCCGAGCCCAGGGCCGGGTGGCGGATGTGTTTGGTGGGGGGACCGGGCGTCGAGGCCGGTGGCAGCGCCAGGGTCGGGCTAGCCCACCTCGGCATGCTCGCTCGGGCCCCCGGGGGAGAGCGGGGCAGTTCCGCAAGGATTTTGGGGGGTCGGCCGCGGCGCGCCCGGGAGGTGGCGGCTGCTTCTCCCAACTCCGAAACCCCCGGGAGGCGCCTGAGGCGTGACATGGGGTCGTGACCTGGGGCAGAAGGAGCAGAGCGCCCCTGGACGTTGCGGGTCAGGCCCGAAGGGGCCAAGGAAAGGGGCTGGGGTTGGGGACGCACCCCGGAGCCGGGCGAGGGTCGGCAGTGTCGCTGCCACGTAGAGCCGAGTCAGTAGACTCTCGCGGACGAGGCTGTGCTGCAGCCCCGCCCGGCCTCCCGGCCCCGAATCGGGGCGCGCGACTGGGCGCCTGGCGAGCCCGGGTGTCCGCCGCGCGCTGCGGGCTCCATTGTTGCCGGAGATCTGGTGTCCTCTCCTCCCGGCCAGAGGGGACGCCGGAGGGTGGAAGGTGGTGAGCCTTCCAGCTAGGGGGCAGTCGTCGCCCGACCCCGCCCAGACGCCTGATTCGGAGCCCAGGTGCTCGGGGTTTGGAAATGAGGGGTCCAGCGGTCGGGGCTCCTGTGCATCACCGGGGAGCAGGAACAGTGGCGGGGGCGGGGTGTTGCTCTTGGCCGGGGGTGCCCGCTCCGGCTACAGGCCATTGTCACGCCAGCCCACTCCCGCCTCCCACGGCAGCGCGTCCTCAGTGGGCGCTGGATGTCCCCCAGTGCGGTCCCCGAAGGGTTTTCCGGGAACTGCTGCAGAAAGCCTTTGCAGATAGGAATAGCAAGGACATTTAAGGGAGCAAACAGATTTTGGCTGCGGATCAGGCCCTTGAGAGAGGTAAATGCCCGAGGGCCCCCTCCGAAGGAGTTCGTGGGGAAGGTGAAAAGGTCAGCCGCCCTCTGGGAACGGCGTTTCTGCACACACCCGAATGCAGAGCCTTATTCCTACCTGGCGCAAAGAGCTGGCAAAAGAGATTTAGGAATGTTGGCAGGAAGACTCTGGTCAAAGGTTTTGGCGGAAGAACTAGGGGCGGGACGCGAGAGAGGCGGCCCAGCGCGCGCGGGCCCGGGCGAGGGCTCCGCTCTAGCGGGTGGCGGCTGGGCGCGGTGACGCGCCCCGGCTGGGGTACAGGCGATCCCCGCGCTTGGTGCCAAGGTGCACCTCGGGCTTGCGGGCCCGCGCCCGGGGAGTCCCCGCCTCCAAGCTGGAGACCGGCCTCCTGGGCGCACGAGTCGTCCCCACCCCCCCCCCCCCGCCCCCCCGGCCCGAGCGCTTCTTCGCCCAAGCTGGTTTCCTACTTCTCCGCTATCCCACCCCGGACTCTGGGTGGGAAGGTGGCACTGTGAGGCCGAGAGTCAAATGCCTGGGCGGGGCGAGACCGGGCGCCAGGCGTGCCCGCACAGACCCCGGGGAGCCATCGCCGCGGAGGGAAGCCCGGGCGCCTTGGCCACCACGGGCGCGCGACGCCTCCTCCCCGCTTTCCTCTCAGTCCCAGTGGTACCCCCGGCAGTGGCAATCCCCGGCTGCTCGGGGCGAGCGGGATCGTCAGATTTGGGGTGACCTCGGGCGACCTCAGCCCGAGGTTCGGAGGGAGAGGCGCCTCTCCGATACTGGCAGGTTGGCAGAGAAGTGGAACCGCGCGGCGCAGCGCCGGGGCGTCCCGGAGTCACGGCTGCCCGCCTCCCTCTCAGTGGGAACTGCGCGGCCCCGCTCGCTCCCGGGACCGGGTTGACCCGTCTGTGCCTCCGCGGGGTGAGCGAGGGGGCACTCGCGGAGACTTGAGCCGTGTTGTTTTTAGAAAACTGCCGCCAATCTCTCTTCCCTTTTCCCTGCTGAGTGTGCATTTCCCAGTCTGAACCCACCAAGCTAACAAAGCCACTAGATCCTGCGCTCCAAGAGGCACTGCCCGCTCCCCGCCACCTCGCCACCTTCCTCCCACCCGCCTTTCCCGGGGAAGGGTCGGCACGCAGAAAACGCCTTTCTTGCTCTCCAGCTGAGCATTTTGCCAGCCTTTCTCCAACCAACTAAGATAACGCAGTAGGTACTCTGGGGGAAATGTCATATTTAAGTTCTGCCTCTGATTTTTCTGATCGCAGCTCATCTGAGACTTTTCTCTAACTCCGGAGTTTCCCCATGCAGCTCTGGGTAATGTGAGCCCTACCGCACTGATTGATAATTGGCTGCTAGTGGGCAGGTACGGAGCAAATTGTCCTTGTTAACAACCTCTTCCTCTGCTGGTGGAGTCCACCAAGTGTCAAGGAGGGTCAGTTTTAGATTTCTGCTGTTCCCTCTGCAAGGAGACAGACCGACCTTTACTTGAGGTAAGTAGACAGGAAGAATTTGGCAGTATTCCTTGGCTGATTCTATTTTGTCTCTCGAACACACGTCGCTCTTTCGGACATCACAAGTCCTCAGACTATGTAGGACCCGATTCGTCTGAAGGGAAAATCCACCACCACACTCCCTGAGCGCAAGGCAGAGGCCCTTGATGGACAATCTTCAGGAACTCCCATGAAGGGGTTACTGCAGGAAGAAAGCCCTTCACTTCTGCCTTCTGAGCCAGACTGGAACAGAGGTCCATCATTTAAGAATAGAATGGGTGGTAAATGTATCGTTTCTTTCATCAAGCACTCATCAATTTGTCATAAGTAGGTGAGATCCATTGCTCCCAGAAGGCCATTTGAGCCACTAATGTCCTCAAAGTATTTCAGGTTGGTGCAAATGCAGATTGGTATTTCAGAACTGCATCACATCTAGTTGCTGCAGGAGGACATGGCAACCCACGCCAGTATTCTTGCTTGGAGAACCCCATGGACAGAGGAGCCTGGAGGGCTACAGTCCATAGGGTCGGACGTGCCTGAAGGTACTTAGTACACAGGAACACAAAGTCTAGTAAAGTTTTTTAAAGCATACACATCAGCTTATTTCAGAAAAGCAACCACGAAACATAGTTTTAGTAGGAGCTAAGAGAAGGAAATAGTAACCCACTCCAGTATTCTTGCCTGGAGAATCCCATGGACGGAGAAGCCTGGTAGGCTACAGTCCATGGGGTCGCAAAGAGTCAAACACGACTGAGCGACGGAACAGAACAGAACGGAACGGAACGGAACGGAAGGGAACCTACATTTGAAATGTAAGAATGAAAGACATGAAACAGAAAAGCTTAAAAATTGAAATTTAGATTAAGTGCCCACTATTTAAAATAATTACATTAAAAATGGCACGGTTGTTAAATGACTCTGTCATTCAAGGGGTGCCCTTTTGGACCTCATGTAGAGCTGTCTCCGTTTGGATTAACAGAGAAAAGAAAAATGAACTAATGAACTTTTCCCTTCTGATCGTTCATTTTGGGCCTTTTGAAAACCTTGAAAATTCTTCAAATATTGGAGAAAAGACTACCATCAAAGTTTTAAAACAAAGTTACAATATAAAGTGTCTGTAATACAGTGTGTACAAATACAGGAAGACAATGCTAAATTTTGACTCATGTGAGTAGATTCAAAGCATTTGTTGGTGTCAGATATTAGGGCTAGAATTTGAAAACTATTTTTTTGTCTGAAAGGATAGCCTTATTCTGCCTTCACTGATTTCTTTTCATTATAAAAATTAAATAATAATTATCCATAGAAATACTCATCAAATTAATAAAGACATCATTAGAACATATTAAACATATCAAAAAGAACTATTTTTAAGTGGAACAATCTATAAAGTATTATTTGAACATCAAATAAGGGAAAGCTATCTCTTAAAAGTTAATCATAGTGAACTAAAATTCTGAAGAATTTTAAAAATTAGTAAAACCTAAATTAAAACTATCAACTAAAGGCCAAAAATAATTCTAGAGAATTTTGAAAATTAGTAAAAAATAATTTTAAAACTATCAACCAAAGGTCAGAAAAACCCTCCAAAAAACATGTCACAGTTAAGAACTATAGAATTTATCCTAACAATATTATTTCATTTTGTATTTTTAGTAGATGGCTCTAGCTATTTACATGAGAATGATGCAGTTGTAAATGGAATTATTTTCTTAATTTCTCTTTCTGATAATTTATTACTAGTATACACAAACGCAACAGATATTTATGGTTTGATTTTGTAGTTTACAGCTTAATTCTGAAGCTGGAACTCCAATATTTTGGCCACCTGATGCGAAGAACTGACTCATTTGAAAAGACCCTGATGCTGGGAAAGATCAAAGGTGGAAGGAAAAGGGGACAACAGAGGATAAGATGGTTGGATGGCATCACCAACTCAATGAACATGAGTTTGAGTAAACTCTGGGAGTTGGTGATGGACGGGGAGGCCTGGTGTGCTGCAGTCCATGGTGTTGCAAAGAATCGGACGCAACTGAACTGAACAGTTTTTTGATGGAGTCCTTAGGGTTTTCTATCATGTCATCTGCAAATAGTGACAGTTTTACTTCTTTTCTGTTTGGATGTCTTTTATTTATTTATTTTTCCTTGCCTAATTGTTCTGACTAGGCCTTGCAATATGATGTTGAATAAAAGTGAAAAGGGTGGGCATCCTTGTCTTGTTCCTGATCCTGCAGGAAAATCTTTCGGCTTTTCCCTGTTAAGTATGATCTTAACACTGGATTTGTGATATATGGCTTTGTTATATTGAGGCATGTGCCCTCTATACCCAATTTGTTGAGTGTTTATATACCATAAGTGGATGTTGAATTTTTGTCAAATGCTTTTTCTGAATCTATTGAAATGATCATGATTTTTATCCTTCATTTTGTTAATGTAGTGTATCACACCAGCTAATTTGCAGATGTTGAACCATCCTTGCATCCCAAGTAAATCCCATTTGATCATGGTGTATGTTCTTTTAATGTCCTGTTGACTTCAGTTTTAATAATATTTTGTTGAGAATTTTTGCATCTGTGCTCATCAAGGATATTGGCCTGTAATTTTCTTTTCCTGTGGCATCTTTGTCTGATTATGAGTTTTGAACATTCTTAAACATTTTGCTGAAGGGTAGACTCTAGTATTGGGGGACAATGTTGAAAATAGGGCACAGGAAAGATAATAAGGGTATAAATTGCCTGACAAGGCAGGAGGGGATATAATCTGGGTTTCAGAAAGACGATTTACTCTGGACTGAATGAAGGACCGCTCCTTTATTATAACTGTAGGGAAAGAGGAGCTGATGAGTATAATTGCAAGCAGGTTTGTCATTCTGTAGAATAAGTGGACAGTATTTTCTTTTTCATTATCTCCTGTCTTCTATAGCAAGAGACAGAGGGGTACTTAAAGTCTACAAAGAGCAGTGAAATTGGAGTGAAGACCAGACTGACTAGAGAAGCTGCTACTGCTATTGCTTTGAGCTAGGAAAACACTTTCCTAGAAAAATCGGCTAGGCTTTCGTAAAATTCACAAAAATATGCTAACTTCTACTGGAATAATAATCGCATATGAAAGGCATTATTTCAACTTTAGTGATTCATAGTAGGTGCTCAATAAATGCTTTAAGAAATGGGAATTTTTCTCAGAGTTATTTATAGCAAATTAATGACTATTGATGTACAGGAAGTATTACTCCAAATATCTTTTTTCAGGAATGTCTGTCCCCTATTCATGCTCATCTTTGGCCTTTAATCTTCTAGAGATGGCCAAAGAAGATTTTAGAATTTGTGTTTTACACCCTATACCAGACATCCACAGACTGACTTGTTTAGGCAATTAATGTGAAATACAACCAAAACATTTCTTTAGTTTTGTCAGTTTCAGAGTCACCGTCAGTGTTGCATATGTTTTTCACAGATATTTATGTGATTCTTTTGCCTGCCTTGAATTCTTACATAATTTCTGCCTTGGGCTTCCCTGGTAACACAGCTGGTAAAGATCCACCTGAAGTGCAGGAGACCCAGTTGAATTCCTGGGTTGGGAAGATCTGCTGGAGAAGGGATCAGAAGATCTGCTGGAGAAGGGATCGGCTACCCACGCCTGTACTCTGGCCTGGAGAATTCCATGGACTGTATGGCTTATGCAGTCAGAAAGAGTCGGACACGACTGAGTCGGACACTTCCTGCCTTGACAGTTCAGACAAACATTGTGTAGACTGTCTGTCAGTGGGCATCTTTCTTCAATGTGTTATGTTAAACGTAAACCATCAGATTGTTAGTGATTTGCCTTCTATGTAGAAAGTGATACATTAATACTTGGTGATTTTTAGCTACAAAATTCACTGCCTGGATAGACTTGTCCTAATGCCATACAAAAGCTTGTATGAGGTGAGAAAGCCATGCAGAACAAGGCAGGTTTTAAGTTTTATATTTAAAAAAATTTTCAGCCAGTTAGTACAGCAGGTTACCTTTTGCAGGCATACTTTCCTCCTATTCGAATGCTGTAAACACCCTAGCAGGGACAATAAATAGCAGTGTAGACAGGAAGGACAAATATTTGTTAAGAGACTCTCCTTCACTTTCTCTTCTTGGTTTTTTTCAGTGTAAGTTTTAGTTGTAGGAACTGGAAATAATAGAACCATAAAAGTTTAGACAGCAAAGTTATAAAGTGACAGGGTATAAGAATATATATGTATAAGTTTGCCTTTTGAAATATAAGGCAAAGAAGCAAGTGGCATTAAGTCTGTCTACTTATATTGCATATATGTGCATTAACAGAGTTCATAATGGATCTGGGTCTTCAGTTCAGTTCAGTCGCTCAGTCGTTTCTGACTCTCCGCGACCCCATGAATCACAGCACGCCAGGCCTCTCTGTCCATCACCAACTCCCAGAGTTCACTCAAACTCATGTCCACAGAGTCGGTGATGCCATCCAGCCATCTCATTCCCTGTCGTCCCCTTCTCCTCCCGCCCCCAACCTTTCCCAGCATCAGAGTCTTTTCCAGTGAGTCAACTCTTCTCATGAGGTGGCCAAAGTATTGGAGTTTCAGCTTTAGCATCAGTCCTTCAGAATGGACTGGTTGGATCTCCTTGCAGTCCAAGGGACTCTCAAGAGTCTTCTCCAACACCACAGTTCAAAAGCATCAGTTCTTCGGCAATCAGCTTTCTTCACAGTCCAACTCTCACATCCATACATGACCACGGGAAAAACCATAGCCTTGACTAGACGGACCTTGGTTGGCAAAGTAATATCTCTGCTTTTTAATATACTATCAAGGTTGGTCATAACTTTCCTTCCAAGGAGTAAGCGTCTTTTAATTTCATGGCTGCAATCACTATCTGCACTGATTTTGGAGCCCAAAAAATAAAGTCTGACACTGCTTCCATTGTTTTTCCATCTATTTCCCATGAAGTGATGGGACCAGATGCCATGATCTTTGTTTTCTGAATGTTGAACTTCAAGCCAATCTTTTCACTCTCCTCTTTCACTTTCATCAAGAGGCTTTTGAGTTCCTCTTCACTTTCTGCCATAAGGGTGGTGTCATCTGCATATCTGAGGTTATTGATATTTCTCCCAGCAATCTTGATTCCAGCTTGTGCTTCTTCCAGCCCAGCGTTCCTCATGATGTACTCTGCATAGAAGTTAAATAAGCAGGGTGACAATATACAACCTTGACATACTCCTTTCCCTATTTGGAACCAGTCTGTTGTTCCATGTACATTTCTGACTGTTGCTTCCTGACCTGCATACAGGTTTCTCAAGAGGCAGGTCAGGTGATCTGGTATTCCCATTTCTTTCAGAATTTTCCACAGTTTATTCTGATCCACACAGTCAAAGGCTTTGGCATAGTCAATGAAGCAGAAATAGATGTTTTTCTGGAACTCTCTTGCTTTCTCCATGATCCAGCGGATGTTGGCAATTTGATCTCTGGTGCCGCTGCCTTTTCTAAAACCTGCTTGAACATCTGGGAGTTCATGGTTCACATATTGCTGAAGCCTGGCTTGGAGAATTTTGAGCATGACTTTACTAGCATGTGAGATGAGTGCAATTGTGCGGTAGTTTTAGCATTCTTTGGCATTGCCTTTCTTTGGGATTGGAATGAAGACTGACCTTTTCCAGTCCTGTGCATTAACAGAGTTCAGAATGGACCTGGGTCTTACCAGCCTCTAAAGGCACTGCTTCTCTCTCTCATACATGGATGGAGAAACCAGAATAGGTGGTGTGTTCAAATTTAACAAGATTATGCAGCAATTCTGTGATGAAATAAAATATGAGAAATTGATGTCGAACTTAGGTTTTATCTTTCAGAAGTTGGAAGTAAGGCTTTATAGTAAAATAATTAACCAGTTGGTTCATTCTTTTGAAAATTCAGTGTATATTCAATAGCTTGTGTTTTATGATATCAAATGTCTTCTTAAATTCATACCGTGCTATTATCTGGAGTCAGGTGTACAAAGGCACAGTGTAGCTTTTTCAAACCTCTTTGTGATTTTAGAGCCTTTGGGATTATATTTAAGGATAAACTGGATGTTTTAAACAGTACTCAAATTTTAGCTCATACTCACATTGACTCAAACATACTCAGATTTAATGTTGTCTGCCAAAGCAGACTCCTGTCTCATTGATTTCCAAGGTTCTTTGGGCTTTGGTTTGAAAATGACTGCCTTGGGTTTTCACACAGTTATCTATCCTCGACAGACCAACTCTGTTATCTATGAAGCTGATGTTAGTCTTGATCATGTCAAGTGAACATCTTTTATTATGTAGATATAAGATCACAACTCTTCCTGTTACATGTAAGAGGAACTTTCTTGTCAGTTACAGGATATATGAGTATATGGTACTCAGGGTTGTCTGTTGCACAGCCAGAAACAAGCCTGGATTAATAAAAGAGCAATTTTTAATTGTCATATCTGGGAAGTGAAGGAGTGGACTTGGCTTCGGGAAGAGGTGGAGCCAAAGATTCAGTTGATGCCAATCAGTTAGGACATTTTCTGTGTTTCATCTGAGTTGGCTTCCTTCTCAGGTGAGAGCTTTCCAGGCAGAGTATTCAGGAGGTCGTGGTTGTTCCAGACTTAAGCAAGCCTTTCTTCCAGGTTGTGATCACAGAGGAAGGATGTGGGGGCAGGGGCTTTCTCCCCCAGAAGATGTAATTATCTTTAATAAAAATCTGGTTGGCTCCACTTGGATGATATGCCCAAGGGAAATGGATTACTCTTGTTAACTGGCCTGGATCACTTGTCCACCCTACCTGTGGCCACGAGGCCATGTGATAGACAAAATGCAGAGAGGAATTCTAGAGAAAAAGAGGGTCTCTGGATTCTTTGAAAAAAGGGGAAGGAATGCTAGACTACAGAAGTCAACAGCTATCTGCTCCTCAGAAGACTCTTCTCTTTGTTACTTAGTTGTTTTGAGTGAGAGTGTATGAAAACTTGTAGTCCTTTGTTTAGATTAGGGTTGATGCTATTGTGTTGTGTTTTGCTTTGTTTTTAGTTTTTCACCTAAATACACACTCACAGCAGATATCATGAATCCATAGATTTTATTATGTAATCTGACTGTCAGTCAAAATTATGAATCAGGTGAAGGAGTTCATCTTTAACTCCATCTTCTTTTTGGAGTGAAGTTCCTGTATTTTATTGTCTCTTCCCTGTTCCTCACAAAGACCTTGAAAGAAATAGATCACTTTAAGAGCACAATGCATAACCCACAGAATGGTGAGATTTCAGGGAAGACTTCAGAAGTGAGGAAACTTCCAGAATACACTCACAAGGATACTAAATAAGGCACCGTGCATGCTGGTGTCATTGTATACCACTGAGGCTCAGAAATTCTAAGCTGCCATTCAGGGGGAAGTGAGGGCATATTCACAGTGAAGAGATTGCCATGAAGACACCGCCTAAGACTTACCGGACAAAATAATGTTTTCTTCAACAAATGAAAAGTTTTTACAGTAACGTGATTGGTGGACTTTAAATATAAATTTTTCAGTAAACAGCAGTTGCATCATAAAAGGAAAGGCTTGGGACTGTATATTTTTCTTGTGTGATACGTTTTCTTGACGTATGTTAAGCTCCACTGAAAACTAAGAAATAGAGAATTTGAACAGACCAATTACCAATAATGAATCCATAATAAGAGAAAAACCCCAGCGAACAAAAGTCCAGGACCAGATGGCTTCACAGATGAATTCTATCAGACATTTAGGGAAGAGTTTACATTCGTCTTTCTCAAACTATCCCCCAAATTGCATTCATTCTATGAGGCCAGCATCACCCTGTTACTAAAATCAGATGAAGTTACCACAAAATAAGAAAATGACAGACCAGTATCACTGATGACCAGAGATGTAAAAATTCTCAACAAAATATTACCTAACTGAATCCAACAATACATCGAAAGAATCATGCACCATGATCAAGTATGATTTATCCAGGGGATGCAAGCATTTTCCAATATCTGCAAATTGATCACTGTGATACACCAAACTAACAAAATGAAGCATCAAAGCCTGGTGATTGGGGAAGTCCTTGGCAGTTCGTGGTAGGAGTCTGCACTTTCACTGCTGAGGACACCTGTTGGATCCGTGCTTGAGGAACTAAGTTCCTACAGATTTGGGGTCATGGCCAAAATAAAACCAAAACCAAACCAAATCTAAAAACCAGCTTTACTATGTTAGATGTATTGGAAACAAGCCCCTGTAGTGCTGGTTTATTTTCTTTCAGAAAATGTTACCCTGTAAAACTTCTTAAAAGATACAGGTTTAAATGTGATGAGAACAGTGGCAGGGACAGCCTCACCTACGAGAGCACACGACAGGAAACACAACTGAGTTTAAGAAACTAGGAGTACAGTCCCAGTTTCACCATGACCTTGCGATTCTGAACACACTGTTTCATCCTGCTGGGTTGCTAAGGTTTTCGTCTGTAAAAGACAGAAACTGAATTAACTCATCTTTTAGGACCTTGTTGTTGTTTAGTCACTAAGTCATGTCCGACTCTTTGCAACCCTGTGGACTGTAGCCCTCTAGACTCTTCTGTCCATGGGATTTCCCAGGCAAGAATACTGGAGTGGGTTAACATTTGCTTCTCCAGGCAATCTTCCTGACTCAGGGATTGAACCCACGTCGTCTGCATTGGCAGGTGTTGTGAAACTGAGTGATTCTACTGTCTTGTGGTCAGTTTTTTAAAAGATGTTAGAGTGGACAGGTCATCATCCAAGGTCACATGAGACCTTAAATGTGGGGGAGGGCTGTACCAGGACATCACAGGAGTAACTCACATCTACAGGGCTTTGAGCGTAGGATATTTGAAACCTTCTCAGTATAGTTTCTTTCTGAATTGTTTGTGTTCCTGACATAGTGACATGGAGAGCCTGTTCTATGTCTGTCTGTACTGTCAGCTCGCATGAGAAATCTGATAGTAAAATACTATCAAAGGCTTGGCAGGGGATGATCAAAACCATGAGGCAGTCAAGCAAAGAAACTAGAAAACTCACAGATCCAGATATCCCTCATCAAAATTTCTCTGCCTGATCTCCCATAAGTATAGGACAAGTCAATAGTTCTATTCAGCAGGGATCAGAAGTGCTTATTTCATGAAGGATATTTGTGTGTGAACTAAATATAAAAATTAAGAAAAAGATTTATTGAGAAAATACAGGTTAAAGCATGGCTTTTCTTCTTTAGCTGTCTCTGATCGTGTGCAGTTTTGCTGCTGGAAAGTGTCTGCCCTTCTGGACACCCTTGTCAGTGGAAACAGGTATCTCCTTGCAGCACAGGGACTCTAGTTGTGGTGCGCAGGCTTAGTTGCCCTGGGGCATGTGGAATCTTAGTTCCCTGAACAGGGATGGAACTCACATCCCCTGCATTGCAAGGCAGATTCTCAACCATTGGAACCACCAGGGAAGTTCCTCAAATTGGGTTTATGCTCTCTATTTCCAGTTCCAATCAGGAGTAGTGATGGAACTTCCCTAGTGCCAGGTCAAGCTGAAGACAAATGATAACATATTTTCGTTCTAGGTCTCCTTTTATATTGCCTTCAGCTTCTATGCCAGGAATGTATTATTTTTAGAGTATTTTTCAGACCAACCTTGAGCTTAATTACATATTTGCTTTTAAGGTTGAAAACTCTGCCAACCACATACTATGCTTTTGACCAAGAAGTTTCCTGGGCCAAACTGGGAGTCTTCATAGAAATCTTGGGTGGGCTCCTACTGGCTAGCTAGTTGCAGCAAATATTTTCAGTATCATGAAATCCAGGATGTCGGGTCTGTTGCTAACATGAAAATAGTCTTCAGTAATATGTTGGCCCAAAAAGCATGAGGGAATCAGAGAGGAACTCCTCCATCTGTCTAATAAAGCCTGCCTTGGCTGTGGTTTTAATAACCATATCCCTTCATAAAAGTTGTCCTTGGAAAACAATATAAATACAATAAAGTTTTATAAAAGCCCCAGAAGATTCCACCTGTTCCCTTGAGGCTGTAATGACTATCCTGACTTTAAAATCCTCTTATTCCTTTTGAGTTTTCCCATTTCGTGCTCGCTGGGAGTTTCTCTGTAAATTCAGCCTGTGAGTAATGAGGAAATCATTGCTTTAATTGAAGGTCACACCTACAAAGATCCAGGTGGGTGTACTCTGGCTGATGGAAAAATCCCCCAGAGTGGTATCCTGCTGCCCTGAAAGAGAGGTCCAGTTGCAATTTGTCAGAACTGTGGTGGCCCTGATTGGAATCTAGGACATTGTCTTCTTAATCTCACAGTTGAGTAATTTCCATTCCTGATGACTCCCTTCATTTGAAGGGGAAAAGGAAGAGCCCCCAAGGACTTCATAATTAAACACAAATGCCTTCATAATTTTAAATCACACACCCTGAACGACTCCACACCCTGTTGGTGTTGCCCTTGTTCCATCGACATAATTGTGACCTTTCAATTCTGCCTAGATTAGTGCCATGGCCTTGTTATTTTTCTGTTTCTTCTAGCGCCTTTCTTTTAAAAGAGGAACCAAGAGAGTGGTATTTTGGTGTTTGCTTGCTTGCTTTTCTTTGGTTATTGTTAACATCTAGGGCTGACACACTTCTTAGCCTAAAGCAGGGAGAACATTCAAAACACAAAGCCACTGTACTTTCAACAACTTGATTTCCTAAACTATTGGAGGATTCTGGGATCTGTTAGCCTGCCGCATAAGCATTTTATAGGCGTTCCCATGACAGAATTATTAGTTAACAGTTTCACCTAAAACCCCTTCGTAATTTCCTTCTTCTCTTTTTTTTGTCCAGTTTGCTTTCTCTTTCTATGACTACAACGATTAAATATACATTCTCAATATCTCAATTCCTCTTCTTTCCCTGGTGGAATATTTTCAATTCTGTAATTTCAGCTCCTGCTGCTTATCTTTGGGTCATTATTATTATGTGTGGTCCCTAGCCTAGATATGGGTTATGCTGTAGATATCTGTTTCAAAATTAGTTGGTTGGAGTCCTACATGGTTCCCTGTGGAAACAATGTCATGGAAGATAAACTACAGGCCAGTCCACCAAGACATTTTAAACTCACACATAGCTGAACTTCCATTCTTGGTGGCTCTGAGCTGTAGAGCCCTTGATAACATAAGGCCTGGTTATTTTTAAGAGGGTTCAGGGCACTAAGTCAATAGGGCACTAATACGGATAGGCAAGCAAGAGCTAACAGGGCTCCTCTCTTGGGATTGCAAGGGGAATTTCTTGGTAGTAGGCTCTTAATGGGCTTCCCAGGTGGCTCAGTGGGTAAAGAATCTGCCTGCAAGGCAAGAGACGCAGGTTCGACCCCTGGGTTGGGAAGATCATCTGGAGGAGGGCATGGCAATCCACTCCAATATTCTTGCCTGGAGAAACACATGGACAGAAGAGCCTAGTGGGCTACAGTCCATGGGGTCACAAAGGGTTGGACATGACTGAAGTGACTGAGTATGCACAGGCTCCTAATGTTGTGGTTGTTTGGGGTCCTAACTGGATTCAAAGCTCTAGGAAGGAGTGCCCTCACATCTGAGGGTATCAGCTTAAAGAAGAGGGTCAGAAGGAACGGGTGTTCTCAGTGAGGTCAGAGATGGCTTCATCACCTGGGGTGGAGCAGCAGGTGAGCAGATTGTGTCTGTTGGTAAATAGCTTATTTGGAAGTTAGGGACTTAGTCAATGTGGTTTTATCTTTAAAATCAACCAAATTCATGACAGTAAATCCCCTATATACGAACAGTTTCTGTTCCAAGAACACATTTGTAAGTCCAATTTGTTTTTAAATCCAACGAAGTTAGCCTCGGTACCCAACTAGCAAAATGAACTCCATAATACTGTGCTGGAATAGATTTATACTTTTCACACAAATAATACATTAAAAAAACCAACAAATACAAACCATAAAGAGAACATTTTTAATCTTACAGTACCTAGAAAAGTATGGTACATTGAAAAGTGCGGTACAGCATCTGGCACTACAGGGGCTGGTATCCAGTGAACGGGCAAGAAGAGTTCCTGACGGGACGGGAGAGGTGGCGGAAGATGGTAGAGCTGAAGGATCATCAGCAGTAGGAGATGGAGGGCAAACTGTAATTTCACTCACACCTGACGTTGATGGCCCAGGTTCTGGTTCCTTGCTGGATTCAATTTTATCTGCTCTCTTGAAAAAAGGATCCAGTGATGTCTGGATGTGTATATGTGCTCATTTGCTCAGTTATGTCCAACTCTTTGCAACCCCATGGACTGTAGCCCTCCAGGCTCTTCTGTACATGGGATCTTTCAGGTAAGAATACTGGAGTGGTTTGCCATTTCTAGTGGGATCTTCCTGACCTAGGGATTGAACCCTCCTCTCTTGTGGCTCCTGCGTTGGCAGGCAGAGTCTTTACCGCTGAGCCACCTGGGAAAGCCCCGTGTCTGGGTAGTAGCTCTTTCTTTCTTGTCATAGATGACTCCAGAGCACTGGACTGCATTCTGAACAGCTGTTGCAACCTTCGTGTACTGATCTATGTGCAGGTCCTGTGTCTCAAAAACTGTCTCCTCAAATGAAGAAAATCCTTTGCCATTTCCTGTGTCATGAATCTCTTCCATTCTTTAGTTACTTCTTCCTTTTGTCTTTTTGTCTTTTCTCTGGGCCTCCAATTCCAGCAGGTCTTCAATGCATGTTTGCATCTTTGAAAGTTTGCACCTTGAAGGTTCATATATAGGGAACTTAATATATAATAGGATCAGTTGATGCTTTCAAGGATTTGAGGGACTCTTATCTTAAAGTAAGGCCATCTAATTATCTTTGCTTGACTCATGCCTGTGTGTTTTTGCTATTCAGTGAAAATAGTTAATATATGATGCACTATTTTTAAATTTTCAACAGTAGATTTGGAGTATTCTTATCATTATCCTTTATTCTTCCTTTCATGACTCAATAATATTTTTTGCACTTTCACTTAGCCTTTAAAAAATAGAATGATGTATCCAAGGATAGAGTCAATTACAGAGTGACTCTGGTAGCTTTTGCTTCAAATTTGCTATATTGTGCTATTTTTGATATCAAATTGCCATTGTTTGGAGGCAAAAAGATAACTTCAAAATGACTTCAACAATCTAGAGTGGCATTTAAGAAATATTATCCTCAATCCTGTTACAAGTTTTCAGATGTATTCTTATGACTGAAGATTGTTTTGTAAAAGCTTTAGACTGCTCTTCTTCTCGTTAATGTTGTAGTCTAGAAATATTTAGACAGCTTGCTCTTACATCTGACATATCCTTGAGGCTATCAGAAAGACTGGCTCCTTTTCCCAACACCAATTTGCTATTTCTTATATATCCAGGGTGGAATTTAGAAAACCTGGGTGACATGATCAATAAGCCATTTTGAGAATTGCTCAGAACTCCATTTTATCTTTAAAAAAATTTTTTTTAAAAAAACAATCTTTAAAAATCAGAAACCCTGGCATAGCTCTCTCCAACTGTGCCACAGAAGGCCACAAGGATGTTGGTGCTTTTTCCTGTCTATTTTTGTCTCCTACCATAGCACAGCACTGGAAGGGAGCTTTAGAAGTCATCTATCTGTGCCTTTGCTTTCCTGCTAAACATCACAGAGAAGAGATAACCGAGCCTGATCTGAAAGCCGAGGTGGTGGAAAGCATTTCAAAATTAACTGACAAATATTTGTGCTTACTATGTTAATAGAACAATATGGAGAGAAGAACATGATGCTATCCATACCCCACAGGACCTTGCATTTCACTTGGGGAGAATAGACACGTTTATGTCCATAAGACTGCCATCAAGAGCCTCCTGACTTTGGTGTAGATCTTGAAGATCTGACTTACTGATCACTACAAATATCTCCTCTTGACTTCCTTGCTTTTGATCCTATTAGTTCATCACTGGGAAAGTCCAATTGCTAACAAATTTCACCCACATCCAAATTCTAAAGCCTTTACTTTATGATAGTTAGGGGCTTAATGACTAGTTTAGAAATGGTGGGCTGGGAGACAAAATTTGGCTTTGCCATTTATTAACCATGTGGCCTTGGCAGTATTACTTTATGCTTTTGCTTTTTGATTTTATGTCTGTAAAATGGGGGAAAGATAGGCTTGAGAGATTTTCATGTTGAATTTTCAGAATAGTATCTGATATGGGTAAGTGCCCATCATATGAAATGGTATTTGTTCAAAAGTCATTCAGATGTTTCATTGTACCTTTAATGCCTCATGTCATCTTCCTTCTGCCTGCTTGTTTCCAGATGAAACTTTTCATTTGTGTGATTAATGGTGTAATGATTCAACTGTTGATCACAGAATACAGTTACATAGCTGACTCAGTCTTTCTTGTTGATTATTAATGTCTCCCTTATTCCTAATAAGTATGAATAACAAAGAAAGAGTCAATTACTATTTTCTAAATACTGTCTTTGTAACATTGCATCCCAAGTTTGCAAAAGAACTGTAGCAAAAAAGGTGAACAAAACATAACCAGTAAGAAAGGCAGACATATAAATAACTTTATTACTCTCTCATTCTTAAGTCTGCAGGGCCAACCATAGGTCAATAAGCATTGGATTTACAGCTCAAAAGTAAAATACCAGAAAAGAAAACCGACCCCAAAGGAAAGAGAAATAATTCAGGGAGGGAAAAAGAACTAAAAAAGTACTCAGAAATGATGACTAGTATACTCAGAGGGTTTTAAGAAGATGGAACAATCTTCATGAGAGGAGAACATGAGGTGAGTCATCCAAGTCAGGTAATAAGGATCTTCACTCCACTTTGTTGACCGTGTTTCAAAAGCTGGCATTTCTTCTGGACTTAGCTTCCAATTCTGTGACATGCTTGACACAGTCCCTGACTATGTCACCATCATCCCATTCTATATATAGATGCTTTGTCCCAAAATCTAGTTCTTCGATGAAGTCCTAGTGTTAGTATATTCATTGCTTGGAAAGTGAAAGTTGCTCAGTTGCGTCCGACTCTTTGCGACCCCCTATACAGTCCATGTATTTTGGGCTCCAAAATCACTGCAGATGCTGATTGCAGCCATGAAATTAAAAGACGCTTGCTCCTTGGAAGGAAAGTTATGACCAACCTTGATAGTATATTAAAAAGCAGAGACATTACTTTGCCAACAAAGGTCCGTCTAGTCAAGGCTATGGTTTATCCAGTGGTCATGTATGGATGTGAGAGTTGGACTGTGAAGAAGGCTGATCGCCGAAGAATTGATGCTTTTGAACTGTGGTGTTGGAGAAGACTCTTGAGAGTCCCTTGGACTGCAAGGAGATCCAACCAGTCCATTCTAAAGGAGATCAATCCTGGGTGTTCATTGGAAGGACTGATGCTAAAGCTGAAACTGCAATACTTTGGCCACCTCATGTGACGAGTTGACTCACTGGAAAAGACTCTGATGCTGGGAAAGGTTGGGGGCGGGAGGAGAAGGGGACGACAGAGAATGAGATGGCTGGGTGGCATCACTGACTCTGTGGACATGAGTTTGAGTGAACTCCGGGAGTTGGTGATGGACAGGGAGGCCTGGCGTGCTGTGATTCATGCAGTCGCGGAGAGTCAGACACAACTGAGCGACTGAACTGAACTGAACTGATACAGTCCATGGAATTCTGCAGGCCAGAATACTGGAGTGGGTAGCTGGTCCCTTCTCCAGGGGATCTTCCCAACCCAGGGATTGAACTCAAGTCTTGCACACTGCAGGAAGATTCTTTACCAACTGAGCCACCAGGGAAGCCCCATTGCTTGGAAGATATTCATTCCTTACTGGATGAGTGTGTGTGTGTGTGTGTGTGTGCGCGCGCATTTGCATGCACCTGCACCCTCATATACATGTGGTGTGCACATGCCCGGCATCATGGTTTCAATTTGTTCCCTTCTGTTTTAGAAACTGCTATCCCTTTAGCTACACACACACTGCAGCTTATGGGATCATGTGATTTTGGAGCTTAAGAATCTTAAAAATGATCTCATTTTATAAGTGAGAAAACAAAGAATCAGAGATGTTTCCAAACATCACACAGTCATTTAGGGGTCCAGCTCAGGTCTGTGGGTCTCAGGCCTGATAAATACCAAATAAAAACTATAGAAGGTTAGAAAAGCAGAGTGAATTTTAGTAGGAGAGGAACTTGAGCTGAGCCTTCAAGGATGTGTAGGAATGACATGGCGTCTCTGTTCCCTTCTAAGTGAAGGGTTGAGAGAATTATGTCGGGTATTTAAACACCCTTTGAGGCATAAATGTGTAAGATTTGTCAGAGGACAGAGAGTAGACAATGGGGAGAAGATAGATGTCAGACACAGACCGTGAGGGTGTTACTTGCATGGGAAGGTATCTAATGCCAAAGGAAACGATGCTATACTTGGTCCTGTAAGCAGTTAGGAGAGAGGAAAGCTCGTTGGATAGGAAAGGAGCATGTTTGGTAGAACCTCAGGAAAATATGTCTTGTGTCGTTAAACGGGATTAATCGTATTATAAAGAGGGACGCAGGACATATTGGACGCAGGACGCAGGATGATCAAACGGTGCCATCAAAGAATGAAAATCATCTAACAGAGATCATCTCAGAGTGAAGAGAACTAATAATCTCTTTAGGAAATTGCTTCTATTTGGAGCCATTCTATAATAAGACAAGGAGAAGGACAAATTCAGATAAGTATTTCATTTGTTTTAAATGACTATACAGGAATATATATACGTCCTTAAATATGTTTTACTTATATACATATATACCTAAACATGTTTTGACTTCTTTCTGCTTTAAGCACGATTAGCCTTTTTTGGCTTTCTCCACTGACTTCCTAGATGTTCTTTTTCCTGGTTCTTTTTCCATCTGTATCATTGATATTGCTCCTCTCTCTTTTTTTTTTTTCACACTATAACCCACACTGTCAACCCTATCATTCCACCCTTAGCCCTCTTTTCTTCATATTCAAAATGTTCCGAGTTGAAATTGGTTCCATTCATGACTTTGTTGTTGTTGTTTAGTCTTTAAGTCATGTCCAACAGTTTGAGACCCCATGGACTGTAGCCTTCCAGGCTCCTCTGTCCCTGGGATTCTCCAGGCAAGAATACTGGAGTGGGTTGCCATTTTCTTCTCCAGGGGATCTTCCTGACCCAGGGATGGAACCCACATCTCCTGCTTGTCAGGTGGATTGGTGTTTTTTCTGTTTTTTTTTTTTTTTTCCACTGAGCCTCCTGGGAAGCCCATTCTTGGCTTTAACTCTCACATAGAATCTGTGATTCCTCGAATCCATCATGATCTCTCTGCTGTGCTTCAAACCCAGATTTCCATGTGGATGGGCCAGAGTCAATTCAAATCCAAAGGGTCTCAAATAATATTGTCTCCCTCCTCAATCCACTTCCCCCAACTTTTCTTCTTAGACTCTTCATCTTGGTTATATCATCCATCAGATACCAAAGCTTGGAGCTTGGAAGTCTCTGTGGCTCTTGAGGGTCTCCCTGCTCTGGTGTTCCATTCTACCCTGTTATACCACTCTCAAAAATATCAAATCTGCTTGAACACCTTTTATGGTCTCTTGTATGTACAGGATAAAATTCACACTCACAGTAGGATAAATATATTCCTTTATAACTTGGTCTCATATTCTTTCTGGAATCATGTTCTGCTGGTTGACCCTATTCACCCTCTTGCTTTAAGAAATCCTACTTGATTGTGATTTGCTCATCCATCTACCTCCTCATTCTTCAAAGCTGACATAAAGTATCAGCTCTCTTATGAAGTCTTCCCAGAACCATTGGCTCCAAGATACCCTACCTTCTGTGTTCTTGGTATTTTGTTAATTCTCCCTATGTGGTGTGTTCTGGTTACTGATGTGGTCTTCACCTCCTTTCTTAGACTATAGGATCCTCAAGAAGAGGGATTCTATTTTATTCATCTTTTTCCCAGGGCCTCACAATGTGCCATATAAAATTCTGCTAAATTGAATAGAGAAATAATGCAAAGGTGGATATAGGGGATATTTTCTTTCTGATGTTACCATCCTAATTATTAGAAGCTGTGGGAAGCCTGGGAGGAGAACCAAACTCGTGATGAGCATCTATTTTGTGCTGTGTGCTACACAATGTGGTTTCCATCTTTGCTCATTTGATCCTCGCAGGGATGTGATAAAATTAGTATTACAATCCCCACTTACATACAAGTAAAATGAAGTTCAGAGAATTTGAGTCACTGGCAGACTCTAATTTTTAGATTTCAGGTCTTGGAAGTCAGTAAAAACTAGGACAAGGACTCAAATTAACTTGAGTTCCCCTAAAGCCATAGACACATTAAATGACTCAGAAGAAGGCAAAATGGTTTGAGTTCTAGGGGAAAAGCTATATAAATATGATAATGACATTTTCTTATTCCAAACCCTTTCAATAGCATTGTTTTTGCAGACAAATGCACTAAATTCCAATTCTGTAGCCTAGTGTTAGGAGCCAAGAAACTGGGTGGTGACAATCATTTCCACTCTTCACTGCCATGAACTCTATCTACACACTCTGTCCTTTTGGGATGAAGTCCATGGATTTACGCATTCTTCAGCCTTCCAACTTTTATTCATTCTTCCTCTCACTCTTATTTCCACCTGGAATGTACTTTTTCAGAAAGACACTCACAAAGCTAATGAGCTTACTTAGCCTTATACTAATTAAATATATGGCTTTTCTAAGCTTTTGTAATAAAGAAGTTCTTAATGGGCTACCATTGCACACTCTGTGGCAATTCAGTAATGTCCTGTTAGAAAAAAATCACTCAAAAGGAAAACAGATCTGCTTTAGTAATGACAAAGAGACTAAAAAGTTGGTACTCCATCAACATGATGGAACATTGCCAAAAACATTGCTTGAAGTAGGGAAAGATGATTGAAACTTAAGGACATAGAAAGTTGGTTTTTTTTATTTATTTTTTCATTGGAAGATAATTGCTTCATAATGTTGTGTTAGTTTCTACTGTACAATGACATGGATCAACTATATGTATACATATATCCCCTCCCTCATGAGCGTCCCTTCCCACCCCACCCCACCCCCACTCCCCGCATCCTACCCACCTAGGTCATCACAGAGCTGAGCTCCATGTGCTATACTATTTTTTTTGTTGTTATTTTTTAACAATCCATTCTGGACAAACTTACCACATCTGTCAGTCTCCTAATCTAACTTTCTCTCAACTTATTTTTTCACATACCCCATGCCCAGTATAGTCATCTATAGCCCCAGCCTTGGTAGAAGATCAGGATGGCCCCATTTATCTGCCTGCTGGATTTGGTCCAGAATTAGCCAAACTTTGTTTCATTCTCCAGTTTTCAGTCAATCTCTGGTCCAGCATATATAGTACAATAATTATACAGTTACACAATGGAGCATAATGCATATTTCCTAGCACTTTCAACTCTATTTTCTGATTATGATTCACCAAGTCAGGAAAGGGGGTGGGAGACCATGTCTCTAAAGATGATTGAGGCACAGCTGTGGGGTGGATCCCCCCATAAATCTGACCTCAGAGCTGATATACTTGGGATAAATTCCCCACAACCTTCCCCAACCCCACCAAAGTGAGTCTACTTTTGTTCACACATTTTTATAGGAGGTTGAGTTTTTCATGTGTAAAATTTTACTCCTCTAGATGATCAATGGTGTAAACTTGTGTAACATTCAGAGAAACAGAACATCAGTATTACCCTATTGCTTGAGCATTATGGCTGTCTTCTTCAAAGAGTGTGTTACATCTCTTAGAGAAAAAAGGGAAAAATTCAAAGGACTTGAGATACAGAGGATTGTTATATTTACAATCTCTTATTTGAAATCCCAAACCAAACAGCTCTGATGCCTTTGTTTATTTATGTATTTACTTGTTGCTACTCATCTAGAGGCCAAAACTGACCAACTTGGACAACTCACCTCATTTGACTTGTTGCCAGGCTCTTAATGATCTTTATTTGTCCTGCTTCATGTGACTATTCACCATTTTGCTACATAAATATTACTGTGTTTGATTCCAGGGCACCGCTGTATGGATCCCATCGGGGTATGACATGTATATCATATTAGCTTTGTAAAATTTGAAAAATACTGAATAGTGAATGCATCTGGCCAAAGGGGCTTTGAAATACTGATTAAGACCTGAAGTGCGAGAGAAACTATCTTGATTTTGAACACCTCTTTTTTGAGACACTATAACCTATCCCTCTGGTAAATCACACCAGCGATTTTTCAGTGTTATCAGCATCTCAGATCCACTTACCTCCCTTCCGTCCTTGTTTCAACCACCCATCCACACCTTACCTCTGCTTGCAATTTCTCCTCCTACATCTTTACATGTCAGTTTCTTCTTTATCACTCAGGCTTCAATTTAAAAGTCACCCTCCAGTCTCTCTCTGTCACATCCTTCTGTGTGACAGAAATCCTAGTCCTTGTTGGCCCTTTCCTCTTAGCCTTCATATCCAGTTAATCAATGAGTTTTATTTTCTCTCTGCCATCTGGTAAAGCCCATTCATTTCTGTCCTTTTCCACTGCCATCACCCTCATATAAGCCACCTTCCCCTCTTGCCTGGACTATAGTAGTAGCCCACCAGCCATTATCCACATTTGTACTTGTTCCCTTACAATCTGTGCATATCCAATCACACAGCTGCCTTACGTAGACTCTTCAGTGGTTTCGCATTGCTCTTAGGATGCCTTTCATAATTCTTAATAAGATCTCTTAAGTGTCTGACTGATCTGGCTTCAGCGTTTCTCTTCAGCTGCACCTTTCCATACTTAAACTTTCCAGTTCCTTGACCATTTCATACCCTTTCCAATTAAGCACATGCCTTTTCCTGACATGTGACACCACTTTATTTTTTCCCTTTTGCCTTCTTAACTCCTGTTCATCCTTCAAGTCTTAGTTTAGATGCCATTTTCTCAGGGTCAGTTTTCCTGATCACCCCTCAAGACTGGATTTACTTCACCTGCCATATAACACATAGCATCCTGTACTTCCAATTTGCACTACATATTAAGAATATATTTAATCATTCATCTTTATTGCCACCTCCCTTGCTAGAATATGTTTCATCAGCCAAAGTGTCATGAGCTCTGAGGCCAAATGGCCTGGGTTCTAAATCCTGGATCCTTTCCTTCCTGGTGTGTGACCTTGAGCAGGTTACTTAGACTTTCTCAAAGTTAAAGTAATTACAGCACCATCCATATAGACTTGTTTAGAGGCTTAAATGAGTTAATAAACAGAAAACCCTGAGTGTCGTGTCTGGCGGATAATAAGCACTCAATAAATCATTATGATTGTCATCACTATTATGAAGCCTGCCTCATTCATCATGGCACATCAATAAGTATTTGTTGAATAAGCAAATAATATTTTCAGGAGTCAATTAAAGTTAGAAATAACCTTATTAAGCATCTAAATGTGCACTAGGCTCGTTAGGGGAGGTAGAGATTAATGAGACACAGTTTTCACAATCAAGGAGTCTTCAACTCAGCACTTGAGAGTGAGATGCATGAATGGGGTGTCCTCAGAGAGAAGAGCTACAGCTCTTACATCTTGGTGTCCTGGGCATCGCCCCCAAGCCTAGTGCCCACTTTGTGCTCCATGTATACGTGCTGAGCGGGCAACCACCTCGTTGTCTCACAGAGGCAAACACAGGAGCTCAGGGAGAACTGGAAAAAGCTGACCTGAGGAAGTGGCAGAGAATTCTGGCTTGACGGGAAGGGTTTTAACAGGGAGAGCTCAGAGGATGGGCTGGGGAGTGCAAGGAGGTGGGGGAGGCATTCCAGGAAAGAAAATTAAAGGCACAGGGCTGGGGAAGCCAATGGACACAAACAGTCCAGACCCACGCAACAATGGTTCTCCCATGTGGTCCTTGTTCTAGAACGAGTAGCACCAGTATCTCCAGGGAACTTGTTAGAGATGCAAGTTCGTGGACCTCCTAGATTGACTGAATCAGAAGAATCTGGGGGCAGGGGAGATTCCCATGTCTGCATTTTCATAATTCAATCTCTGGCGGATTCTAATGCTTACTAAAGTTTGAGAACTTAGAAGTTTGAAACCAATGGGTCTAGAGCACTGTGTTCTAATTGGTAATATGTGAATACCAGAGATTCACAAAGGTGTTCAGGAGATTCATGTGGTAGCAATGATAGCACAGTGTGGGGGTCCCGTGTCCAATCAACAGGTAAGCATGGTTCAGTTCAGTTCAGTCGCTCAGTCGTGTCCGACTCTCCGCAATCCCATGAATCACAGCACGCCAGGCCTCCCTGTCCATCACCAACTCCCGGAGCACACTCAAACTCATGTCCACAGAGTCGGTGATGCCATCCAGCCATCTCATTCTCGGTCGTCCCCTTCTCCTCCCGCCCCCAACCTTTCCCAGCATCAGAGTCTTTTCCAGTGAGGCAATTCGTCGCATGAGGTGGCCAAAGTATTGCAGTTTCAGCTTTAGCATCAGTCCCTCCAATGAACATCCAGGATTGATCTCCTTTAGAATGGACTGGTTGGATCTCCTTGCAGTATAAGGGACTCTCAAGAGTCTTCTCCAACACCACAGTTCAAAAGCATTGATTCTTCGGCGATCAGCTTTCTTCACAGTCCAACTCTCACATCCATACATGACCACAGGAAAAACCACTGCCTTGACTAGATGGACCTTGGTTGGCAAAGTAATGTCTCTGCTTTTTAAAATACTATCAAGGTTGGTCATAACTTTCCTTCCAAGGAGCAAGCGTCTTTTAATTTCATGGCTGCAATCAGCATCTGCAGTGATTTTGGAGCCCAAAAATATAGAGTCTGACACTGTTTCCACTGTTTTTCCATCTATTTCCCATGAAGTGATGGGACCAGATGCCATGATCTTTGTTTTCTGAATGTTGAGCTTCAAGCCAACCTTTTCACTCTCCTCTTTCACTTTCATCAAGAGGCTTTTGAGTTCCTCTTCACTTTCTGCCATAAGGGTAGTGTCATCTGCATATCTGAGGTTATTGATATTTCTCCCAGCAATCTTGATTCCAGCTTGTGCTTCTTCCAGCCCAGCGTTCCTCATGATGTACTCTGCATATAAGTTAAATAAGCAAGGTGACAATATACAACCTTGACGTACACCTTTTCCTATTTGGAACCAGTCTGTTGTTCCATGTCCAGTTCTAACTGTTGCTTCCTGACCTGCATACAGGTTTCTCAAGAGGCAGGTCAGGTGGTCTGGGATTCCCATCTCTTTCAGAATTTTCCACAGTTTATTGTGATCCACACAGTCAAAGGCTTTGGCATAGTCAATGAAGCAGAAATAGATGTTTTTCTGAAACTCTCTTGCTTTCTCCATGATCCAGCGGATGTTGGCAATTTGATCTCTGGTGCCGCTGCCTTTTCTAAAACCTGCTTGAACATCTGGGAGTTCACGGTTTACATACTGCTGAAGCCTGGCTTGGAGAATTTTGAGCATGACTTTGCTAGCGTGTGAGATGAGTGCAATTGTGCGGTAGTTTGAGCATTCTTTGGCATTGCCTTTCTTTGGGATTGGAATGAAGACTGACCTTTTCCAGTCCTGTGGCCACTGCTGAGTTTTCCAAATCTGCTGGCATATTGAGTGCAGCACTTTCACAGCATCATCTTTCAAGACTTGAAATAGCTCAACTGGAATTCCATCACCACCACTAGCTTTGTTAGTAGTGATGCTTTCTAAGGCCCACTTGACTTCACATTCCAAGATGTCTGGCTCTAGGTCAGTGATCACGTTATCGTGACTATCTTGGTCGTGAAGATCTTTTTTGTATAGTTCTTCTGTGTATTCCTGCCACCTCTTCTTAATATCTTCTGCTTCTGTTAGGTCCATACCATTTCTGACGCGAGAAACGCCGGCCCCGGCGGCGCAGACGCGACGCGAGAGACGCCGGCCCCGGCGCAAGGAACCACGCAAAGAGGTGCGGCCGTGAGGAGCTACCCCACGCCTGAGGCCAGGACCGGCGGCCGAGAGGAGCTGCCCCACGTCCAACAGGCGGTGGCTGTGCGGGCGCAGGAGGGCTGAGAGGAGCTACTCCGCGTTCAAGGTCAGGAGGGGCGGCCTTGAGGAGATACCCCTCCTCCAAGGTAAGGTACAGCGGCTGCGCTTTGCTGGAGCGGCTGTGAAGAGATTTTCCACGACCAAGGTAAGAGAAACCCAAATAAGACGGTAGGTATTGTGAGGGGGCATCAGAGGGCAGACACACTGAAATCATAATCACAGGAAACTAGCCGATCTGATCACATGGACCACAGCCGAATGTGGTCCACTGGAGGAGGGAATGGCAAACCACTTCAGTATACTTGCCTTGAGAACCCCATGAACAGTAACAAAGGGCAAAATGATAGGATACTGAGTGAGGAATTCCCCAGGTCGGTAGGTGCCCAGTATGCTACTGGAGCTCAGTGGAGAAATAACTATAGAAGGAATAAAGGGATGGAGCAAAAGCAAAACCAATACCCAGTTGTGGATGTGACCAGTGATAGAAGCAAGGTCCGGTGCTGTAAAGAGCAATATTGCATAGGAACCTGGAATGTTAGGTCCATGAATCAAGGCAAATTGGAAGTGGTCAAACAGGAGATGGCAAGAGTGAACATAGACATTCTAGGAATCAGTGAATTAAAATGGACTGGAATGGGTGAATTTAACTCAGATGACCATTATATCTACTACTGTGGGCAGGAATCCCTTAGAAGAAATGGAGTAGCCATCATGGTCAACAAGAGTCCGAAATGCAGTACTTGGATGCAATCTTAGAAACGACAGAATGATTTCTGTTCGTTTCCAAGGCAAACCATTCAATATTACAGTAATCCAGGCCTATGCCCCAACCAGTAATGCTGAAGAAGCTGAAGTTAACCGGTTCTATGAAGACCTACAAGACCTTTTAGAACTAACACCCAAAAAAGATGTCCTTTTCATTATAGGGGACTGGAATGCAAAAGTAGGAAGTCAAGAAACACCTGGAGTAACAGGCAAATTTGGCCTTGGAGCACGGAATGAAGCAGGGCAAAGGCTAATAGAGTTTTGTCAAGAGAATGCACTGGTCATAGCAAACACCCTCTTCCAACAACACAAGAGAAGACTCTACACATGGACATCACCAGATGGTCAACACCGAAATCAGATTGATTATATTCTTTGCAGCCAAAGATGGAGAAGCTGTATACAGTTAGCGAAAACAAGACCAGGAGCTGACTGTGGCTCAGATCATGAACTCCTTATTGCCAAATTCAGACTTAAATTGAAGAAAGTAGGGAAAACCACTAGACCATTCAGATATGGCCTCAATCAAATCCCTTATGATTATACAGTGGAAGTGAGAAATAGATTTAAGGGACTAGATCTGATTGATAGAGTGCCTGATGAACTATGGGCGGAGGTTCGTGACATTGTACAGGAGACAGGGACCAAGACCATCCCCATGGAAAAGAAATGCAAAAGAGCGAAATGGCTGTCTGAGGAGGCCTTACAAATAGCTGTGAAAAGAAGAGAGACGAAAAGCAAAGGAGAAAAGGAAAGATATAAACATCTGAATGCAGAGTTCCAAAGAATAGCAAGGAGAGATAAGAAAGACTTCCTCAGTGATCAATGCAAAGAAATAGAGGAAAACAACAGAATAGGAAAAACAAGAGACCTCTTCAAGAAAATTAGAGATTCCAAGGGTAAGCATGGTAGTTAGTAGGAATTAGAATAAACACGGTTGCGCTTTGACCGAACACCACTGTTACCACTGAACACCACTATATAGTTCTTAATTGATGTTTTTTTTTCATCCATATATTGGGGCTGAGTAAGGGGACTTTAGCTTAAGGCATAAAGTAAAAAATATTGATGTTAGAATATATGTTATTGAGAAGCACATGATAATAATATTTCTGCAAATTTGCCCCAAGGTGACCTTCACCAGATCCATAAGGTAAATATCAACATTCTTATAAGGCTCATAATACTTAAAAAATAAATAGGAACACAGAAAAAATATAATGGTTATCATATCTAATTTGGTTTTTTATCTAATAAAAATGTGTTATTTGGCAAGTACTTGCAAATAACAGCCTGCAAATTCCTTTCATACCATCATTAGAACTTAACAATTATAAAAATAAGCAAGTTTGATTTTTAAGCTGTAAGGTTCAGGAATTCTAAACATCAGCTACTAAAATCATCAAATCTTGATGATGTAACATATAATTAAATTTTAATCTACATTTTAATATACATCAATCCAGAAATCACATACAAGATCATTTTGAAACTTGTTACTAAACCGTCCTTTTTTTATATATAATTAAAGTAAATCAAATACTATGTGTCATGTAATAAATTAGAAAAAGCTAAATTATTTTATGCATGGAATTAATATTATAGAAGACTATATTAAATGAATTTTGTAATGTGATTTCTAATAATACACTGATCTAAAATAAGAGAATACTTTTAAACTTAAAATTAATTCATTTTATACCATGAAAAACTTTTAAGGAAGATGATTTGCAAGATTATCATATAAAAGGTTCAGAGATACAAGAAGTTGGAAAATTCAGACTAGGCACAGGGTGTGTAGGTCCAGATGCTGGTGGAGAGAGAGACGCACAGCCAAGAAGGTAATGAAGAGAAGTTGAGTAGATCTTTGGTGTGGGAAGTTTGAAAATCCTAAAAATAAATGGAAGCTGTGGTTTTGGAAGAGAAGGGATTTCTTTTCCTGAGATAAAAGGGGGAAAAGGTATGACTTTAAACATTTAAAAAATTTCTGTACATATCAAAAGTCAGAACACTCATTAAGTGTTCCTGGAGAAGGAAATAGCAAGCCACTCCAGTATCCTTGCCTGGAGAATCCCAGGGACAGAGGAGCCTGGTGGGCTGCCATCTATGGGGTCACACAGAGTCGGACACGACTGAAGTGACTTAGCAGCAGCAGCAGCAGTACCATCTCAAGATTCTGGAACAATTGGTCTATGGGATGAAAGTCTCCTGTGATCTGTGTTCTGGATTTTGTCTCTCACCGAGTATTAGGCTTCCCTGGTGGCTCAGATGGTAAAGAATCTGCCTGCAATACAGGAGACCTGGATTCAATCCCTGGGTCGGGAAGATACCCCGGAGAAAGGAGTAGCAACCCACTCCCATATTCTTGCCTGGAGAACACCATGGAAAAAGGAGCCTGGCAGGCTATAGTCCACGGGGTAGCAGAGGGTCGGACACGACTGAGCAACTAACACACACATGTACACACTCGCCATTAGCTTAGGAATAGAAACATGTTTTAAACCTGTATTCTGGGTTGCCATGACAATACCACAGGCTGAGTGGCTTAACAATGAAAGATTTATTTTCTCATGGTTCTGGAGGCTGGAAGTTCAAGATCAGGCGGCTATCAGGGTTGGTTTCCAGTGAGACTTCTCTTCTGGGCTCGCACGTGGCCACCTTCTTGCTGTGTCCTCACATGGCTTTTCCTCTGTGCACTAGCAGAGTCAGAGAGGGAGAGAGATCTCTGGTGTCTCTTCCTTTCCATAGAAGGACATCGTCATGTTGGAATCACCTTAACTACCTGCTTAAAGTTCTTTTCTCCAATAGAGTCACATTGGAATTTAAGGCTTTGACACATGAATTTAGGAGGGGAGAGATGGGGATCACAATTTCTTCTATTGCAAAATCTCTTTACCTGTATACAATTTCTTTCTTTCTTTTTTGATCTTTGGCCGTGCTGGTTCTTCATTGTAGTGTGAGGCTTTCGCTAGGCTTCTCTAGTTATGGCTCTCAGGCTTAGTTGCCCTGCAGCATATGGGATCTTAGTTCCCCAACAGGGATCAAAACTATAGAAGGGTTTGATTGGAAGGTGCACTCCAACCACTGGACCACCAGGGAAGTCCCTGCATACATTTCACATCTGTTTTCCCTCCACATTCCTGGCCACATAGTTTTAAGAGTAGTTAATACATACTATACCTGCTGATATCTTTATTTCTATTTCTTTGGTAGAAGATTCCTTTTGTACATATGTGACACTGACCGCTACCCTCTTCTTCTATCATGTGAAGACCAGAGATCATGATAAGACTTGATTTAAAAGACAATCCTGAAAAATCTGTTTTTCTTGCTTAATATTACCTAGGAGAAACTCTCAAACTATTATTGAAAGTAAATTTTATTTTAAATACACCCAGCTTTTAGCCATTAAAGAATGTGGGGTTTGAGCACTTGTAGATGAATGCTGTTGCTTCCTGCCTTTATTGCTTGTCTCAGCTTCTTCATGAGACTGGAAGGTTGGGTGGTCCACCTCATGCTCTGCACTCCATGCATCCTTTTCCTGAAGTGCGGATAGATAAAGAGGGGACTACCAGCCCAACTGTCAGTCTCCAATCCTCATCTCTGTCTCAGAGACTCAGACGCCAAGTAATACAACTGTTCACACTAGGCACATGCAAATATAGCTGAGAAGAATATCTTTTTCTGTGTATATTTTGATGATTGAAAACCTGGGTACCACCAGTCAGCTCACAGAGAAGAAATGTTACTATATTGTACTCTGTGGAAAGGAGCATCTTTCAGGCCTTTAAAAGATTCCCCATGAGGAAGACTATAAATCAAAATGCTATGTTTCATTGGAAGTTAAGATTTGTGCAAAAGAAGCATATATATATATATATATATATATATATTCTTATTATAGTTATGTATTGCATATATTTAGATTATATGTTAAATTCCATAACAAATTTTTTAAATCAGATTTTTAAAATCTTTTCATGTTATTTTTCATATTAAATATTCAGCATGCTATTTTAAAATGTTGTTTTTGTATTTCTAAACTAACCTGATGGAATTAAAATGGAGCTTTTGTTTGTAACTTCATAGGTTTCTATGCTATTTGAAGTATTTTAATAATGAGATGCATGATTTTCATAAAGAAAGGAAGAGATAGTGAGAAGAAAAGATAGCTAGGCATGCCAGTGTATTTGTGTGTTCTTTATCTTGGCTTGATTATAGAACTTCTTAAAAGGTCATTTGGTAAAGTGAAATAAATGACTTGGAAAAAATATTCCTAAGGATAAATTGTTTTTGAACAATTAAATCATAATAATAAGAATTTAAACCACATTGCAATTAGTCTTTTCATGAACGCCTACAACTCCAAAATGGTTTTTACAAAAATGAATCTTGGCAACCAATTAATAGTTGGTCTAGTCTAATTTATTTGATTTTCTTGAGGACAGAGAAAGCTGAAGAAGATTCCCAGAAATAATAGCCATTTAAGGTATTCACACATGATAATGTTTTTTTAAAGCCTATGGATTGTAGATTAAACTATTGTAACTTCTTTCCTCTTATCAAGTGTACCTTCTTTCTTCTTATCAAACACACTGCAATAACTTTGAAGCAGTCTGCATTCCTATACTTTAAGTGAACCTGCATGATGCGGACATATCCTATACACACTGAACCTTAGTACTTTCTTTTATTAAAAAAGAACCTAATAAACCAACTTCAGAAATTATTGCCAACTTTATTTAGAAGCAAAGTCTCACCATCTGCATGCTAATGTTTATCTTTATAACAAACCATTGTTCATGAAATGTAAAAAAGCACCCTCTTACTTAAATATATATTTAAATTTATTTTTTACAAGTAAAGCAACAAGGACAAAGTTGCAACATTACTGGTTATTTGCTAAGCCAAACCTCTCCCTCTCTCTCTCTCTGTAGTAACTATAAAGCTAAGAAACAGCTTTCAGGGGTAGCTCATGGAATGTCTTATTGCATGCAAATAACAGGCTTCTGTGAGCTTAAACAAATATATGTGATACTTTATGTTTTAGGTTCACTCTGTATGAAATATCTTAATACATAAATGCCTTTTATATTATTGAATATGGACCCTTTTATGAGTCATCAAAAACAAGACCAAATATTTATAACAAACACATACCCTTGTTATTCATTTCATTCAGCACATTTGCGAAAGATGATTGGATTGATATAAAAGGACAGAAAACCATAAATTAATTGGTAGTGCTAACATATAATTAAAAGACTCAACAATTGCCACTTATTTCTCAAATATCCTGTGATCAAGAGCTTCATTGTAGAGTTAGATGGGCATGATTGTGTCCCAATGGGAGATGGGGTCCCAAATACTCAAAATTGCATCACTTGTGTCTCTCAAGGGCTTATGACTAGAAACAAAAGCAAACTAAACCAAAACAAAAAAATCCTACAGCAACATTCACAAATTACCAAAATGGAGGAATATTTTGCTGATTTTTACGTTAAGGCTGTATATTGTCACCCTGCTTACTTAACTTATATGCAGAGTACATCATGTGAAATGCCAGGCTGGATGAAGCACAAGCTGGAATCAAGATTGCCAGGAGAAATATCAATAACCTCAGATACGCAGAGGTTACCACCCTTATGGCAGAAAGGGAAGAAGAACTAAAGAGCCTCTTGATGAAAGTGAAAGAGGAGAGTGAAAAAGTTGGCTTAAAACTCAATATTCAGAAAACTAAGATCATGGTATCTGGTTCCATCACTTCATGGCAAATAGATGGGGAAACAATGGAAACAGTGAGAGACTTTATTTTTGGGGGTGCTCCAAAATCACTGCAGATGGTGACTGCAGTGAAATGCATGAAATTAAAAGATACTTGCTCCTTGGAAGAAAAGCTATACCAACCTAGACAGCATGTTAAAAAGCAGAGTCGTTACTTTACCAACAAAGGTCCTCCTAGTTAAAGCTATAGTTTTTCCAGTAGTCATGTATGGATGTGAAAGTTGGACTACAAAGAAATCTGAGTGCCAAAGAATGATGTTTTTGAACTGTGGTATTGGAAAAGACTCTTGGGAATCCCTTGGACTGCCAGAAGATCCAACCAGTCAATCCTAAAAGAAATCAGTCCTGAATATTCATTGGAAGGACTGATGCTGAAGCTGAAACTCCAATACTTTGGCTATCTGATGCGAAGAATCAATTCATTGGAAAAGACCCTGATGCTGGGAAAGATTGAAGGCGGGAGGAGAAGGGGATGACAGACGATGAGATGGTTGGATGGCATCACCGATGTGATGGACACGAGTTTGAGAAGGTTCAGGGAGTTGGTGATGGACAGGGAAGCCTGGTGTGCTGCAGTTCATGGGGTCACGAAAAGTCAGACACAGCTATTTGTTTTGTTTTTTTCAGAGCGACTGAACTGACTGACTGATGTCTCTTCTCTGTCATCTGATGATAAGTCTTATTTCTTCTGCTGGCAGGCAGAGGAAGAAAAAATTGAGAAGAATTGAAAAGAGAAGGAAGGAGCAAGAAGGGCTGGAAGAGAGACAAGAGGAACTGGGCAAAGTGAAAACACACAAAGGAAAAAATTGAAAAGAATTGAAAAGAGAAGGAAGGAGCAAGAAGGGCTGGAAGAGAGACAAGAGGAACTGGGCAAAGTGAAAACACACAAAGGAGTTGTTTTATCTGACACTCCACATGGCCTGGGCTTCCCTTGTGGTTCAGCTGGTGAAGAGTCTGCCTGCAGTGCGGGACACCTGGGTTTGATCCCTGGGTTGGGAATATTCTGGGCTAGAGCATTCCACGGGCTGCATAGTCCATGGAGTTGCAAAGAGTCGGATACGACTGAGTGACTTTCACTTCACTTTACCACGTGGCCTTGAGGAAAGACATGGCCCTCCTTATTTTGCTCTTGGCCATTCTCACCCTGCTCAGTCTGCCCCCTCCTGTCCCACCATGACCCCAGCATGTATCTGCGACACGTGTGCCCAGAGGAAGTTTGGCAGAAGGCCTCCCTGTGGTTTCACTGAAACCCAAGTAAAGATCCTTCAGATGTTCGTGACCTTGGGGAAGCACATGCGCCTCCCTGAGCCTGCCTTCTGTTTCTAAAATGGGAAAACTGCCGATGTTACAAAGTGTTGTGGAGGAACAACAAAAATAACACAAAAATAACACACATGTCCACACATGCACACACTCACATCCTGCCCTTCCCCTAACCCTAAACAGGCATGGTTTATAGAGCCTAAGAAATAAACACATAAATAAGTAATAAAGCCTCTCAAATCATATATTTTTTTGATTACCCAAGTGAAGACAAGACACTGTGTAGAAAGGAATTTAAATAATATATAACTCTCAAAATAGTCACTTACTGCCTTAAACTGCCATATTCCTTTGGAGTTTTTCTTCAATGAATATGCATACATATATTTTTATTCCAAAACACAGATTTAGATATCATTCTGCAACTTGCTTCTTGAAGGTGACAATACAATTCAGACACCTTTTCATGTCAATCCACATACTAGGTCAATCTTGCAAGTTTTAACAGCTGTCACTTACAGGGCTGTGTTATAATGTAATATAGAGCATCTTTTGGATGGACATTTAGGTAGTTTTGCTGACAAAGGTCTGTATAGTCCAGTCGTCGTGTACGGATGTGAGAGCTGGACCATAAAGAAGGCTGAGTGCCGAAGAACTGACACTTTCAAACTGTGGTGCTGGAGAAGATTCTTGCAAGTCCCTTGAACAGCAAGGATATCAAATCTGTCAATCCTAAAGGAAATCAAGACTGAGTATTCTTTGGAAGGGCTGATGCTGAAGCTGGAGCTCCAATACTTTGGCCACCTGATGTGAAGAGCTAACTCACTGGAAAAGACCTTAATGCTGGGAAAGATAGAGGGCAAGAGCAGAAGGGGATAACAGAGGATGAGATGGTTGGATGGCATCACTGACTCAATGGACATGAGTTTAAGAAAACTCAGAGAGATAGTGAAGGACGGAGAAACCTGGCATCAGCTCAGTTCAGTTCAGTCGCTCAGTCGTGTCCAACTCTTTGCAACCCCATGAATCACAGCACGCCAGGCCTCCCTGTCCATCACCAACTCCTGGAGTTCACTCAGACTCATGTGCATCGAGTCGGTGATGCCATCCAGCCATCTCATTCTCTGTCATCCCCTTCTCCTCCTGCCCGCAATCCCTCCCAGCATCAGAGTCTTTTCCAGTGAGTCAACTTGTCGCAACAAAACATACCCATTACCTCCAAATTTCCCTTTTGTTCTTTTTTATATGTGTTTGTGTGTGTTTGGTAAGAACACTTGTGATCTGTCCTCTTAACATTTAAAAATATTGTAATTCCAGGGAATTCCCTGGTGGCCTAGCGGTTAGGATTCTGTGCTTCCACTGTAGTGTCACACATTCAATCCTTGATCTGGAAACTGAGGTCCTGCAAGCCTCAAGGCAGAGCTAAATAAAAAAATATGCTAAAAAAATACAATTCCACATCACTAACTATAGTTGCTGTATTACCTATACACAGTTGTACATCAGATACTGTCCTGCAGATCTCAAGAACGTCATCCAGCATAGCAGAAACCTTATCCTCATTGAAAAATCATAACTTCCTCTTCCATCCAGACCCTGGCAACTACCATTCTATTCTCTAAGATTGCCAGCTTTTAAAATTGCCAGGACTTTAAATTTCAGTGTTCCAAGCTAGAACACCAGGGTCACCATCCAACTTCTTTCTTTCATTTCTTCGCTTCCTTCCAAACTGACACCACACCCAGTGATGATTCCTCCAGAATGTCTCCTAATCCCATCCCCCCGTGTTTATCTTCTTTGTTACCCTCACAGCTTGGTTAGCAGAAACTTACATCAGTTCTCCAAAATCCATTATTTTCTTCTTCTTGGGCACTTCAAGAAGCTCATAGGTTTCTTAGGCTCCAGGCGTGTCCACAGAAAAGCACTGAGAACAGAAGTGGCACACATACCTTCCAGGCTTGGTCACTAAGACCCTTTGAGGTCTTCATCATCAGCTGGCTGAAGGCTGCTGACGGTGAGGTCTGGGGGATGGAGGAGCCACAGATGCTGGGTCTCTGAATGACTGTGAGGAGCTGCCCCACTGCCGGGAGCAATGTTTCTAGCACTGAGCTGTGACCTGGTCACTCTGTTACAGCCGTCAGTTTGCGTTACAGATGGTGATCTTCTCATCCTTCATTCACACTGCTGTAGTCACCCTCTTCTGACATCTCTTCACCTGCTTCTTCCCCTTCCAGTAGCCATGACCCCGGAATGATCCTCTGAACCACACTGAGGGGCAACTTCCTACTTTGAAGCCATCAGGAATCCAACGTCCTTTATTACATGGCCACTGTTTGCATGGAGGGGCTCTTCTTCCCTCCCACCCAGCCCGGGTGCCTGCATACACTGACACCCATAGTGTTCGGTGCATGCACGCAGGATGAATCAATGCAGGATGTTTGCTTTAGAATCAACATAATACAACCTCTAGGAAGCAGTTTCATAAAGACAATTTTGCCACATAGGACTATTAATTTGTGCATAACAATTGGTGAAAATAGTGATTTCATGGTTCACCTCTTCAGGTGGGTGGGGTAGGAGGGCATACTTCTGTATTACTGATTTATGCCCCCAGCAGTCAAAGCTTAAAAAGGCCTAAGAGCTCATTTAGAACAATTTCCTCAGGTTGCAGGTAAGGAAACTGCCATCCAGACAGCTGGATGAACTTACTCCCGGGTATGCAACCCGTGGGTCAGGCTCCTTGGAGCTCCCAAGCTAGCCCAGCCCCATGCTCAGATTTGCCTTCCCTGACACTAGGCTGTCCCTGTGGGTAGCAGCCCAGAAAACAAGTGACATCCTCCGTCCCCTGTCTGCTCTGATTCTCCTCACTTGAAGGCTCAATTTAACCATCTATTTAAAACCTCAAACCAGCCCAGCCGGTTGGTTCTCCCAATTTTGGTCTCCCAGCAAGGGACAGGGTGTTAGTCCTGGCCTCTTAATCTGCGTCCCCATTCTCAATAGACTGAACTCGAGGCTGCAAGGGTGCAGAGAAGTCATCTATCGAATGCAGTGGGAAGAATGGTGGGGTTATAGCTGTAATTATACCCCACAGATGATAGCTGCTTCTGAAAAGGTGTGTTGTTCTTCGTACTTGGGTCCAGAAGCTGGTCAATGGCTCTGTTCCGAAATCAGTGGTGCAGTGAGCCAAGCTTTTGGCTCGAGGGGATTCTGATCAGGTGGAAAGACAGGAAGATAGGGAAGATAGGCTGTGAAGACACTGGTGCTTTGGGTCGTGGTCATGGACTTGTGAGCGAACTGAAAAGTCACAAGCCATTTCTGACCCGCCCATTCTGGTGCAGTCACCTTCTCAGATGCTTCCCCTGTCCTCACTGATGCTTCTCCACCACAGCTCACTCTGCCTCCTCCCTGTACAGGGAGGGTACATCCCAGTGGGAAGATCACAGTAGGAGAAAGAATATGCCATCTGAGCTGTACCGGTTATATTTTGATGTATAAAAAACTGGATTCTAAAAAAAACCTGACACAAATGAACTTATTTACAAAACAGAAACAGACTCACAAACTTAGAGAACCAACTTCTGGTTACCAGAGGGAAAGGGTAGGGTGGGGAGGGATAGTTAGGGATAGTTAGCCATGTACACTCTGCTATATTTAAAATTGATAACCAACAAGGACCTACTGTATAGCACAGAAAACTCTGCTCAGTATTCTATCATAACCTAAATGGGGAAAATATTTGAAAAAGAATAGATCCATCTATATGTATAACTGAATCACTTTGCTATATGCCTGAAACTAACACAACATTGTTAATCAACTATGCTTCAATACAAAATAAACAATTTTAAAAAAACACCCTGAACTGAGTGACTTAAAACCACAATGGTTTATTATCCCCACAATTCTGTGGGTGAGCTTTGGGTTCTCCTGCTGGCCCTCCCTGGGTGCACTTGTGGGACTGCTTTGAACTGAAGGATCTGTTGGGGCTCGGTTGGCAGAGCTGGGCTGGTATGACCCCTCCATCCATGGGGTCTTAGGGTTCTATAGGAACAAGCCCCTCAAGAGCAAGCTTTTATCCTGTGCATTATAAATGTTCACATTCCATGGGCTCAGAGCCAAGGTCAGAGAGACAGATCCATATGGGATGGGTACCGGAACCTGTGACTCACTGTGGACTGTTATGGAAACAATCCAATGCATTGGTGATAAAAGGCACTAAGAAAAATCAGGCAGGTGTTAGGGGATCCATAGAGAGTGATAGGGTGGTAATTTCAGATGTGGAAATCAGCATGAGTTTCTCTGATAAGCTGACAGTAGAACCTGTGCAGGAGGCTATAGCCTGGGTGGGTGCAAGGGGAGAAGGGTCCAACCAGAGAAGCAGCATGTTCAAAAGCCCAGAGTGGGAGCCACAAAGGAGTCAGTATGACTGGAGGGCGTGCCAAAGGGAGAACATGGGAGTAGTTGGTGGCACAGCTAGGACCAAATCACAAAGGCCTTTTGCAGGCTGTACTAAAGAAAACATTTACTCTGTAATTTAAAAAAGGAAATCAAGGTTTTTAAAAAAGATGGTAGATGCCCAGGAAACAGTTTTATCCTACAGGTGAATTAGTTTAACAGATGTCAACTACTGTAGACATTCTCAGTAAGTTATCTGAACACCCAGCTGTAATTCTCTTTTCATATGAGTTTTGGAGAATCACCTGTGATGGACTCTTGAGAGAATATGAGTAGGCCAGTGCTTACTAGTTCTGTATAAGCATAAAGCCTGCACACATTCTTTTTTATATTTGACAAAAAATCAAGCTAAATTTTACACAGTCTGCTGAAGGAATTTTTTTGTAGCCACGGCATTCATGGATACTTTACTGAGTGCACAGCTGCTATTTTTGATGCTGATGGATGTTCAAAGTTTGGTGATCAGAGAAGCAGAGGAGGTCAAAGATATAAGACCACAAATGGTCTTAAGGCAGAGAGCCAGGAGGACTTCCCTAGCAATCCAGTGGTTAAGACTCTGAGCTTCCACTGCAGGGGGCATGGGTTCAATCCCTGGTTGGGAAACTAAGATCCCACATGCTGCGTGGGGCGGCCAGGAGAAAAATAAAGCAAAGATAAAAGGGGGTTGTGTCTAGAGGCAGGAGGCAGATATACTGTGACTTAATGAGGATCGCCCCCTATGAAAAGAGGCACCCTCCTTGACTCAGCAGTCTCCTTCTTCATCTTATTTTATTTTCTCCATAGCACTACTACCCTGAGATCTCTGAGGATGGAAATGTGATGATGATTTTTATTATGTATTTACTAGAGAAGCCCCATCTCGTTATTATTCTGCCCCCAGGGTTGAGGTCTACATGACTATAATCTTCCTAGAAAGTCCCTAGGTTTTCTGGTTTGTTCGCTATATGACTTTAAGCAAGCACTGAATTTCTTATACCTCAGATGTATAATTTTAAAAATGTACGGCTTTTTTTTTTTGCATGTACCCTCGATATTTTATTTCTCTTAAAAAATATGATTTTGGAGGCTTATTCTACATTTGGCTTTAAATGAGGAGAATAGGACATTAAGGGGAAAAGGAAAAGCTGGGAACAGAGAATGTGGGGTTTGAGAATTGAAAGAATGCTTGTGATCATACCAGAAGTTCAAGTTTTTGAGAAAAGTGAGGGAGAAGAGAAATTTCCTTTGCTATCATTTGTTTGTCTGTTTTGAATAGCTAGATTCTCTCATGTGTTTCCTTGTTCAAGTTAAATTTTTTTTCTTGGTTGATATTACCCTGTCCTGTCTCTTGGAGGCAAGCATAGAATCCCATTTGCATATTAAACCTCTTACACAAGCAGATACTGTCAAGGATGATGTTGGGGGAATACTGAAGAATGAATAACCCTTAGCCCCAGGGCAGAATCACCAATACTGTGGGTGTTCCCAAACAGAGAATTCCCAGGAGAATCCATAATCAATTATGGCTATTACAGCCTAAGGGATTATCCATACCTTGAGTTTGCATGGTTCTGTGAGATTCTTTTCTATGTGATTCATGGGTTTTTAGAAAAGCCCTTTGTCGTAGATTCTATTTCAAATCTGCTAATGCACGAAACAGTTTCTAATCCAGGTTTTTAAAAGGTTTACTGGTGTCCTATTTTTACATTATGAATAGATAGACAATCTCTAATGCCAAAGCTTAAATGTTATACAAAGTACGGTCTTCAAGTCCAAGTTTACGACGTCAATTTCTCACTTACCTCATCTCCAATGTGCTTGTTATTCCATCTCTATTCTGCAAAGGGAAAAAGTGCAGGAGGACAGTCATTAAGCAGCTAAACTGATTGTTGCAGTTACTGCCTATGATGACAGTCCTGTCAGTGACCTAGCTTTGCCTCTGGCTGCGGAGAAGGGGGCTAGGGCTTCTGGGCTCTGCTTGAGGTGGGAACAGCAGGCTTGGGGAGGCAGGAGGCTTCTGAGGTTCAGTCTTCCATCTCAACCTCTTTTGAGGGAGGCTGGACTCAGCAGATAGGAGTACCAGTTTCTTGTTGCTAAGAACATGTAGCCATAGAGTATAGATAAGTATCTAGCTTTGTTCAGATTAGAAGGCCATTCTTACACATTCTCCTGGCTCAGATCATCTGTTCAAGGCAGTCTGTTCTTGACCAGGTACTGGAATTGGCTCCCTGAAGTTTCTTTTTCTTCTGCGTGAGCTTGTCTCTCAAAAGTCAATGACCATTTTAAAAAAAAATCAAAACATCATCCTCTTTCTACAAGAGGATGTAGAGAGAGGATGCCTGGTCCTTTGGTCCCCTAATTTCACTCTTCAGAGCTTTCTATTCTTGCTTCACAAAGAAGACAGAGAGATCTCCCCCTTTTCTTTAAAACCAAATGGTTATCAAAATAATTACAAGACTGTCAACTTCTTGAGGGCAGGGATTACAGATTATTCATCACTGTATCTTTACTAGTCCTTAAATACCGGATACTTATTTTGTAAGCAAAATATATGCAACCAATGTAGGGCAGAGGAAATTTAACATTTACAACTGGGTTTACAGACATTTCCAGTATAATAGATATACTTTCTGTCCTTCTCTTTTTCAAACAACTCCAACCTGACTTCTAGATTGTGTACCAATTAATGTTAGAAATTATTTTATACACATGCACCACACACCATATATGTGTGTGTATATGTGTGTGTGTGTGTATATATATATATATATATATGTACACACTTAACGTATAACTCTGTGTCTCCTCTGGTGCTAAGCACAATGGTTGGCACATACTAGGCACCCAGTATAAATTCCTTAAGTGAATGAATGTGGTTTTTTAAGCCAAGCTAGTTTATTTTTCAGAAGAATTGAGTTTTCGTGAATTAAATTTTTATGATCTTAGCAAATCCTTCACACAAACCAGTTGGGAAAACACCTATAATTTATGCTTCACAGACCTTCTGTCTACATTCTAAAATTTTATTTGCAGTGCCTACCCTAATTTGAATGAGATGAAAACCAAGTTTAAAAAAAAACTAGTGTTGAAAATTTTTAGAGAGTTAGGACTGTAATAATTTTATTTCTTCATTCCCTGTTTCTCCTGCTTCATTGAAACACAAGATTCAAGACCTGGTGAATTGTAAGTATACTTTGTACTAATTTTAGACTAAATCAGAACATGTAATGGAAATTCTAGGGCTTCCCTGAGAGCTCAGTTGGTAAAGAATCCGCTGCAATGAAGGAGACCCTAGTTCGATTCCTGGGTTGGGAAGATCCTCTGGAGAAGGAATAGGCTACCCACTCCAGTATTCTTGGACTTCCTTAGTGGCTCAGTTGGTAAAGAATCTGCCTGCAATGTGGGAGACCTGGGTTTGATCCCTGGGTTGGGAAGATCCCTTGGAGAAGGGAAAGACTACCCACTCCAGTATCCTGACCTGGAGAATTACATGGATTGCAGTCTATGGGGTCCTAAAGAGCTGGACACACTGAGCGACTTTCACTTTCAATGGAAATCACCTGATATTAGGTTCAAATTTTGTTGAACTGTTTTGGCTTAGCCACATGGTTTTTACTAATAGTTTACCAAAGGTAACTGGCTTTTGTGAATTATATTTGAATGCATGTCTGTTTTTGAAGTATTGAGGCCAAGAGTGAACACTTGGGTGGAAGACACAGATACTGCCGCAGTAGAGCAGAGGTTGACAGAAGAGGCTTCAGACTCTCTGTCCTGGGTTTGAATTCTTGTGCCAGTGCTTCCTGGAAGTAAAGTTACTGAACTATGTGGTACCCTAAGAGGTGGCCCAGGGCTCCCCTGTGGCTCAGTGGTAAAGAATTCACCTATAGCACAGAAGACTCGAGTTCAATCCCTGGGTCAGGAAGATCCCCTGGGATAGGAAATGGCTACCCACTCCAGTATTTCTTGCCTGGAGAATCCCGTGGACTGAGGAGCCTGATGGACTACAGTCCATGAGGTTGCAAAGAGTCAGACATGACTAAGTAACTGAGCACCAAGAGGTGACCAATATTGAAGGAACCAGAAAAACAGCCCAGGAGTCGTGGTACTCATGATAGGAGCTGTAGTCCTCCTAGCTCCTGGTAGATTCCACCTGTTGGTCTTTGCTCTCTTCTGACATCTTTTATTGCATCCCAAGCTCATGGAAGACTTGTAGCACCTCACCCCCAACACTGACCGTGTCCTAGGGTGTATCAAGGGTCCAACGAGATGGATCCCAAGCTTTTAAGAGATGTTAGTCAAGGTTGTTATTAGGGAGGACACGATAGGTTGTGTTATTTTTAAACACTTTTTTCTAAAGTCATCTGTCCTTTCAGGAAGCCTTTCTTAATTCATCTCGAGGCAATGTGGCACTGTGAAAATAACACGGATTTTGGTGTAAGAAAAGCCTGCAAATAGAATCACTGTTCTATTATGTATGATTAGCCTGATGTGTGGTACTTATTGAACATCTTTAAGCTTCCATTTCCTCTTCTTTAAGTAAAACTAATGCAAGTATTGATACTGAAAAGAGAAGCGAAAAGCAAAGGAGAAAAGGAAAGATATAAGCATCTGAATGCAGAGTTCCAAAGAATAGCAAGGAGACATAAGAAAGCCCTCCTCAGCGATCAATGCAAAGAAATAGAGGAAAACAACAGACTAGGAAAAACAAGAGAACTCTTCAAGAAAATTAGGGATTCCAAGGGAACATTTCATGCAAAGATGGGCTCGATAAAGGACAGAAATGGTAGGGACCTAACAGAAACAGAAGATATTAAGAAGAGGTGGCAATAATACACAGAAGAACTGTACGAGAAAGATCTTCATGACCAAGATAATCACTATGGCGTGATCACTCACCTGGAGCCAGACATCTTGGAATGTGAAGTCAAGTGGGCCTTAGAAAGCATCACTAGGAACAAAGCTAGTAGAGGTGATGGAATTCCAGTTGCTCCTGCTAAGTCACTTCAGTCGTGTCCGACTCTGTGTGACCCCACAGACGGAAGCCCACCAGGCTCCCCCATCCCTGGAATTCTCCTGGCAAGAACACTGGAGTGGGTTGCCATTTCCTTCTCCAATGTGTGAAAGTGAAAAGTGGAAGTGAACTTGCTCAGTCATGTCCGACCCTTAGCGACCCCACAGACTGCAGCCTACTAGGCTCCTCCATCCATGGGATTTCCTAGGCAAGAGTACTGGAGTGGCTTGCCAGTGCCTTCTCCAGTTGAGCTATTTCAAATCCTGAAAGATAATGCTGTGAAAGTGCTGCACTCAATATGTCAGCAAATTTGGAAAACTCAGAGGTGGCCACAGGACTGGAAAAGGTCAGTCTTCATTCCAATCCCAAAGAAAGGCAATGCCAAAGAATGCTCAAACTACCACACAATTGCACTCATCTCACATGCTCGTAAAGTAATGCTCAAAATTCTCCAAGCCAGGCTTCAGCAATATGTGAACCGTGAACTTCCAGATGTTCAAGCTGGTTTTAGAAAAGGCAGAGGAACCAGAGATCAAACTGCCAACATCTGCTGGATCATGGAGAAAGCAAGAGAGTTCAAAAAAACTTCTATTTCTGCTTCATTGACTATGCCAAAGCCTTTGACTGTGTGGATCACAGTAAACTGCAAAAATTCTGAAAGAGATGGGAATGCCGGACCACCTGACCTGCCTCTTGAGAAACCTGTATGCAGGTCAGGAAGCAACAGTTAAAACTGGACATGGAACAACAGACTGGTTCCAAACAGGAAAAGGAGTAAGTCAAGGCTGTATATTGTCACCCTGCTTATTTAACTTATATGCAGAGTACATCATGAGGAACACTGGGCTGGAAGAAGCACAAACTGGAATCAAGATTGCCGGGAGAAATATCAATAACCTCAGATATGCAGATGACACCACCTTTATGGCAGAAAGTGAAGAGGAACTCAAAAGCCTCTTGATGAAAGTGAAAGAGGAGAGTGAAAAGGTTGGCTTGAAGCTCAACATTCAGAAAACAAAGATCATGGCATCTGGTCCCATTACTTCATGGGAAATAGATGGGGAAACAGTGGAAACAGTGTCAGACTTTATTTTTTGGGGCTCCAAAATCACTGTGGATGCTGATTGCAGCCATGAAATTAAAAGACGCTTACTCCTTGGAAGGAAAGTTATGACCAACCTAGATACTATATTAAAAAGCAGAGACATTACTTTGCCAACAAAGGTCCATCTAGTCAAGGCTATGGTTTTTCCCATGGTCACGTATGGATGTGAGAGTTGGACTGTGAAGAAAGCTGATCGCCGAAGAATTGATGCTTTTGAACTGTGGTGCTGGAGAAGACTCTTGAGAGTCCCTTGGACTGCAAGGAGATCCAACCAGTCCATTCTAGAGGAGATCAGTCCTGGGTGTTCATTGGAAGGACTGATGCTAAAGCCGGAACTCCAATACTTTGGCCACCTCATGCAAAGGGTTGACTCATTGGAAAAGACTCTGATGCTGGGAAAGATTGGGGGCAGGAGGAGAAGGGGACGACAGAGAGTGAGATGGCTGGATGGCATCACCGACTCGATGGACATGAGTTTGAGTGAACTCCAGGAGTTGGTGATGGACAGGGAGGCCTGGCGTGCTGTGCTTCATGGGGTCGCAAAGAGTTGGACACGACTGAGCGAGTGAACTGAACTGACTAAACTGAATGCAATTATCTTTAAGTGATGTTGCAAAATAGTAAAGATAGTAAAAACAATTGCCACCTAAATTATTAATAATGTCACTGCACCTTTATGCTAAGACAAACACTTTGACCTGTGTTCTTTCTTTCAACCTACATAGGACCTTGGGAAGGCAGTGAGGCTGTTACCACTTTGAACAGTCTAAGTAATTTATATCACCTGAAAACCAGCATCGTGGAAAGTGGCAGGAAAAAAGCAAGAAGGTGTTCCGTTTCCCCGTTCATGAAGTCAGCAACTGGTAGGTATCTGAGCCTCTTTGGGATGGTTTCATCCTGGGGTTTTCAAACTCATCTTCAAAGAGTCTGCGGAGTGGAATAAGCAAAAGAAAATGGGTGTTCAAGCCCCTCCCCAACTTCAGTCATGTCAGTTACGTCTTTTCAGTGTGTTATTGTTTGCGTTTCCACGTAAGAATTCAATGAAGAAGTTCTAATCAGACATTTTCATTTTAAAAACAGCCAAACCAAGGCCCATTGTAGTGGTGACTTATCTGGAGATAGTATCACCATAAGCCTCTATGGATTAGGAAAACAAGAGGGAAATTCAAAATTTAAAACAACAACAACAACAAATTTTCCCATTGACTCATAAATTTGATGGTTATTTTCTCTGCCAACCCTCTCCTGAATGATTGAATAAGTTGCAGTTATAATCCCTAGTTAACTCACCTGAACAAGACATCATTTTAAAGACTTGAAGTGGCTTCTTCATTAAATGGTAGTTTTTGATGGTTTGCTGCTTCTGCTGCTAAATCACTTCAGTCGTGTCCGACTCTGTGCGACCCCATAGACGGCAGCCCACCAGGCTCCCCCATCCCTGGGATTCTCCAGGCAAGAACACTGGAGTGGGTTGCCATTTCCTTCTCCAATGTGTGAAAGTGAAAAGGGAAAGTAAAGTTACCATATACCATATACTAGGCACAATGAATTCAACTGGAGTCAGACACGACTGAGCGACTGAACTGAACTGAACTGAACTGAGACACAATGAAAAATACCATAAAAATAAATGTCTCTATGCTCAATATAGCTATCATTCAGATTGAGTAGATTACAAACTTGTGAAAAGGCAGAAGTGAAGTTGCTCAGTTGTGCCTGACTCTTTGCGACCCCGTGGACTGTAGCCCACCAGGCTCCTCTGTCCATGGGATTCTCCAGGCAAGAATACTGGAGTGGGTTTCCATTTAAGATAGTGCCAAATAAGTGTGACAATCATGAAAGAAGAAGTTACTCAAACATTGAGGTCATCTAAGGAAGTTTTTTTTTTTTACAGAAGTTGGGGTTTTATCTTGTTCTTAAAGAATGGATAAGGAAAAAAAAATGAAAAAAAAAAAAAAGAATGGATAAGGGACAGAAGATAAGACAGTTCAAGTGTGGAATATCTTCAGTAAAGTCAGAGATCTAGGAAATCTCATAGTTCCTGCAGTGAAGATGGTGAACGAAATCAGTTTGTCAAGAGCTGAAGGTATGAAAAGAAATTGATAGAACAGGCTTGAGTTGCTAAGTATTGAGTTGTGGGTCGGTGGGTGAAAGCAGAGGCCACCTGTTAACTTACAGAAGAGAGATGGGTGTCCAGCGGTAACTCCATGGATGGGGGCCAGTCTTCTAGTGTCCACTCACACCATCTCTGCCAGCCACCTCATCACTGCTGTATCAAACTCACTGGATGTTTTTGTTGTTTTTCAGTTGCTAAATCGTGTCTTACTCTTTGCAGCCTCATGAACTGTAGCACATCAGGCTTCCCAGTCCTTCACTATCTCTCAGAGCTTGCTCAAACTCATGTCCATTGAATCGGTGATGCCATCCAACCATCTCATCCTCTGTCACCCTCTTCTCATCTTGCCCTCAATCTCTCCCAGTATCAGGATTTTTTCCCAGTCGACTCTTTCCATCAGGTGGCCAAAGTGTTTGAGCTTCAGCTTCAGCATCAGTCCTTCCAATGAATACTCAGGGCTGATTTCCTTTAGGATTGACTAGTTTGATCTTTTTGCTGTCCAAGGGATTCTCAAGAGTCTTCTCCAGCACCACAATTCAAAAACATCAATTCTTTAGCACTCAATCTTCTTTATGGTCCAACTCTCACATCCTTACATAACTACTGGAAAAACCGTGGCTTTGGTTCTACAGACTTTTACCTGTAAAAGATATCACTTTTACATCAAAGTGATGTCTCTGCTTTTTAATAGTCTGTCTAGGTTTGTCATAGCTTTTCTTCCAAGGAGCAAGCATCTTTTAATTTTGTGGCTGCAGGCACCAGATGACAAGAGTTAAGTCATTTCTAACAACTCGACTTTACCACCACCATCTATCCTCAGTAAACTGGGACATAGGTAATATAGGAAGGAGGGAATAAGAGAAAGGTTTTGAGCAAGGGCATGATGTCTTTGCAAGACAGATTTGGTAGTAGGTAGATTTGAACTGGAAAAACTCATAAGCAAATGCAGGCAGGGAGACTGTGTAGGAATCCATTTATATGAATATTTCTGGCATTGCTCTGTGACGAATGTTCTATATACATTTTTAAGGCAACCTTTCAAAGTCGATAATAATATTCCAATTTTATAAATAGGGAGACTAAGGTTCAGGGAGATTTAAGTAACTTCCCCCATATCAACTCACTAACAAATAATAGCTGGAATAGGAACCTAAGCCTTTTTAAAACTGATCCCATTTGTTATTTGTTATTTTGAAGTCAAAGCAGACGGTTAAGTTAACCCTTCTCCTAAATTCATAGTACATCATCCTCTTCAATCTGGGCAAGGCCTCATTCTTATTTTATTTTCGTCCCTTTTAAAAATTCCTATACCCTTGTTTCTGTTACTCTATTTCTATAATCAAACTTTTCACTGTGTTTGATGTATATATTTTTTGTATTCTTGAAAAATGATCAGTATTATTTTGTGTGCTTATATTTTTAATTTATGGAAATGATATTAATTCTATAGCTCCCCTTCCTTCCTTTCACTAAAGACTTTAATTTTTAAGATTCATCCATATTTCTACGGACGCTTCTAATTCTTTGCTGCTAACTGCAACTTCTGCCCTTTCAATTTCATGCAATTAATTCCCTAAAGCCAGGGCAGACTTGAGAGATAACATTCATTCATAAATATTAATTAATTAATTAGCATATTAAAAGCAATTCCATCAACAAAACATTTCTTGAGCACTTACTACCAGACACCCTGCTCCACATCGGGAAAACTGAGATGAAAACAATCCTAAAATTATCCTTGAGAGGTGCCCTGTCCAGGAGGGGGCCCAATCATGCAAATAGATACTTACAGTTTAGTGAATTATGTGCAGAAACAGATACAAGCTCAAGAAAGAGCACGGTGTGATTGTTTCTGCACAAAACGAGTGAAAGGAGGACACAAGAGTGACCCTTCCTAGGTTTCAAAGAATAAGGAGGAGTGCTCTGAATGGGTGGGTGGGGAAAGGGTATTACAGGAACCAGCGCTTCTAACAGGAGTTGTTTCATTGCCTGTTCTCCCCAGGGCCCCTCCAAAGACCGTCCCCCACCCTCGGGCTCTCAGAATAGCGAGATGTTTACTCCTCCCACTCCTTGAGCCAGGACTCTGCTTGTTTAAGGGCTGGGTACCTGATACTGGATACACAGGAAACCTCCTCTTGGCCCAGCAACCAAAGATGTGTGATCTTGGTTAAATAGCTTATTTGGTCCAATGTATTATTTCCCTTGACACTTGACCTAAGAAACCCAGGCATGCTGCCAGGTGGTGACAGAAAGGGGAGCTGGTAGGTCTTGTTGCCTGGTCGTCATTTTGCATGTGGATGAATAAACAGAGAGTGGGCTTCAGCCATGAGGGAATGGAGCCTCTCTTGGATGGAGAGAAATGCAGTCTTGGTTCCCAGCACCTTTCTGTCCTTAGCCCCAGTTCTGCAAGTTCCAGTTTGCTTCCTACGTCAAGTGGAGTAAGGTTTCTTCTGAATCTTCACAGTCAAGATTCCCACATGGTGGACAACTCTGTTTCTATTTTAACTGCCTAATGACCTTTGCTTAAAGCATGTGCTCCAAGGCACGCAGACTTGAGACACCCTGCTTTGCTTGTGTGCACACACGTGTGTGCACGCGCACTCAATTGCTCAGTTTTGTCCGACTCTTTGAGACTCTGAGGTCTATAGTCTGCCAGGCTCCTCTATGTATGTGATTTCCCAGGCAGAAATACTGGAGGGGGTTGCCATTTCCTTCTCCAGGGGATCTTCCCAACCCAGGGATCGAACACACATCTCCTACGTTGGCAGGCAGATTCTTTACCACCACATCTCCTGGTCTGCTTACAGAGCTCTAATTCGCTTGCTATTCCAACTCTGAGATATGTGGGTTGAAGGAAAATCTGGAGGAAGCACCTGCAGGACTTGGTGAATGATTATACATAGGATATGCAGATTACCAGTTCTGAAGTTCCGGAAGAATGATGACAATATTGATATAAAATGAGAGCAATAAAGGAAAAGGGGAGGAGAATTCAGTTTTATTTTACTTTTAATGAGATGTTGCAAAAGTATTGTTTTTCATTCTTTCAATTTAATTTTCATTGAAGTATGGTTGATTTATAATGAAGAATAGTTGATTTATAATGTGCCAACCTCTGCTGTACAACCAAGTGACTAATTTAAACACATAAGGACATTTTGAAGCTATTCTTTTCTGTTCTGTTTTATCTTAGGATGTTGAATAGAGCTCTCTGTGCTACACAGTAGGCCCTTGTCGTTTATCCATTCTATACACGAGTTTACATCTGCTAATCCCAAACTCCTCTCCGGGAATTGGTGATGGACAGGGAGTCCTGGCATGCTGTGATTCATGGGGTCGCGGAGAGTCGGACACGACTGAGCGACTGAACTGAACTGAACTGAATCCCAAACTCCTGGTTGATTTGCATTCCTGAAGACCAAGCAAGGAGATCAAACCAGTCAATCCTAAAGGAAATCCAACCCTGAATATTTACGGAAGGACTGATGCTGAAGCTGAAGCTCCAATACTTTTGCCACCTGATGCAAAGAGCCATCTCATTGGAAAAGACCCTGATGCTGGGGAAGATTGAGGGCAGCAGGAGAAGGGGGTGACAGAGGATAAAATGGTTGGATGGTATCACCAACTCCATGGACATGAATTTGTGTAAACTCTGGGAAATAGTGAAGGACAGGAAAGCCTGGCATGTTGCAGTCCATGGGATCACCAAGAGTCAGACACAACTGAGTGACCGAACAACGATGACAAAAAGACTTCAGATTTAGATACACAAGGAGACTTCGGGAAGGCATGTAAACATCAAATGGTATATCTGAGAAAGGGGAGATCAGGTCCTTCTTTAACATAAGAGAGGTTAGAAGAAGGGTCCAGATGGGACCAAGAGTGGACAGAGATGAGGGTCACGGAAACCAAAGGAGAACGTTTTAAAAAGCAAATATAGTAGTAATAGTAATTACTGCTAATAGAAGTAACAGTAATTAATAGTTTAATGGCAACATTCTATGATATACAGCCAATACAGCAAGGAAATGCAGATCATAGAAAGGCATAACAGTCCCATAAATAATTCCATTTTAGAAAAGTTTTCAGTGTCCTTTAATATCCCTCCGTAGATCTTTGGTAACATAGATGTTATTTTGCAATGGAAAATCTTAGTTCTTTGGAATCTCCTCTGTTGAAAATTGCTTTATCTGATGCTCAGTACAATGTCGTATATACTTACCAAATATATTTTGATTAATAAAATGAAGGTGTCTGTATTAAAGTTATCTTAATAGACTTAAAATAAGAAAGTGGTAATCTTGCATCTGTGGCTATAGGAAGAGACATTGAAGACTCCATGTTTAGAAATGATATATCAAGAAGCCTGTTCTCTGAGTATCTTTCAAGTGGTCATGGCTAATTTGGATCTGGAGGCTTAAGGGAATTTAAATTTGGGGATTTCCCATGTGAAGCATCATTCTGCCATCGTGTGCTTAGCTAAAAATTCTCCTTTGCTAGGAACGTACATACTAGTGACGCATTGTTATTTTGGAAAGAAAATAAAGGACAAGTGTTGCCATTCTTCCTGTGCTGCAGATTTAACCAACTAATTAAATCCATTTTGCTTTCTGGGCTTATGGTGACTTTGTGTAACTCAGACTGGAATCTTCTCACATCCAGAAGATCTGTCATTGTCCAGGTTACCATGGCAGCTAAATTTTTTTCCTTTTTGTAAAATTATCCCCAGCCCTTGGCTTTGGTTAACCACATAAGCCGGTGTATTATCAGCTTAATGAAGGGACCCTTTCTGCAGGCTCCTTCCAATGCTGTCAGGTAGCTGTCCAACTAGCATGGTGCCACTGTGTTTGGTATCTTCCGCTCAGCATCCATCTGGAGTTCTGTTACAAAGCTGGTATGTTGCATGCCAGAGGACACCCTGCTGCTTCTGAGGAAGATTTATCTCCTGCTTCCCTAAGTGTGACTCAGTGACATCACATAGATATCAGCTTCCACCCCATGTGAGCTCCACACTCCGAGGGGCAGCTCGGTCGCCATCTAAGCCTGCATGGCTATTGTCGGTGCAAAGATTCGTTCTTTTTCACATCTGTAGCTATAATGCAACATACTCTGGGATCAGTTTCAAACTCTAACGATTAACACATGTTTATTCATTCCAAATGGACCTCGGGCTATAGTCCCTGTTGCAACATGTTATTGAGTTTGTTTTGTTGTTATTGTTTTTCCTCCCTGGGTCGGTTCCTCCCATGGATCAGAAGCCACAGCAATTGACTCTGGATCTTTGTCCTCTGTCTCTGAGGCCACCTTCTACTTTTGCTACTTAACTATAAGTTGCACCCCAAGATCACCTTCTGGGTGCCCTGCAGGAGTCACTGAGGTTCAGATTCTTGCTTTAAGTTCACTCTGGACGTGTGCTCCTACAACGAGATGATAGCCAACTCGTGGCAAATTTACCCTCACAGTCTCTAGGCAATAATGAGCAGCAAACACGCACAGATGGAAAAAGCAACCTTTGATAGAGACTGAAATACAGTAGGTGAACGTTTAATGACACAAAACCAACCATTCACAAAGAGGCTAGGAAAATTAAGGACATTGTTTTTTGTCAGCCAAAAGATGTCAAACAGAGGATGGTCATTATCAGCTACTGCTACTGGTACTTACTTTTGCAGGAGACACGCCAGACCCAAGGTCAGATTTAGGGGGAGAGATAGGAAGCTCAGTAGTCATGTATATATGTGAGAGTTGGACTATAAAGAAAACTGAGCACTGAAGAATTGATGCTTTTGAACTGTGGTGTTGGAAAAGACTCTTGAGAGTCCCTTGGACTGCAAAGAGATCCAACCAGTCCATCCTAAAGGAAATCAGTCCTAAATATTCATTGGAAGGACTGATGCTGAAGCTGAAACTCCAGTACTTTGGCCACCTGATGTGAAGAACTGACTGATTTGAAATGACCCTGATGCTGGGGAAGATTGAAGGCAGGAGGAGAAGGGGACGACGGAGGATGAGATGGTTGGATGGCATCACCGACTCAATTGACATGAGTTTGAGTAAACTCCCGGAGTTGGTGATGGACAGGGAAGCCTGGCGTGCTGCAGTCCATGGGATCACAAAGAGTTGTACATGACTGAGTGACTGAACTAAACTGAACTGATAGAAAGCTCCTTACCCATCACCCTCAGCTCTACTCAGTGCCCCAGGGAGAGAATTGTGTCTCTCAATATGCAAAAACACAGATAATTTGGATAATCCTTATTGCCAAATTCAGACTTAAATTGAAGAAAGAAGGGAAAACCACTAGACCATTCAGGTATGACCTAAATCAAATCCCTTATGATTATACAGTGGAAGTGAGAAATAGATTTAAGGGACTAGATCTGATAGAGTGCCTGATGAACTATGAACGGAGGTTTATGACATTGTACAGGAGACAGGGATCAAGACCATCCCATTGGAAAAGAAATGCAAAAAAGCAAAATGGCTGTCTGAGGAGGCCTTACAAATAGCTGTGAAAAGAAGAGAAGTGAAAAGCAAAGGAGAAAAGGAAAGATATAAACATCTGAATGCAGAGTTCCAAAGAATAGCAAGGAGGTATAAGAAAGCTTTCCTCAGCGAGCAATGCAAAGAAATAGAGGAAAACAACAGAATGGGAAAGACAAGAGATCTCTTCAAGAAAATTAGAGATACCAAGGGAACATTTCATGCAAAGATGGGCTCAATAAAGGACAGAAATGGTAGGGACCTAACAGAAGCAGAAGATATTAAGAAGAGGTGACAAGAATACACAGAAGAACTGTACAAAAAAGATCTTCATGACCCAGATAATAATGATGGTGTGATCACTCACCTAGAGCCAGACATCCTGGAATGTGAAGTCAAGTGGGCCTTAGAAAGCATCACTACGAACAAAGCTAGTGGAGGTGATGGAATTCCAGTTGAGCTATTTCAAATCCTGAAAGATGATGCTATGAAAGTGCTGCACTCAATATGACAGCAAACCTGGAAAACTCAGCAGTGGCCACAGAACTGGAAAAGGTCAGTTTTCATTCCAATCCCAAAGAAAGGCAATGCCAAAGAATGCTTAAACTACTGCACAATTGCACTCATCTCACACGCTTAATAAAGTCATGCTCAAAATTCTCCAAGCCAGGCTTCAGCAATACGTGAACCCTGAACTTCCGGATATTCAAGCTGGTTTTAGAAAAGGCAGAGGAACCAGAGATCAAATTGCCAACATCCGCTGGATCATGGAGAAAGCAAGAGAGTTCCAGAAAAACATCTATTTCTGCTTCATTGACTATGCCAAAGCCTTTGACTGTGTGGATCAGAACAAACTGTGGAAAATTCTGAAAGAGATGGGAATACCAGACCACCTGACCTGCCTCTTGAGAAACCTGTATGCAGGTCAGGAAGCAATAGTTAGAACTGGACATAGAACAACATACTGGTTCCAAATAGGAAAAGGAGTATGTCAAGGCTGTATCGGAGAAGGCAATGGCAAGCCACTCCAGTACTCTTGCCTAGAAAATCCCATGGATGGAGGAGCCTGGTAGGCTGCAGTCCTTGGGGTCGCTAAGGGTCGGACACGACTGAGCGACTTCACTTTCACTTTTCACTTTCACACGTTGGAGAAGGAAATGGCAACCCACTCCAGTGTTCTTGCCTGGAGAATCCCAGGGATGGGGGGGCCTGGTGGGCTGCTGTCAGTGGGGTCGCACAGAGTCGGACACGACTGAAGTGACTTAGCAGCAAGGCTGTATATCGTCACCCTGCTTATTTAACTTATACGCAGAGTACATCATGAGAAACGCTGGGCTAGAAGAAGCACAAGCTGGAATCAAGATTGCCAGGAGAAATATCAATAACCTCAGATATGCAGATGACACCACCTTTATGGCAGAATGTGAAGAGGAACTAAAAAGCCTCTTGATGGAAGTGAAAGAGGAGAGTGAAAAAGTTGGCTTAAAGCTCAACATTCAGAAAACGAAGATCGTGGCATCTGGTCCCATCACTTCATGGGAAATAGATGGGGAAACAGTGGAAGCAGTGGCAGACTTTACTTTGGGGGGCTCCAAAATCACTGCAGATGCTGATTGCAGATATGAAATTAAAGGATGCTTACTCCTTGGAAGGGAAGTCATGACCAACCTAGATAGCATATTAAAAAGCAGAGACATTACTTTGCCAACCAAGGCCCGTCTAGTCAAGGCTATGGTTTTTCCAGTGGTCATGTATGGATGTGAGAGTTGGACTGTGAAGAAAGCTGATCGCTGAAGAATTGATGCTTTTGAACTGTGGTGCTGGAGAAGACTCTTGAGAGTCCCTTGGACTGCAAGGAGGTCCAACCAGTCCATCCTAAAGGAGATCAGTCCTGGGTGTTAATTGGAAGGACTGATGCTAAAGCTGAAACTCCAATATTTTGGCCACCTCATGAGAAGAGTTGACTCACTGGAAAAGACCCTGATGCTGGGAGGGACTGGGGGCAGGAAGAGAAGATGATGACAGAGGATGAGATGGCTGGATGGCATCACCGACTCGATGGACATAAGTTTGAGTGAACTCCGGAAGTTGGTGATGGACAGGGAGGCCTGGAGTGCTGCGATTCATTGGGTCGCAGAGTCGGACAGGACTGAGCCACTGAATTGAACTGAACTGAGGGATTAATTTTGGTTAAAGGATTTTCCCTCCTCAAACCCTGTCCCAAGCCGAATTTCTGAGCTAGATGGAGGCTTCTGTAGCAGCAGAGGTTAAAGAGCCACTTTGAAATTTATTTCATCCCTGAATTTACAGCTTTGTTAAGCAAAACTATATAAAAACCATAAAACGAATGAGAATAAAAATAAAAAGGGAAAAACCAATAACAAACAAGCAATTCCAGCCAACACTTTTCCCCTGCTCAAGATGAAGTGAAGAAAGTAAGCATGGCACATGATAACTATTTGTTTTTTTTCCAGCTTTAATAGTCTATAAATGAGAACAGATAATGAACCTGATATCCAGGTTGTTTTGGCATGGTAGTTGTTTTTGCTTTCTGTTTGTGCATTGAGTTCTTGTCATTCACCTCTTCTGAACCTGAAGTCTCTCTGATAAAGCAATGTTTTAAATCTTGAAAGAGGGTTAAGTAGTGATCGTAATTTTTAAAATAGTACCTAAGGTACTAGGAATGCAGAGTAAGTGCCAAGCCATAGTCATTTAAATGTGCTGTTTTATTTATGCCATTGCCCATGATCTGCATTTGAATAGAACCTCTTGTTTTCATAGGACACCTCCAGTCACCTGGTGCCGGGTGGTCCTAGCCTGAGGCTCAAGCAAGCCATTACCATCTCTCCAGCTAGAATGGTTGCATCCTCTATATACTCTTCTGATTGTCTATAAATAGCATCACTTGTGAGGATTGTTGAAATAATTTGTTGCTATAATTATAGTGACATTTCTAGCATGCTATAATCATATAAAACTGCAAATATAGAAGGATGCTATTTTGGAGTTCTTTTTTCCCTCCTCAGTTTGTGTTTTATGGAATGGAAGAAAAGATGAGGGATGTCATGTCGCTTGTTTAGAGAAGGGAACCAGCTGCATTACAATGGGACAGAACAATCATACAGGAAAATCAAGAGCAGTTCCTTAAGAAGAAAGACAGCTAGTGACTCTGAAAGTGACTTGTTTTTAGTTAAAAAGGAAAAGAAAAGAAACCCGCCCCCCAAGTACAATTTCCTACATACAAGAGAAGTGAAGACATGTTATGGTATTTTTCCAGCTGAGGGCCTTAGCCAAGCCAAAGTCATTTTAATTTTTCATAGGCTTTTACATTTTTGATGACAACATCCTAGTGAAGAAGTCACAAATGTCTGAGAAATATTTAGGATGGTTGTACTGCAGAATCTTTGAAAAAGACAGTATATTTTGAGTTGACAAAATATCTCCATTGTGTTCAAACGTTCAGCAAGTATCAGTTAAGCAAAATAACGATCTTTCAAGAAAATGTAATTACACAGTTTGATTGTGTCACAGTTACAGGTACTTTTAAACCACTTCTCAGGAGTCAAAATTGGTATATGGTATCTATATAAGCAATAGTGATTGACAAAATTGCAAAGTGTCAAAATTTATTGTATTTATTTCTTTAGTTTTATTGAAGTATAATTGACAAGTAAAGTTGTAAGATATTTAAAGTGTAAAATTAATGATTAGATATGCATATACATTGCAGAGATGGACACGACTGAGCGACTGAACTGAACTGATACATTGTAGAAGAATCCTAACAATTGAATTAATTAACTCATCCATCACCTCATGTATTTACCTCTTTATTTTTGGTGCGGACCCTTAAGTTCTACTCTCTTGGAAAATTTCAGTTATAAAATACCATATTATCAACCACAGTCACCATGTTATACGTGAGATGCCCAGATCTTATTTACCTTATAACCAAAGGTTTGTACAATTTAACCAACCTCTCCCCATTTTCCTGCTCCCAGTAGAGAAACAGTGTTTTAAAGTTTTCATTTTGCTTATCTTTCATCTCCTTGGTTAAATTTATTCTTAATTTTTATTCTTTTGATGATATTGTAAATGAGATTGTTTTCTTTATCTCTGTTTGGGACCTGCACTGAACCCAGGGGGGGCATAGATTTGATAAGTGTTTTCATAGCTGTTTGAAAACTGCTTTTTTTTTGTTGTTTAATACAGTTCTGTAAAGGCCATCCCCTATTGGTTATCATTACTAAGTGATTTGAGGACCCATTCCTTAGGCGGAGGCCACAAAAGATGGAGTGCTAGATATGAGGACAAGCTCCTTCCAGAGAGAAGCTGAAGAGTTGCTTTTATTATTGGAGTGAGCTGCAGAGGGAAGGTGCGGGCATGCTAAGTCACTTCAGTCGTGTCCAACTCTGCATCCCTATGAACTATAGCCCACTAGGCCCCTTGGTCCATGGGATTTTCTAGGCATGAATACTGGAGTGGGTTGCCAGGCCCTCCTCCAGGGCATCTTCCTGACCCAGGGATCAAACCTGTGACTCTTACATCTCCTGCATTGGCAGGCGGGTTCTTTACCACTAGTGTCACGTGGGAAGTCCACAAGAAGCAAGGGCAGGTCTTTTTGGGCTGATGGGAGGATCCCAGTTAGCACCTCCACGCAAGCTGAGTAGCAGCTGGACTCTCAGGCAGCAGCTGGAACAGTGTGGAGTAAAATCTCTTCCAGGGAGAAAATGAGATGGGCATTTTTGCCTGCTCCCTCGGTGCTATGAATAGTCCTGTGGGACTTGTTGAATTCAAGCCCTGTAGGCTCTCAAAGTAGCTGATTTGGGGGATTCCCCCCTTGGTTGGATGCTTTACAGCTGGAATGCTGTACGTGCGGTCCAAGCCCTCTTGCTCCTCAGGGAGAAGCTGGAATTTGGGGGTTTCCTTGGAGTGTACGTCACTGAGACTGGGGTGTAGTTCATGGCAAGGGCATGTCTCAGCCTTTCCTACTCGCTTTGATGGGGATAATTTCTGTGTCATCCAGGGTGTCGGAGTCACTCAACTCCTTCTGGATCTCTTCCAGAAGGAGCAATCCATGTGCAGCTGTGTATTCAGTGACTCCGTGCTGGGAGCAAAAGGTCAGGAGCCCCCTGTGTCACCATCTTGGTGATGTCACTCCTGTCAAAGTATATTTTAGATGCAACTCCTCTTCTGAGTTCCAATGCTGAGGGCTGCTCTTTTGACCTGGCTGATGACCCACACAGCAAAATAAATGGGGGCTGGCACTGTCTAGCTTTCTTAGCACTGATCAGGGTTTTAATGTTATTTATCTGTGTGATCTTTTCTCCCCAGGTCTGTACTCTCCAGGAAGCTAGAGAGCCTGTCTGGTTTGTACACAGTCTTATCAACAGTCCCAGGTCAAGAAGAGCCAGACATGTAGTAAGTTGACATGAGTTGAATAAATGAATGATGTGATCAGATTAATGCTGACTTGCAATTGATAAGTTGTAAATTTGGGCAAGCGTTCATATCTTGGAGGGCTTCCCTTGTGGCTCAGCTGGTAAAGAATCTGCCTGCAATGTGGGAGACCTGGGTTCGATCCCTGGGTTGGGAAGGTCCCCTGGAGAAGGGAAAGGCTACCCACTCCAGTATTCTGGCCTGGAGAATTCCATGGACTATGGGGTCACAATGAATCGGACACGACTGAGTGACTTTCAGTTTCTTTCACTTTCATATCTTGGAGCCTCTGATTCTTTATTCATAAAGTGACTGGTTTGGCCAGGAAGTTCTCCAAGGTGCCCAGCCTTAAATTCCATAAGTGAATCCATGGTAAATGCTGCAGGGCCCCACCACCACTTCTTTCTCTGGGAAACTTGTGCTCAGCCGCTAGATACTTCTCACTCTGCCATACCCTCTTCCCCGGATGAAGCCATTAGTCCAGGGGTGGATCCGGGGTCTAGTTCTGATGACCTGATTCTTTTCTCTAGGTATTCAGCTTTAGGCTGGGCACCTGCCAGCCAGAGTCTGCTTTTGGCTGTGCTGTGACCTGTGGATTTGGGAGCTTTTGGGTGGTTGCTCCTGCCCAGCCTGGATGGTTAGGCAGAGGAGTCAGAATGTGCAGAGAAAAGAGAAGCAGTCTGTAGAGCTGGGCAAGCTTGCCAAGTGGGGGGTTCTGGTAATTCCCAGTTTCTCACTGAAGTCTGCAGCTTTCCTGACCACAAGTGCCACAGGGTGGCTGGTAATTTACTGATAGTAAATTTTCCCTTTTTAGGGTGAAAAGCAGCTCTAATCAGCTTTGTTACCCAGCTAAATATACACATACATTCTTCTCAATAATGAAAGTTCATTTAATTGGATATTCAGGTGAAACCGGCTAGATCTGTCAAATCCTCATTCAGAGAAGCCCATGCTGAGTATCTGCTGTTAGCAGCATTTATCAGGACCTGTGAAACCCCGACTATCTCTGGGGTAATCTTTTATGTGACCCCATACACCTGGGAGAGGAAGAGCTTTTGACCTGGCAAGAGTAAATAATCTATCCTCAGCACCAACTTCTTTTTTTTTTTAGGGTTTTTTTTTTTTTTTTTTTTGATGTGGACCATATTAAAAATTTTCTTTTTTTAAAAAAAGTTAATTTGTTACAGTATTGTTTCTGTTTTATGTTTTGGTTTCTTTTTGGCCATGAGGCATATGGGATCATAGCTCCCTGACCAGGGATTGAACCCGAACCCCCTAATTGGAGTCTTAACCATTGGACCACCAGGGAAGTCCCTCAGGACCACTTCTGAACAGGTAGGTTGGTCTCACTGGCTGCTGTTGACCTCTGTGGTTATCCCTGCACGCCTGGGAGAAGCAGGGAGATGGGCATTCTGTCTGTATTCTTACAAGGACTGAGATCCTTGGCACTTTCTGCTGACTGTTGCACACGTCCCAGACCCTGGACAGGAGTCTCCTCCCTGATAATATCAGTGCAAGCCCCTGCCTCCCGTGGTCTCCTCTGAGCTGCCCTATCTTGCTGTCACATCCTGACCCCACATTTCCCTTCCTGGTCTCACTGAGAAAGGAGAAATTGGGTTATGAGTTATCTAATTCCATTAGCCTCATTATTCCTCGGAAATCTGAGTCCTGGCGAGTTAGTGCTATGTAATGGAGGAAGTCAGTAGACGCGGGTCCCACTGGTGACCTTGATCCTGGACAAATCTCAGTCCCTCCTTATTCATAAGATTAGAGCCGACTGGGTGATTTCTGGAAAGCTCTCCTATCTCCCCCAGTACTGGGATCTCTTACCAGGTTCCTCCCATTCCTTCCTCCCAGACCTGAAGGACTGGGGTCTTGTTCGCAGTGGCCTTTCTCACTGTGGGTTTGTTGGTCAGTTCTTTGTAGATGTTTTAACATTTCAATGAAATAAACTTTTTAAAGAAAGAGATTTCCAACAGACAGAGGGGTGATGGGGTGTGGGGATCACATCTCTTTGACATGGAAAGTCTGGAGCTCGCAGGTCACTCTCTATATGCTGTTAGTGTTTGCCAACATTCCCCTCCCCCTTCTTCCTTGACTGGAAACATTACCAGCTCTGCTTGTTTTTCGCCTTAACTTGTTGTTAAGTGCTCCATGGTTCTTCTAGATTGGGATGTCTTTGACCGACAAACGGAGAAAGCTTGAAGCTTTCTCCTTTTGCTTCCTTCACATTCCAGTCTTGCAAGGGATTAGAGCTCTTGAGATGTTTTTATTTATTTATTTTACTTTTTGCTTGCACTGGGTCTTTGTTGCTGTGAGAGGGCTTTCTTTAGCTGTGGAGACCGGGAGCTACTCTCTCGCTGTGATACACGGGCTTCTCATTTTGGTGGCTTTCCTTCTTGTGGAGCACGGTGCACACTGGCTTCAGTAGTTGTGGTTTCCTGGCTCTAGTGCATGGGCTCAGTAGTTTCAGTGCATGGCAACGGGGGCTTAGTTGCTCCTCCATGTATGGGCTCTTCCCGGACCAGGGATTGGACCTGTGTCCCTTGCATTGGCAGGCAGATTGTTATCCACTGGACCACCAGGGAAATCCTTGAAGTGTTTTTAATAATTATGTGTTTTTTTAGCTGCCATCATGATCTACCATCTTGTTCTGTGAATGACATCCTTTGAGCAGTAAATCAAGTCTCTGGAGAGGCTGACTTGGGGACTCCAAGGTCAACATTTGACACTGGGAGGTTGCCTCATAATCTAGGTTTCCATCTTCCTGAGGATAAATTTAGGCACTTACCCAAAGCTTTCTCTCCATAGGACAGACCTGCGCTCACCCATCAGTCAGATAAATAACTCAGCCTACAAAGCCTGGCTGCCCTGCAGCGCTGGGCAACCAGAGGAAGGGAAATATCCACTAAACTGTCTGACATTTTGAAATTCTTTCATGACTAGCATTATATTGGGACCAATTGTGCATGACAATGGTGCTTAAGATACTTAACCAAAATGTGTATAGATTCACCAGGGCTTAATCATGCCTCTATCTGCCAACCTAGATCTTCTACAAGTTTCTCCACTTCTTTTCCCTCCGAGCTGAGATCAGAACAAAGGAGAGACTGAAAATAAAGAAACTCACCAAGAAGGAAAGAGGAGATTTTCTTGTGACTGTTAAGTTTGCAAAAACAAAATTAAAGATAACATAGGTTCATGTGATGTCGTGGATAATGACAACAATCTAGTAACAGCCAAGAAAAGGCCACTTTATTGCTTTCTTGCAAACAAGCCAAAAACAATAGTTCATCAAGTTTCCAGTGCATTCATAATGTAGCATTTTATGATCTCCTGAGGAGAAGTTTGATGAAATACAAGAGTTGTGCTTTGGATAAAAATGCCAATTTCTCCTAAAATCCTTAAATTTATTTGTCACACTTTCTTTCTGAATTCCAAACTAATTTCTTTGAGGCTAAGATCTTGACTAATTTGTTTGTTTCTTCTGGGACATAAAGACCATGAAATTTACACTAAAAATGACCATTGTTTTGCACTGGGTGTTCTTGGCCTGATTTTTCCTACACAATCTCTTGGCTTTGGGGGGCTGATTCATTTAGTCTTGTCACTTACTGAATTTTCTTGTCCTTTGCCTCAAGTTGGCAGGAGGGGAAGAGAAGTCTTTGTGCTATTGAATACCAAAGCAGACCTCTATTACAGCCATGGCAGAATGCTTTCTGGAGTGACGTTGGAGATGGCTGAAAGAACATCCTGAAGATGTTCTTTGGTGTCCCATGGTGTCATTGGTGATCAGGCAGGTGGGCAGGGCAGCCACTCTAGTTTATTTATTTGATTTTGGCTGCCCTTGATCCTCGGTGCTCTTCTTTAGTTGTGGCAAGTGGGGACTCTATTGTGCTGCACAAGCTTCTCTGCAGTGGCTTCTCTTATCGTGCATGGAGCACTGGCTCTAGGGGCTTGGGCTTCAGCCGTTGCAGCACTCAGACTCACTAGTTGTGGCATGTGGGCTTAGTTGCTGTAGAATCTTCCCAGACCGGAGATGGAATCTGTGTCCTCTGCATTGGCAGGCAGATTCTTATACACTGCCCCACCAGGAAAGTCCAGGGCAACTACTTTTGAAGGAGTAGAAATTGCATTTGTCATCTTTGGCTTAGTTTTGGAAGACAACCTAAGTGAAAAAGAAAGCCTGATCTGATAAAGACCCAGGCAGCCTTTGATGGAAGAATCAGTATCAAGAAGATTGTGGTTTTGAATTACATCCAGTGTTGGGCTACAGTAAGATAGCAGGGGACATCCATGAGGCCAGATAATTGAGATAAAAGCATCATGGTGAGATGATCCTTACAAATGCCCATCAAACCTTCCACTGCTATTGTTTACAACTGAGAGTTGATGGGCCACTGGACGAGATTCTTTCCAGAGTCACAGGTATAGTTACTACCCTGCAGACTAACAGTTCAGGAGAGGATGCTGAACTGGGGTGAATCTGCAGGGTTGACTTGGGCAGAATATTCCAGGTTTTCTTCTGGGAAGGAAGTGACAGGGATTCCTGGAGCAGTAGGTGGGGATAGATGGCAGGGAGAGGAAGGCTTGTGTGAGAGAGGTTAAAGAAAATCAGGAGTTTGGCCCCAGCAGGCTATGTGTGGCTGGAAATAGGAGAGAAAGGAGAGAGCAGTGTCAAGGCGTGGAGTCGTTCTGGAATGGAGACCTGAGCTCTCTGCCCCTGCCACTCTCCTACCGGTCTGAGCCCTTCCCCAGTGTCAATGGTTTTTCTACTCCATCCTGACGGCTTGATTTGACAGTGACCTGGATGAAGCAGGGAAAGTGGAGAAACACTGGGGGAGGGTACAGAGCTGGGGAACAGCCCTGATATTTGCCTTCAGTACGGGAGGAGTATAAAGCCAAACATGAAGCCCTAACTTGCATGCTGTCATTGTCTGAACGAGTTGACTTGATGCAGAGTAAATTCACAGTTATGCCCAGTTTTCCAGTGCAAACAGCTGCAGCATTTTCCCAAGGGTTTGAGATTAGGGAGCAGTAATAGTGCCTGTGTGTGTGTGTGAGCCTGTGTGTGTGTGTGTGTGTGTGAGAGAGAGAGAGAGAGAGAACGTGGAGGTTATGTTCTCTGTATGGTGTCACAAGCTTTCCTCTCAGAAAATGACCATCATGTTTATTGTGTGTGGATGACATGTGAAAAAAATGTTAAAGGTATAGTTCATTTGTTCCTCTGTTGCTGTTCCCTCTCAACTTATTGAAGGAGAAAGTCTAACAGAGAACAAACCTGACTTCATATTAGATCTATTCCTTCAGCTCTGTGTGCTCTGCTGCCTGAGCTTAGTCATGCTGGCCCTGCCCCTTTTGTAAAAGAATGTTGCTTATTGCAGAATAGAGAATATCCTTTGTCTTGCTGGAGGTTAACAGGAACACTGTGACCAGACCTATGTGGACAGCTGTAAGAACAAAGGATTCAGACAACAAGATGTTTGCAATGACCAGCCACATCCTCTTCCCTTTTAGTATAAATGAAGCCTGAGTTCTAACTTGGGTAAGATGGTTCTTTGGGACACTAGTTGACCATCTTCTTAATATGCTGGCTTTCTGAATAAAGTCACTATTCCTTGTCCCAACACCTCATCTCTCAACTAACTCATCAACCTGTTGTGTGGCTAGCAGTATGAGCTTGGACTTGGTCACCAAAGGGGGTAAAAATGTGTGGAGAGGGATGACAGCTGCCCTGTGATACCCACAGGTCAACCAAAAAGGGTTTGGTATGATTTTAATCCTAGATATTTTTGAAGTTTAGTAAGGGAAAGAAACACTAAATTCCTTTTCTGGTATGTTAAATCATGGTAATATATGCTTGAAAAACTCATTATAACCATTAACATGAATAACTAGTGATTTAGAATTTGAGTTAAGGAGTTAGGCTGCCACACTTGTGCTCTTTGGGTGTTTGAATATAATTATTTGAGGATTAAACTGAAAGACATTGATCAGTCCCAGAAATAAATAGCAGGCTTGCTTGCAAAGTCAAAATTAGAATGGAGAAATGAGAATTCTTAGGGAAAATGTCTGTCATAAGAATGAAAGAATAAAAAGTAAGATATTCCACACCTTAACTACAAGCAGATTCTCGGAAAGAGATTGACTGAAGTTTTTAAGAAGATAAGAGCAATTTATGACTTTAAGAAACAGTTTTGCTCTTGTTTTGGTCCATAGGATTGAAGGAGGGATTAAAGAAGTAAAATTTCTATTTTTATTATTTAGTAACCTTCTTCATTTAGACAAAAACTGATGATAAGCTACCTTTCTTGGGATAAAAGGAATATCAAGGACCCATTTAAACAATATCTCAAACAGCAATTACATATTAAATTGAGAAAACCCCACTGCAACATCCTTAGTTCCTAATAGACAAATCCTTGGTAGTTTATATTGTACCTAGAAAAAATGGAATTCATCATCAAAGCTAAACAAACAAATCAGCAGCTATTTGCTACACTGTAAGGAGAAGGAAATGGCAACCCACTCCACTGTTCTTGCCTGGAGAATCCCAGGGACGGGGGAGCCTGGTGGGTTTCCGTCTGTGGGGTCGCACAGAGTCGGACACGACTGAAGCGACTTAGCAGAAGCAGCAGCAGCAGCAAGGATAAACTTTGGAATTCTCAGGTGGCTTGGTGGTAAAGAATCCACCTGCTAATGCAGGAAATGCAGGAGATACAGGTTCGATCCCTGAGTCGGGAAGATCCCCTGGAGGAGGGTCAGGGCAACCCGCTACAGTATTCTTGCCTGGGAAATCCTACAGACAGAGGTGCCTGACAGGCTACAGTCCATGGGGTCGAAAACAGTGGGACACAACTGAATGACTGAAAACACACACATACAAGGATAACCTTGGGTTTGATGGTGTTGAATATACTCAGGATCAGATGACTACACATATTTTTGGAAAAAGGAAAATCCTTTCAATTAATTTTTTTTTACAGTGTAAATGTGTCCCTACTGATTTAAGTCAGACCCTGAAGCTGATTTTAATGTACTTTCATTAAGGATTTCGTTGATGTACGAGCTAAAGTTCTTTCGGCTGAAGTTCTGTCTGTTGAGATGTTAGTGAAATATCAAGCAAGGTGAACAAAACAGCCAGCTCACAAACAGTATTCTGAAGGTCTCACAAAAATAAAATCATCTCAAAGAAACTTTGAAATGCAACACCGAAGAGAATGCGGGAGGCATTTTCAAAAGCTTTTCTGCCTTTGGACTCACAGACCACCATCAGATCAGCAAGATTCTGATGTACAGGGAGAGCGTTAGGAAGTTCTGGGCTCATTCATCCCTGGGAGACTCAAAAGCCAACAAAAATTCAAACAGTCAAACCATTTTATAACATAAATAAGGAATCCAATCCATGCATGTTTGTAATTTCCATAAATTAGCCTTGCAGGCCAGCATGGTGTTTCGTAACATTGTGGAGCGATGCATCATACAAATTAGACCAGGGCTCTGGCCAAGAACCGTTTTAAGGAAAATTACAGATCTTCTGCCCTTTCTTGCACACTGAGCTCAGATCTTCTCTGTCTGACTGGAATCACAAAGAGGAAACTGAACATTTTACCCAAAATATGATTGTAAAAGAGTGGCACAAAGGCTGTTTCGGAGAGACAGGTCCTGCGGCAGACTTGGGCAAGGAAGGGGCAGAGCGTCTGAATGGGTGGCAGGCTTGGGCTCTGAAGCAGGGGGCTGGATTTGCAAATGAGCAGTGAGATACAATTAGGGAGATCAGTGTAGGAAAACAGCACCTGGGGCGACTGCGGTGGGAATGCAAAATTGTGCTGAGGATTCAAGAACCCTTCTGACATGGTTGTTAGATACAGTGAAATGTGACTTTTCTGTAAGGCTGCCATTTCTCTCCCAGAAGCCCCAGCTCATGTCAGGAAGTCACCTCCTTAAGCTTCCACACCCTTCCCAGCACCCTCCTTTGGTTCCTTATTCTCCTTCCCACCTCCCTGCCTTTGCAGAGGCAGTTGCTCAGCCCAGATTGCCTGTTCCACACGCCTCTGTGTGCATCCTCACAACAGATTTACTATAGCCGGGCTGTGTGAGAGCTTCTGCCTGGCTTGAAATGTATGGAATTCAGAATTTTAAGACCCAGGCACTTCCCTCAAGGGGTTGAAAATCTCCTTAGAATGAAAAGAAACAAATGTATAACAGATAACTGGAAACAGAAGGCAATAAAATAGCCCAACGCGGGAGAGTGAAGTAGGAATTCAGAGAGTGCTCATCCCCTGGGAAATCATGAGACATCGCAGAGGGCATTTAACCGTTTAACCAGGCCCTGGGGGGACAAGCAGGATTCAGGTAGGTAGACTGGCGCTGGGGAAGAAGCGCTGGCTGGACTGGAGTTTCTCATCAGGGTTCAGCATGAGCAAAGACACACAAGAAGGATGCAGGAGAGAGACAGGGAGGGATGGTGATGGGGGCGGTCAGGTGTCCTTCCCTGTGAGGCCAGAGCTTTTACAGATTTGCATTTTGCTAGGTTACCCTAAGGGAGATGAAGGTATTAGAGTGAAGGGAATGTTTTAGGGATAAAATGCAGGACCCAGTACACAATGAAAATGCAAGCTCTCTTATTAACTCTGCTCATTGTTATGTGGCAGCCTGGATGGGAAGGGAATTTGGGGGAGAATGGATACATGTCTATGTAAGGCTGAGTCCCCTTGCTGTCCATCTGAAACTAGCACAACATTGTTAACTGGTTTTACTCCAATATAAAATAAAAAATTTAATGAAATAAAAAATAAAAAGTGTTAAATTCTACGTAAAAATTTTCCACAGAAAAAGAAAGGTGCCTAGCTGATGGCACTTTTAATAACAAATGAACTTCAGGGAAGAGAAGAGGGTAGTCAAGAGTTATTGGAATAGTCCATTAAGGAGGGTTGATGGCCAAGGTGATGGTAGTGGAAGCAAAGGAGGAGACAAGATTTAAGGCGTGTGTAAGAAGCAGGACTTGATGACTTACTGTGGAAGAAGATGAAGGAAAGGAAAAAGTGGGAATGATGTCCAGGTCTGTTATCCATTGCCTTGGTACCTGAGTTAATACTCTAACTTTATACTCATCTGCCACATTGCCCTAAGGTGATCGCTTTTCAGAGGAGCAATTCATCAACCTAAAACCTCAATCCTATCAATCAATAGCCTACAAGTATTCTTCTAATGTTAACAATTTTAAAGCTTTTTGTTGTGAGATAATTTTAGATTCATCAGCAATTGTAAGAAATAACACAGAGTTCCTGTGTACTTTTCATTCAGTGACCTCCTCATGGTAACACACTGAGGCTCTCCACTAACTGTGTTCAGGTTTCCCCAGTTTCACACACACTTATCTGTGTATGCATTTAGTTTTATACTGTTTTATCTCATGTTAGGGCTTCCTTGGTGGCTCAGTGGTAAAGAACTTGGCTCCCAATCAATGCAGGAGATGCGTGTTTGATCCCGAGGTTGGGAAGATCCCCTGGAGAAGGAAATGGCAACCCACTCCAGTATTTTTGCCTGGGAAATCCCATGGATGGAGGAGCCTGGGTAGCTACAGTCCATGGGGTCACAAAGAATCGGACACGACTGACTAACTAAACAGCAACAACATCCCATGTATAGATTTGTGTGGTCTTGACCACAGTCAAGATATACAACAGTTCCATCACAAGTTTACCCCAGTTACTCAACTAATTAATTCAGCTGCATCAGGGCTCAGTTGTGTCATGAGGGGTCTTCCAATGTGGTGCAGGGGCTCTGAGTTGTAACATAGGGTCTTAGTTGCTCCCAGGCATTTGGGATCTTAGTTCCCTGACCAGGGATTGAACTGGAGTCCCTTGCATTGCAAGGCAGATTCTTTACCACTGCACCACCAGGGAGATCTCTCAGGTACCATTTATTATCCTGGCTGCTTCCCTCTCTTTCCTGCTCCTTGGTCTCTGGCAACTACTAATATGTTCCTCATTTCTATAATTTTTTATTCAAAAATGTTATATAAATGGAATCATATGATATATAGCCTTTTGATATGGACTTTAACATTTGCATAATTTCCTTGAGATCTGTGTATAACTTGTTCCAAGTTCCTTTTTATTGCCAAGTGCTAGTCCACGGTACAGATGTACCATGGTTTATTTACCCATTCACCCACAGAAAGACATTTGGGGTGTTTTCAGGTTTTGGCTATTTGGAATAAAGCTGCCACAGATATTCATGTACAGATTTTTATGTGAACATAAGTTTTGATTTTTCTGTAATGGACTTCTAGTAGTACAATTTCTGCGTCTTATGGTAAGCATGTGTTTAGTTTTATAAGAAACAGTCATACTCTTTTCTAGAGAGTGGCTATACCATTTTATCTTCCTACCAGTAATGCATGAAAAATCCAGTTTCTCAGCGTCCTTGCAAGCATTTGGTATTTTTAATTTTAGCCATTTTAATAGTTGTGTAGTGATGTCTTACTGTGGTTGTAATTCGCATTTCCCTAATGGAGACTAATGTGAAATATGTTTTTCTTCATGTGCTTATTTGCCATCTGTATATCCTCTTCAGTGAAGTGTCTGTTTATGTCTTTTGCCCATTTTCTAATTTGATCTTTATATTCTAGCTTTTTTTTTTTGTGCTCCTAGCCTCTTGTGCATTTGCTTAACCAGAAAATAGTCTAAAATTTACCTTGTGTTTTCACTAAAGAGATTTTCCATGGAAAAGAGTCAAAAGTCCTATTAAGCCACCAAACATTCTGTTTAGATCACTTAAAATAAGTTATTTTATTGTTGAAACAAATGGCACTGATCCTGCCACCGGGTGTTTCCAGGATCTTGTGTTGCACACAGCTGCTGAAGGGCAATTCACTATTATGGGACTTGTGTTGAAGTAAAAAATCTCATTTGAGGCCCAAATAAAGCTTGCATCTGTGAAGGAAACTGTTGCCTAAGCACTCAGGTGACATGGCAGGTAAGGAGCAGAATATTGTCATATAGTTGTCTGTGTTTGACTGGAAACTGGCAAAAGTTTCTCACTTATAAAGTACCACCTTTCAGCATCTGATGCTCTTTATCTCCTCTGGCATTTCCTGAGAACTATGTCTTATATTTCCTATTTGTGTCTTTTATCCAATGAGTTCAAGACGGTTGACATAATTTTACATCTCTGGATCAATATTTATACAAATTTTCTAAATGAAAATAAGATCAAGCTTAGGCTAGTAGTTAATTTAGAGGAATGAGGAGAATTATTGAAGACCTTTACTGGAAAGCATAGGAGAAAAATTCCTCCACCTTCTCCAACAAACTTACAATAAAATGCATTTATACAGATTTTATCCCTAGCATAGATTATAACCAAAAGAATTCTATAAGACATTGCAATTTAATTAAACAAAAATCATAAATGTGTATTGAAGAATAAAAAGAGTTTTTAATGCTATCAGGGAGAAAAAAAAAATCCACAGGACAATATATCCAGTAGGCTGCAATAAGTATCAAATTTAGAAATCAACTTGTGTCAAAAAGAAATGATTGAAGAGAGGTGACATGCACTGAAATATGGACTAGTCTAGAAAGTGCTTGAAGAAGGGATTCAAAGCAATAAATAAATAATCATTTGTATTATTCTGCCTTTTTTAGGTAAATGATTCATTGATTGAAGGGGAAACAGGGTTAACTAATTCAAGCATCTGACATCAATCAGAGACCAGATTCTAGCATGCAAGTTGCCAAGTGGTTCAGTGAGCCCAAGGGATTATTCTGTGTTGTTTTTCCAGGTAAATCCCTTCCATTTTGGAAGTTCTGGGGTTGTTGGCTCTATCAAGCATTTGTTCCTGGGAGAAGCCATCCTGAAACAGATCCAGGGATCTGGAGCAGGGTGCTGCTCTAAGAGGCGTCTGCCCACGTTGGGCAGATGGTGGCATAATGACAACACCAGGGTGAGGAAGGTCAGGAAACGGTGCACAACTAGGACGGGATACCTCAGGAGCATCTGTCCCTGCATCCGGCGTGATTTCAGAAGCTCCTTCCACAGTCTTACTGTTGTTTCTGTTCAGTTGCTAAGTCATGTCCGATTGTTTGCAACCCCATGAACTGCAGCACACTAGGACCTTCTGTCCTCCACTATCTCCCGGAGCTTACTCAAATTCAAGTCTGTTGAGTTGGTGTTGCTATCTAACTGTTTCATCCTCTGCTACCCGCTTCTCCTTTTGTCTTCAATCTTTCCCAGCATCAGGGTCTTTTCCAATGAGTTGACTTTTCCCATCAGGTGGCCAAATTATTGGAACTTTAGCTTCAACGTCAGTCCTTTCAGTGAATATTCAGGGTGCATTTCCTTTAGGATTGACTGGTTTGATCTGCTTGCTGTCCAAGGGACTCTCAAGAGTCTTCTCCAACACAACAGTTCAAAACTATCAATTCTTCAGCACTCAGCCTTCTTTATGGTCCAACTCTCACATGACTACTGGAAAAACCATAACTTTGACTGTGCAGACCTTTGTCAGCAAAGTGATGTTTCTATTTTGTCATAACTTTCCTTCCAAGGCACAAGCATCATTTAATTTCCATAGCCTAGCTCTGTTCTAAGTATCTGCAATCCACAAATAAAAAACCCTGCTCTCAAAAAGATACAAACCTACCACAGTGTGCACAGGCTAACACATGGACACAGCGAGGATGGTGAAATCATCTCTGAAGGAATGAATTTCAATTCGAATATGTCCTTCAGACACTCAGGACAGATTCCATTAAAGTTGTTCTCCAGCACATGCATTACTGATAAAACAAAGAACAGCTCCACAGGGGGACCAGAAAAAGAATTCTTACTTGTCTTTTCTCACAAAGGATGGTAGCATTTTAAAGTTCAGATAAATAAAATATGTGCCCAGCATCAAAGTCTCTGGAGGCAGATGAAATGCTAAAGTACAAAAATAGCCAAGAAAAACTAATCACAAATCAGGCAAAGATGGAAAACTACCATTGTTTTGCGTTATCTGAAACTGTCAAGCCTTCAGACCTAGGGGACCAGGGAAGTGGAGGCAGAGGACACAGAGATAGAGAATTTAATACTAACACTGGAAAAGGGGTCGCCTCACAGCTGATCCGACTGGCAAAAATATCTCATTTCGGAGTCCAACACCTGATAATAAAGTATCACCTTATGTGAATGCCAGCGTTTCCCCAGTCTTATTTTATGCTGACTTCTACTGAAAGAGAGTGATTACTACATTGGATAATATAACAAAAATCTATGTGTGTATTGCTTGAAAGAGACAACCAAAAGGCTAAAAATCAAGAGAAGCAAAAAGAAACACTATACAAATATTTGCCAAAAGAAATTTGGTTTGGTAATATTAATCAGACAGAATTTAAGGGAGAAAAATTAATAGAAGCAAGCACAGGCTTATATAAAACTTAAAAGAACAAATAAGTCAGAGCAATGATACACCTGCATTCACCTAACAAAAGAGCCTTGAAAGATAAAAAGCAAAGAGGGATGGAAATTAGGTGGGAGGGAGGTGGGCAAGGACGAAACAGTGGTATAACTGGGGATTCAGAAAGAGCATTTGATTTTGGTGTAATAGATCCAATAAAGCCATATTGCATCCTTTGGCAAGAGAGCAGGATTGGGAGTGGTTAATGTAATGACTCAAGAAATACTACAGACAGGAGTCAGGAAACATGAGGGGCGGAGGTCCTCATCCACCAGGTAGGTGTGGTGATTTGGGAGTGAGTTGTGCTGGAGAAGATTCTTGAGAGCCCCTTGGACTGCAAAGAGATCCAACCAGTCCATTCTAAAGGAGATCAGTCCTGGGTGTTCATTGGAGGGACTGATGCTAAAGCTGAAACTGCAATACTTTGGCCACCTCATGCGACGAGTTGACTCACTGGAAAAGACTCTGATGCTGGGAGGGATTGGGGGTGGGAGGAGACGGGGACGACAGAGAATGAGATGGCTGGATGGCATCACCGACTCTGTGGACATGAGTTTGAGTGAACTCCGGGAGTTGGTGATGGACAGGGAGGCCTGGCGTGCTGTGATTCATGGGATTGCAAAGAGCTGGACACGACTGAGCGACTGAACTGAACTGAACTGAACTGAACTTAACTGATGAGACTCTGATCTAAGAAGTGAAGAACAAGAGGAGAAGTGATTGAAAAAAAAAAGAGGAAGAGAAGCATCTAAGAGGCAGTGACAGACTGGATATCAGGCTCAGGAAAGGAGATAAAGTTATTAGCAAAGTGAAGAGCGGTGGTACCACGGGGGTGGGGGGATGGGAAAGTGAGCGAATGAGCCAGCTTTCGGGGAAAGGAGATACGGTTTTTGATTTACTGAGTTTTGGGTAATGTCCATGAGATTGATGTTCATTTGTCATGGAAAACTGGCCCACTGTGTTGGTACAGGGACTCAGAAAGCCAGGCTGGTTGTGACTTTGCTGCCTTCTCCTCATGTCCGTAGCATGTTTCCTAACACTCTGGAGAGGCAGAAATTCCCACCCCCCTTCCCTTAAAGAATTAGCGAGGCAAAAATGGATCAGGAAAGAAAGGAGCTTAGGCTAGGGATTCCATCAGCCCATGGCTTTTTACTGCAGAGATTCTAAGTGTCTGGAAGGGTGAAGGGAAGAAGCTGACCACAGCGCCTGTTGGTCCATCAGCCCGAAGGAAGAGAGTTGGTCATTCTACTTCACTGCTACTCTGCCTCTCACGGTCATTTAAAACATGATTATAAGATTTAGGGGTTTGGTTCTGAATATTTTTGTCACGCAAATTTAGTTGTTTTTTGTTTGTTTGTTTGTTTCTCTGTCCATTCTAGAAGTGCTCATTTTGGAGGGATGAGAAATATTTCCCCCCAAAGGCCAGTCATGTGGTTGAGGTTTTATATACTTCTGTGCAAATTCTTGAAAATCTGAGAGATGTGTGAGCTCAATCTGGATGATGCAAGGTGGGAGGGATGGCTTCCACAGAAAACACAGAGGGTGATGGGGTGGGGAGGGAGATGATGATGGGAGAGCTTCAGAGAAGACCGAGGCTTAAAGGAACATCCTGGAAGGTGGCAGACACCCCCAGAGTGGGCAGCTAGGAAAAGCAGGGGAAGAGTTGTCCATATGACCTCTTGAGGGAAATTGCTGCTTGAAGGAAAAAGAAGAAGAAGTAATAAGGATGGGAAATGCTCAGTTTAAGAAGTGGATGTTTCCAGTGTGGGTAGAGTTACTCAGTTAATTCCTCTAAAGCTTCAGAGGGAGAAAACTGGCGGACAGAGAGGAGAGCAGATCTGTGAAGGGGCAACCAGGAGGAAGAGGGCAAATCACGAGACAGCCAAAAGCTGATTCATCATCTGGATGAAGCTGGAAGGAGAAGTCAGTGACTGCCCACCCTGGGGCATCCATCCCGGGAACTTTCATTGTTCAAACTCTGGCCGTGACTCACTCATGCTTCAGAGTGAGTCAAATTCCAGAATTGAAGGAGTTTAGAAAGTTCTATATGAATGTGAATTAATTTTTTAACTTTGGATAGCATAAAATATACTGTCTACATTGTCTCAAAGCACTTTTCATTCTGATTATATTCTGCAGCTTGGTAGTTGTTGTTTTGTTTGGGCTTTGTTTTGTTTTTTAAAGATCAAATCATGAGATGCATGAATGAAAAGACACTGCTAGTCATTTTATTATTTGGTAAATACTAGAGTATGCACCCAAATGCCAACGTTAAAAATGTTTCTAGCACATCACATCATCTTCCAGGTAGCACTACAGTCGTGTTTTGGTATTTTTCAAGTCTTAATCCCATGGGTGGAGGAGCCTGGTAGGCTGCACTTCGTGGGGTCGCTAAGGGTCAGACACAACTGAGCGACTTCACTTTCACTTATCACTTTCACACATTGGAGAAGGAAATGGCAACCCACTCCAGTGTTCTTGCCTGGAGAATCCCAGGGACGGGGGAGCCTGGTGGGCTTCCGTCTATGGGGTTGCACAGAGTCGGACACGACTGAAGTGACTTAGAATGTAAAGTAAGTTTTCGACACGGAGCTGCTTCTGATTTATTCTGGAGGATAAGATAACATTGACTTGGCAGCCATACTGACGTAGACCAAGGAGAAAGTTGCTAATGTGTTACTGGATGGCATTTACTAGGATGGACAGAAACAAGGGTCTGTCATAGATGCCTTATCTGATGTGAGGTGGAGGAGAGCAGCCAAAGGGAAGAGGGAGTGGTGCTTTGCACTAGAATCCTTCTCTGGAAAGGATAAATATCTACAGGGGCTGTGTAGCTCCAGAGACCATTTTATTATTAATATTATAATTTGCTCAGACTCACATATGAGCCCAGGCCCTTTAGAAGTTGTGCTTTGTGACCTCACATGGCAGGGAAAGCTGGAGTTTCAGCTTCAGCATCAGTCCTTTCAATGAGTATTCAGGGTTGGTTTCCCTTAAGATTGACTGGTTTGATCTCTTTGTTGTCCAAGGGACTCTCAGGAGTCCTCTCCAGCACCAGTTTGAAGGCATCAATTCTTTGGCGCTCTACCTCACAACCTTATGTGACCACTGGGAAGACCATAGCCTGGACTATATGGACCTTTGTCGGCAGAGTAATGTCTCTCCTTTTCAACACACTGTTTAGGTTTGTCTTAGCTTTCCCGTTAAGAAGCAAACATCTTCTGATTTCACAGCTGCAGCCACCATTTTAGAGCCCAAGAAGAAGAAATCTGTCACTACTTCCACCTTCGCCCCCTCTATTTGGCATGAAGTAATGGGGCCAGATGTCATGATCTTAGTTTTTTTTTAGTATTTAGTTTTAAGCCAGCTCTTTCACTCTCCTCCTTCACCCTCATCAAAATGTTCTTTAGTTCCTCTTTGCTTTCTGCCATTAGAGTGGTATCATCCTCATATCTGACGTTGTTGATGTTTCTCCTGCCTATACATGTAAACATATTCATTCTTTTTCAGGTTCTATTTCCATATGGATTATCATATATTTATTTTTATTGGAGTATAATTGCTTTACAATATGGTGTTAGTTTCTGCTGTATTTTTTAACTCCTCTCTTTATCGAACGCATGATTCAATATCATAAGAATGTAATGTTTTCCCAAGCCAATTTATAAATTCAACTCAATCTCAAAAAAAGGTATGACTGAGTATGCATAATTTCTAGATATCAAAACTATAACTGAAGCTCAGCTATAGTTTAATTGTGTCCTGATAAACAACAAAAACTCACTTTTAGTTCCTCAGAAAATGAGAGGACACCAGCAGTCCTACTTCTGAGGAGATAGATAATCCACCCTTACTTTGACAGTCTGCCCCTGCTTTCAGAAAAACTGTGAATCTAAGAGTTATATTTATCTCAAGATCTAACTCTGATTCCCATAGCAGAAGTGGCTTGGATCTGAGTGGTCCAGGAGGATAAGGGAAAGCTGTGTGACAAACCAGGGATACCCTTTCCATCACCCAGAGGAAAGTGAGGAAGGAAAAGGCACTACACTTCCAGATCGTTCTTGAAGCTTGAAGGGTCAATCTGAGAGAAGCTGGGCTAGGGCTGGAGACATGTGTAGAAAACACAGCATCAGTGAACTATACAACAACAAGGAACTTGGCTGGGAAAAAATAAAAAAGAATGAATAACATAATACAGAAAGATGATATGGAGTTTTTTTGTACAGTTGGGGACTTCCTTGAGATTCCAATGATCCAATGTCTAAGAGTCTTTGAAGACAGAAAGAATTACACTTCTAATTTGTGGCAGGTGAACCCTGAAAACTGAAAACTTCTTCACATTTGAGAGGATTTTGAGGGTCAGGGAATGCTGGAAACATCCCTGGGTCAGGAATGACTGAAAATCTAGTCCCAGCCTTTTTGTTCAAAAGTCATTAATTGTGCTCATGAATTGACATGAGATGGGTGCAAAACTTTGATTGTCTTAAAATGAGGATAGAGGAGAGGGAATGAAAAAGCATATTGGAATGCCCTGGAATGAAAAGGAAAGATTGATTTTCGGGTCAGGTGAAGTCCATATATTATTTGGCACCTGATATTAGAAGAAAAAGGGCTTCCTTGCTGATTCAAATGGTAAAGAATCCGCCTGCCATGTGGGAGACCTGGGTTTGATCCCTGGGTTGGGAAGATCCCCTGGAGAAGGGAACGGCTACCCACTCCAGTATTCTGGCTTGGAGAATTCCATGGACTGTATAGCCCATGGGGTCTCAAAGAGTTGGACATGACTGAGCACCTTTCACTTCATAAGAAGAAACATGTGCCTGATTTCTCCTTGTAACAAATTGATACAAAGGGGAATGCCCATAAGGGGGGAGGAAGCAAATCTTGTGGAAAAACTAGAAGAAAATACCAGTGTAAATGTCAGCCAAGCAGCCAGTGCCCTGAAGGCAATATTGGGGGTATAAGGAAGTGCCTTTTCTGTGGATTTCTGTTTAGTTTGTACTTCATGGATAATGGGACTTCTTGAGCATTTTTGTTTAGAATAACAAACCTTGAAAATCTGTCCCTACCATCCCAGCCTCCCAAAAAGCATTTATATTACTGGATAAAATAGATGGGTGTTGTTCAGTTGCTAGGTTGTTGTTGTTCATTTGCCAAGTTCTGTCTGATTCTTTGCAACACCACGGACTGCAGCATGCAGCCTTCCCTGTCCCTCTAAAGCTTTCATTTCATGCTGAATAACCATAAAGTGTGACCCATACAACTGGACCCATTTTGTTTAAGCTCAAAGGCTGGTGAAGAATGAAAATAATGTAAGATTCTAAAATAAGACAAAGGCAATAAAGAATATGAGCTTCGGAAAGCAATTTAGGGAGCAGCAGTGGCAGCTTTCAGAACGACACACAGGAGGCCCCAAAGTGTATAGGCAAAGAAAGCAGGTTGGCGGCTGGCTTGGTCAGCTCTGTGGTGGCAGTGGGACAGAAACGAGGTCCTAAGCAAGTACTTCTGAGGAATAGCAAATACCCTTTGTCTGCTCGGAGGTTCCTGAGCTTATGACATCCATTTCTAAATGGACATGGTGCTGGCCAGTAAGAAACATTTAGTCTAATGAGGTGACACTTAACCTAAATGCATACAGATCCAGGTCCAAGTGGAGGGTCAGAAATGGCTTACTTACTGAATCTGAATAAAAAGAAGCCTATGATAGGAAAAGTCATCCCCTTCCAACCTCCCAAATCTTACGAGTGAAGTTGCTCAGTCGTGTCTGACTCTTTGTGATCCCATGGACTGTAGCCTACCAGGCTCCTCCCTCCATGGAATTTTCCAGGCAAAAGTACTGGAGTGGGTTGCCATTCCCTTCTCCAGGGGATCTTCCTAATCCAGGGATCGAACCCAGGTCTCCTGCATTGCAGGCAGATGCTTTACCGTCTAGAGCCACCAGGGAAGCCCAAGCCATATAAGTTGCTATTAAAATTTGTATATATGAGAAAAAAAATAGTCATTAACATTTTAATATCAACTGACTGAATGGGAAACTTGTGGAAGAATATAACTCTAAATCCTTTGGATTCATCAGCTGGCGAATTGGTGAAGATCTCTTAGAGAACAACTGGGGGCACACATAGGTCATTCCAGAATAGATTGGTTAAAGGGAGCAGGGGAGAAACAGCAACCCTGACTGTGCAGCTTTGGATGCGATAACTGAATACGAGGATCGTCAGAAGAGAGGATGGAAGGTTCTCAAAAACAGACGACTTGTATGTTTCACTGTTGGTGTTTAAAGTCAGTTAAACAAAATCCAGGATGTGCAAGGTTGAGCATGAAGAAAATGAGAATGTAGAAGAGGGGCCCACTGGAATGCTAGGATGTTAGACCCAAACTGGGGAAGGTTATCCATTACCCAAAGCATATGGATCCTCGCAGTAGACCCTGCATTTGCATTATGCCGGATCCACACAGCATCCGAGGAAGAGAAGACTGTCTTGCTCCCAGATCTGTGGATTTCCACCCCCACCCCCCACCAATTCTGTGTGCATTGGTCTGCAGATCCGGTGTCTGCATGTAGGTATCAGTGCTGTAGAGGGGATCTCAGCCACAATCCACCTTGGTATATTCTATTTACACCACACGGAGAAATAAAATGTATTTCTAATTGGCTTTCTAATAAGAACTAATTAGCTCAGGCCTTTGTGAAACATAAAGAGATAAAGAGTGAGCTTGCATTCTTCCATCAAAGTGCTAAAGCTGCAGCTGCCAGAGTGGCATGCTGCTTTCTCTGCCGGTCTTCAGGAAGGAATTGAAATTACCTCCATGAAAAATCTCATTTAGTTTTTGCTGATAAGTATTAAAATCGAAGAGGTAAAACAGCACAAGTAACTGTGATAGAGTTTCCAGGAGTGGTCAGAGGGGACCAGTTTGGAGCAATATTAGGATAATAACTAAGTTTTCCTGGAAGCACTATTTAAACCAAGTTTTAACTTGTGACCATTGTACAGCCTCAGTCATTTCAGTCCATTTTTGTATTGAAGGACACTGAAGGTGATACGTAAGTTCCCAGTCAAAGGAAGAAAACGAATGCATCGTATTGGTTATGATGGGTGAATGGGTTTAAATTGGACTGGAGGAAATATCGGTCTTCACAGCTTTAAGCTTCAAAAGGATCTTCCAGTTGAACACCACAGAAGAGGTGTTCAGGCCCAATGAAAAGATTGCAGAAAGTAGGTTGCTGGAGCCACTGTCCTTGTGCTTATATGAGGCACCCATCCAACCACACCAAAGTTAGGCAAATTGGTCCCATGGACCTTTTCCATGAAGCAAGCCATGCAGACACTCTCCTGGTTTTCAGTGCATGAAAACTCCCTGGGAAGCAGCTGAGACAATCTTTCTCTTGCTTCTGCTTTTACCTGGGTCTTAGGAAATGTACCCTGTTAGCCCCACAGCAGTTTCCATAACACATTTCCTCAAGGCTATTCTAGGACTGTCCACTTCCCATTTCCTGTACAAGGTCATGTTCTTAAAGGAATAGTAACAATGAAGCCTTGTGGCACTGTTTGTTGTGATTCAAAACAAGAAGTATTTAGAAATCCTTTGCGATGTAGTAACAAAATGGAATGCCTCCTTGCTCTTTGTAACCAAACATTTCTGGAAGGGGAAACAGTATTTAGACTATGTACAGCCCAGTGCTTAAGCGTTAAGTGCAATGTGTTAAATAAATCTGGATGTTAAAGGGTGCTGCAGTGAATGGAAGAAGAAAAGATAAAAAGGAAGGTCATACAAATACCATGAGATACTGACTTTTGTTCTGAAAAATGCAAAGTCAATCTAAGAAAAATCTGAGAGAGAGAAAGAAAAAAAAAACATGAATGGAGTCCATCAGAGGGAGAGGAAAAGTTAGGGAGGGGACTGAGGAAATATTTTCACAATAAGATTTTAGATTCCTAGGAATGAGAAGAGATAAGCAGAGAAGGAGGGTAGGAAGTTGGGGTTGTATACAGGTGGAGCAGGAAATTATTTCAGTCTAAACTAAAGTCAGAGTGGAAGTGAGAAAGCAAGCACTCAATTTGTAAGATTTCTGCTCAGGAAGTGGAGCCGGGGTCCCCAGGGAGTGAGTGTGGCCGAGGAGGAAATGGAGGAATAATAGATGATTCGAGACCCCGGAGCTTGGGAGGCGAGGAGGTGTTATTGACAGTCAAGAAGGGGACCAGGGCGTCTTGAAAAGGAAATAAACAGGGTTCATTTTTAGGTTGGTTGTTTGATGTATGAGGAGAAACATTCAAAAGTCAAGACTTGAGGGAGGATATGTCTAGGAAACAGAGGGCAAAGGGGATGGAAACACCCAGGGGACGAATCCACTTACTGCACACGTGGAGAAGAAACGTCTTAAGGGCTGAATTCAGCAGGAGGTGAAAACACAGGGAATGTGAGCACGGTTGCTGGGGGTTTATGAGATCGTCCTGACTTTATTGTTTTCTGTGCATCTACACTTGTATATCTTTCCGTGCTTCTGTCTGATTCATGAAGCTTGTGAAATCTACTTTTTTATAGATGGAAAGAATGAACTTTTGGTGATTAAGGTAAAGAGAGGATTTGGGAGGGGGAATGGGGAGAGCTCTTGAATAAAGCCAATGACAGAAGTCAGAATTCTTATGAATCACAGTGAATGAAATTTTATAAATAGCCAGAAGGAAAGCAGAATAGAGGGTAGATAAGATTTCGACAAGATGAACACAAGACTGATTTTGAAAGTGCAGAGGAAGTAGCAGAAACAGTGTGACAGGGGACAGGATGTGAGGCGAAGGAAGGCGAGTGGGGGATAAGGGACAGAGGAAAAAGAAAGCTTTCTGGAAGAAATTGGGAGGAATGCTCAGAGGCTTGGGATAAACGACACTCAGATGGCCAGGACCACCTGTCCTTTTCCTAGAGAAACAGAGGCAGCTCCCACCCTATTCTTTTCAGCAGTTAAAGGTAGAATTAATGCGTGAAGATCCCACAAGAGGAGAAGTTTCTGATGTTAATTTGTGAACTAGGTTTAGAGGTTAAGACGGGCAGGGAACTGACAGATGAAGTTATCAATAACCTAGAAGTGAACACAATATGTGGCTTGAAGAGCCAGAGATTTATCAAGCTATTACTGAGGCTGCATCCACATTTTTAAAGCGAAGAAAAGAACCATATGGGACTCATGATGAGGCCTTAGGAAACCTGGACTCCAACTAGGTGCCATGGATACTAGTCTAGAGACAGGGAAGTCAGTTTTAAAGAACAACACACACACGCACACGCACACAGAAAAATACTAGAAGGTGGGTACCTGTAAGTAGTGATGTCCTGAATATTATCCATTTCTCTACTTTCATGCTTTTGCACTATTTTAAATTTGAATTAGTTGGGAATCAGAAAAACTATTTCTTTTTTATCCTTAAGGAAACCAGCTAACTTTGAAAATCAAGCCAAATGAAGGATTAAACCATCTTAATATGCCCTAATATGTAAGCAGTTAATCCTTGAAAAAATCTTTTTTCATGTTGTTCCATAAGCGGCAGGGCATTTTTGCCAGCAGGTAAAAGCTTTAAGTCAATGTGATTTCAAAACATGAAGAACATTACCATTTATCTTTAATGTACTTGATAGATACTTATTGGATAGAAGTGGAACTTAAGAGTTGAGTTTTGCAGGTATGTACTCTACCCAGCAGTTAAGGTCTGATCTCTGTTACCAGGAAATCTCATGGAGGCTCTTCTGTTTGGGGGAAGTTAATGGTTCTTTGAGGCCAGTCTCCATGACACACTCCTCTTCAGGAACCTCTCAGTGTGTGACCTGCAAGCAAACATATCTTCTGGTTTTCTAGGCCAGACTCGATTTGAAACCTATCATCAAACCATCCCACAAACCGTAGGAATGTCCCAGCAGTTTCAGCATTTCTGACTTCTGAACTGTGTCTGACTCAGACGGCTCTGAGAATTTGGAAACACCACGAAGACCTCTGTGGGGTCCTGTGATTGAAGTTCTGGTTGGAGAACATGGCGGCTGGAGCCACATACTGAAACTCAACCCTCGCCTTGGTCTCCCGGCTCCCTCACCTGCCTCCCTAGACTCAGAACAGGGTTAGATAGAGTCCTGGCCCTTGACATGGGTGCTTTATGCCGAGTGATATAACTCCCTCTTTTGGCAGAGGGAGGAGGCCTAATGACCTCTATGGCTGAGCCAGTGGCCTTTGAGAGGGTAGAGGACTCAGTGGGGTTGCATCAAAAAGTCAGGAGTTAAAAGCACCTTCTTTTTATTTCTGTGAACAGAATTCTAAAGGGAGGGACTTCCGTGGTCCAGTGCCTAAGACTCTGTGATCCCACTAAGAGGGCCTGGGTTCGATCCCTAGCCAGGGAGCTAGATCCCACATGCTGTAAAGAAGATGGATGATCCCTCGTGCTACATCACCTAGCCAGCCAAATAAATAAATTAATAATAAACAAATGAATAATCTTTTAAAAAATGGAATTTGAAAGGAATGGAGATTCTCTTAGTTGTATCTCCCATGTCTTTGACCCCGCGTGGGGCCGAAGGGGGTTTCTTCCTGGCCCAGGTGCTGGGGATGCTGTCGTCACCAGGGAGATGCTCCTGAAGCTGCTCAGTGAATCCAAGCTGTGTGGTCCATGTGAGCCAGAGGGACGCAAGGTGGCTCTGGTCACCCCATCACTGACTTCCCTCCACCTGTATGTCTTCTTTCTCTCCGTGTGTTCTCCTGCTCATCTCCATAGATAAAATGTTCTTTCTCACCTGTGTGGCTGCTTCCCTTGATGAATTCCTTCCATGGTCTTTCTGTAATGGTGTTTCTTCTTTCACTTAAAACAGCAGGCTTCTGCTTTTTGGGTTGAGTTAATGGGGAATGGAAGCGAGCAGGCACAGTCTCCACGGACTCTCCGAGAATCCCCCAAACCCCCTGACAAATGGCTTCCATTTTCAGCTGATTTCTTCTGATGCTGTTCATGCCTCACCGAGGTGGAATATTTTATATGCCGGGCAGAAGTTCATGAAACAGCCCACACTGGGTTGGATTGTAAGTAATACCTTGTAGGGGGGAATCGGCGAGCTTCTGGTTATCAGTCCTGCCTGCTTGGTCCTTTGCTGTCCTCGGAAGAACAAAGCTTTGTATCTGCTTTCCTTGCCTTGCAAGGAGGCTTTCCCCGTCTCACTGCGAGCTTTATTATCCGCGGGTCTTCCTCTAACGCCTCACACACAATAGATTGCATCTATTTAAGTATCCAGATCCCTTTGGAAACAAAACGTTCTTCTGACACACACACACAAAAGGATTTTTCAGGCAGCAGACCTGCAGGTAGTAATTTTAATAGCCACTAATGTGAATTAATAATTCTAATAACCTCATTTCAGATGTGTTATCAGGACACTGGAGAGGGTTGCCATGGCTCCTGTATTTTATTGCTCACAGCTGTGCAAACTCATTTTGGCCAGCGAAATTCTCCTGTCTAACCTCTCCTTTCATTGGTTTTGGTTTGTGCAATCTCAGGAGTGTAGATTAAAAAAAAAAAAATTAAGGGAAAGTTGTGTTCTGAAGACTCTAAGTAAATAAGTAAACTCTTTAGATATGTGATAATAAGGCATCCTGGTGCTTTCAAAAAGAAGTATGCGGTTTACATTCATGAAATTAAACTGTTGTTCTAACACGATTGATCAATATCAATTATAATTTGTCAATAATTCCAAAGCCCTTCTTTAAGTGGTCTGGGGAATAAACAATGTTCCTTAACAAACTACTTTGGGTATTATTGCCTCCTACAAGATTCCAAAAAGTGCATTAAGTAATTCATCATCTCAGGCCTGTAACCAAGAACAGACCCCTGAATGTTTAGCTAAGTGTGTGTAGAATGTTCCAGGGCACTGCATGATCACAGGGTAACCCCATGGACATCCCACCTGTTTTGTCTTATGGGAGCTCACAGCTGGGCAGGTAAGATTCCTACCTTAATAACCACAGTAGGATACTAAACAGAACTCCATTTATTAATCACCTGCTAATGTCCTGGCCTGTGACAACATTTTAAATACACTTTCTTTCTGAATTCTCACAGCATTCCTGTAAGGCTGTCATGTAGGTGGTTAAAACATGGCCCCGATTTCTTTGGCACTCTCTTTGAGAGGCACGGTCTGTGTCTGCTCCCTGTGAATCTTGACAGGCTTGTGGCTGCACTGACTAGTAGAACATAGCATAGATGACACTGTGTAACTTCCAAGGTGTCTTAAAAGGTGACACACCTACTGACTTGGTTTTTGGAATATTCACCCTTTGAGCCTGGAGTCATCATGTTAGAGACAGGATACCCTGAGGCTGCCATGTTGTGAGGAAGCCCAGGCATGTCTAGGTGCTCCAAATGCCAGCAAATTAGGTGCTAGGCACATGAGCGGTCAAAGCTGCAGGTGATTCCTGTGGTGGATTCCACCGTCCCAGCTGAGGTCCCAGACTGTGAAACAGAGATAAGCCATCCTCTTCTTGTCTTGACTTGAAACCCTGATCTACAGACTCTGTGGGCATAATAAAATCGTTGTCTTATCCCTAACTTTTGGGGTGGTTTGTTTTGCTGCCAATGGTAACCAGAACACTAGGGACACTTAGAAGTTAAATATCTTATTAATTAGTAAGTAAGCAGGTCTGGGATTCAAAACCAAGTCTGTTTGGTGCCACATCTCAAGATCTTTCAGCATCAATATAAAAGTGACATGAGGAGAAGTCTATAAAAGGTGTTATTAAAACATGAGAAGCAAGTATTTTTCTTTCTGCCCAGGGTCATTACTGTGGACTTGCCAACCCTAAATCCAGAAAATTTATGCAAACGTGCAATCTTTAATTAAAGTCTGTTTTTTAAATCCACCTCTGGGTTCCTACCAAATTTTCATGTTCAGTTCAGTTCAGTTCAGTTCAGTCACTCAGTCGTGTCCGACTCTCCGCGACCCCATGAATCACAGCACGCCAGGCCTCCCTGTCCATCACCAACTCCCGGAGTACACTCAAACTCATGTCCACAGAGTCGGTGATGCCATCCAGCCATCTCATTCTCCGTCGTCCCCTTCTCCTCCCGCCCCCAACCTTTCCCAGCATCAGAGTCTTTTCCAGTGAGTCAACTCGTCTCATGAGGTGGCCAAAGTATTGGAGTTTCAGCTTTAGCATCAGTCCCTCCAATGAACATCCATGTATCTGATTTGAAAAGAAGCCAACTCATTGACTTTCACTTTCATTTGAACCCATATGGCAGTCTGGAACTCACAGAAACCCCTCAAGTTCTGTCCTCCTCCCATCGCTCCACTGGAAGCCAAGCATGGAAAAAGCTTCCCTCATTCTTTGCCATTTAAATGCTGTCTTCTTGGTTCATTAAAAAAAAAAAATCTAAGCCTTGACAAACCTTGTTTAGGTCTCAGGGCTATAAGAGAGATGAAAATCTGAAGATGTAAGACCATCCCACAAAATAGTGCTAGGGGTGCAATGTCTCTATCAGAGGGTTGTGATCCAACAAACCCAAACTCATTCTCCCTCCCCAGACAAACCTGAACAAAAAGGTAGGGCCAACATTATATCCACCTAGAGGTATGCAGGGCTGAGGGAAATGCTCTATGGAACTTGGATAATTTAGTAAAAAACTTCAAGCCTCTTTGGAGCTGAATTCTAGGCAACATAAGATCATAGTCCCGCTTATTCGTGTCTGACTCTTTGTGATCCCATGGACTGTAGCCCGCCAGGTTCCTCTGTCCTTGGGATTTTTCAGGCAAAAATACTGGAGTGGGTTGCCATTTCCTCCTTCAGGGGATCTCCCAGCCCAGGGACTGAACATGCAACTCCTGTGTTTCCTGCATTACAGGAGGATTCTTTACCCTCTGAGCCGTCAAGGAAGCCCCCTAGGCAACACATACGCATGCAACTTTGAAAACTCTTACAGGCAGGACTGACCTTTTATATCAACTACATGCAAAAAAGCAAAATGGCTGTCTGAGGAGTCCTTACAAATAGCTGTGAAAAGAAGAGAAGTGAAAAGCAAAGGAGAAAAGGAAAGATATAAGCATCTGAATGCAGAGTTCCAAAGAATAGCAAGGAGAGATAAGAAAGCCTTCCTCAGCGATCAATGCAAAGAAATAGAGGAAAACAACAGAATAGGAAAAACAAGAGATCTCTTCAAGAAAATTAGAGATATCAAGGGAACATTTCATGCAAAGATGGGCTCGATAAAGGACAGAAATGGTAGGGACCTAACAGAAGCAGAAGATATCAAGAAGAGGTGGCAATAATACACAGAAGAACTGTACGAAAAAGATCTTCACGACCAAGATAATCATGATGGCGTGATCACTCACCTGGAGCCAGACATCTTAGAATATGAAGTCAAATGGGCCTTAGAGAGCATCACTATGAACAAAGCTAGTGGAGGTGACGGAATTCCAATTGAGCTATTTCAAATCCTGAAAGATGATGCTGTGAAAGTGCTGCATTCAATATACCAGCAAATTTGGAAAACTCAGCAGTGGCCACAGAACTGGAAAAGGTCAGTCTTCATTCCAATCCCAAAGAAAGGCAATGCCAAAGAATGCTCAAACTACCACACAATTGCACTCATCTCACACACCAGTAAAGTCATGCTCAAAATTCTGCAAGCCAGGCTTCAGCAATACGTGAACCATGAACTTCCAGATGTTCAAGCAGGTTCTAGAAAAGGCAGAGGTACCAGAGATCAAATTGCCAACGTCCGCTGGATCATGGAGAAAGCAAGAGAGTTCCAGAAAAACATCTATTTCTGCCTCATTGACTATGCCAAAGCCTTTGACTGTGTGGATCAGAATAAACTGTGGAAAATTCTGAAAGATATGGGAATACCAGACCACCTGACCTGCCTCTTGAAAAACCTGTATGCAGGTCAGGAAGCGACAGTCAGAACTGGACATGGAACAACAGACTGGTTCCAAATAGGGAAAGGAGTATGTCAAGGTTGTATATTGTCACCTTGCTTATTTAACTTCTATGCAGAGTACATCATGAGGAACGCTGGGCTGGAAGAAGCACAAGCTGGAATCAAGATTGCTGGGAGAAATATCAATAACCTCATATATGCAGATGACACCACCCTTATGGCAGATAGTGAAGAGGAACTCAAAAGCCTCTTGATGAAAGTGAAAGAGGAGAGTGAAAAAGTTGGCTTGAAGCTCAACATTCAGAAAACAAAGATCATGGCATCTGGTCCCATCACTTCATGGGAAATGGAAAAACAGTGGAAACAGTGTCAGACTTTATTTTTTTGGGCTCCAAAATCACTGCAGATGCTGATTGCAGCCAGGAAATTAAAAGATGCTTACTCCTTGGAAGGAAATTATGACCAACCTAGATAGCATATTAAAAAGCAGAGACATTCAGTTCAGTTCAGTTCAGTCGCTCAGTCGTGTCCGACTCTCTGCGACCCCATGAATCACAGCACGCCAGGCCTCCCTGTCCATCACCAACTCCGGGAGCTCACTCAAACTCATGTCCACAGAGTCGGTGATGCCATCCAGCCATCTCATTCTCCGTCGTCCCCTTCTCCTCCCGCCCCCAACCTTTCCCAGCATCAGAGTCTTTTCCAGTGAGTCAACTCGTCTCATGAGGTGGCCAAAGTATTGGAGTTTCAGCCTTAGCATCAGTCCCTCCAATGAACATCCAGGATTGATCTTTGCCAACAAAAGTCCATCTAGTCAAGGCTATGGTTTTTCCCGAGGTCATGTATGGATGTGAGAGTTGGACTGTGAAGAAAGCTGATTGCCAAAGGATTGATGGTTTTGAACTGTGGTGTTGGAGAAGACTCTTGAGAGACTCTTGGACTGCAAGGAGATCCAACCAGTCCATTCTAAAGGACATCAATCCTGGGTGTTCATTGGAGGGACTGATGCTAAAGCTGAAACTCCAATACTTTGGCCACCTCATGTGAAGAGTTGACTCACTGGAAAAGACTCTGATGCTGGGAGGGATTGGGGGTGGGAGGAGACGGGGACAGCAGAGAATGAGATGGCTGGATGGCATCACTGACTTGATGGACATGAGTTTGAGTGAACTCCGGGAGTTGGTGATGGACAGGGAGGCCTGGCGTGCTGTGATTCATGGGGTTGCAAAGAGTCGGACACGATGAGCGACAGAACTGAACTGAACTGAACATATTCCTGGAACAGATGGATTAACTTTGTGCAGCCTTCTTCATAATGAGAGGTCTTAATGCAAGGTCATAGGTGACAGAATTGCTTATGCAATTAGTCACCGGACGGATCTAGACGCCTTGGGGAATAAGGGACTTTTCTTGGTGAGGAATTTTATTTATTTATTGTTAATTATAATTTCTCTTACCAGCTTCTTGTTGGATTCAGTGTTTACAAAGACAGACTGAGGGGAAAAGTTTATAAGGAACAAACGTCCCACCAGGTAACAGTGCTGTTTGCAGTGGCATTCAGGAGAGTCAGGTGGAGAGACAGAGCGGATGTGCTTTGCCCTCATCCTTGCTGAGCACCTCCTGGTGGGACCCGCCCCCTCGCCGTGTGAATCACATGGGACTCTGGAGCTGCCACCCACTTGTGAGTCCTGTGGAAATGGTGAAGGAGGATTCTAGGACAGCTGAATGCTTTTCTGGAGCCCCAGGGTCTTCATTCTGCTTCACAGGCTATTACATCTCATCGAAAAGCCCTGTCTCTCTTTTTTTGGTGTCTTTGCTTTTTTTTTTAAACTAAAGTATAATGTACAGTGCTTCCCTGGTGACTCAGACAGTAAAGAATCTGCCTGCCAGTGCAGGAGACCAGGGTTTGAGCCCTGGGTCGGGAAGATCCCCTGGAGGAAGAAATGGCAACCCACTCCGGTATTCTTGCCTGGAGAATCCCATGGACAGAGGAGAATGGCAGGCTACAGTCCATGGGGTTGCAGAGTCAGACATGACTGAATGACTAAGCACACACACACACTCATGACCAAGGTACAATATTATACAAAGTAGTGCTTTGCAATCTTTAAATGTTATTCTCCACTTACAGTTAGTATAAAATATTGGTTATATCCTCCATGTTGTACAATATATCCTTGTAGCTTATTTTATGGGCTTCCCAAATGGCAACCCACTCCAGTGTTCTTGCCTGGAGAATCCCAGGGTTGGGGGAGCCTGGTGGGCTGCCGTCTATGCAGTCACACAGAGTCAGACACGACTGAAGTGACTTAGCAGTAGCAGCAGTAGCTGGTGACTCAGTGGTAAAGAATTCACCTGCAATGCAGGAGACACGAGTTTGATCCCTGGGCTGGAAAGATCCCCTGGAGAAGGAAATGACATACCACTCCAGTATCTTGCCTGGGAAATCCCATGGATAGAGGAGTCTAACAGGCTGCAGTCTGTGGGGTCACAAAGAATCAGACACAACTTAGTGACTAAACAACAGTAAACAGGCTTATTTTAAACCTAATAGTTTGTACCTATTCATCCCCTACCCTTATCTTGAAACCCCTCTCCTCTCTATGGGTAACTACTGGTTTATTTTTTGTATCTGTGAGCTTGCTTCTTTTCTGATATATTCACTAGTTGTTTTTTTTTTTTTTGTATTTTTAAAATTCCATGTATATTTGATATCATGTAGTACTTATCTTTCTCTGTCTGACTTATTTCATGTTTTCTTTATCCATTCGTCTGGTGATGGGAAAGTCTTATCTCTTGAACTGCCCTGGGCAGGCTGATGGATCCTATTGGCCTCTCCTGAACATGGTGGTTTCTTTGACATCAGCAAGCAACATGACATTGAAATGTAAACTGCTGGAGGGTTCCTGAGATCATGCGGTATCATCCTTATGAGTGTGACAAGCTGGCTTCCTTTAGGTGGCAAGGGATTGGGTACAAACACTTCTTAACTGACCATTGACTGTTGTCATGATGCAGAATTTTCATATAGAAAGGAAAAATATGTCAGTGTACTTAAAAAAATTGAGTGTGGCATTAAATATTGCCAGTTACATTTTTTTTCCCTATAGGTTTGTCTTCTGCATGGTTTGTGGTATAATTCTTTGCAGGTTATAAAAGTACATAATCACTTTTGACAAATATAGATACACATATTTCCCCACTAGCAATAAGTGGATTAGATGATATTTCAGATCTAGACAACCCTAATTAAATTACGCCTAACTTTACTGGCCTCTGTGGATTGATCCTTCCTGACCCTCACACCCCATCAGAATAAATGAAAAGAGAGCATTCTAATATTTTTTCACATTAAAACTTCTACAGGAGCCTTCAGATCTGTAGACTGAATATATTTATCAAACTGCAACCAGCAAGTGTTTGCTTGTTTTTTTCTTTTTTTAACCTGTAGTAGTATAAATTAATATTATGTCAGGAAATAGATTACTGCAAAGAGAGTAATGTAATTTAAATTACATTTTTACTGTTTCTACATTCATTTAAGAAAGAAAATATATTATTTTAAAAACAAGAATCCTTTCTTAAGACAGGATTCTAAATGTGTGCTGATACCTTTGTCTTATTAGCAGTACAGGATAAAAGTACCATGGGAAATTATGAACAAAAGACATTTTCTTTAGATGGGCAAAGTAGTGGAAATTTTCCTTATGATGCCACGCACTACAAATTGTCTTTCAAGTGAAAGGAACATTTTTGCTCCTTATGAGGTGTCTATAGTAAACACTGTGAGAAAGCATTTTTGCCATTTGTGAATAGCCAATGTTTATGTTACATGTTTTGTTTTTTTTTTAAAGAAAGGTTGGATACATTATGCGTTTGTTTAAAAAATAGAATTTCATGGCAAGATAACAGATGTGCCCTTTTAAAAATAAGTATCAAATTCGAAAATTATGAGTAACATAGACTATTGGAACTAACAAAAGTTTTTCTTTTTTTTCCTTCTTTCTCTGCTTTTCCTTTTCTCTGCCTCATATAAGATAATTCATGATTTTCTGAAATTAGCCAAATTCCCTTGAACATTTACAATATAATCCTGTTTGTGAATATTTACATACTAAGTCTTCAGGGTTACCCTATTATATAATTCAAGGTGCTATCCCTCACCTTGGGAATAATACTACAAGGCCTTCATCTGAAAGGAATATCCATATATTTTTATTAACTAGGAGAAGACTCTTGAGAGTCCCTTGGACTGCAAGGAGATCCAACCAGTCCATTCTAAAGGAGATCAATCCTGGGTGTTCATTGGAAGAACTGATGCTAAAGCTGAAACTCCAATACTTTGGCCACCTCATGTGAAGAGTTGACTCACTGGTAAAGACTCTGATGCTGGGAGGGATTGAGGGCAGGAGGAGAAGGGGACAACAGAGGATGAGGTGGCTGGATGGCATCATTGACTCGATGGATATGAGTTTGAGTGAACTCCAGGAGTTGGTGATGGACAGGGAGGCCTGGCGTGCTGTGGTTCAGCAAAGAGTCGGTCATGACTGAGCACCTGAACTGAACTGAACTGAACTGAGGAGCAAGATTTATATCTCACTCAATTTTTTGAATTCTCCACAGTGGTTAGTATTAATACAAAGCCTTACACATAGGAGTGTGTTGTGTCAGTTGCTTCAGTTGCTTCAACTCTTTGCGACCCCATGGACTGTAGCCCACCAGGCTCCTCTGTCCGTGGAGTTCTCCTAGCAAGAATACTGCAGTGTGTTGCCATTCCCTTCTCCAGGGAATCTTCCCAACCCAAGGATCGAACCCGGGTCTCCTGCATTGCAGGCAGATTCTTCACTGTCTGCGCCACCAGGGAAGCCCTACACATAGGAGGTACCAAATAAGTATTTGAATTAACTTGAACCATGGCATTAACCAATATGATGGGTGATTGGTGCTTCTTGATTATAGCAGTACATAAACACAATGTAAAAAATTATATGATGACCTGGTGATTTTGCTATTTTGCTGAGTATTCATCTGTCTGATTAATCACATGGCCTTTTTATGCAGGTTTTGATTGACTTCATCATCTGCCTGGTGGTGCCTGACATTCATGGGCATTTTGTTGGAGGTTTGGCATCAGCATTAGGTACTGGGTTTTTTTCATCTCTAGTCCTCTCAGGGTGCACTTCCCAATCCCATGTTGGCTAGAAAAGATATTTTGGCTGACCATATGCATACACACCACTGAACATTTCTCAAGCCTGCCCATTTTCAATTTTAACTCTTAATTCAAGGAATTCTACACAGGTAAAAGGTTGATTATAGAAGGAAAGACAGATTTTGCTCTCTGAGTTTTCAATTTGCCATCCTTACATCATGCTAATCTTGAAGAAGTACTAAATCCTTCAAAATAAATTGCAGTAAAGAAACATTTCCCCTCTTTTTGGCACCTTCCCAAGGCTCACAGTTTCAGAATGCCTGCTATTTCTTACATTATCAAGGTGGCCTCTTGACTAGGACTATATATTTCACATTGAGTCAAAGAAACTGACTACCAGAGAGGTTAAATAACAATGGTCATAATATGAGCAAAATCAGTAAACTTACCAGTGGATTTTTTTGGGTAGCTTCTGCTCATCCATGAATAAAGATCATATTGTAACAGAATTAATCATTCTTTCTCATCCTAATGAAAAGTCTTGACATACTAGTAATTTTCCAAATCCTCCCTCCCTCCTTCTCAAAATGTTGTTTTCAGTTACTCTGTACTCATGACTTGAAGAACCAAAATAAAAATAAAACCTAAATTATTTAATTTTGTGTTATATACTTTCCCCCAAATTAGTCCCAGAGGTCATTTGAATATGCCTAACATCGCCTCTGAAAAAAGTTAAACTCCATTAACTCCTTGAATTCCTGTTCCTACTCTTTCTGTCTTATTATACTCCTCACAGTTAATTCAATCTTCTTTCCCCACCCGCTCCCATCCAGGGAACCTCGGTTGCCTCCTACAGCTGCCTGTCTTTCCCCTTCTGAAAAGCAATTGAAAACATCTTTGCTTGCTACTCTGAGGGAATTCATCCATTTAACATAAAATTACTCAAAAATTCCCTAAATGGAGAACATAAACATCTCCTATGATGTCAAGGGAGTAGTTTCTGCAGATGACAAGTTCAAGAAAGAGCAGCCAAATTTTTGACCGTGCCCAAACTCAGGTGGGCAGTCACTGAGGGATCTGGATGCTATGTAAGCCCTTCATCCAGTACATGTTTTCTTGCTAAGATATTCCCACTGTTCACTCCTGTCTGACCCTTATTCACTTGAATAATCACTAGCAGCAGCAGAAACCTCATTATCCACACCATCCTCCCTGCGCCTGAACCATAGGTAAGAGGGGTACAGTCCCTTCCTTATGAATTCATCACCTTCTTGATTACCGATGCAGACAGCATCTTAGGCATAGAATTTCTGAGCCAAGACTAGGATCTTTTAAGTGAGTCCTGATCTCACCTTAGTGGCCAGTGTTTCCTGCCCTTCCTCACTTCTTATCAAGCTGCCAACCAAGACAAGGCTGACTTCCTTAAAATGCACCTCAGGGATGTTCACGCCATATGGCAGCACCAGACCATCACCCTTTTCCCCCTGGTATTTTCCCCTACAGCTTACGCAAATTGTAAATTATTATCCAGAAAATAATGGTAAGAGAGACAAGGGCAGGAAAGAGATCTGCTGTAAAGCCTCCATTAGCAAATGAGATTGGCTCTCCTACTCATGTGAAAAGTTCAAGGAGGCAATCTTATTAAACAGCCATTTTGCATAAAGAAATAATATGCCATAATGGACCTTTTCAAATAACTTTGATGTTTTCCAGAACAGTTTATTAATACCATACTTTGGAGGAATAAAGGGTGAAGTCTCACTAGAGGATAAAATCAGCTGTGGTTGAGCAGCAGGTCACGGCTCAGCAGATTCCCCGCTGTCTGGAAAACGCTTCCATCCTCTCAGCACAATTTCCCACCAGCGCGCCCCCATTTTATCTGGGCATTGTTTACATCAAGAGAACAGAGCCCTGATTTTCAATTGTCTATAAATGACAGCCCAAGCGATAGTAATGAACTACCATGTGACCTCTCCAGCTTTCCAACCCTTTCCCTCAATGCCTGTGGCTCTCTTGAGACAGGAAACATGGAGGAGGGTGGATTGGAGGGGTGGGAGGCTGTGTCCTGATGAGCTGTGTCCCAGGTTTGGTCCCAGGGACCAAGGCTGTGTCCCAGGTTTGCAAGGGACAAGTTAATAATTTACCGATTTAAAGTAGGTTTCACGAGCAAGACCCATCATTTGGCTTCTTGACTGGCTGTATACCTGCCTGTATACACCTGTGTGCTGAACTCATCCAACCACTGCTTATCACACTCCTTCACCGAATTTGCCCAATCCTGCCTGCTTCTAACTCAGGCTTCTGTCCCACTCTCCTGGGTAGGTTTCAGGAAATAAAAAGCCTCTTAAATGCTTTCAGTGTCTCCATGTTTTGGATACATTCTCATAGGTGATTGCTTCTCATTATATTAATTAATAGCACCATAATTTTACAAGTGCATTCAGCAGAGCACTAGTTTTGTAGGTTGTTAAACGGATCCCTTGCCAAACAAATTTGGGAAACCCTGGAAAAAATAAAATTAAACCATTTTGTTTACCATGGAAATTTTGGATACTATAGAACTTTTAATAGATTTATATGTTTTGTGAAATGTCTGGAGAGTCATTTTTTTTTTTTTCTTGATGTGGCCATTTTAAAAGTATTGAATTTGGTACAATATTGTTTCTGTTTTATGTTTTGGTTTTTTGGCCCTGAGACAAGTGGGATTTTAGCCTCCCAACCAGGGATTAAACCCACACCCCTGCATTGGATGGTGAAGTTTTAAACCATTGGACTACCAGGGAAGTCCCTATATTGTTTGTTGCATTTTTCAAACTTACTCCACTTATGTCAAGGAATCCCTTTTATCAAACATGCCTTGTGTACTGTGATGCACCAGCAGGAGTCACAGAGGGAGAAGGACTGATTTTTTTTCCAGCCTTGATTAGCTTGTGTGGTCTATGGTGGCTAGAGAACCAGTAAACAGACAGCATGGGAGTGGGATGGTAAAAGCTCTGCATTCGAGAGACTCTCTTGCTGGTTTTGATGATGCAAGCGGCCATATTAGAGAGACCTGTGTAGCAAAACACTGAAAGCAACTTTCCCCAACAGCCAGTGAGGAACATCAAGCCCACAGACCTTTAGAGACTGAATCCTGCCAATAGTCACATAGGAGAGCCTTCCCCAGTCTATGCTTTAGATGATGCTGCAGACCCTGGACCCCCAACTGCAACCTGGGAGAGACGGGAAGATCAAACCAGTCCATCCTAAATGAAATCAACCCTGAATATTCATTGGAAAGACTGATGCTGAAGCTGAAGCTCCAGTACTTTGGCCACTTGATGTCAATAGCTGACTCATTGGAAAAGACCCTGATGCTGGGAAAGATTGAGAGTAGGAGGAGAAGGGGACGACAGAGGAGGAGATGATTGGATGGCATCACCGACTCGATGGACATGAGTTTGAGTGAACTCTGTGAGATAGTGAAGGACAGGGAAGCCTGGCGTGCTGCAGTTCATGGAGTTAAAAAGAGTTGGACACAACTGAGTGACTGAACAAAAATGACAACAATAAGAGAAAAGAAGCAGAAGACAAGCTGGGTCATATCTCCATTCCTGACCCACAGCAACTGTGAGATAATACAAATTTTAAGCCACTAAAAGTTGGGGGTAATTTATTATGTGGCAATAGGTAACCAATACAGATTTTGGTCTAGAGTCTAGAATAATATGAACCAATGTCTCAGGGGGATTAGTTTTAAAACTCATAATTGAGAAATAGAGTCCCATGCAGAGTTTTGAAGGAGAAAACCAGACAACTTTTCTTAGGATAAGAAAGCATATCCCTGTCATGAAGAAAAGAACACATAAGGACTCGCAGCATCCATCATTGCAGAGACTATTTCCTGAGAAATGTTTTTCTTTATTTTATGCACTGCAAAATGGAGAGAAGCAGAATGAATAATTTTTCTTGTCCTCAAGATACTTTGTCTCTAGAAGAGAAGTGAATAAATAATTGAGCATCTATTTTCAAAAGCTCAAGTAAAATAAAGGTACCAAATGCTATAGAAGCTATACTTCCATATGTACATATGGGAGAGATTAGTTCCAACAGAGTGGAAGAAGAGAACTAAGACATTTACTTGGAGGAAATGCCAATTGAATTGGCCTTGAGAAATCGGAAATAAAATAGTAGTATTTTAACAGATGGAAGGGGTGAGCAAAAGCATTCCTGGAGGAAAGTATAAGAAAATGTTCAGATATAAGAAAGTACGGGGTGAATTCAGGGTGTCTTCAGGATGCACGTGTGGGACATTAAATAGAGTGCCTCTTGGAAAGAACTAAAACCAAATAAAATGTTCAAATGATTTTTATGAACTGGGTGGACTTTTTTTATTATGGACTGAATTTATTAATTTTTTAAAAATTAATTTTTATTGGAATATAGTTGCTTTGGGCTTCCCTGGTGGCTTAGCAGTAAAGAATCTGCCTACCAATGCAGGAGACACAGGTTAGATCCCTGGGTTGGGGAGATCCTCCGGAGAAGGAAAGGGCAGTCCACTCCAGTATTCTTGCCTGGAAAATCCCATGGACAGAGGAGCCGGGCAGACTTCAGCCCATGGGGTCACAAAAGAGTCAAACACAAGTTAGCGACTAAACAACAACAACATGTTAATAGTTGCCTTAGTTGTGTTCGTTTCTACTGGACAGCAAAGCGAATCAGTCGTACATACATGCGTGTCCCCTCCCTTGTGGACTTCCTTCTCATTCAGGTCACCACAGTGCATTAAGTAGAATTCCCTGTGCTATTTCTAGCAAACATTTAGAGGAAAGACTGGGTGGATTTTTATTTCAACAAATTACATCATGGGCATGACAAGTTGGCTACCAGAATTAAAATGCAGTCTCGGTTTCTATGCATTTGCTTTCAGCTCTAAGTCAGACACAGAGAACAGACATCTTCCTTCAGATAAGCCTCACCACCCATTTCCAAATGGCCTCAAGAGTTCCATGAGTTGAAGCCCATGACTTGAGATAACAGGAGATTGAAACCCTCCAAGCCAAAGACCACAAAACCTGTTGTTGCCTCTAGATAAGATTCCATATTGTTTCTCAGAAACTTCCTCTAATGACGTTCAACAACTTGAACAGCCAGGCTACTTTTTTTGATTTTGTGTTCCCTGATGGTTAATTACCCACTTGCAAACTGTGAAGATATTTAACTCCTCTCTGCAAAGTTCTGAGTTTCTCTGACCTTTCTTCATAGGTCCTTTTTCTAAGTCATTAATAATTGTCATGTTCTCCTCTGGATCTAGTCCAAACTCTCTATGTCTCTTTAGTAGTAAAGACCCCATCTTGGCAGAGCCCATTAATAAAGGGCCTTATGTATGACAGATGGGGTTAAAGAATAACTTGGCTTTCATATTTCATATTCCAAGCACATGACATCACGTGATGTTTACTTTCTAATGTCAGGACCATGTCACGGGCCCACATTTGTTCTGCCCATCATGACTTCTAGAGCTAAGAGAAGTTTTGGCTGTATGAACAGATTACTACACTCTTCTTCAGGGTCATAGAATTGAGGAGTTATTACCCTTCGCACTGGCTATATTGTAACAAATATCCAATGTGATTACAATTTTAATGTTAGAACATGGAAAGTGAAGCAGCGTTCTGTTGGGTAAGTGGCACAAACTCACCTAAGAACTTTCATAGGCACCTTCGAGGGTCTCACTGACATCCTACTGTGCATGTTGAGTCATTTTTAATTCTCTCATGATTTGCCGTTGAACAAACTGAGGTGCAGAACATGGTAATTTATTTACGCAAGTAAATCCTAGATGACAAATGCTTAAAAATCTAATTGAGATCAAACAAACCCTCATGGGATCTGCTTCTTCAAGCAAACACTCTGCCTCTAGATAATCCCCTAACTTGTCAAAGCGTTTACACCCCAAATCACTAATAAGAACATGTAAAGAAATTGTAGTGTAGTAGCTAAAATTCAGGCCCACCTTCAATATTTGGATGATTAGGATGTGGCGGAGAGGACTGGTGAGTCGTCTAGGGGCCCATGCAGCTCTTTCGGTGGGTCTCTTGCCACTGTCATTAAGACCAAGGTGCTGCTCACCTGCGACCCTAAAAGAAGGTGCTGGGCATAACTGGTACTTTTCCTCTGATCAGACAAAGCCACCACCTTCCTCTTAGGTGGTGAAATCCTGTCCTTTTAATGCCTAATGGTGCCCACCATGGTTGGAACTGAGTGAACAGGCCTATAAGACTTGAAGTCTGAGAAAGGAACTTCCTTTCTCCCCAGCCTGGCTAGTGATCTGGCAGTAAAAGGCAGTACATCTGTCCATCCAGTTATCTGCCTACTTACTCCAAGGTCTCTATTCTTGGTTGAAAGTTCCTACCTCACCAGATGAAACTTTTTTATCCCCACCTTTAAAAAAAAAATTGTTTTCAAGTGAGCTAAAAAAACCAATTTTGCACAACTGCTTAATAGTCAAGAAAGTCCTAAAATACATGGGTCTTACCACCAGTGTTCTTTCTGTTAAGTCACACAATTAATAGTGAAAATTAACTGGGGACTTTAGTGCTTGATAATTCCATTCCTATATGATTATACTTTTGTCATTATAAAATTATGGATGTCATTGTGTGGTAGGAATCAGGAATTGCACAGAACCAGTCAGCAAATTATATTTTAAGCATTCCCCTTGGAATCAATTAAAGAACATCTTTAACAAATTAGTTCTTTTGTTTCATCATTAGAAAGGAATACATAAACAGAATGTTTAGGCAATGAAATATTTTTCATTCACATTAATTATAGCAAATTAGCTAAGAATTTGTAATAAATTGTGAAGTTAGACACCTTATGAACTTATTAAAATGAAAACTTTCCTCATAGCCTTTAAATTATTCATTTTCATGGCTTAAAATGATAATTTAATAGTTTTATTGGTATGCAATAATTTTTAAATTACAAGAATATAGTGATGCTACTAGTTCTTTGTATATACAACTGAAAATCACCTTCATCATTTTAGTAGCAATAAAAAATAATGAACAGGTGCTCAAATCTGATTGGTTGCATAGTTTTCCAGCTCTTTTGCAAAACAAATAAAAATTCTTCAATAAATCACTAATATATATGTAAAAAATTTAATCTAAGAAAACCAACCATTTTATTACTTCCATTTGATTTTGTGAAAATTTCACTTGGTACTTTTTTTTTCTTTTCCTCATTTTTTTTTCACTTTAGTCACACTCTTGACTTCCTGTGTGACAAAAGGAGGAAAAAAGAGTGCATTCTGGTTTTCTGTCTAAATACCCCACTCTCCTTCCCTGGAGAGAGTTTTCTGTAGTGTGTCTCCACTTTGTACCTCATTTCAGCACTTGACCCTCTCTAATCAGGCTTCTATTCCCATCATCCTCTGAAATGGCTCTTTAAAAAGTCACCAGTGTCATTTCCTTTTCCTTTTCTTACTTGGCTTCTTAGGATCTTTCAAAAACACTTGAACATTTCCTACTTGGTAAAACGCTGTTCTTGGTTTCCTTTTTAGATTTTTTTTTTTCATGTGGACCATTTTTAAAGTCTTTATTGAATCTGTTATAACATTGCTTCTGCTTCATGCTTTGGTTTTTTGGCCAAGAGGCATGAGGGATCTCAGCTCCCTGAAACCTGCACCCTCTGCATTGGAAGGTGAAATCTTAACCACTGGATCACTAGGGAAGTCCCTGTTCTTGGTTTCCTTACCATTGTCCTCTGCCCCTTCTGCGACACAGGTAATCTCCTCCCCTAGCTTCTCTTCCTCTGCTCAATATCAAAGTCATAATCTCAGCTTCCTCCTCTTCTGTATCTTTGCTTCTTTCCCAGGTAATCCTATCAAGTCCCATTGCTACAGCTATCTCCTGTATGACAGTGAAGTCCAAATCTATTATTTCTGTCCTGATCGTCTCTGGATATTCAACTTCTACACTTAAAAGACTCAGAGGCTCTCAGTTTGATGTTCAAAATAGAATCCTTGATTTCTTACCACAAACACATTCCCAGTCTGCCCTTGCCAGCAAAATATTCCAGTATCTATAAGTTGCCCAAGTTGAGAAACTAGGGTGTCATTCTTGACTTCTTTTATTTCCATACTCCCTGTTTTGAATCCATCACAAGGTCTATTAACTCTGCTACCAGAACATGTGCCGAACACGTCTCCTTCTGTTTGCCTTTCACTGCCACACTGCTTCTTACTCATAAAAAGATGAGTGAGACAAACTTATATTAGCTTGTACCATATTTCTTGCAATCTAAACCAAAGCTTTGCTGCATGAAGGCAACCATGTCTTTCCATTCCTCTTTAAATCAATTTTCTCTGTGGGCTTCCTGTAAATTTGTATTATGGTTTAATGTTCATTTATTGTTGGGATTATGATTAAAATGAAATCTCTGAAAAAAACACGTCTATATTGATTCACTAAATCAAAAATTTTGAGGGTACATTTTACTTCTGTTCCTTCTCTAATAACCGACTTCTGGTTAATCAAACAAGTACTGCAATAAATCCATGTGAGTCACTGATAACACTGGATTGACTTTTTCTTTAGAATATTTTGAGTCAAAGCATGATTTTGGTATTTATACCTTTACCAACATTTTAATGCTTATTTAACTTATATGCAGAGTACATCATATGGAAATGCTGGGCTGGATGAAGCACAGCTGGAATCAAGATTGCTAAGAGAAATATCAGTAACCTCAGATATGCAGATGACACCACCCATATGGCAGAAAGTGAAGAAGAACTAAAGAACCTCTTGATGAAAGTGAAAGAAGAGAGTAACTCAACATTCAGAAAATTAAGATCATGGCATCTGGTCCCATCACTTCATGGCAAACAGATGGGGAAACAATAGAAACAGTAACAGACTTAATTTTCTTGGGCTCCAAAATCTCTGCAGATGTTGACTACAGTATATAGTGTATTGGTCATGCAGTTGTGTCCGACTCTTTGTGACCCCATGGATTGTGGCCCGCCAGGCTCCTCTTTTCATGGGATTCTCCAGACAAGAACACTGGAGTGGGTCACCATTCCCTTCTCCAGAGGATCTTCCCATCCCAGGGATAGAACCCAGGTCTCCTGCCTTGCAGGCAGATTCTTTACCATCTGAGCTAAAGGAAGATCCACAGATGGTGACTCTAGCCCATGAAATTAAAAGATGCTTGCTCCTTGGAAGAAAAGCTATGACCAACCTAGACAACATATTAAAAAGTGGAGACATTACTTTGCCAACAAAGGTCTGTCTAGTCAAAGCTATGGCTTTTCCAGTAGTTGTGTATGGATGTGAGAGTTGGACTATAAAGAAAGCTGAGCACCAAAGAATTGATGCTTTTGAACTGTGCTACTGGAGAAGACTCTTGAGAGTCTCTTGGACTGCAAGGAGATCCAACTAAAGGAAATCAGTCCTGAATATTCATTGGAAGGACTGATATCGAAGCTGAAACTCTGATACTTTGGCTACCTGACGCGAGGAACTGACTCATTGGAAAAGACCCTGATGCTGGGAAAGATTGAAGGCAAGAAGAGAAGGGGACGGAGGATGAGTGATGGCATCACTGACTCGATGGACATGAGTTTGAGTAGGCTCCGGGAGTTGGTGATGGACAGGGAAGCCTGGCGTGCTGCAGTCCATGGGGTCGAAAAGAGTCGGACACGACTGAGCAACTGAACTGAACATTTTAATGTCTATCAGTTCAGTTCAGTTCAGTTGCTCTATAATACCACTTTAATTAATAAGATATATTGAAAAATACTTAAAAGAGAAGTCATAACAAATAAAAAATCAACCCTTCCTTAAACTATGCTTTATCTTTCTGATTTCTAACGATTAAGCATTTCTTTCCTCTTCCTTAAATTATTTTCAAAATGTTTACTGAAACTTGCCTTAAAGATTTTTTTCTCTCAGGGTAACTCGTAAAAATCCATTTATGTTCACTGATACAAACTTATTTTCAATATAAGACTACCTTTTGGAGGGCACACTGTTGAATCATTGGTACTTCTCCTCAAGAATTCTAAATTGCAAATGATTTAGTATCAGTATATCTTTAATGATAGAAATCACATATAAAGTGGGCTTAAAATTTCCAAGAATAGTTTTGAGGACTGCTGTACATTTGGTCATTAGAGAGTCTGAAAATACAAAATTGATCAAGTCAGATTTGATGAGCTTGGATCACCATGTTTCATTACAGTCTTGACACAGAAACTTTTGCATCTTCCAACAGTTTTGTTCAAGTGTGGGGAACTGCTTTAGGCCATTTAAAATCAGTAAGGCAGCTGGTTGTGCTTGAATTAAGTAAAATAATTAACCAGGGCTGCAATACACTTTGTCCAAGTAGAGTTTAGAAAGCTTAAATATAGTGTTCTTAAAAACAGACCATAGTGTCTAATGAATTAGTTGCTCCATGACTGCTTCTGCTTGAATCAATTCCATCATCAATTTCACCAACATGTCTCTCCATTGGATTGATACATAGTAAGTTCTGAATGGGTTCCATGATTTTCACAACTTAGGCAAAACCCATCTGGCCATGCTTAGCCAGTCCTACTATCTACAAATGTTCTGGCTTCTACATATGGACCACAGTGCACAGGCAAGGCAATCAAAATCTGCTAGTCATGCGATGATCCGTCTGGTATTTTCAGCTATCTTAATAATTAATTGGGTAGCAACTGAATCAATAATTCCATATTCCAAGTTGGTTAACAATGAGGCCAGGCTTTCCTCAAAATGGGTCTAGTTGATTTCTAGAACCTAGTCACAAAAATAGTGAAGTCTTCACTAGGTTCTCAAAAACATTCATACAATGAAGCTCTGTGGACATACTTCATATGAGGATAACTATGCCAGTAATCAGGGTGAGGAGCATTAACTCAACAATTAGGTACTTTGTTATTTATATGTATTAGTAATGTGTTAACTATGCCATTCCCATTATAGTGTTCTATCTATCTATGAATCTATCTACCTGGAGAAGCATATAAAGACCTTGAACATAAGGACAGACATTTTGATAGAGTTGGGGAACATTTTTCTACATCTTTGTTTTATAAATAAGAAAAAGAGTTTTTGTGAGAATGACCTATGCTTATTCAGATATAAATATAAATAAATAATATATTATTCATATATAAATAAACTTTCCCTAGCCCCACTCCTTTTATCTATTGCCCTTTGCAGCCTGAAAGACCAAGACCTAGAAGAATTAAATGTCAAAATTTATATTAACATACATGGATATATGCTGTGCTGTGTTGTGCTTAGTTGCTCAGTCTTGTCCTACTCTTTGCGGCCCCATGGACTGTAGCCCTGCAGGCTCCTCTGTCCATGAGGATTCTCCAGGCAAGAATACTGGAGTGGGTTGCCATGTTCTCCTATATAATTAGATACAATTACTTCAAATGCCTCAATAATAGTCAAGAGTTAAATAGGAATGTAGCATGTAAAAACCTCTAAAATAGAAGGATAAGCAAGAAAATAGATTGTAAAAATATCATTATTTAATTACAAAATACTTCATGAATGCTCTTTTATTCCAGGAGATTCTTTCAAAAGGCTTAGCCACCTCTTCGAGCAGAAGATCACTTCAATACCTGAAGATAAATATCTACCAGTAGCCTTTAAACAATGCTTGTCATGTTTGTCATTTATGAACCAGACTTATACATAAATTAAGTCTTCCCAAACTGTAGCTGTGAAGCAGAGTTCCATGAAATGTGCTATTGCTAACACACTCTAGTGGGATGTTGCTATCAGTTCAATTGTTTTAATGATAAATTTCCTTTAGAAAATGGAAGGATCTGTTGACAGACAAAAACAGGAACTAACAATGGACTATTTAGACTTGCAAATGATGGAACATTTAATTATTCCAAAATAGCATTCCCCAGTTAGGGGATGGTCATTAAATCCATCATCCTTCAGTGTATGTGCATGAAACATTCATCATGTCTTCCTCAAACAGGAGTCAGTCATCTAAATATAGATTTTTGGACCATCCATTTCAACATGACATTTCATCGAAAGCCTGGAATTCCATTTATTTTCTGTAACAGAGATAAAGTGTTTGTAAACGATGTGATAAGACCATAAAGAGAAAGTAAAGTGAAACACAGCTTCATACAGAGATAAATACAAACTCCACTAAAGATACTACACTATAGAAAGTGAAAAATGAGACACACTGTGTCAACAACACAATTCCAGGTAAGCAGACAGTGTTCCCCAGATATGGTTTCTTAAAATGTGCAGTTAGTTTTAGTACTTGGAATTGGTGTGCAAATTAATTTGTATTTGGCCTTAAGACAGAGGCAATGAGATCAAGACAAAATGAAACAAAATACACTTGAATTCTTTTTGTCAATCATCAAACACTGAAAAAAAAGTTATGTTCCATTTGAAAGATAGATGTCTCAGAAAACAAAATTTTATGAAATTCAGAAATTATTTTTTTTTAACTTCCCTGGTGATGTAGTGGCTAAGACTCTGCACTCCCAATGCAGGGGGCCCTGGTTCAATCCCAGGTTAGGGAACTAGATTCCACATGCCACAACTAAGGATTTGTATGCTGCAACTTAAAATCTCACATCGCACAAATAAGGATCCAGCCTGCTGCAACTAAGACTTAACGCAGCCAAATAAATACATAAATTAAAAAATAAATAAATAATTTTTTTTTCCTGCAGAGTTTGGTCTCATTGCTTAGCAAATAATGTGTTATTTTAATTCTGATTGGAGGAATTTATGTTTGGGACCTGGACAAACATTTCATGGGATGATAGGTACAAATAAAAACCAAATAATTCTCCTAGAGGTAGCCCTCCTGCCACGGAATGCTGCGAAGTGAGAGAACTTAGATGGGTTTATAAACAAGTTTCCTGTAAAGGATTTTGAAGGGAATGATCTCATTTGGCCCTACATTACTAACTGCTGATCCTTGCCAGGCTTCTCTCTAACACCGTTGTACAGCCTAGGAGCCCGATGTCCAGAGTAGTTCAGTGATGGCTCAAGGCTACATGCTGATGTCAAAGCCTGGCCTTGTGTTCATGCTTCCTGGCACTTACTGACATTTATTGTAATTCACTATTCTGCCAATGGAAAATGTGTATGTCTGTGCACGACTACATGTGCTATGTTCAGTCATGTCTGACTCTCTGTGACTCGTTGGACTATAGCCCCAAGGCTCCTCCGTCCACGGGATTTTTCTGGCAAGAATTCTGGAATGGTTGCCATTTCCTTCTCCAGGGGGTCTTCCCGACCCAGAGATCAACTTGTGTCTCCTGTGGCTCTTGCATTGGAGGCTGATTCTTTTCCAGATGAGCCATTGGACATGCCACCAAAAAGCCACCTATGAAATTAGCAACTAAGGGTCTAATTTGTTGTTGTTTAGTCACTAAGTGTGGGTTCAACTCTTTTGCGACCCCATGGACAGGCTCCTCTGTCCTTGGGATTTCCCAGGCAAGAAAGATGGAATGGTTTACCATTTCCTTCTCCAGAAGGGTCTTCCCAAACCAGGGACTGAACCCACATCTCCCACATTGGCAGGTGGGTTGTTTACCTCTGAGCCACTGGGGAAACCCATGTGTCTAATAACCTATCCTAATTAATTGGACCAACTTCAGAAAAAATTTCAACTAGCTTTCAAAGAGTGTTGGATATGCTGTAAAAGGTACAGAAAGTCTTCATCTCTGCTTTAAATACTTGTGAAAGGTGTGTGTACAAAGGAGAGAATGTTCCAGAGACCTTTTGAAAATATGTTCAAAAGTTGTAATCACTTAGTACAGCTAACAGTGTGTACACATCCTGTCCTCAGACTTGGCCTTTTAAAGCCAGGAAGACTTAGCTGTTTTCCCTGATTCCCTTCCCACCCAGCACTCCTGTCTCTGAATCTTGTTGTCTCCTACATATTTGAGGTCGGCTGAGTCAGTGATGGTAGATGGCATGAAAAGAGGGAATTATCACTGACTATATTTGCCTTTTCCCCTACTGTATCTACATGGGTCCTCAACCTCCAGGATCTAATGACTGAAGATCTGAGGTGGAGCTGATTTAATAACAGAAATAAAGCACACAATAAATGTAATGTACTTGAATTATCCCAAACTATCCCCCCTCACCCTGGTCCATGGACAATTGTCTTCCACAAACCCAGCCCCTGATGCCGAAAAGGTTGGGAACTGCTAACCATGCAGCCATGAAATTAAAAGACGCTTACTCCTTGGAAGGAAAGTTATGACCAACCTTGATAGTATATTAAAAAGCAGAGACATTACTTTGCCAACCAAGGTCCGTCTAGTCAAGGCAATGGTTTTTCCCGTGGTCATGTATGGATGTGAGAGTTGGACTGTGAAGAAAGCTGATCGCTGAAGAATTGATGCTTTTGAACTGTGGTGTTGGAGAAGACTCTTGAGAGTCCCTTATACTGCAAGGAGATCCAACCAGTCCATTCTAAAGGAGATCAATCCTGGGTGTTCATTGGAGGGACTGATGCTGAAGCTGAAACTGCAATACTTTGGCCACCTCATGCGGCGAGTTGACTCACTGGAAAAGACTCTGATGCTGGGAAAGGTTGGGGGCGGGAGGAGAAGGGGACGACAGAGAATGAGATGGCTGGATGGCATCACCGACTCTGTGGACATGAATTTGAGTGAACTCCGGGAGTTGGTGATGGACAGGGAGGTCTGGCGTGCTGTGATTCATGGGGTCGCGGAGAGTCGGACACGACTGAGCGACTGAACTGAACTGAACTGAAATCTACAATAGAGAAACAGTTAAAGGGCTATGGAACTTTCTTAGGATTTAACTACCTGATGTGTGACCTTGCTAATAGCCAGTAAATTCCCCCTTTCTCTTTGACCCTCTTCCTCATAGCAGAAGAGAATTAGTTCATTATTTCTGAGAAAAAAATTGGTGAGCAGCTCTATTACTGTCCTGGTAGAGATAGAGAAATGGAAGATGTGTCTTTTTTTTACAAAGGAACTTGAACTTAATATAGATAGATGGTGTGAATTCATAAATACTTGACAGTTAGCTGACTGATTCCTAAATAAAGGCTACAAGTAAATAACAAAGATACCTTGACATGACACAAACAGAGCTCACCCATTTTCTCATAGATGGGCTGGCAAAGTAGAGGAGACAGTGGAAGATTTAAACTTAGGAAGTCAGAGAAAATGCTCTAGGAATCCACAACTGACTTTATAATGTGTCCTATTTGTGAGGCAGCTACAGAGGTAAATAAATATCAATCGTGTACAGTATTGCCAAGTCTACACAAGCAAATTCCCATCATTCTGATTGGTGTTTTGCATACATATGGACTGTAAGATCAAGCCTGATATGTGTGATTTCTTACAATCATCAGTATATGAATCTGCCTTTCGCTGGCACCCAACACTGTGAAAGATGTTACATTTAGACTCTGCCTGACATCAAATGTGGGCATCATCCATGCCTGACTTCCGGCACCTGTCTCAGCTACTTCTCTCTGCTCAGTTAAAATATCCTCCAACAATGTCCTCATATGGACCATTTTCTCAAATGGAGAGTTTGGAAATGTGGTACCTTGGAAAGTTTTACAGGAAATATCTTTTGCATGGTGAAAGCAGTTTAGAGCAAACCTACACATCTACAGAAACATTTGTACCAAAAAAGAAAAAGGAAAGTACTTCCCAGCGTTTCACAGAATGCAGTGTGGAAATATCCCTAACGTGGACAAAATCTAGTCCCAGCCAAACATAATTCTTTACTTGAAAAAGAAAATCCAGTCACATCCAGCTCCCTGCATGATGTATCCGTCTCTCCTTCCTCACCTTCCTCACGTCTCTCCTTCAAATGACTCAATTTTCAATCTTCTGCCATTTCTCCACTAAATTTTAGAATCTGTTCTTTTGCTTCTCCTAATTCCTATTTCAATCCAATTTCCACACCTGTTTCGGTCTCCTCACGGCCCTCTCTCATCCCATCTAATGGCAGAAAGTCACTGAGGGGCCAGACAGGTGAGGGAACAGCTTCTACCTGGAAGTGGTCCGGATTTTCTCACCTCTAAGCCTCCCCACCACCTCGGCTGTGGTTTGGATTCATTCAACGATGCGCTCTTAAGAAGGGGTGGGAGATACGCAGAGAAAAAAGACACACTGGGTGAGACAGTGATGCCCGGTACGAATAGGAAATGCAAACTGAAAATAAATGAGAAAGAATCCAAGAAACTGGGGGACAAATTGTCACGACGGTGATTTGCCCCTCCCAGCGTCACCACACATGGGAAGGTCAGACTCAAAAGTCCTCAGAAGCTGAAAGTGGACACAGAGTCCAAGGAGCCAACCACAGAAGAGGGATATGAAGGAGGCGAGGCACGGCGGAAGCCAGTTCAGAGACTGCTGCTGCTGCTAGGTCGCTTCAGTCGTGTCCGACTCTGTGCGACCCCACAGACGGCAGCCCACCACCTCCCCCGTCCTGGGATTCTCCAGGCAGGAACACTGGAGTGGGTTGCCATTTCCTTCTCCAATGCATGAAAGGGAAAAGTGAAAGTGAACTTGCTCACTCGTGTCCGACTCTTCGCGACCCCAAGGACTGCTGCCCACCAGGCTCCTCCGTCCATGGGATTTTCCAGGTGAGAGTACTGGAGTGGGGGCGGCCAAACTTGAGAACGGTCCAGGATCAGAAAGGCACTGTAGGAGTCCTGAGGTCAGTTAGGGTTTTGTGAACTGAAGTGTGCGGGTCTAAAGTGGAGGACTGTATTCTGTTCAGGTTTGCAGGAAGGAGAGGATGGAGGGTCCATGTTATGTCAAGTGATATAACCTCACCTGTTTCAGCTCAAAGCAGTGGAACGCAGAGAGAATTCAACCTGTCAAAGACCTGTGCTTCCCTTCCTCCCAGGATAGTTCTTTGTTCCTCCAAACTTAAGGATATTGTTATTTTTCGTCTTCTTAAACTCTTCTTAAGATCAAGGAAATTAACTCCGGGCAAAAATGAAAATAAATATAAAATACATATATAATACATATACTAACACGTGTATATATAATCTTAAAACTGAATATATATATATATCTTTTTGAAATATTTTTTACACTATATATTAGAAGAAGAATTCTTAACACAGAAATTCAAGAAACCTAGGACACTGGTATTGTTCATATTAAGTGCTCTTGCAAACTGAAGTGTTTGGAAAAGAATAAGGGAAAATAGCTGATATATGATAAAAATACCATAGAATCAGAGAAAAATACAATAAAGAAAAAAGTGGCCCTTTAAAAATTGACATGGAAAATGTACAAGTATTTGCATGGTTTTATTCATTTTTTTTCATAAAAAGTATTTTTTTTCAGAGTACTGAGGAAATATTTTTAGACTATGCCACATGGAAAACATATATTTTCAGATAGTCACACTTGGTGGTAAATTAGCTTTGTGTATGTATCTTCTGGGCATTGGGGTAAACATTTAACCACCAATATCAATAATAAGTTTTTTTCACTCAGCATAATAGTCTTCAAAATGTAGGCCTGTGTTTATAGATTAAGATTAAATCAGGGAGGGAATTGGGTAATTGTTAAGCCATAATGACCTCTCTCTTTCCTGAAAATGAAATAAATCTAACAGGCATTCCTTTTAACTAAGCCCTTGAGAGAGTGGTTACATTAGTTTTTGCAGAGATTGTTAAACTGGAGCAAGAATTAGCTATTTGTTTCTGGGTTACTTTGCTTTAATATTTTACTGACACTATAAATTTTGGAGCTAATTAACGTAAGAAATAGTTCCAACTAGTTTTCTTAAATATTCTCAGACATTCAATGAAAAGTTTCAGAAAATCAGACTTATGTTTCAAAATATGTCCAATTTGCATCAACAGTATCTCACCTTCCATCCAGAATCACTTCAGGCTTAAAGATAAAGTAAAAGGAACTGGATCTACCCTTTTGCCTGAAACAACAGAAAACAAAAACACACCCCCGAATAGATAAAAACACGTGAAATAACAGTTTTCCAAACATTGGACATTAGACAAGAAAGGACAGTGATCCCTGAGGAAGGGCAGACTAATGAGGTAAACTCAACTGTTGTCCCAGCTGTCGCCTCAGCCACCTACAAGCCACTGTGTAGAGAAGGGGAACCCGGGCAAAGTCTGGTAGTCTCACTTCCTTATGGTGAAGGAGCTAAGAGTCAAGGGGACCAGTGCAGCTATAACTCACAGGATACCATACAGTTAGGAGTTATCTGCAGAGAGAGAGAGAAAGAGAAGGAGGCAGAGAGGAGGAGAGACAGCAAACTCTATAGGTGTGCAGAGGGGTTCCCCTGGTTTCTACCTGAATATGGGCCATATTGTACATGTGGCACACGTTGTACATGTGTCCATGTGAGGAGACTACTTGAAGACAGGAAAAAAAAAATTTGAAATGATTAAAAGATATATAATGGAACCATAAAGAAATATGCAGTTGATTAAAAACATAGCAGATAAAGAGAGAAAAAGGAATAAGGAATAGTAGGATAAATAGAAGACAAACAGAAAGATAATAAATTTATGTTTATCTACAATGATAATTATATTAAATGTAAATGGTTTAGATATTCTGAAAGGCAGAGGTTCTTAAATTACAAAAATGTAAGACCCAACTAGACACTGTCTGCAAGAAGCACATTTTAAATATAAAGGCAGAAATAGTTTAAAAGTGAAAGAATCACAAAAATATACAACGCAAAAACTAATTTTTAAAAGTTAGCGTGGCTTTGTGAGCATTAGACAAAGTAGATCTCAAGGCAAAGAATATTAATAAGGATAGAAAAAGGTCATAATGATTAAGGGGTCAATTAATCAAGAGGACACAATAATTTTAAACATTTATGCATGTAATAAAAGAGCTTTAAAATTCATGAAGCAAAAACTGACAGATTCAAGGAGAAATAGATAAGTCTACATTTATAATAAAAGATTTTTATACTCTTCTGTTAATAATTGGTAGAATAAGCAGACAGGAAATCAGTTAGGATATAGAAGATTTGAACAATACTACAACCCCTGGATCTAACTGACATCTACAGAAAGCTTAAGCCAATGACTTTGTATAAACCATCCTTTCAAGTATCCATGGTATTTACCAAGATTTATTCTATCATTATAAAGCCTCAATACTCAATTTAAAAGGATCCAAGTAACATTATGTATGCTCTCTGACCACCAGTCAAAGAAATTAGAAAACAGTAAGAAAGAGATGCTTGGAAAATTGATCATTGAAAATAAGAATATATAATACATCTATTAAATAAATTGGATTTGTTGTTAAAAAACCTTCCCATAAAGAAAACTTCAGGTTCAGATTGTTTCATTTGTGAATTCTACCAAATATTTAACGAAGAAGTAATACCAAGTCTACACAAAATCTTGCAGAGATAGAGTGAATACTTCCTAACCTATTATATGAAGCCAGCATTGCACTAACATCAGAAACAAAGACATTACCAGAACAAGGGAAGTATAGGCATGATATCCTTAAAAATATACGTGCAAAATTCCAAGTAGAATTTTAGCAAATCAAGCCCCCCAATTGGGGTTATCTCAGGAAAGCTGATTTAACATTAAAAAAAAAAATCAATGTGGTTCATCATATTAACAAGCTAATGTTAATATGTTTCCATTATAGTAATACCATAATTATTAATGGTAATACAAAGATAAAACAAATAATCATCTCAGTGGACACAGAAAAGCACTTGACAAAAATCCAGCATCCATCCTTGATTAGAAAACAAACAAAAAATCTTTCCAGCAGACTAGGAGCAAAACGGAACTTCCTCAACCAAATTAAGGGCAATTTTACTTGCAGTTAACATTTTCTTCCAAAAGTGTTTTAAAAATTAATGAGAGATCAGTTTGAGCAATGGTGCCCAGGGAAGGATCTTTGAGAAAGGAGGGCTGATGATTGTTGCCTGACATGGGTTTGTCCCTATTTTCTAGCACTGTGACTTATGAAATGCTTTGTCTGGGGCAGTTGGCAATTTCTGCCTTCAGTCTGCATTCACTGCCTTCAGCATGTACCACCCTTCACTTGGCTGATTGCTGTCTCTTCTGGCTAACAGTGCATGGATTTGGCCTCAAAGACAGCACAGATAACAAATCTCCTTGGGATTCCTTTAATAAATTGTTTCTTAAATTATCAATTGGAATGCGGTCTAATTTTTGTTGTCATGCATGATTTGGGATACAGTCTTGCCGCATCTGAATCGTTACAGGACTTGGTTTCACTATTTTCAGACATAATCTCATTCGAATCTGGAATATGGGCTCCTGAGTCATCATTCCTAAATTTCTGAGCTAATCTGAGCTTTGTGATAATAATAGTTATAATTCTGGATTTAATGTAGACCTTTTCATCTTCAAAGTGCTTGGCAAACATTAATTAATGAGCCCACCAGTCCTCAAGAAAATACCATTGCACCATTTTTAAAATGAGATGTAAAGAAAAAAAAGGAAGTTTATAGTTCATTCAGTTCAGTTCAGTTCAGTTCAGTCGCTCAGTCGTGTCCGACTCTTTGCGACCCCATGAATCACAGCACGCCAGGCCTCCCTGTCCATCATCAACTCCCGGAGTTCACTCAAACTCATGTCCACAGAGTCGGTGATGCCATCCAGCCATCTCATTCTCTGTCGTCCCCGTCTCCTCCCGCCCCCAATCCCTCCTAGCATCAGACTCTTTTCCAGTGAGTCAACTCGTCGCATGAGGTGGCCAAAGTATTGGAGTTTCAACTTTAGCATCAGTCCTTCCAATGAACACCCAGGATTGATCCCCTTTAGAATGGACTGGTTGGATCTCCTTGCAGTCCAAGGGACTCTCAAGAGTCTTCTCCAGCACCACAGTTCAAAAGCATCAATTCTTTGGCGATCAGTAGTTCATTAGCTTGAAGCAAAAGTGTGGGAATTGCACCTAGAACCTGTTCCAGTTATGTGTCCAGTTATGTAGGTATTTGAGATCATACCTATACCAGAGGACTTCAGCAAAATCATAAATTCTGGTTATCTTCTTTTGCAAGGATATGTATTATAAATGCTGTTACTTTAAAGGGCTGGGATTTCTTTTTAGGCACTGATATTCCCTCTATCTAAAGAATTAACCTACAAATCTTGAGTAATGCCTAGGTAGTAGTAGCCTCATATTTTAAAGCAATTTATCCTGGTGCTCTTGCCAATATAAGAGTACAATGCCCAGTCACAATTATGTCAGTACAGGAATGTCTGGCTGCAGGCCCTTCTTGATCCTTTGGACTCAGACCATTTTTACAATAACAAATGGAGACTACCTGCATGCCTGATCAAACTCTATCTAAAGTCCTGTTATTGGTAAAGCCTAAATTTCATATCCCCTGCCTTCAAATTACTCACCCTAATAATCTGGAGGGCTTCCCGGGCAGCTCAGCTGGTAAAGAATCTGCCTACAATGCAGGAGACCCTGGTTCAACTCCTGGGTTGGGAATTTCCCCTGGAGAAGGGATAGGCTATCCATGCCAGTATCCTTAGGAGTCTCTGGTGGCTCAGACAGTAAAAAATCCTCCTGCAATGCAGGAGACCTGGATTTGACCCCTGGGTTGGGAAGATGCCCTGGAGGAGGGCATGCAACCCACTCCAGTATTCTTACATGGAGAATCCTCATAGACAGAAGAGCCTGGCAGGCTACAGTCCATGGGGTCGCAAAGAGTCAGATACAACTGAGCGACTAAGCACACAATAATCTGGAATGTCTGTCATTTTTGCTGCCTCTTTTATGAATGAACCTAGCAATCACAGATGAAAAGCTAATATTACTGCAGCCCTGGTACAAAATTTCACAAATAATACGGCTTAATTATCAGCAAAGAATATTTGCTAACCTGTTCAATCATGACTGTATGATATAACTAGGAAGAAAATCAGGTAATCTCTGTTTATTTTCTTAAATGTGGCAACAACTGTGCCCCACGTTACTGGGAATAAAGCATGTGGAACAGAGGCTTCCCTGATTGCTGCGAGCACAGCAAGCACTTGTCTGAATTTGGCTCTGAATGTACTCGGTGGCTTCCTTCCCACCAGCAGTAAATTTGGATGCTTGCAACTAATAACCTTGAATGACATCATTGCAGTAAAGGCAGCCCACTTTGTGCTGTGCAGTCAGACCTGGGTCTTACTTTAAAGAGTCCACCTTCACCAGGAGCATTTATCTCACTATTTTAAAGTGCTTGATAAACATTAGAGCACTTTCTGAATGGTTTGGAAAGCATGATAACAAAGATTAAGAAGAAAGTTGTTAAGATGAGAAAGCTAACTCAAGAAATCTACTGAAGTCAGAATAATTGGCAGCCAATCAGATGTGTGCCTGCTCATGTACGTGTTTGACCAATATTTATCAAAAATTTATTATAACTATTATATTAGACAGTACAGACTTAAACCTTGCCCTCCTAGAGTTTACAGCCTGGTGAGAATATGAGATAGCCAAGTAGCCAAGCCATTATAAACACTGCAAAAGCCCCATTGAAATAAAGAATATTCTGGTGACACTTAGGAGAGTCATCTGTTTTTGGTTTGGTGCATCAGGGGTGGTATAGGGCAGTAAAACTTTTCTAAACTGAAATCTGAAAAGCAGGTTGGGTTCAGCTACATGGGTCAGAGTGTTGCAAGCCAAGGCAATGGTGTGCATGAAAGCCTGGAAGCAAGAATGTGGAGTGCTTGGGAGGACAAGATTTTTATTCTCACAGGAAAGGGTAGGAAAAGGGAAAGGATATACGGCTCTGGATATATTAGAACCAGGTTTTGCTAATTTTGTAAACCATGTTAAGGACTTGGGACCTTTTCCCCAAGAACACTGAAGAAAACATTGAAGGATTTAAGCCATGACATATCATAATTGGTTTCATAGTTTAAAAAATATCACTTGTGGAGCAGAGTGGGAAAATGATTGATGGCAGAGGCTGCTGTAGTAATTCAGACACATAATGATGGTGGCTTAGATAAGAAATCAGCACTGGGAATGAAGAAGAGGGAGTGAATTTACAGAACATACAAGAGTTAGGAATTCTAGATTGTTGAATATGGCAGTCGGGGAAGGCTGAGTGCTCAAAGCTGGTGCCCAGTGTCTGATGGGTTTGATGTTGGTGCCATTTGTTGATATCAGGGGCACAAGGGAGAGGAGATAGGACTAGGGGATGAGGAATGTAAATTTCGTTGTGTGCTGTGGTCTAAATTCTGTTGGTGATGATGGGAAGACAGCAGCTATATTGGTCTGAACTCTAGGAGAGAGGTATAGACTGGGGATACAGGCTTGGGAATCATCGCCACATAGATGGTAGATGAACCAGAGAACTTGCCCAGGGAGAGTATGTTGAGGTAGGAGAGAGAGAGAGCCTTTGATAAAAGCCTGGAACACCATCGTCCAAGGGATGAAGAAGAATCCAGAGAAGTAAGAAGAAAATCAAGAGCAAAAAATATCACAGAAGCCAAGGCACCTATGTTTCCTTGGAGAAAAAAGGAAGAGAAAGTGGGTAAACAAGGAACTGAAATTTATGAACTGTATTGAAGAACAAAATTGTTGGTGTCTTTGGTGAGGACATTCCATTTCCTTCAAATGGTTGTGATATAAACAATGTTTCTGTGGGCTAAAGAGTGAACGGGAAGGGAGAAAATATAGACCATCTGTGTAGACCACACTGGAGAAACTGGAAAGGGGAGTAGAGGAATAGGGTAACGGATGAAGGTGAGGCGGGTAGATGGTGATTCTACAGTGAGAGAGTGCATCTAACTGCTTCAAGAAAGGAGCCAGGAGAAAGTGAGAGCAAAGGGACAGAATGACGAGCACGTAGCTTGTGGAGCAGTGGCACCAGTAGCCCCGGTATAGGTGTTTTGAAGCTGGGTCTTCATTGCTACGTGCAGTCTTTCTCTAGTTACGGCGAGCAGGGGCCCCTCTTTGATTTGGTGCCTGGGCTTCTCCTTGCAGTGGCTTCTCCTCTTGTGGAGTTCAGGTTCTAGGCTTACGGGCTTCAGTAGTTGCAGGCTTGCAGCACATGGGCTTAGCTGCTCCATGGCATGTGGAATCTTCCCAGACCAGGGACTGAAATTGGTGTCCCCTGCATTGGCAGGCCGATTCCTATCCTGCCAGCAGCTAAATGTGGAGGTCCTTCCCAATTCACATAATAAAATGCACCTACTGCTCACGTTAAGTACATTTTTCACAAAGAAATAATTAAAGGTTGTTTATAATTTTACTTTCAAAAATGAGTTTACTTTCAAAAATGAGTTTACTTTCAAAAATTCAGTCTCCTTGATCAACACTCAATGTGCATAGTCAGAATTTTGGAAAATGGAAAACATCCAACTCACAAATTGTGTTCAAGTCGAATGAAATGGTAAATCATGTTACATTTTATGTGCATTCTGTTATTTATTACATTTGATTTTATTATTTGTATTTTGAATTCAGACTTTTTTTTTTTTCTCCTGGAGATAAACATCTCTGTAGGTACTAGAATGTTCACAAGTCCCACCAGTTTATTGCTTAAGGACTGAAATGTTCTAAAGAATAAGGTTCTTGAGGAGGTGGAAGGTGTCAGGGTAGAGGCCAGAGAGAAACGGATTGTTCTTGAAAAGGAAACTCATTCTTTTGTACAAAAGGACAAAAGAGCAGGTGAAGAAGTAAATGGGTAAAATTCCCATCTCTAGGAAGGAGAAATTGAAATGCTGTCACCTCTGTGTGTGTGTACACATCTTCTTGAGAAGACAGTTCAGCTGCTCAATCATGTCCAACTCTTTGCGACCCCATGGACTGCAGCACGCCAGGCTTCCCTGTCCATCCCCAACTCCTGGAGCTTGCTCAAAATCATGTCCATCAAGTCAGTGATGCCATCCAACCATCTCATCCTCTGTCATCCCCTTCTCCTCCTACCTTTAATCTCTCCCAGCATCAGGGTCTTTTCTAATGAGTCAGCTCTTCACATCAGGTGGCCAAAGTATTGGAGCTTCAGCTTCAGCATCAGTCCTTACAGTGAATATTCAGGACTGATTTCTTTCAGGTTGGACTGGTTGGATCTCCTTGCTGTCCAAGGAACTCTCAAGAGTCTTCTCCAACACCACAGTTCAAAAGCATCAGTTCTTCGGTGCTCAGATTTCTCTATGGCCCAACTCTTACATCCATACATGGCTACTGGAAAGAAGGTAGACTGTGATATTCCTTCTAGAAGCCAATACCTTGAAAATGTTCTCCGCTATAATATTTAGAATCTGTTGGCTCTTTCCCATCCTCTGGTATCTCCAAAAATCCCCCTCCATGGGGTTAGGTATGAACAGATGCACTGAAGTGCTGCACTTCTTTGTTCAAACTGAGAGATTGCTAACTTGCCCCCCTTTCCTCCTCAAAGCAACCCTTCTTTCCCTTTTCCTTCATGTTAGAGTGCCAGGGGCTGATCAGGGTTTGTTTATCCACTTTTATGACAACTGCATTTCACTCCCCTTCAAAGTCTTCTTTAAAAGAAAGAGGAGAGGAAGAAAAAAGACGAGGAGGGAATTTCCTGGCAGGCTAGTGGTTAGAACTCTGGGCTTTCACTGCCAAGGGTCCAGGTTGGATCCCTGGTCAGGGAACTAAGTGTATATATATCACTTATATATGTATACACTTATACATACATATATATATAATAACTATAGTGTGTTCCATTGTTTAACTATCATATTGCTGGATATTTACTTACAAAATATCAGTATTATAAATAACACTGCAGTGATTCTCCTTGTATTTAAATATATGCAAGTATTATTGATTCCAATTATTGAGGATAAACTCTTAGTAGTGGAATTTCTGGCTATGAGTTTGTACTTTTTAAGGATGTTGATTTTGGGGACCAGCTTGGAAAAAATAAAAATGTCAAAGATCCAACCTTCTCAAAAATCTCTGCCTCTTTAAAAATTTGAATCACTTCTTTTCTGAAAGATATCACCACAAAATGGTATTAGACTCCAAAACTGCGAGCATTGATGCCAGATAATCCATTTCAGTAATGAGATACCCAGTGCTGTTTTCAGCATTTGTATGAATTGAAGGTCATGGGTAGTGAGCGCGAGGTCTTCTCTCCTGAAGCATCTTATTCACCCCGGAAAGGCTGCAGTGCCTGTGGGGAGGCTGAGAGCATCAGTGGGACACTATTATTAAACTCTCCTAATTATTTAAAAAGCCATTTGGGATAATGGAGTAGGTTTACTTTTCTTTCATTAATGTCCCTGGACAGACTATAGAGAAGAAAGTCACAACTTCATTGCTTTTGGCCAAAGGCCATTGCAGTACTTCCAGATGGAGAACAATGCAGGTACAGAGTCTTCTTCAGAAAAGGTTGTAAACTTGTAGACAGAACAGAATTAGCGGATACTTCTTAGTGTGCTAACACACAGTACTTTGGTATTAGTTTTCTGAAGAGAATGTCAGATCAATATACTACCATGTCAAGTGCACTATGATGTCTAAAATAGCTTTACGTCTGGCTTTAGAAGGAGCTAGTGAGCAAAACAGAGAAAAGAAGGTACATGGAGTTCTGTGTAGGACTATCAGTAACTTAACACCTACAGAACAGGTCTAGATAACATACTGGATAAATTACACTGATAAACCTCTGGAATTATCCCAAATACATGCGACAGAAGTCTAGGGTAATAGGAAACAAGTGCCTGCCATAATTCAGTGTAAGAAATGCCATTTGGGTTAAGCTCCTTACATTGTGTAGATTTGTCTAAGCCATAGAAATGAATACACCTTCATTTCTTATCATTTTTTTTAATGTAGCAAAATTAAAATAGAGCAGTGCTCACAGGGAAGAGTATCTTGAAGGTCACAACAATGTGAAGAAGCTGGCTGTGGAGTGTGTTAGCTGAATAACCCACGGAGACTGGAGGAATAGGACTGGATTTCTTCCATGGAGCTGGCCTGGCAAATTCCCATGAAATTAGGTCACTAGGCAAACGTTCCAGGGCTGGCAGCATACTTATGATTCTCAATCTCCCTTCTATGTTGTTAAAAAAAAAAAAAAGTCTTTGGCACTTAGAAATTCTGCTATGGCAGTATCTGAAATAACAGAATGGTTTGAAGGGACACTAGATGAATACTAAATACAAGGAAAATATAGAGTTTAGAGAGAGTCCTGAGACTTGAGAGAGCAGCTTAGCTGCTGAGGCTAAAGGGTGAATTCAGAAGCTAATCAATCAACCAATTAACAAGCATTTATTGAGACTGTGCAAGACCCAATACCATAGCAAATAGAGATGCTGTGAAGTGCAGGACCTGTGTGGGGCACTGCCTCTAGTTCATTTGGAGATTCAGGAACAGCCTAACCAGGGCTACCACATCAAAAAACATCCACCTGGCCCACTTGGGTGCACATTCAGAAGATGACTTAAAGATAGATGAAGTAATCTGTTGGTCAGTGGCCAGCATATTAAGTCATAAAACTCATAACCTTCTCATACCTCAGATCTCAAGTTCTGTTCTTCGACACATTTTTCTGGCACATTTACTTCAAAAAATCTCTGAACAAATACAAGTTCTAAACACTCTCAGAAACCCAAGAATGTCTAAGTCATTTTCCCCTGCCAACAGTGCAGATGTAACAGCTTTCCTCTAGCTGTCAAATGTTTGTTTGAAAATTTAAGAGATACTTTTTACCTTAGGTAGCTGGGCATCACTCATTTATAAGTAATGGTACAGCTTTCCATGGAAGAACAGAACCTTTCTCGGGTGACTGAGTGCCCGTTCCCTGCACCGTGTCTGAAGGAACCACTGGTCCCTCCAGGCTGTGGTCATTAGCATCAGTGCTTGGAAACGTGACCTGTGTGCTTCCAACAATGGATGGAGATTGTCTTTCATAATCAAAAGAGGAAAAGGTAATGAAAATCTACTTCCTGTTGCAGTAACAAAGGCCCAAGTAGCCTTTATCATTTACCAGTTCCATTGATGATTTTCCAGTCATTGGTTTTTATGTGTGGGGAAACCAATACATGTGAAGATACTTATCACCTGCTCCAGTGGCCTGTGATCAATACACTTAGAACATCAGTGATGACAATGCGCAATTATTTTCTTTAAAGATTCTAAACTGCCTTTTAAAAAAAATCTAAACTGTGTGTGTTTTTTTTAATCTAGTGAAAAACTAGTGGACATTAGCAATTCTTGGTTAAAAGACTGAAAATCATACAGCTAGAGAGTGAGTCTTGCAGTGAGTGAAATACTTTAACTTGATTTTCATACTCTTAGTTTCATCACATTGACAGCAGATTTTTACATTTCTTATGACTTTTTGATTATTTCTATCAGTTTGAGGAATTCTAAATTTCACATTGCAAATTTAATTATTTTTAGGAAGAGCTTTATGTCACAAATGACTGACTGCTTATCTATAATATGCAGAAAGACTAATCTTATTTGGAAAGAACTAAAAGGATCTGCTAAATTATGGATAAAGCATGAATTGTTTTATGCCTAATTATAAAAATAATGAGTAAAATATCAAAGAAATTTGTTTGGGGAAGTCTAGTTAAAAAAATAAAAAAAACTACCGATTTCCCTAATAGGACTTTGGAAGTAATTGTATTCTTAATTTCATGGGAAAATCATTTCATTATTATTAATATGTTTAATTCTCAAAAGTTAGTTGTGATATTTTTAGTGTAAGCTTGTTTAGAAAATACCGGCAGAATGATATGATTCATAAGTGAATTTTACTGTTTCCCCAAGAAAGCAAAAATAAACAATAAAACTAATTTCAGATAAGAATAAGGATATCTAGATTCTTTGTGCACTACTGCTGAGCAATCTTTGGCAAATTAATTTTCTGGAAATTGATTTTCACATCTATTAAATAAAGAGGCCAGAAGCAGATCACTCCTGACAGTAATCCTGAGATACATTCTGAAAAATGATGTTCCCTGGGCAAAAGAATTTGGAAATCACTATACATTGTGTCCCCTGTAGGATGTTCACAATCCTGTGGTAAAGGAACTTGCTTATTTTTGTTTTTGCCAAAATTCCCCCAAATGCTTTGGCCACAGACTTCTTCTTCTGTTTTCTTTGCATAACAATTAGCATACTTGGAAGCACTTTGAGAAACCCTGGCCAGATGATCTACAGGGTGTGCTCCGGATCCCACGTGATGCTATCTAATGTAATTCAAGTCAAGACAATGAAAAACTGAGCCTCACTCTTCTTTCAAGAGCAAAAATTGGAATCTCTGTGTGTGTTAAACTCGTATTGTTCTTCCCAACAGTATCTTACCAGTCCCACTTTTTCAGTTTCCATGAGCACCAAAAGTTATACATTTTATAAATGTCCTAGATCACAGTTTTTTATGCCACTGAGACTTCTGAGACACTGGCAAGTTGCCTTCAGTAGGTTAAACCTTACTCAATTAAGAAACAAATTTTAAAAACCACAAAAAGGACAAATGGCTATAGTCTTGGATATCCAAACCAAACTGCACTTCCCAAATCATGGTAGCAAATTGTTGGTTGCATTTACTCAATGAACACTTAGTGAAGATATGTTATATCACAACACTATGACAGATTCTCTCAAGTAGTGAAGAAGAAATGCTCCCATATATTAAAGGAGAATTTTTGGGTGTCAGGAGATGAGATTTAATAATATTAGTGTACTATTATATATGTTATATAAAATAGCAAAACCCACAGTTACTACTGTTATTAAGTCTTTATCATGTGCCATGTGCTCAGTCGCTCAACCGTGTCTGACTCTTTGAGAGCCTGTGGACTGTAGCCCGGCAGGCTCCTCTGTCCATGGGGTTTTCCAGGCAAGAATACTGGAGTGGGTTGACATTTCCTTCTTCAGGGGATCTTCCTGACCCAGGGATCAAATCCACACCTCTCTTGACTACCGCACTGGCAGTTGCAGTCTTCACCATTGCATCACCTGCGAAGCCCCTGTATTTTGTGGCGGGTATACTATGTATACATTTTCATTTATCTTTTTAAAAAACTCTGGAAACATAGATTCTATTATTATTCTCGTTTTACAATGAGGAAACTAAGAGAGAATGATCTGTTCAAGGACACACAACTGCCAAATGACAGAGGATTCAGATGCAGTTTACATAAGTCTAGCCCCCCCGACCTTTCAAATCAGGCTTAAATGTGAATGTAGTCAGAAAAGAAGGGATCAATGAGCTGGAGAAATGATGCTGGGAGAAGAAAATTGATAGAACGGGGTTTCATAGGTAGGATCATATCAAGTTTGCCAGGAGGCTGAGTGAGTTGACCTTGGCAAAAAAAAAAAAAAAAAAAATTGGGTATCTCTTTCTCTGATACAGGAATAAAAAGATATGGATGAAAGAGGAGACAGATCAGAAGTGTCAGGAGCAAAAAGCCTTCTAGACTCATTCCTTTCTCACATAAAAACCTGGGGAGGATACCTGATGTTCACTCCTGCCCAGACCCACGTGTTTGAACTTGACCCACCCTTGTTACTCAGTGTGAGCCTGGACCCAGATGGACACAAGCTTTGCCATGAACTATTAAATCTTCCTTATCAGATCAAGTACCAGTATCCATCTCATAAAGTCAGAGACCCCAGTCATGCCCCTCTTTTAATTTTTTTAAACTGAAAAAGTAGACATAAAATATATTCCAGAATCCCAAATAACTGAAAACCATTCTCCCTGGCTTTTTGGGTACCTATGGGGGCAGAGTTCACTCATCTGATTGTCAAGAAACCTGTCAAATGCAAAATAATCCATTTGCTCTTAGAAGACCTCAATTGGTGTTGGAAACTTACATCTTCTAGTTCAATGCATTAAATACTCCAAATGTAAAGATTTATCTCATCTTGAAAGGAAATCTTCAGTCTTGGTTCACAACACTTCTTTTTGGCTTGTCCTGGGCACAGATTTCTAACAAAGTGTCAGAGCTGGTGAATGGCGGCTTGGTGCCATTGATCATCACTGTGTGTCTTCCCTGTGTAAACTTTTCGGACTCAAAAGGATTGAGAAAAGAGGCCATTCTAACCTTTCATCCCTCTTCCACTTGTAACCTTTGAACTTCATGGGACTTAAGCAAATTAAAGTACTAGATTCCACCATGACTCAAGGTAATGAAAACCTTTTTCCAAGACTTCAGATGAGCTGCAGAAAATAAAGACTGTATGTGAAATTTTTAGGTCCATGATGGTCTGTTAATGGGTGTTTAGAGGGGCGCCAAGATCATGTTAACCAGGCCCCATCCTAAGGTAAGTGTTGGTTTGGAACTCAAGTGCTCTGAGTTCTAGCCTCAGCCCTGCTGAGGCTCATTCACTGCTCATTCACTGTGTGGCCTTGGAGCACTTGGAGGAGTTGGGTTAAACTGTCTCTTTTAAAGATCCCTCCAGGGCTTTCTTGGTGGCTCAGTGGTAAAGAATTTGTCTGCCAATGCAGGAGACGTGGGTTCAATCCCTCATCCGGGAAGATCCCACATGCCTTGGAGCAGCTAAGCCCTTTTGCCACAACTACTGAGCCTGTGCTCTAGAGCCCAGGAGCTGCAACTATTGAAGCCCTCACACCCTAGAGCCCCTGCTCCCCTACAAGAGAATCCACCACAATGAGAAGCCTGTGTACCACAATGAAGAGTAGCCCCTACTCCCAGCAACTAGAGAAAATCCCAGAGAGCAACCAAGACCCAGCACAGCCAGAAATAAATAAACAGATGCATTATTAAAAAAAAAAAAAAATAAAGATATTTCATATGTACTGGGTTTAAGTGGACAGAATGAAATACCAGCATTAAGGGAAACTCAGCTTTGGGTGTGTGTATTTCAGAACACAACGCATACATCTTTACAGGCCAAAGACAGTTTTTCCTCTGAACTCTCAGTGATTAGAGTGTACATGCAAAAATAGACTAATTCATGGGAATTACATTAGTAAATTAAATGATTCTATAAAAAGTTCAAGCAGTGTGCATGGCAAGTTTCTCAACTCTGTTCTATAAAGAGACAAAATTCCATACACTCTGGTCCCCTTGGTGAGAGTTAGCAATTACCCTCAGGTGTTTGCAAGTCAGAAATTCTATACCTCTGATGTCTAGCAGTCCCAGACCCTGTCCACTCCTGACCAGAGGATGCTGTGCCCTTTTACTTTGCAGTAGAAAGAAGTAAATATGGCTTCCCAACTCAGGGAAAGGCTGACACTCAAGAAGTATAATAAATATACTTAACACTTATAATGGAGTTGACAAATTTACCAAATTAAAAGAAGGGTTTCTGGTGCTTTTGTTGTGTGTGATTTTTAATAATAATGCAATATTTGGGTAGAACTTTTCCTTTTTGCACATTGCCTTCGTCCTGAGTACAAAAACATTTGGAAAACCGCTGGCTTGAATTCAGAGGTGAAATATGCAACTTTGGAAGAGAAAAGCTAACTGATGAACTTCAAGCTTGGGTCCACTGTTTAGTCTTGTTCGAGCCATACAAGAATGAGATCAAAATGAGACAATCTAAGGTATGTCATTCTGTCTCTCAGCTGCCATTTCCATTTTATTTCCACCAAGAGTTCTAAATGTTTTGTTTTCTCTCCATGAGGAAAATTCTTATTTTTTTTCCCAGACAAACTTTATGATGTATGATAGGAAAGTTCAAAATAAATTAGATTCTAAACTACAAGAAAAGGAATATATGTTGGCATCTCCTGTCCTTATGTGGTCCCTGGTGCTGGTAGGTGTTTTCTAAATGTTTATTGAATAAAGTTACCAATTAATGAAGTACTGGGAAAATAAAAAATCTAATGTCTCAACAACACGTGAGTTTATGGAGCTTGAAAATATCTTTGTGGTGGATTTTGATCCTTTGTAAAAATGCTGTGAGTTAGATTGGTTGGTTCCATTCCATTCAGAGACTGGTTCCATAGCATAATTCTATTGGATAATTATAAATTCCATCAACAGTCAAGACCATTCTCTCTAACAATTCAGATTGGTCCTACAGATCTGAAGTTCTGTGAATTCTTAGTATGGTAAATTCTCATCAAATGCCAGCAAAACCATGTCAGGAGAAAAATATTCTCTAAGTTTACTGAAAATGAGAACAGCCTTGTTCCCCCTTTGATTCTTCTTATAATACTTTGTATAACTATAGAACACCCCCCTCCTCTTAAAGGTCATTGCTAAGAAAGTTCGAGTTTAGATTTTCCTCTCAGTAACTTTCAGTAAGCTCTCCCAAGTGAAAAAATATTACTGTGGCCACATCTATTTTGTAATAAATAAACATGGGATCAAAGGAGAGCTACCTCTTTTCCCCTCAGCTACATCCAGTCATAGCCTTTGCAGTCTAAGGTTCAGTTACTAGGAGTTCTGCCAGCATCTTGATATTTCTTCTAGGGCCAGATGGAGGAGGGACAAAGGTGATCTATTTATATGCTGCTGCTGCCTTTGCTCCTTTCCTGTCTTGTTCCCATGTACCCAAGCAGTCCTCATCTGTATCTTAGTTCCTCTTGTTGAGTCAAAAGTTAGTAAAGAATTGCCAGGTGAATGATGAACTGTTGCATTTTCAGCCTTGAGGATCCTCAGCTTCACTGGGCAGAAGATAATGTAGAGGCTTCCTGTGAAGTGAATGAACAGGTTTTATATAAACCAATAACAAAATTTATCTTCCAAAAAGAGTTCAATCATACAAATGAGATTAACATTTACTTTTTCCCCTCTGAAGAATAACAACACTGGGATATAAGAAGCTAGAATAATGTGTATATAATAATACATTCATTTATTGAGAAAATGTTTATTAAGCACTTATTATGTGCCTGATATGGTTCTAGTTTCTGGGGAGACAATAGTGAATAATTCCAAAAAAGCCTCCGTTCTCAAAAGAGAGACATTAAAAAAACAAATTAAGAGTTTGAAATAATTTCAGGTGATTCTATGAAGAAAAGAAAAGCAGGGGAAAGCAGAGGGTCAGTTCAGTTCATTTCAGTTCAGTCGCTCAGTCGTGTCCGACTCTCCGCGACTCCATGAATCACAGCACGCCAGGCCTCCCTATCCATCACCAACTCCCGGAGTTCACTCAAACTCATGTCCACAGAGTCGGTGATGCCATCCAACCATCTCATTCCCTGTCGTCCCCTTCTCCTCCCGCCCCCAACCTTTCCCAGCATCAGACTCTTTTCCAGTGAGTCAACTTGTCGCATGAGGTGGCCAAAGTATTGCAGTTTCAGCTTTAGCATCAGTCCCTCCAATGAACACCCAGTATCGATCTCCCTTAGAATGGACTGGTTGGATCTCCTTGCAGTCCAAGGGACTCTCAAGAGTCTTCTCCAACACCACAGTTCAAAAGCATCAATTCTTCGGCGATCAGCTTTCTTCACAGTCCAACTCTCACATCCATACATGACCATGGGAAAGACCATAGCCTTGACTAGACGGACCTTTGTTGGCAAAGTAATGTCTCTGCTTTTTAATATACTATCAAGGTTGGTCATAACTTTCCTTCCAAGGAGTAAGCGTCTTTTAATTTCATGGCTGCAATCAGCATCTGCAGTGATTTTGGAGCCCCCAAAAATAAAGTCTGACACTGTTTCCACTGTTTTTCCATCTATTTCCCATGAAGTGATGGGACCAGATGCCATGATCTTTGTTTCCTGAATATTGAGCTTCAAGCCAACCTTTTCACTCTCCTCTTTCACTTTCATCAAGAGGCTTTTGAGTTCCTCTTCACTTTCTGCCAGAGGGTAGAAAGGTACATTTGTCTGAGTGGTAACATCCATGTGCAGACCTGAATGACATTCAGAGAAATGTCAGGCATAAAAGACCAGTGGAGGCGTAGGATTAGAAGGTGCTGAAAAGCAAGGGAGGAGGTGGGTGTGGAGCTGGGAGCTGAAAAGGACAGGGCCCCAGTGAAGCCAAGTTGAAGTCTGAACTTCATCCTAAATGTAACAGCAGACTTTAATGGTGAGTGATGCAATCTGATTTTTTTTTTTTTTACTTCAAAAGATCACTTTGGCTATTTTATGGGGAAAAGGAGGAAGCTGGGAGCTGACTAGGAGGCTTTTTCGGCAGCCCAGGCAAGCAAGAAATGATGGTGACAATATCAAAGCACCAACAAGTAATGTCATTAGAAATCTTCCTAAAAAAAAAAAAAGAAAGAAATCTTCCTGTGAGTTTGTTTGGCATGGGTATTTTTTCATGAGCTCTGTCTCAGAGACATACCTTCTCCATCTCAGAAATAAGAATTCTGAACAAAAGCATTCTGCAACCATGTCTCCTACAGTTGGATGTCAAACTCATTTTCCCTTCTCGCTAAGCCCAGTTAGGGAAGCTGAAGCTCCAATACTTTGGCCACCTGATGCAAACAGCTGACTCATTGGAAAAGACGCTGATGGTGGGAAAGATTGAAGGCAGAAGGAGACGGGGGTGACAGAGAATGAGATAGTTGGATGGCATCATCAACTCAATGGACATGAGTCTGAGCAAATTCTGGGAGATAGCGAAGGGCAGGGGAACCTGGCATGCTGCAGTCCATGGGGTCACAGAGTCGGACACAACTTGGCAACAGAACAAAGCAACAACAATCCTAGTTACATTGGAAGGATGTTTATGGAAGCTCCCAAAATGAAGAAAAAGAGGCAAATGATGTGAGACAAATGAAGACACAAGATAACAAGGGGGATTGTTGTCCTCGCAAAGAAAGCTAACTGTGGGCAAGGAGGAAAACAGTGATGTGGTGATCTGGACACACCAACCAATCCTCAACGCTTCCAGTAAAGACGGAGATGTTTGAGCACAAGAAACACACACAAAGTAAAATACTCTGTTGAACTGGATACTGATTTATTACATTTTGACACCCCATATCTAAAGAGTATGGCCAAAGAAAAGGATTTTTGTAGGATTTCTGTGCATGTTTGGCAGTGCAGGAAATATATCTTGAATATTCAAATGTTGGAATTGCCAGGAAATGTTCTTGGCTTTATGTAGACAAAAGAACAGTTTTAATTTGAGACCTTTGAAGGAAATTGGGGATCTACAGAGTGCTCTTTTTTAAAGGCAGAGTTTAGTCCCCATGCTTCCTGGTGGCTCAGATTTAAAGAGCCTGCCTATAATGGAGGACACCCAGTTTTGATCCCTGGGTCGGCAAAAATCCCCTGGAGAAGGAAATGAAAACCCACTCCAGTATTCTTGCTTGGACGGAGGAGCCTGGCAGGCTACAGTCCATGGGGTCGCTAAGTGTCGGACACCACTGAGCAACTAATACTCAGTCCATCAGATATAATCTTGTTGGTGTTTTGTCTCCTTTCTCTAAGTAGGAAAATGGAACACAGAGAGGCAAAAAGTATTGCTCTCAATTCCAGGAAGACCAGATCAAGCCTAGAACCACATCCACCTCCTCATCCACTTCAGGCTTGTCTAGTCTGGTCACTTAACAAGGGTCTGTAAGTCACTGCACCCTTTCTTTTCTTTCATGTTGTTTCGCTTAGCAGAGGAATGAGTTTCCCTGGCAGGGAAAGCAAAACAAAAGGAAAAATGCTTATTTGCCAAAAGAAAAAGAAGTTGTAAAGCAGCATATATGTCGCATATACACATGCGCGCACACACATCTTTCATCCTTTAGAAGCAGTATATTATCATATTCTTTCTACTTCTCATCATGTGAAGATTTACTGTTTGTGGATTCAAATAATTTAAGTAGAAAATGAAACCCAAGAGAAAAAAGATCAAAACCCAAGGGAAAAAAGATAAAAAACGATTGAAGAGCTTAATTTTGAAGGACAGAAGCCATAGCAATTTACCAACATAACAACTTACATAGAGGTTGCTGACCAATACATATCAATGTTGTATAATTGAATGTCTTCTCATCTTTGCTGCAAGGATGCTGACCTAGCTTCATAATGAACACAAGAATAGATCAAGGGACTTCCCTGGTGGTCCCATGGTTAAGACTTCACCTTCCAATGCAGGGGGTGTGGGTTCGATCCCTGGTCAGCGAGCTAAGACCCCACCTGCCTTGTGGCCAAAAACTAAAGCAGAAGCAATATTGTAACAAATTCAGTAAAGACTTTATTATTTTTTTGTTTCATTCACCAAATGTTTATTGAGCACTTACTATATACCAGATACTCTTCTAGGTGCTAGAAGTTCAACAGTGACTTTTTCTCTTTTTCAAAAGAAAAAGAATCATGATGATATATCATGGTATATACAGTTTGCCAATTAAAAGCATAAGTGAATTTCTTCTAGCTCAGTTTTCTATGTGGTTAGTTGACATACACTACTAAACTGTTCCATCAGTTCAAATATCATTCTTATTTCTGTGAAGAAATTCAAGGAAAAGAAAAGGACATTTGTTATCCTTAAGGAGTCTTCAATCTAATATAGCCTCTAGTATTAGAGAAGTTGAAAGAGTGCAGTCAAAGAAACATATTTGTTTAAAGCAGAAAAAAAGTGCTACCTCATCTACAATCGTACTAAGGTAATGTAGTTGGGAAATTCCTGGAAAATCAAAAAACCTCCTTAAAAATAAGGTCCTCCCACAATGGACCTCAGGACTCTTTCAGATCAGTGGTTCTCACCAGGGTGATCTTGTTCTCTGTGCCCCCACTCCAGGGACACATGCAGTATCGGGGGACAGTTTTGGCTGCCACAGTGAGGGAAGGAATGGTGCGCCTATCATCTCTTATATAGAGGCCAAGGACGCTACAACACAGGACAAAGAATTAATAGGGTCCAAAATGTCAATAGTGCTGAGACTGAGAAACCCTGTTTTACTTCCAGACTCAAGTAGCTCAAGTATAGTAAGAGTATCCAAGATGGCTACTTGGCTTTTCCCAGCTCCCTGACAAACCTCGTTTTTTATTTGATGGGTTAAATCCTCTCTGGCTACAGGGCCTCCATAATGAAAAATCACGGAATATTAAGTTTTGTAAATTGTTAAATTAAGTTTCTAGTTTTGTTAATGTCCAGTGTTTACTAAGACTCACTGCTGAGACAGTTCCTTGTTACGTGATACTGCTAAAAGATTTAATTAAGTTATTAAAAAAGGACACTCTAGGTTAGTTTCTAAGGCTTATCTCAGTAACCAATCTTCAGATTAAGGTTGGATGCTCCATAATGTACAACCAGGAGATTAACACCAGACTATAATCATTTAACGAATGAAGTCAGGTGACTTGGGGTATACCAGGCTTTATCTAATGAAAGTTCTTGACTTATAATTCTTATTTTACTAATAACTGCTGCTGCTGCTGCTAAGTCACTTCAGTCGTGTCCGACTCTGTGCAACCCCAGAGACGGCAGGCCACGAGGCTCCCCCGTCCCTGGGATTCTCCAGGCAAGAACACTGGAGTGGGTTGCCATTTCCTTCTCCAATGCATGAAGATGAAAAGTGAAAGTGAAGTTGCTCGGTCGTGTCTGACCCTTAGCGACCCCATGGACTGCAGCCTACCAGGCTTCTCCATCCATGGGAGTTTCCAGGCAAGAGTACTGGAGTGGGTTGCCATTTCCTTCTCCTAATAACTGCTAGCTACTGCTAGCTATGGCTATATTATTTTCTATGTCACTTGTTTCACTGAGCCTGTGATATAATGTTGAACTGACAGTTCCATATGAGATCAATAATTGTAATAATATGACTCTGGGTATGGGAAAAAGCAACAAGAGGAAATATTTTCCTGGACCAGGAGGCTAGTAAGACAGTGGTCCAGAGACTTTTGCTACTTGCAAGGCCTGGTCCAATTTTAGCACACTGAGTGGCCCATCACTTCCCTAGACCTGGGAATGAGCCTTCCCAGCACCGCGGGACACAATGGCCATGAAATGGTGTCACATGGTCAGATAATGTGGCTATGAAGGGACCCTGCTGACTGGAAGTTGGTACTTACCAGCTGCCTCTACAAAGATTACATCATGACCATTGCAAGCTGCTGACCTTCAACACCCCCTGAAAGAAGTTCAGGGTGAAAATCAGGAATGAGGCACTCTGTGCTCTGAAAACAAACAAACAAAAAAAAAACTGGCAGAACAGGCCTTCAGATAGTTAGATCTTTTCAGAAAAAGGTTTTATGAGTTCCAATTCTTGCATCTTCTCATACCTAGAAAAACACTGACATCATTAATGGTGAAATCTGCTTTGGCTATCAAAAAAATTTTTTTTTTTTTTTTACAATTAAAAGTCAAAATAGAGTAGCTATGGTTCAGACATCCTGGGAAATAACTATTTCCCAGATATCCTGAAAAATGATATTATGGGTGTGATTTCAGATTAGACGCTGTGACCTAATGTAGAACTTAATACTCTTGTAATGCATTTTTGCTTCTGTACTTTGCTTGCTGCTCGTAAAACCAAAGTTACTCCATTTTAAGATAAGGTTGTTTTTAAGTAAAGATTCCTAAAATTGTTTTTGAAAAAATAAATGAAAAAAAAAGAACACAAAGGTGAACCTTACCAGCTTCTGAGGCAGCCAGTCATCATGTGATTTCATAATTACCCTCTGGATAGCCAAAATGAAATTTAGATTTTTCAGTTGTAAATCAATGTTTATTCTAAGCAAGTGAGTTTCATTTAGATATAAGCAGCCATGTTAAATCATGTTTTTTTTTGACATATAAAAATCACTTATGTTTGAAAATATATCAAACATAACCTTGTTACTATCTTGACAGAAGTCTAGATTTTGTGAAGTGAGAAGTAAAGACTTTAAAAATGGTCCACATTAAAAAAAAATCTTTTTAAAAGAAAGAGTGAATCAAAACTTCACGATGAGAATTTTTGGCTAGTTATAACTAAAACTTCTGAGGAATAAAGCAACTGTTGGCACTAATTAGGGCTTTAAAAAGTAAACTCTCTTCCTCTGAGGTCCATTGCAGCCTCTTCTCTCTCCCAGTCCCTTGTTTCTTTCTATCACTGGATATACCATCCCATGTACTCTTCCCTTTCCTTCTGTTTTCAAGCCCTAACTTATTTCAATGCCATCGTTCAAATACTGCTGTTGATGTTCACCTTTGATAAACCTCTCCCATAAAGCAGACGTTTGGAATTTACAGATACTATACCTTTTGTACTTTCAACTCTTGCAAGAGACTCCAATTCTCCTTATTAATACTCCCATTGGGCATTGGAATCATGACATATAGGAATAAATCACTGACCAGTGTGGGAAAGTAATCTGTCACTGAGCATCTTCAAGTTAATGAAATTCTGGAGAAGGAACAAGATGGCAGAGAAATAGCATGGTGAGACCACTCTCTCCTCAATAAATTCATCAAAAGAACATTTGAACGCAGAGTAAAGTCCACAAAACAACTCCTGAATGAGGGCAGAGGACATCAGGCACCCAGAAAAGCAGCCCATTGTCTTCAAAAGGAGGTAGGAAAAAACATAAAAGATAAAAAGAGAGACAAAAGAGGTAAGGACGGAGCTCCGTCCCGGGAAGGGAGGCTTTAAAAAGAGAGAAGTTTCCAAACACCAGGAAACACTCTCACTGGCGAGTCTGTGGTGAGCCTTGGAACTTCAGAGGGCCACATAACCGGGAGGAAAAAGAAAAAAAGAATTAAAACCCACAGATTACCCGCCAAACGATAACTCCCAGCGGAGAAGCAGCGCAGACGCCTGCATACGCCATTAGCAAGCGGGGTCTAGGCAGGGAGGAGCCGGCTGAACTGCTTAGAGAGAGGACTGGGCTTGAATGCCGCTAGAACAATCTGAGAGAACTAACTGGGGATAGCGAAGCAGACTGGGATAGCTTCCCCATGAAAAGGTGGAAACAGTGTCAGACTTTATTTTTTTGGGCTCCAAAATCACTGCGGATGCTGAGATTGCAGCCATGAAATTAAAAGACGCTTACTCCTTGGAAGGAAAGTTATGACCGACCTAGATAGTATATTAAAAAGCAGAGACATTACTTTGCCAACCAAGGTCCGTCTAGTCAAGGCTATGGTTTTTCCCGTGGTCATGTATGGATGTGAGAGTTGGACTGTGAAGAAAGCTGATCGCTGAAGAATTGATGCTTTTGAACTGTGGTGCTGGAGAAGACTCTTGAGAGTCCCTTGGACTGCAAGGAGATCCAACCAGTCCATTCTAAAGGAGATCAATCCTGGGTGTTTATTGGAAGGACTGATGCTAAAGCTGAAATTCTCAATACTTTGGCCACCTCATGCAACGAGCTGACTCACTGGAAAAGACTCTAATGCTGGGAAGGATTGGGGGCAGCAGGAGAAGGGGACGACAGAGAATGAGATGGCTGGATGGCATCACCAACTTGATGGACATGAGTTTGAGTGAACTCCAGGATTTGGTGATGGACAGGGAGGCCTGGCATGCTGTGATTCATGGGGTCGCAAAGAGTCCGACACGACTGAGCGACTGAATTGAACTGAACTGAAGACTAGCCAGTCCCGCTCACAGAACAAAGGACTGAGCAGAACGAGCCGGCTGAGGTCGGCCCATCCCCCATTCCCCCACTGAGACAGGCAAGGGAGGGCAGCCAGAACTGGAGGGGGCAACCACGGCCCCAGAAAGGCATCCGATACCAAACTGCAGGCAGGCTTCATTGCTAATCAAGACTTTTTGGGCTTGGGCCGGTCGATATCCGCCTGAGAAGGTGCGCCGGTTGTATACCCAGAAAACCAAGTGGCAGGAACTGGGGAGGCAATAAGTCACAGCGACCAGTCGCCAAACACCTGGTCACCTGAGCTGCTCAGACCGGGGAAGGCACAAAACACAGGCCCAACCAAGTCTGCGCCTTTGTGGAGTACCCGAGAGCCTGAACTTGAGCCGCTCAGACCTGGGAAGTGCATACAACCCAGCACCGGCCTCGGACAGTTCTTGGTAGAGCACCCTAGAGCCTGTGCAGTGTAGACTGGGACAGCACACGCGCTGTGAGTGGGGGCAAACCCACTGTGGCCCAGATGCTGCAAGCACTCCCCACAGATGCCAGAGATATTTGTCTTCAGTGTTCCTCCCTTCCCAGAACAGGACTGAACAACTGAGCCTTAAAAAGTGTCCACCTGCCCGCTAGTATCAGGGCAGAAATTAGACACTGAAGAGACCAGCAAACAGAAGCTAAAACAGAGGGAACCACCTTGGAAATGACAGATAGAGAAGTCTAGAGACTACTCCAAGAATAAGACCAAAAACCAGAGGCAAGAGGCTTAAGCCGGAATCCTGAGAACACCAGAGAACTCCTGACTCCAGGGAACATTAATCGATAGGAGCTCATCAAATGCCTCCATACCTACACTAAAACCAAGCACCACCCAAGGATCAACAAGTTCCAGAGCAAGATATAACATGCAAATTCTTCAGCAACACAGGAAAATAGCCCTGAGCCTCCATATACAGGCTGCCCAAAGTCACTCCTAAACTACTGACATCTCATAACTCATTACTGGACACTTCATTGCACTCCAGAGAGAAGAAATCCAGCTCCACCCACCAGAACACTGACACAAGCTTCCCTAACCAGGGAACCTTGACAAGTCACCCGTCCAACCCCACACACAGTGAGGAAACTACATAATAAAGAGAACTCCACAAACGGCCAGAAGAGGGAAAGACCACCCCAAGCAAAGCAATATAAGCAAGATGAAGAGGCAGAGAAATACCCAGCAAGTAAAGGAACAAGATAAATGCCCACCAACACAAACAAAAGAGGAAGATATAGGGAATCTACCTGACAAAGAATTTCGAATTTTGATGGTGAAAATGATTCAAAACCTTGAAAGCAAAATGGAGTTAAAGATAAATAACCTGGAGAAAAGGATTGAGAAGATGGAAGAAAGGTTTAATAAGGACTTAGAGGAAATAAAAAAGAGTCAATATACAATGAATAATGCAATAGATGAGATCAGAAACACTCTGGAGGGAACAAACAGTAGAATAACAGGGCAGAAGACAGGATAAGTGAGCTAGAAGATAGAACTGTAGAAATAAATAAAACAGAGAGGAAAAAAGAAAAATGAATTAAAAGAAATTAGGACAATATTAGAGACCTCTGGGACAATGTTAAATGCTCCAACATTTGAATCATAGGAGTCCCAGAAGAAGACAAAAAGAAAGACCATGAGAGAATACTTGAGGAGATGATAGTTGAAAACTTCCCTAAAAGGGGGAAACAAATAATCACCCAAGTCCAAGAAACCCAGAGAGTCCCCAACAGGATAAAGCCAAGGCAAAATACTCCAAGACACATATTAATCAGACTAACAAAGATCAAACACAAAGAGCAAATATTAAAAGCAGCAAGGGAAAAGCAGCAAATAACACACAAGGGGATTCCCATAAGGATAACAGCTGATCTTTCAACAGAAACTCTTCAGGCCAGGAGGGAATGGCAAGACATACTTAAAGCGATGAAAGAAAATAACCTACAGCCCAGATGATACCCAGCAAGGATCTCATTCAAATATGAAGGAGAAATCAAAAGCTTTACAGACAAGCAAAAGCTGAGAGAATTCAGCATCACCAAACCAGCTCTCCAACAAATGCTAAAGGATCTTCTCTAGACAGGAAACACAGAAAGGGTGTATAAACTCAAACCCAAAGCAATAAAGAAAATGGCAACAGGATCATACTTATCAATAATTACCTTAAACGTAAATGGGTTGAATGCCCCAACCAAAAGACAAAGGCTGGCTGATTGGATACAAAAACAAGACACCCATATATATTGTCTACAAGAGACCCACCTCAAAACGAGGGACACATACAGACTGAAAGTGAAGGGCTGGAAAAAGATATTCCATGCAAATAGAGACCAAAGAAAGCAGGAGTAGCAATACTCATATCAGATAAAATAGACTTTAAAACAAAGGCTGTGAAAAGAGACAAAGAAGGAAACTACATAATGATCAAAGGATCAATCCAAGAAGAAAATATAACAATTATAAATGTTTATGCACCCAACATAGGAGCACTGCAATATGTAAGACAATTACTAACAAGTATGAAAGGGGAAATTAACAACAATGCAATAATAGTGGGAGATTTTTATACCCCACTTACATCTATGGATAGATCAACTAAACAGAAAATTAACAAGGAAACACAAACTTTAAATGATACAATAGACCAGTTAGACCTAATAGATATCTATAGGACATTTCACCCCAAAACAATGAATTTCACTTTTTCTCAAGCGCACATGGAACCTTTTCCAGGATAGATCACATCCTGGGCCATAAATCTAGCCTTGGTAAATTCAAAAAAATTGAAATCATTCCAAGCATCTTTTCTGACCACAATGCAGTAAGATTAGATCTCAATTACGGGAGAAAAACTATTAAAAATGCCACCATATGAAGGCTGAACAACACGCTGCTGAATAATGAACAAATCATAGAAGAAATCAAAAGAGAAATCAAAATATGCATAGAAATGAATGAAAATGAAAACACAACAACCCAAAACCTCTGGGACACTGTAAAAGCAGTGCTAAGGGGGAAGTTCATAGCAATAGAGGCACACCTCAAGAAACAAGAAAAAAGTCAACTAAATAACCTAACCCTACATCTAAAGAAACTAGAAAAGGAAGAAATGAAGAACCCCAGGGTTAGTAGAAGGAAAGAAATCTTAAAAGTTAGGGCAGAGATAAATGCAAAAGAAACAAAAGAGACCATAGAAAAAATCAACAAAGCCAAAAGCTGGTTCTTTGAGAAGGTAAATAAAATTGACAAACCACTAGCCAGACTCATCAAGAAACAAAGGGAGAAGAACCAAATCAATAAAATTAGAAATGAAAATGGAGAGAGATCACAACCAACAACACAGAAATATAAAGGATTATTAGAGAATACTATCAGCAATTATATGGCAATAAAATGGATAACTTGGAAGAAATGGACAAATTCCTAGAAAAGTACAACTTTCCAAAATTGAACCAGGAAGAAATAGAAAATCTGAATAGAACCATCACAAGCACGGAACTAGAGGATGTAATCAGAAACCTTCCAGCAAACAAAAGCCCAGGTCCAGATGGCTTCACAGCTGAATTCTACCAAAAATTTAGAGAAGAGCTAACACCTATTCTACTCAAACTCTTCCAGAAAATTGCTGAGGAAGGGACACTTCCAAACTCATTCTATGAGGCCACCATCACCCTAATCCCAAAACCTGGGAAAGAGCCCACAAAAAAAGAAAACTACAGGCCAATATCACTGAAGAACATAGATGCCAAAATCCTTAACAAAATCCTAGCAATCAGAATCCAACAACACATTAAGAAGATCATACATCATGACCAAGTGGGCTTTATCCTAGGAATGCAAGGATTCTTCAATATCTGCAAATCAATCAACGTAGCACACCACACTAACAAACTGAAAAATAAAAATAATATGGTTATCTCAATAGATGCAGAGAAAGCCTTCAACAAAATTCAACATCCATTTAGGATAAAAACCCTCCAGAAAGTGGGAATAGAAGGGACTTATCTCAACATAATAAAAGCTATATATGACAAACCCACAGCAAACATTATGCTCAACGGTGAAAACCTGAAAGCATTTCCCCTAAAGTCAGGAACAAGACAAGGGTGCCCACTCTCACCACTACTATTCAACATAGTTCTGGAAGTTTTGGCTACAGCAATCAGAGCAGAAAAAGACATAAAAGGAATACAAATTGGAAAAGAAGAAGTAAAACTTTCACTGTTTGCAGATGACATGATCCTCTACACAGAAAACCCTAAAGACTCTACCAGAAAACTACTAGAGCTAATCAATGAATACAATAAAGTTGCAGAATATAAAATCAGCACACAGAAATCACTTGCATTCCTATACACTAATAATGAGAAAATAGAGAAATCAAGGAAACTATTCCATTCACTGTTGCAACGAAAAGAATTAAATACTTAGGAATACATCTACCTAAGGAAACAAAAGACTTGTACATAGAAAACTATAAAACACTACTGAAAGCAATCAAAGAGGACACTAATAGATGGAGAAATATACTGTGTTTGTGGATTGGAAGAATAAATATTGTAAAAATGAGTATACTACCCAAAGTAGTTTATACATTCAAGGCAATCCCTATCAAGCTACCAACGATATTTTTCACAGAACTAAAACAAATTATCTCATAATTTGTATGGAAATACAAAAAACCTCGAATAGCCAAAGCAATCTTGAGGAAGAAAAATGGAACTGGGGGAATCAACCTGCCGGACTTCAGGCTCTACTACAAAGCCACAGTCATCAATACAGTATGGTACTGGCGTAAAGACAGAAATATAGATCAATGGAACAAAATAGAAAGCCCAGAGATAAATCCACGCACCTATGGACACCTTATCTTTGACAAAGGATGCAAGAATATAAAATGGAGAAAAGACAGTCTCTTTAACAAGTGGTGCTGGGAAAACTGGTCAGCCACTTGTAAAAGAATGAAACTAGAACACTTCCTAACACCATACACCAAAATAAACTCAAAATAGATTAGAGAGCTAAATGTAAGCCCAGATTCTATAAAACTCCTAGAGGAGAACGTAGGCAAAACACTCTCTGACATAAATCACAGTGGGATCCTCCAAGACCCACCTCCCAGAATATTGGAAATAAAAGCAAAAATAAACAAATGGGACCTAATTAAAATCAAAAGCTTCTGCACAGCAAAGGAAACTATAAGCAAGGTGAAAAGACAGCCTTCAGAAAGGGAGAAAATATTAGCAAATGAAGCAACTGATAAAGGATTCATCTCCAAAATATACAAGCAGCCCCTGTAGCTCAATTCCAGAAAAATAAATGACCCAATCAAAAAATGGGCCAAAGAACTAAACAGACATTTCTCCAAAGAAGACACAAAGATGGCTAACAAACACATGAAAAAATGCTCAACATCCCTCATAATCAGAGAAATACAAATCAAAACCACAATGAGATACCATTTCACACCAGTCAGAATGGCTGCTATCCAAAAGTCTACATGCAATAAATGCTGGAGAGGGTGTGGAGAGAAGGGAACCCTCTTACACTGTTGGTGGGAATGCAAACTAGTACAGCCACTATGGAGAACAGTGTGGAGATTCCTCAAAAAACTGGAAATAGAACTGCCATATGATCCAGCAATCACACTCCTGGGCATACACACAGAGGAAACCAGAATTGAAAGAGACACATGTACTCCAATGTTCATTGCAGCACTGTTTATAATAGCCAGGACATGGAAGCAACCTAGATGTTCATCTGCAGACGAATGGATAAGAAAGCTTTGGTACATATACACAATGGAGTATTATTCAGCCATTAAAAAGAATGCATTTGAATCAGTTCTAATGAGGTGGATGAAACTAGAGCCTATTATACAGAAAGTAAGCCAGAAAGAGAAACACCAATACAGTATACTAACGCATATATATGGAATTTAGAAAGATGCAAATGATAACCCTGTATACGAGACAGCAAAAGAGACACAGATGTACAGAACATTCTTTGGGACTCTGTAGAAGAGGGTGAGGGTGGGATGATTTGGGAGAATGGCATTGAAACATGTATATTATCATATGTGAAACGAATCACCAGTTCAGGGTCGATGCATGTTACAGGATGCTCGGGGCTGGTGTGCAGGGATGACTCAGAGGGAGGATAAGGGGAGGAGGGAGGTGGGAGGGGGGTTCAGGAAGGGGAACTCATGTACACCCGGGGTGGATTCATGTCAATGTTTGGCAAAACCAACCAATATAATATTGTAAAATAATTAGCCTCCAATAAAAATTTAAAAAAAGAAAAAAAATGTTAATGAAATGTGTTGTTCTTTGCCTGTCTTTGTCATGCAGGAACTTCAGAACATGAAATTTGGAATCTTCAAGTGTCTCGGCGTTTATCTCTGGCAAATCCCAATGATCATAGAATGTAACTAGAGGTCCCGAGAGGGTCTAATTTGAATACACTCAGTCCGTGGGGTCACGAAGAGTCAGACACGACTGAGCAATTTCATTTTCACTTTTCCCTTTCATGCATTGGAGAAGGAAATGGCAACCCACTCCATTGTTCTTGCCTGGAGAATCCCAGGGACAGGGGAGCCTGGTGGGCTGCCGTCTATGGGGTCGCACAGAGTCGGACACTACTGAATCGACTTAGCAGCAGCAGTAGCAGCAGCAGGAATTCTGTAATATCACAGCATACCTTTTTTTCCTTCAATTTACATATAAAATCATTTCGACCAGTGAAAAATGAGTTTAAACTTTATTTTCACAGTTTTTCCACAGTTCCTGGTAAAATTGTACAAAAAATCTGGGGAGAAAAGTGTTGTTCAGTATGCAATGTTTGAGTACAGTAATTCGATAAAAACTACACTGAAGTGTAAGACGGATAGCTGGTGAGAAGTTGCTGTGTAGCACTGGGAGCCCAGTCTGGTGTTCTGTGATGACCTGGAAGGATGGGATGGAGTGGAGGGAGGAAAGACTAGGGAGGGAGGGGATGCATGTACAATTATGGCTGATTTGTATTGTTGTAGGGTTTTCTTGGTGGCTCTGATGGTAAAGAATCTGCCTGCAATGCAGGAGACCTGGGTTTGATCCCTGGGTCGGGAAGATCCCTTGGAGAAGGGAATGGCAACCCACTCTAGTTTTGTATGGCATATATTGTTGTATGGCAGAAATACTTTGTTGAATGGCACAAATCTGCACAACATTGTAAAAAAAAATTTTTTTTTTAATTTAAAATATAGAGGAAAAAACTCCACATTGAACTTGCCCTTGTATGATGAAGGGTCCGAGCTCTGATCCCAGAGACAGCTAGTTGGAATGGGTTCCACTTTAAGTCATGGAGAAATAGCAGGGAGGAAGTGGTGTTAGTGCAGGAAAATTGAGATCATGCCATAGGAATTTCCTCGGTCCAGCTCTATGAATGCTTAGCCTAAATCCTTTAGAAATGATCTCTAATATATTAAGAGTATTGTTCAGAGGCCAGTCAAGCTGTTGGAATTGTTGGTAAGAGATATGATGAGTAGTGGGAGATGGCAATCTCAGAATTTTGAGAAAAGTGACCAATTCTGCAAAAGTACTGAATTGCCTAAAAGACAAAGTTAGACTAGAAAAGGTAAATAATGATAATACTCATCCTTGATCGGGTGAGTTCTCTTTACAGATCAACACTATGTACATTATCTCATCTAATTCTGAGAACTCCTGTTTGAGGAGTTATTTTACAGAGCAGGAATGGAGAAGGCAATGGCAACCCACTCCAGTAGTCTTGCCTGGAAAATCCCATGGACGGAGGAGCCTGGTAGTCTGCAGTCCATGGGGTCGCTAAGAGTTGGGCATGACTGAGCGACTTCACTTTCAGTTTTCACTGTCATGCATTGGAGAAGGAAATGGCAACCCACTCCAATGTTCTTGCCTGGAGAATCCCAGGGACGGGGGAAGCCTGGTAGGCTGCCATCTATGGGGTCGCACAGAGTTGGACATGACTGACGTGACTTAGCAGCAGCAGGAAATTGAGGGATAGAGAATTGAAGCAACTTAACAAGAATCACACATGGCATAATTGACAGTTTCAGCATTCAAGCCTATACTTACATGATTTCAGAGCTCGTAGTCTTAATCCCTATGTTCTACACAATGGTGTAAGGCAGAGGAATGCTCTTGTATCAAAGAACAAAGTCCATCGAAATCTCCTTCATAAATGGAGGCTTAAAACTGGCCACCTGATGGTCAGGTGAGGTGGGGTTGGGTGGGAAACTGATGGGGTTGATATATAAGAATCTGGAGGGGTGACCTCAGTTAGGATGGCCCAACCTGGGATTTCCCAGTGAGAGATGGCCTGTAATCCAAAGGTTCCTCTGATATTTTCCTGTAATAGTTTAACATGTGGCCTGCATCACTTTCAAGATGAGAACACAGTCTCTAATAATATTTATTGAAGAATACTTAACATTTAATTGATAGATGAAAGGTTTTATTATGTCTCCACGGAAATGAAAGTCAGAGGATTGATCACAATTCCATTTAAAAGGATTTTCAGATCCCAACGAACTTGAGTTTTAGTTATGTCCTCATTTGCAAAAGACATATTTAGATATTCAGGAAGAGACTCCTAAAAAAGATTTCCTGGACAACAAATGTTTTTCTCTTAGATAACTATTCCCTTCACCTTTGCTTTCAATTCTAAACTTTTAGAGCAAACAAGACATAATCAACTCATGGTCCAAACCTGCAAGCCATGCATATGTAGATTTATGTAAATATCAATGCAAATCAGGCACAGACACTGGGCTACTGGGAGGTTGCAAATGGAACCCTTGGTACAGCCGAGGTCAAATATGCCTGGCTTTGAGCTCAATTCTCCATGCAGATTTTTATAGGACAATGGCAGCCTCTAAACACAGCAGTCTTTAAATGCTGTGATAATTCTATGCTTGAGTAGCTTTCAGTCATAATTAGGAAAAGGTGACCTGGTTCAGAGAAAAATGAGCAGAATGAAACTGAGTTCTTATATTCCAGTTTGCTTACGTTGGATACTTAACATCTCCCTGTTTCTGCTTTCCTAATTTTTTTCATGTGCCCACGAAAAGGCCTCAAATAGCATGAAAAATGATTTAAAAAAAAATTTCAGCTGGCTTTGATTTGTGTACTGGATTTCCACAACTTACCTAAAATAATTCAAAGCCTCTGTCCTTGGAATGACCTCCATGCCAAGGAGTCACTTTCCCTGAGATGCTACACCACCACCACCAGTTAAATTATTCAAGGTTGTAACAGAGAATCTGCAATAACTGTTATCACTGCTATTTCTAAGACCTATGGAATTTTAATTCCAGGGTAATCAGTGAAAAAGGCCATTAGACTTTGGAATGTCTTTGTGGGAGCTTGCCGGATCTCTTGGGTACAGTAGACTAGGCTCTTCCCTATCCCTCAATCCCAGGGCAGAGAAGAGGGTCTATGGCGCATATGAGGGTGATGACACCAAGTCAGTGTTAGACTTGGAGAAATGAGCCCAAGTGGTCTTTACCATCCGTGTGTGTGCATCGGCTACTGAGTTCCCAACCAGAGAGAGGTCTTGTCTGCTTTTGCTGCAGGGTTCAATTAGTTAAGATTCACCCATACTTCTTGCCCAGAAACAACATCCATGCAGGAAAACCTTAACAATTCCCAGTTCACTGCCACCCAGCACTGCCTCCTGGTCTCTCCAAACACACTGGCTTATAGCCTGAAGCTGAGAATATTCCTGTTCTCTGAATGCATTTCCAGGATGGTGGCCAACAGCAGATACCAGGTCGTTAAACACATTCGCAGCTGAATGACTAAGGAAAAGACATGATAGCTTTAATTAATTCTTTGCAGTTGAGCCCTCTGTTCCTTGGATAAGATTATTAATTCTGTGTTCCTTTGATTCCACTTCCACAAAACCAACATCAAAATGCCAATTTTCTTCAATGAAATGGTCTGGAAAATAAGAAAGATAAAAATCTGAAAGCATTTTATCTCTTGTTAAGTTGAGAAAAGGAAATAAGTGACTTAAAAATTAGCCAGATTCCATGAGGAGTGTAAAAACTTTATCAGGATAAGAATTGTGGTCTAGTATTGATAAAAATCTGAAACAAGATTTTAAAAGGTGGGGGTGGGGCATCTAAAAAGTCAGAGATGGAGTTTTCCGTTTTGGGTACAGAGAGCCGAGGACTTAGGGCATAGGGATGAGTGTGGGAGCTTTTTTTAAAAATAGACAAGTAAAAGGTAAATTATGCTGTGGATCAGGGGAATGGATCACAACCCGGCTTTCAGTTTGCCAGATAAGTACTTTCATTTAGATAGTAAATAATTCTCACCTGTGGTTAGGTATAAACCATGTAAGCAGTACCAATATTTGAAAGAGAAAATTGTTCTCACTTCTAATTAAAAGGTATTATATTCTCAGTCAGCCGTGTTGTCCAAGAATCCATTAATCAAAGAAGCCATTACATCTCTGCTTACATTAATTCCATTATTGTATCACGTGAGTTATGTTCAAACATTTATTGCCCAATAATTTTCAGAGAAAAATGTAATAACTTGGGTGGAGATATCATTAATGTGAAGAGATTTTTTGGCACAGGAGTTAATGAAGTGCATGAACTAACCCTCCAACCCCAATTATAATGAACTTTTCCAAATTCTGAGGCTAACGGGAAAGCTCAAAATCAGTAAATGAGTTTGTAGGATTCGGGCAGCACTCTATGAATGTCAATTTAGTCCTAGACTTTTGCAAGGATAATAGCATGTAAACAAAATAGGGGATCTTTCAAATCTTCCAGAACAACATTGGAGGCTATTTCTTACTTGCCCAATAATATTTTTAAAAAAGCAAATTCCATTACAGAAACCTTTATATATATGAAATTACTTTCTAAAACAGGCAATAGATTATTCCTTTTTAAAATCTCAAGGGGTAGAACAAAATATCATTATAAAAACCATTCTAACAAAACTTTATAGGTTATTATAAGAAGATTCATCATGTGTGTTGCCTTTATCACTGGGCTTGTCACACTGCAGAATTATGAGATAATTGGTGATGGTAGTCATATGATGTTTCCTGTAGGGAGTCTGAGCAATTCTAAGAAGATATGGTATTACCTAGGTGTAACACTTGGGTCCAGACTCTTGAAATGCCATAGTTTTATGCAGATCTGAGGCAGAAGAGGGAGATTAAAAGTGAGAAAATGTGCCTTTGGGCTCCATTAGGAACCGCATCTCAATGTCCTCTGTGACCTCAGGAATCACCCAGACCAGGCCATTCTCCCAGTCAGAGATGAGGTGCGGTGTGAAGCCGAGGAACCTTGTTGCCCCAGGTCCTTAGGGAGTGGTTTTCATTTTTTAGCAACAGTACGTCAATAGACAACATTTTATGTAAAATAATGTATGACATGATACATGAAACATATAAAACAGAGGTGCTGGATTGAACTCAGAGCAGGGAGAAGACAGCCTCCCCCCACCCACCAGGCTCCGCCCCCCAGCCTCATGCAGTTTTCCTGTGAAAAATTATCAGACCCTTAGATCTCGGGGGAACTGCGTGACTTAGGGCTGTCCTAGTTGCAAAGGAAAGACTCCACCTGGATAAGAATGAGATCAAGCAAAGCAATGATGGTGATGACAAACACCTCATAGACCCAGAGAAGTCACTCCCACAGCTGAGTATGAGGGAGGATCTAGAATTGGTGTGGTCAGTCAGCAGATCTCTGTCTCTCTCTTCCAAATCCCATGGACAGAGTGGGATGGGTCCGGTTTGGGTAGGGTCACCAGTTGTGAGGGAGGTGGGCAGTGGTGTGTAGGCAGGAAGGGAGGCACAGGATCGTGGAGCAGACCTCTGGAGGCTGTGGGTCCGGTGTCAGGTCCCAGAGAAGAGAAGCTGGTCTGGTCACCAAGTCGTTTGAAAATAACATGCCAGAGGCAGAAACACACACAAACTGGAATGGGACAGGAGCCCGGGGACCAAGTGAGTTACAGGAGATGCAGGTGACCAGACTGGGCATCTGAGCACAGACCTGTGATCCAGGACTACCAGAGTCCCAGCAGCAAAGGCACTGTTAATCACCACCCGAGGAGTCCATAGGACTCGGAGGCACCTAAGACCCCAAGCAAGCATGTCAGAGGAACCCAGGCACCATGAGGAAGCGGGCAGACAGTTCAGGGAGCTTTGGGAGCATGTTCCTGAACCCTCATTTCCAGCTGAGCTCCAGGTCCTGTGGCACAAACCTAAAGCAAGCTCCTCCCTTAGAAGGGCTTCCCTGGTGCCTCTGACAGTAAAGAATATGCCTGCAATGCAGGAGACACTGGTTCAGTCCCTAGGTTGGGAAGATCCCCTGGAGAAGGGATGAGCAACCCACTCCAGTATTCTTGCCTGGGAAATCTCATGGACGGAGGCATCTGGCTGGCTACAGTCCACAGGGTCGCAAAGAGTCGGACATGACTGAGTGACTAACACTTTCACCTCCACACTATCTTAGAAGTGGGAGCCAGGAAGCAGCCTTGGAATAAACATGCATTGGACAAGACAGAAGCCCAGTTCTTAGCCTAGAGCTGAAGCTCAGGGGAGGGGATTGTCCCTGGGCTGTTGATCCAGGGTCCAGACCGTGCTGACCAGTTCACAGTAGTTTTCTGAAGTGGAGACACAGGGGAGCCTGCAGGAGATGGGGTTGCTGAGGACATAGCTTCTGCTGGGACGGCAGGAGGTGGTCATCAGGACTTCCACTTACTCTGAATGGTATTCGTGGGTAGGGGACAGCCCCGTGCTCCCTGCTCAGCAGTGGTCTCTCTCTTAACCCTTCCTGACAAGGTGAGTGATCCCTGAGAGTACTATAACAGCTCCAGTCACACATAATGTCTGAGCCAAAGTAAAGAGAGATGTGTTGAAAATGTGTGTTCTCAGGAAACGAACAAACACAAGTGGTATATATCTTGTAACCTAGTGCTTGGGATAGACGTAGGCTTCAGGTGTTTATGAAGATTCTAAAGACAGATTTCATGAAATAAATTCTGGAGCGGCTCGTATGTGTATTACCTCATGATAGTTTTCATGCATGGAAGTACTAATACATTAAGCTTGCCTGCATCTCACTGTGCTACATGTTTTACTCATTAGGTTAATTTGCTGGAGATTTCAATGTCATGTGACTGCTAGAAGAAGGACATGGAAACGTTTAGAAGCAGAACTTGGGGTTTTAACTTCAAACGCCCACTCCCAGTGCTTCTGCCAAGAAATAGCAAAATATTTGTCTCTGAGATAGCTAACCTCCCTTCCATATACAATCGACAACACATTGCATTGGCAAGCTTTTGCAACACCCTTCTCCTATAGAGGGTGGAAATCTTTTTGCTTAGGTTTTCAGCTTTTCTCACAAAGATGAGAAACACCAGGAACATACACCATTCTCCAACAAATTAGCTTATCTTGAGATGATTTTTCATCTAATTTAAGGGTAAATGTCAGAGAAGTGTTTCACTAAGAGCTGAAATTTCAAGCAAAGTAAAAAAAAAAAAAAAAAAGATGTGGTTTGTAACCCCTGCGGGCATGGGGCTTTTATCTGCTCCGAACTCTCTCCCAGACCCTAAAATTCAGCACCTAGAGGCAGAATAGACACCTGGGTTTGTCACCCCATGGTGACAGAGTTGAGCATCTCTTCTGTTTTTTCAATTTCTTTCTTTCCCCGAAGGACTCTGTATGCATTACATATAACACCAACCTATGGCTTTTCTGACATATTTTGCCCAAGTTGGCCTTATACACATGTGCCAATCACCAATGAAAGGTGATTACTTATTCAGGAGAAGGAGCTTTGAAGAACAGTGGGACACGGCTCCATATAAATGACACATTTTGTCTGTTTTTCAAATAATTCATGGAAAATACTGACATAAAGTGCCAATTATTTTTTCCCCTGAATAGGGCTGGCAGGCTTATTGTATATTTTAAAAGTCACTTACAATTTGCTCACATTCTTTTTAATTCCCTAGGAGAAAGATGTACTTTTCTTTGCTCTAAAGATTAAAGTTCAATTTGACTTCCGATTTTATGAAAGGGACTCATAGAAACATGTGGTCTCATCTCCTACACTACTGTAGATATCACTACAACACGTAAATTTGATGATTGATGTCTACTAGGGTAGCTAGATGCTAGTTAAAATAATGAAGTGCTCCTTATCCTCTGGTTGCATCCGAGAGAACAGCGAGTGGTCATTGTTTACCATGTTAGTGCGAACCACTCCATTGGAGACAGCTCATTTTGGACCCAAGCTTCATGCCATGCTTGAGTGATTCTACTTCTAACAAAGCCACCAACAGACTCATTCTCATTGTTTAATCTGAATTAGAATTAGTTGCTGCTCTGCTACTTGCAAGCCCAAGACCCTGTATCATAAAATGGTTTGTTAGGCGTGTTTACTGAAGTCTAATGACTGTGAGATTTTGGAAGGGCGGGGAATGATAACCAATGGAAGCCCACTCCTCATCTTCCCACTTTCAAAGCTGTGTTAGATTCAAGCTGACATGGCAGGGACAAGGAGGAGAGGTGGCATGTCCTTTGTCTAGTGTTGGGGCAGCTGTGTCACTTAGACTCCCAGGGAAACACATGGGCTCAAGAAAACAGTGGCCCATATATTTTCATTAGAGAAAGAGCATGCAACTAGTCTATAAGCCATCAGGGTAATTGACACAGAGCCCTTCTCAAAAAGAACCGTGGCCATGTGAGTATACTGCTGGTCTGTGCATTGGCTGCTGATGTTTCAGCTGGGAAGTGAAAGTCTCTCAGTCATGTCTGACTCTTTGTGACCCTGTGGACTGTACAGTCCATGGAATTCTCCAGGCCAGAATACTGGAGTGGGGAGCCTTCCCCTTTTCCAGGGGATCTTCCAAACCCAGGGATTGAACCCTGGTCTCCTGCATTGCAGGCAGATTTTTTACCAGCTGAGCCACAAGGGAAGCCCAGTTGAGAGGGTCAAAAGAACTCCACAAGAAACAAAAACCTGGGGCTTTCAAGACATCTCCTGGATACAGTCGTACAAGACCCTTTAGAATGAGCAGTAACTGTATCCTGGACACTTGGACACTTGGCAGGTCCAGCCACATACAACATGGACCACTCTAGCCTTGTCCCGTAAAACATACAGTTTAGAATGTGATCTAGAGAATCTGAGTTCAAATACGCAAGCATCAGTGTGCTTTAGAAAGGACTCATTGAGGTCTGGTGTAAGCACCAAGGCCAAAACAAGAACCAAAATCCCGGCTTCTGAGCCACTGCTCCTTTGCAAGGACCAACTTGTTTTTAACGTATTTATTCGCAATGCTGCTCTCCAGTCTCGGCTCAGGATACATTCAATGTTATTTTTTTTTTGAAGAAGAAGATAGATCATTCGTCTAAGGCCAAATTAGAGTCATAGAGCTCAGGGTGGTCATGAAAATTATTACTGAAGTATAAACAAGCAAGGTATTTATGCCATAAGTATTGTTACTAGAAGGAAAAATAGATGTCATGACCCAAGGTCACCATGGCAATCTTCACTGACATTAATTTATTGTTACCTCAAAAATATTTTTTCTTGACTCGGTAAATGCAACCTGGTAAATATCTTTACTTTGTTTCTCATGCATTTATCTGCTCATGCAATGGTTTCTACCAGTGATGTTGGGTGTTTTCAAGGTTCAGTGTAGAAATGTGTATAGACAGACTGTTTCTCTTTGACTTTCTGCTGTGATTATGGAGTTTCCAGGATTAGGGAGCAGCATAAGTGGGAAGCCCACCCATTTCTCAACATAAAAATTCTCTACCTTCTATTCTCCAGTATATATAGTCTTAACTATGTTGTTGTTCAGTCACCCAGTCAAGTCCGACTCTTTGTGACCCCATGGTCTTAACTATACTTACCTATTTTTCTAAGTCTTAACTACCTAATCCCTATTCATTTTGACTAAACTTGGGATTCCTGAACCAGGTATATAATCATTCTCTTAAAGCTTCAAGAATCTCCCAGGTTTCAATCTATTGGCAGCAGTTCTGGGTAATCAATTAAGAAATCTTTCTATACTTTCTGGAAACAGTATATCTTGCTTCGTGACCCCCCATTTTCTCAGAGTCTGGCTAACTTAGGAAGTGGGTAAAAGAAAACATTTACTAAATCTCAGCTAAGAACAACATGAAGTTCATCCTCCTGGAGAAAAAAATACCAAAAATAATAGAAAAGAATCTCCATTTATTCCCTCCCAGTGAAGTCACAGAAGCAGACTCTGGCTCCCAGGCAGTTAAGTAGTGTCCTCTTTGCCGTTTTGTCAGGAACCTTTGATGCCTCACAGACCAGGGGGGACATTATAACCTGAAACCTGCAGAATGTGGGCCTTTAGAAAGTGGTGAAATCTTCACAGGTGAAAAGTCAGGAGTCAGAATGAAGGATAGCAGGTATGGTACAGTAAGGCTCAGCAGTTAGGGGAAAAAATTCAGGAGTCCCACACCCAGGTTTTAGGGTCAGAAACCTGTTAACATCTACAAACGCCATTCCTGATGCGTGTGCAGCAAGCCTTGCAACACTGCCTCTGGTGCAGACCCTTTGTATGGATTTTGCTAGGGCAGGAGTCATTCTGGTTGCATATCCAGCCCATATCCAGATAAGGGCTGACAATAAGGGCTCATGATGAAGTGGGTATGAGGGAATATTTAAGTGGCTCTACTGGGCAAAGATATTTGTGATGATCTTCTAGGAGATCAAACCAGTCAATCCTAAAGGAAATCAACCCTGAATATTCATTGGAAGGACTGATGCTGACACTGAAGCTCGAATATTTAGCCACCTGATATGAAAAGCTGACTCACTGAAAAAGACCCTGGTGCTGGGAAAGATTGAGGGCAGGAGGAGAAGGGGGTGACAAGGGATAAGATGGTTGAATGGTGTCACTGACTCAATGGACATGAATTTGAGCAAACTCCAGAAGACAGTGGAGGACAGTTGAGCCTACATAGTGACTGAACAACAACAACAATCATTACCTAATATAGATTCCCCTTCCTGTTATTTGTTCATTTTTCCTCTAGCTTTATTGAGGTATAACTGGCAAATAAAATGGTATATATTTAGGTTGTACAATGTCACTGTTATGTGTAAATACAGAATATATATATTTATATATAAGTAAAATATATATATAATTGTGAATGCTCAGAATACATTACTGCAGGATTTCCAATTTTCAGTGACTTTTATGGTCATCTGAAAAGTTTGCCTATAAGGCATCAATAATCTTAAAGCACATCATCCATATCAGCACATTAAGTTTTGCTGTTGGGTTTCTTCTGCTCTTTCTGAGCTTCACGGAACAGGGTATTTCTAATATCTTTATCAGAAATCAGTTTGTCATAAATCAGAGCCTGATTTCTTCATTAAGAGGTGCAATACCAAGTTGCAGAGGGAGAACAAAGGAGAGAAGAAGAGAAAGAGGACCAACATACAATGAGCATACAAAGGTCTCCACTTATTGATTGCTGGGTCCATCCTCATGGTGCGTAGACTGTATCTGGTCAGTACGTCCATCTGGCACTACTCAAAACTCTGCCCAGGGTCTAAACACATTCCTTAGGTCGTGCTTGTGTGGACTCTGGGCAGGGTCTCCTTGGATGGAGGATGAGAGGCAATGGCAGGGGAATGAGGGAAGGTGGCATCAAGGTTGTGCAAAATAGCCCAAAACTGTGCAGAAAAAATGATTTGATGCCTGGAACAAGACAAATGAAGATGAGCTCTGAAGCATTACCAGGGGAGATATCTGATATAGTAACTAAGCACAGAGTGGTCAGGCGTTTTTGAGGTCTTCTGTTTACTGATTTAGAGAGAGTTCTGGAACACCTGGTGTTCCTGACACTCTTCTAAGATATTTGCACATATATTTTCATGGCAGTCTTGCATGGTTGGCACTACTACACTGTCATTTTATAGACTAGGAAACTGGTGCAATGCTTGAAGAGTTTAGTATTTTGGCCAAAGTCATATTCGTAAAGAGTCAGTTCAGTCACTCAGTCATGTCTGACTCTTTGTGACCCCATCGACAGCAGCACACCAGGCTTCCCTGTCCATCACCAGCTCCCAGAGTTTACTCAAACTCATATCCATTGAGTCAGTGATGGCATCCAACCATCTCATCCTCTGTCACTCGCTCCTCCTCCTGTCTTCAATCTTTCCCAGCATCAGGTCTTTTCCAATGAGTTGGCTCTTCACATCAGGTGGACAAAGTATTGGAGCTTCAGCTTCAGCATCAGTCCTTCCAATGAATATTCAGGACTGATTTCCTTTAGGATGGACTGGTTGGATCTCCTTGCAGTCCAAGGGACTCTCAAGAGTCTTCTCCAATAGCACAGGTCAAAAGCATCAATTCTTTGGCACTCAGCTTTCTTTATAGTCCAACTGTCACATCCATACATGACTACTGGAAAAGCAATAGCTTTGACTAGACAGACCTTTGTTGGCAAAGTAATGTCTCTGCTTTTTAATATGCTGTCTAGGTTGGTCATAGGTTTTCTTCCAAGGAGCAAATGTCTTTTAATTTCATGGCTGGAGTTACCATCTGCAGTGATTTTGGAGCCCAAGAAAATAAAATCTGTCACTGTTTCCATTGTTTCCCCATCTATTTGCCATGAAGTGTGGGACCAGATGCTATGATCTTAGTTTTTCGAATGTTGAGTTTTAACCCAACTTTTTCACTCTCCTCTTTCACTTTTATCAAGAGGCTCTTTAGTTCCTCCCTGCTTTCTGCCATAAGGTGGTGTCATCTGCATATCTGAAGCTATTGATATTTCTCCTGGAAATCTTGATTCCAGCTTGTGATTCATCCAGCCCAGCATTTCTCATGATGTACTCTGCATAGAAGTTAAATAAGCAAGGTGACAATACACAGCCTTGATACACTCCTTTCCCAATTTGGAACCAGTCTGTTGTTCCATGTCCGTTCTAACTGTTGCTTCTTGACCTGCATACAAATTTCTCAGGAGGCAGGTAAGGTGGTCCAGTATTCCCATTTCTTTAAGAATTTTCCACAATTTGTTGTGATCTACACGGTCAAAGGCTTTAGTGTAGTCAGTGAAATAGTAGATGTCCTTTTGTAATTCTCTTGCTTTTTCTATGATCCAACGCATGTTGACAGTTTGATCTGCCTTTCTAAACCCAGCTGGAACATCTGGAAGTTCTCAGTTCACATACTATTGAAGCCTAACTTGAAGAATTTTGAGCATTACTTTCCTAGCGTTAAGATGAGTAAGGAGTAGATCTGGGATTTGAACTCAGCTCTGTCTAACTCTTAATCCCACTTTCATTACCTAATACCAGTACCTCATATCAGATCAATGATATCAGAATTTACTGGGAAGGAATCTACCTATTGGCACTTAAATCTCTAGCTGGTTCTGGTGTGCATCTAGGCTTGGGAATAATTGCCCTAGCTAAAACCAAAATCAACCAAACAAAAACCCTAAGAATAATCACACACTGATTTCAAACATAAATTGGCATTCATTTGCACTCTGCTTATCTATTACTGTAAAGATTTGTAGTATTTCAAAGTTAATGGGATAAGGGCTTCCGAGTAGATTAAAAACCTATATAGTAGTCAATATGCAGACAGAATATTTATTAACCTCCTAACAGTCAACACTCTGTTGAGATCACATCTTTAACTTTTGTTAACTGTCTTTCATTGCACTTTTCCTGAAGTGTAATCTCCTGAACTGTGTTTCTCCAACTTGGAATTATAGAAAGAAATGTCTCTAAGTTTCTCCCTGGCAAATATAAATCTTGGAAAATCAAATTCCAACTAGAGAAATCTGGTTTGGATCAAAGTAACTAAATCATTAATCTGGATCTTTCCCCCAAACTGGAGCCAACCCAAGTCCAAGCCATGATATATATGTAAGAGACCAGATATTTAGAGGGAGATTAATTCTTCCTTAATGTTGATGTGTTCGTGCTGACAGAGAAGACAGAGACCAATGATAGAATCCTGAAAGGCTATGTTTGGGTATTTTTAGCCTGATTAAAATAAGGATAATTCAAAATGTATTTCAAATGTCTTTTCCCACAGAATTCTACAAAGGTTCCATCCTGATTTCAGAATCTGAGAAGCTTGGCCAAATGATCTGGATAATGATGGACCTCTCCCATTCTGGGGATTGAGCCTCCTAGTCAGAGGTTACACCCCATCTGTCTAAACAACATTTTTTTGTGATAGACACACGGACCACAGATGGGACTTGTCTTTTGGTGTCTTGGATGAGAGATCCCAGCAGTTCCCATGCATTGATTGAAGACATTAAAAATCACACTGTAGATGGCCAAGTGACTGTTTACCTTCTGAATAACACACTCAGGTGAAGCAAACACAGGCAGGTTCTGAATCATGGGAGGAAGTGAATGTGCACCAAACATGCACCTCCGGAAGGAAAAGCCTTTCTCCAGCCCCCCGAGGCAGCTGCTTTTTCAAAAGGGCTGTCTTTCCTTACTCCCATAACTGGGGTTGGAGGAAGGGCAGAGAAAGGGAGGGGAGCTGGGTGACAGCTCGAATCCTGCCATTTTTCCACTGGATTCCTAAGAAAGCCTGGTGTGTGTGTGTGCGCATGTGTGTGTGTGTGTGTGTGAAGAAAGCCTGGATGGATGAGCAGTTTGGGGACTGATAAGACAGAAAGGCGATTGCTCTCCTGGGCCCTTGTATCTTGCAAGGGAACTTGAACAACACATCCACCCCATTCTGGCACCTCTGCTGGTCTGACTCATTTCCTCTACCCAGAGGAGAAACAAGGACTCCTTGGACAAAGCCTTGACCTTCACAGCCAAAGAAGCCGGCTATTCTCCAGATTCTGAGAAGCTTTGGGGACAAACCCCTAAACCTGTTCTCAGATAAAGTTCTTTAACTACTAGTTCTAGGTCCAGCTTGAGTTTCATTTCAGTGCTTTGGCTAATTCAATGCCTTACATGTAAAAAGGAATCGAAATCATTTGGAAATAAAAACAAACAAACAAATGCAACTCTGAACTGAGATCTTCTGCTTTTTCCGCTGCCCTATGTCTCTTCAGGCACAAACAGAGCCCTGGGGGAGAGGCCCAGGTGGTCCATCCATGACAGAACATAGACAAATCCATTTTATTCAATATTTATGAGCAACCTTTGCTTGACAATATCGACACATTTGGCAAAGAAGATAGAAAAGCTGAGCAGAATTCTGTAGGGAGAAACAGGACCTACCCCATCCCAAACTTTAGCTGGGAGGTGTTCTGTCTCTGAGTCACCCAGCTGCCCAGTTACCGGAAGGTCTCGGCGGTTACTCCTGGCACACGGGGAGCTCTGAACCAGTTACACTTTTCTGGCTGTGAATTCATACATTGGCCTTAACTGTGACACAAAATTGATCTCAAGTGTCTCTTTCAATGGCTTTTCCTCCTTGCTAAATGGACTTTCCACCCTGTAAACTTGCATGCCAGTCACCCACACATAATGCTCTCTCTTCCTTTAATAATTGGCAGTAAGTCATTTTTACTTGAGTCAGAGTGGATGACATCCTTTGGGGATGGGAAAACTCAACCAGAGATAACCAGAGATAAGACACATTTGGGATAACCAGGCTTCTGTCTGCCACACTTCAGGGTAGAATTAAGCCTGAGGATTCAGGAGGCAGACTTCAGCCTTCAAATCCCAGCTTCGCTATTTTATGTCTAGAGGGCAAATTACTTAACCTCTCAAAACCTTACTTACTTCATTTTAAAAATAATTATAAAATCATCCCTGCTGTGAGGATTAGGTGAAATCAAGTCTGTTGAATTCTTAGCATCCTGTGTATGGCAAGGGGTAAGTATGGATCAATAAATAGGAGCCAGGATTATCATTTTATTATCACTGTATGTCTTTAATCTTGACAGGATGCTATACAACTCAGCAGCATTTCCCAGATTCAATCAGATTTTAAAAAAAGGAAACGTCTCCATAATTCTCATTATGACATTTAAGGTTGTTTCTCTGAGGTTTTGGGAAGATCTCCCAGTTCTCCTCACACAAAGGAGATCCTTTTCAGATTCCCTCTGACACCAGTGTAACTAGAGGGTAGAAACTGGAGTTCTTTATTATTTTATGATGCAGAATCCACCTGGGTGGTATCAAGAGTTTGAGTTGAGATGAGGGAGCGGGCATAGGCTCTGCACACCCTCTGACTCTTGTGTTTCTGGGCTTTTTTTTTTTTTTTGACCTGCTGAGGGTTCCCCCAGCTGCAAAGTAGTGCCAGATGATGACAGCATCATCAGTTACATTAACCTGCTTCCATCCCAAGGTTGCCCGATGGGGATTGAGGATGTCAGGACTCTGGGTTTCATGGTTAATGGATATGGCTAAGTAGATGGAGTGAGTGAGCTTAATTGATTTTGCCCAAGTTATAGAGGGGGAGGGGTGAGAATGGATTCTGGAGAAGGGTAAGCATAAGGCTATCAAAAAGAGATGAAGCAACCTCTCATGTATAGGGTGGATAAACTCCAAGGTCCTACTGTAGAGCATAGGAAGCAATATTCAGTTTTGTGTGATAAATTATAATGGAAAAGAACATGAAAAAGAATGTATATATATATGTGTAAGTGAATCACTTTACTGTACAGTAGAAACTAACACAACACTGTAAATCAACTGTACTTCAATAAAATAATTTTTTTTTAAAGTTAAGACAGATCTAAAGATTTTCATTGTTCACTAAAGAAAACCTCAGTGAGGACCCCCTCTAAGAAAACAATGAAAAAAGATTAGACGAAGGTCAAGGGATGTCTCTTTCCAAAGATGAATGAGTGGAGACATATTGGGTTTGAAACGTTTGGGTCTTTCTTGGCAAGAGACATGCTCCCATCTTGCTATTGTCTTCTTCCCCTTTCAGCTCTCATTTATCAAAAACAGAGATCATCCCCAGACCTGATTTGGAACTGATTTGCCAGGATGTGCCCTGAAAACATTTCACCCATTTCCATTTTTCCCCTTCTCTTTAATTTTTTTTAAATCACAGTATCTAATAGAATCTTTATTCCTGAAAAGTAATTGATTTATTTGTGCTGACATCATCAAAATGTCACAACATGAATTTAGCTTTGTGTTTAGGATTATTAAAAACGCATATCCTTAAAAACAGGAAATCATGTTTATCCTTTGAAAATGGAACTCACCCCTAAAAAGAGTTGGACTCTGTTTGAAATTCCCAGCATATGATTTTGAGGATCATCTGAAAGAGTCTGTTCATCTTTCTTTTCTTCACCAGAGCATTTCCAGAGTAAACACATTAAAAGCAGAAATGCCCAATAAATAGGACAAAAACTCTGCAAATTTGACTCACATTCTAAATGCTTCAGTGTATCCAGAAAACATTTGGGCCAAAGGTTTTTTTGGTTTTTTTTTCCCCCTCTTCAGGAAAAAAAAAAAAAAAAACCAACTCATTCGTTTATGTCTTTACATCTTAAACAAAATGAATTAATGGCTTTTAAACCCTTTGCACTAAAAAAGGAAAGTGCTTCCAGCTTGACAACTTAAATGATAAGTTGCAGCCCAATGTGTTTTGAAATAGACCAAACATAAATCCATCTTCAATAGGGAGTTTTAATTGGAAGCCACACTGACCCCTCACTCCAGCGGTGCTGCCACACAGCTTGTGATAATGAAGACGGACAAATTGTCCAAAGCTGCATGTGGCCCTTCAGTGTCTCCCCTTACAGCCTTAGGAGCATCATGGGAAGAAGATGCACGTCCCCAGGTCCAGTGTGAGCAGCTGCACCAGGGCCACCTCCACGGTGCGGGCAGCCTCTCAGTGATGGGAAGAGGAAGAGGCAAAACCCATGTGAACAGTGGGAAGCCCAGGAAAACATCTTAGAAATTCAAACAAAGGAGGAAGAAGGAAAGAAAAGAGTCTTTTTTCTTTTTTTTCCCCTGGAGAATTCCCTCTTTTTGCAGCCTGCTTGGGGATTAAGTTATAGAATCTTCTTGGGCTTCTAAGATTGGTGTAGGAGGGGTTGCAAATCTCATCCAGAGTTCTGATTTTTTTTTTTTTTCTGAAGAGAAGCAAACCAGAAAACAACGAGTTTCTACTTTCAAGTGTGCTGTTGAACAGAGACTGTGAGATTGAGACCATTCCAGGAGAGGAAGTTTTAAGGCCAAAATTAAAATAGCACATTTGTTCCTTGCAATTTGACTTCAGAATCCCCCAAGACTCCTTCCTTGGGAAGCCTTACTTTTCATTCGAGAGATGTTGTGCACCATATGGATTTTTTTTGGGGGGTGAGGGGCGGCGTTACATACAGCATTTGCCAAGAATGCCTTATGAGCCACAGCACCTCATTTTCCACAGGGGTCCCCAGAGAGAACAGGTACCATCAAAGCTCTTTCTATTTGTTTAGGAACTGCAAAGATGCAGAATAAAACAACACCATTTAGCAAATAAAATAATTCTCCTAACTTTTACACTCATGAATCGTAGTTACAGCAATCTCAATAATTATTATCCCTTAATGTTCCAAGAGCACCAACCTTCATTTAGAAGGGAACCCAAATTGGAATCCAGCCTTGGCATTAAACTATTAAGACTCAGCCTCAACAGAAGGCATATACATGTTTGAACATTTTCGCTTAATTGCCAGGTGAATTTAATCAATATATCAGTTCTCGCTGAACTCACAACCTGATTGACTAAGTGGATCCGGCAAGTTGACCTGTTGTGTTGTCACCTTGTAGATGCAGCACAGATCTGGAAGTGGGGAATTTGCTGTGGGTAAAAGGCACATGAAACAAGAGGTGATCTAAAGTAGCTGAGTGTTCAAAAGTACCTCCATCAACAAAGAAATCCAACAAACACCAGGCATTGGTGAAATACCTTCTAGAACCATGTGCTACCCACTCTAGAATCATTTCCAGTGTAAAGAAGCATGTGTGAGCATACTCCTATATGGCTCTACCTATATCTACCTATCTACCTATCTTCAAATAATATTCAAATTCCACTTCATGTCCACCTTAAAACTTATGATTCATGACGGAAACAGGAATGACAATTCTGATGGAGAAAAATAGACATCTTAAAACTTTGGATGTATTAATTATACTTTAACAAAACAAATGAAAAAATAACTCAGTTAAATGTGGTGTTATTCTCTGCAATTCTTCATATTTATTGCTGGTATATTTGGGGGTATCAGCAGTTCTCGACAGAATGAAATTCACTAGAGTGGACTTAGAATGGATTTGTGGAAGTGTTGCGTTTAAGAGGATCACATTCAGCCCTCCCTGGCAGGCTCCTGTAGACGTCTCTGTTGCTGGCAGTCTTGGAATAACAGACTGTCTTATGATCTTTCAGCATCTTCTCTTTGGCTTTCAGGCTGGCTGGGTACTGCAGTTTGAATCTGGAAGACTCTTAGTTGTGTGGATCTTGGTTAAAGAAGAAACTGTCTTCTCTTCACTTACTAAATAGTCTTCAAGTTGAGAACAATTACTCTTGCTGTCTGATTTCATCTGCTAAATCACTAAAATCTCATCCAGTGTTAAACATGCTTGGAATGACAGAACACGCAGGGAGCATGTGCAGGGGCCCGGCCCTCTGAAGATCTCGTATTTCATTTGTTTGTTTTTGTAATTTGTAATTAGAGTACTCTAATCTATGATTCCTGAGAAATGTTCCAGGAAATGTCAAACATACACACACACACACACACACACACACACAACAATCTTTAAAAAATTACCTATATAAATAAAAAGTGCAAATTGTCTTATAACACAATGATATTAACAGCATGGTATTAAAATACTCAAAAACCTACTGCATTTGGCACACTTTCTCAAAGAAGTAAAGGGAACAGGGAAGGGAAGCGGTGGGGGGAGTGGCAACAGCTGAACAGAACACACAAGTTTGAAAGGTCTTGTGGCAAACTGTCTCCCCAATATTCTAGAGGCAGTGTCTTTGCCCACTCCATTCCTGTGTCTAATTTGTTGACTTCTGTGATTACTAGTTTGATGGAAGCACAGGAAGGGTGGCAATATGGATGGGTATCCAGCAAAAATAGTGGCACAGACTCAGAAAGTTAATATATACCTGGTATAGGTTACTAACTGTGTGCCAGCCCTCAGGGCAAGTGATTTATGTATTCTGCCTTATGATTTCTCATACAGCATGGATTTGGGGGTCAAACAGAACTCGCTCCAAATCTTAGCCGTGCCATTGAACTAGCAGCATGAACACGGAAAGGTTATTCAGTCTATCCAAACCTTTGTTTGTTCACCTGTAATCAGTTATGATACACTGACCATTTCTGAAGGAAGCTTTATAAATGAGCATTTGTGTGTGTTGAATTTCTATGGATCACATTTTACTACGTGTGAGTGCTGTGTGCCTTAAATTTCAGAATCATCTTTCTATTCCCCAAATACTGTAGTTTCTTTAGTTTTCTCATGGAGCTCATTTCAGAGGCATCAAATTATCTTCACTGTTCTTTCTGAATCATGTCCAAATTCTCCATAATTCATTTTAGTTCAGTTCCAAATGAAAAACAGCTCCTTAACCCAGGCCTGTCTGAAGCTGAGTTAAAGAGGGGGACAAGCGTGGGTTTCTTGTGTGCAGTGCATCAGTGTTCTAATGCCCAATACATCCCCTGGAAGAGCTGCCCCCTGTTTCTTTTATTTTTTAAATTAATTTTTTGGAATATAGTTGCTTTACAATATTGTGCTAGTTTCCACTGTACAGCAAAGTGAATCAGGTATCATATATGTATATTCCCCCCCTTTTTAAAAATTTCCTTCCAGTTTAAGTCACCACAGAGCACTGAGTGGAGTTCCCTGTGCTATATAGTAGGTTCTCATTAGTTATCTATTTTATACATACTATCAATAAGGAGCAGAGACAAAGAGAAAAGAGATGCTTCACTCTGACATCATGTGGACCCAGCAGCAACTCAGCCTTCCTTCCTCCAACCTAATGTTCATTGAACACCAATGCTGTGTCTTTACTTCCTCTCTTAAGGAAAGGACAGTAACACACTCTTTGAAAGATTAGACTAAGATATTGGCTTTTTGTTTTACAGGTGCATCAATGATGTTTGAATTTTTGTGTCATTAGGGGTAGATCGACCTGAGGCAGCATGCTGGAAGTGTCATGATTAGAGCCACATTGAAGTAGAAATAAAGTTCACTTGGTATTTTGCACGTAAAACTACTCAGTTCAAGTTTTTTGGTGAGGGGTGTTTTCTGGTTCCCTGGAGACTTTTAAACCAACATCATCAAGACAATTGGAAACAGGATAAAGAAAAATTAATTCCTTTAGTCATGTTATATCGGGGACCATTTAGGTGGAATAAAGAAGGCTAAATGAAAGGCAAAGAATTCTGGAAGCATCTGAATGCAATTCCTTAATGACACAGTGTCTGTCTTTCATGTTTCAGTTTTGTATGTATTGGTGTATATATAACATACTCACATGTGATAATTTACCTAGTAAAACCCTAAGCTCAAGTTAGAGTTTGTTTTGAATGAGGAGGATGGAAATCAAAGTTACATCATTGCATCTGCACCTGAGACAATGGCAGAAGCCTTGGCTTTTTCTCGCTCTAATGAATATTATACACATGAAAAACCACCCCAAAGGATGATGGTTTTATTGAGACTCCAGAGGAAAGTTTCAGATTGTGACCAAGTTTCTTCTGTGTCTCTAACAACAAGTCTTTGTAAATATTGTTTAGCATCTGCTGGGTGGTTGCTGGTTTCCAGCTTATCTTCTGTCTTTGGGAATCTGACTTTTCCTCTCTTTTGGTGGCATTACCCTCTGAAATGGCAAGAGTGAACATCAACATTTTAGGATCAGTGAACTAACATGGACTGGAATGGGCAGATTTAATTTAGATGACAATTATATATACTACTGTGGGCAAGAATCCCTTAGAAGATATGGAGTAGCTCTAATAATCAACAAAAGAGTCCGAAATGCAGTTCTTGGATGCAATCTCAAAAATGACAGAATGATCTCTGTTCATTTCTAAAGCAAACCATTCAATATCAGAGTAATCCAAGTCTATGCCTCAACCAGTAATGCTGAAGAAGTCGAAGTTGAACAGTTCTATGAAGACCTACAAGACCTTCTAGAACTAACACCCAAAAGGATGTCTTTTTCATTATAGGGACTTGAACGCAAAGGTAGGAAGTCAAGAGATACCTGGAGTGACAGGGATCAAGACCACCCTCAAGAAAAAGAAATGCCAAGAGGCAAAATGGTTGTCTGAAGAGGCCTTATAAATAGCTGAAGAAAGAAGAGAAGCTAAAGGCAAAGGAGAAAAGGAAAGATATACCCATTTGAATTCAGAGTTCCAAAGAATAGCAAGGAGAGATAAGAAAGTCTTCTACAGTGATCAATGCATAGAAATAGAGGAAAACAATAGAATGGGAAAGACTAGAGATCTCTTCAAGAAAATCAGAGATACCAAGGGAACATTTCATGCAAAGATGGGCTTGATAAAGGACAGAAATGGTATGGACCTAACAGAAGAAGAAAATAATAAGAAGAGGTGGCAAGAATACACAGAAGAGCTATACAATAAAATCTTCATGACCCAGATAACCATGATGGTATGATCACTCGCCTAGAGCCAGACATTCTGGAATGTGAAGTCAATGGCCTTAGGAAGCATCACTCTGAACAAAGCTAGTGGAGGTGATGGAATTCCAGTTGAGCTATTTCAAATCCTGAAAGATGATGCTGTGAAAGTGCTGCACTCAGTACGCCAGAAAATTTGGAAAACTCAGCAGTGGCCACAGGACTGGAAAAAGTCAGTTTTCATTCCAATCCCAAAGAAAGACAATGCCAAAGATGTTCAAACTACCCTAGAATTGCACTCATCTCACATGATAGCAAAGCAATACTCAAAATTCTCCAAGCCAGGCTTCAACAGTATGTGAACCATGAACTTCCAGATGTTCAAGCTGGATTTAGAAAAGGCAGAGGAACCAGAGATCAAATTACCAACAACCATTGGATCATTGAAAAAGCAAGAGAGTTCCAGAAAAACATCTACTTTTGCTTTATTAACTATGCCAAAGCCTTTGACTGTGTGTATCACAAAAAATTGTGTTAAATTATTAAAGAGATGGAAATACCAGACCACCTGACCTGCCTCCTGTAAAATCTGTATGCAGGTCAAGAACCAACAGTTTGGGTTCCAAATCAGGAAAGGAGTACATCAAGTTTGTACATTGTCACCCTGCTTATTTAACTTATATGCAGAGTACATCATGTGAAATGCTGGGCTGGATGAAGCACAAGCTGGAATCAAGATTGCTGGGAGAAATATCAATAACCTCAGATATGCAGATGATACCACCCTTATGGCAGAAAGCAAAGAAGAACTGAAGAGCCTCTTGCTGAAAGTGAAAGAGGAGAGTGAAAAAGTTGGGTTAAAACTCAACATTCAGAAAACTAAGATCATGGCATCTGGTCCCACCACTTCATGGCAAATAGATGGGGAAACAATGGAAATAGTGACAGATTTTATTTTGGGGGGCTCTAAAATCACTGCAGATGGTGACTGCAGCCGTGAAATTAAAAGATGATTGCTCCTTGGAGGAAAAGCTATGACCAACCTAGACAGAATAGTAAAAAACAGAGACATTATTTTGCCTAGCAAAGGTCTGTCTAGTCAAAGCTACAGTTTTTCCAGTAGTCATGTATGGATGTGAGAGTTGGACTATAAAGAAAGTTGAGCACTGAAGAATTGATGCTTTTGAACTGTGGTGTTGGAGAAGACTCTTGAGAGTCGCTTGGACTGCAAGATAAAGGAAGTCAGTCCTGAATATTCATTAGAAGGACTGATGCTGAAGCTGAAACTCCAATACTTTGGCCACCTGATGTGAAGAACTGACTCACTGGAAAAGACCCAGATGCTGGGAAAGATTGAAGTCAGGAGGAGAAGGGACAGCAGAGGATGAGATGGTTGGATGGCATCACTGACTCGATGGACACAAGTTTGAGCAAGCTCTATGAGCTGGTGATGGACAATGAATCCTGGCGTGCTACAGCCCATCTGGTCGCAAAGAGTTGGACACGACTGAGTGACTGAACTGAACTGACCCCCTGAAAGTCGCTGCCCACACCGTGATCTCCCCACTAGAGTGAAAGCATCAGTTTCTTATTTTAGAAGAAACATTTTTAAGTTTTGAAACATTTCAAATCTGTCAAAGATAAGTCTCTAGTGGTGAAATCCTTCTTCCACAAACAAATACCTGGTCCCTCCAACTTCCCTTGGAAGACGAAAGAATGTAGTTCCTTAAGAAGCCAGCTTGTCCTCAGAGGAGCCCAGAGTGTTTCAAGGGTCAGTCCAAAGGCTGAAAGTTCAGGCTTCAACTCCTGTGAGCGCTTTGCCCTCATGTCAAGCCTCTCAGCTATGGTGACAGTTAACAGCCAGATTCTTGGTGACATGGAAACTTGATCACCACATCAACACACAGGCCATCAAAAATGTGACCCTGAGGTGAAGCCTCCATGTCATGTTACCTCTCCTTTCAGCCAGGCCACCCCTCCCCCAAGCACTGCTTGTCAGTTTATATTGATATTCCCCTTCCCTCCTCTCCTGTTCCTCCACATGAGGCAGTTGACAATGGTAATAAATGTGGCCACACTCAAGGATAGGGCTGTGACAGGCTCAATAAGAAGTGGACTGATTTGTTGCTTTGGGGTTGAAAGCTCAGACTTTCATGAAACAAAAATATTATATTCGGGGTAATGATTTATGGCCTCGACTCCTGTTTGATTGCAGACCATAAATACTTGCAAACGGTACTTACAGCATCTCTGGAGGACATTAGGAACATACTCAAGTTTATTTTATACAGCAATTACTGAGTCAGTATAAGCATGGCCATTATTTGAAAGACAAGGTTTTTCCTCCAATAAGTCTTTGGAGATGATAAGTTTCAACAGCGATCTTTACACACTCCAGCTTATTCATGTGACTCTAAAGGACTTGAAGAAACCCAATGACAGGTCAACTGGTGACCCAAAAGCTGATGCCCATCAACACTCTGACAAATATGTCATCCTTTTTCCCCCTGTAATAATCAAGCTTCACAACCTGGTCTATGACTAGCATCAAAATTTAGAAGCCATCAAATCAGTATAAACTTGCTGACTAGGCTCCCAACTTGATCAGATGGCCTATTTTCTTCAGCTGTGAAGCAGGAACCGTGTTTTCAATAGATAGTTTGGCTCTTGGTCACACTGTTCCTATCTGCTGGTCTTTTGGGAAATCTTCCTGTCACTACTCTCACCCCAGACTGGGTCCTGATTTCTCTTGCTTTTTTGACCACCCCTAAGTCTTGGAGTCGCCTGAATGACACACCGTTAGCTATTTGTAACTGAAGACTGTACCAGCCAGAATGGAAAGAAGTGACTCGTGTAATGTTTCATTTATATTACAGAAACATTTCAATCCCAGGAGGAACTTATTTATACTCTCTTTACCCAGTGCTCCATGAATTAATTTATTTAAAGCAGTTATAGTAAATACATATAAATATTTATTTATATTTTTCTGTGATACAGATCTGATCCCTACTTGTAAGAAAAAAGACCTTTCTAAAAGCTTCTACTGACTTTAGAACTTAGATCCCAAAGATGCCGCTTGAAGTGCTATTGAAGGAAAGCCTCCAGCAGATGAGGGCACGGTGTAGGTGTATTTTACATTTATTGTTATATTAGTAGGTAGCCACTTTCCCTTCCCTATCTTGTTTGACAGACTTCCCAGAAGATAGAGACCAATTAACTCTTTATTTTGGCAGAGATCATTCTAGGTGTTCTTTTAATGGGTATTATTCTTGTTAAATTATGGATGAGCTTGATAGTAAGACAAATGCCATTATCTGAGTTATTTATTCATGGGATGTCGTCTGTAACATACCCACACTAGTTTTTCTTCAACTTTGGTATCGATCAATCGCTTTAATTGGTTGTACCAAGGGATGCTAAAAGACAGCTATCACAGCTTGAGGACCAGCATCTCTCTTTGGGTCTCTGCCAGGCCAAGAGTGAAAACTGTGGCTACTTTCAAACTTGGAACATCTTACGGAAAACCTGAACAAATATTTTGTCCAACCCAATAGAAGAGGACGGATGGCTTCTTATGCTCAGAGGAGGTGAATGGACATCCTTCTTCCAACCTCACACATGGAAAGTCTTCACTTTGCATACTGCCAGGTTTTGTTCACACATTTTGTTCAACTGTGATGTTCGTTGGAAGGACCATAGGCATCTCGCTCTGCCCTCTCTTAATTATGCTCACATATCTTTTCAGCCTTTGCTTTCAAAGCAAGTCACAAAGTCTGTTGTCTCCCCGGAAACACATGGGCAAGACTTCAGTAGACAATCAGCATTCTGTCCAGAGGCAATTAAAGATGATATAGTTGGGGCTCTGTTTTTATTTATACTGTGTAATGAGGCTCCAAATTAAAAAAGCTATATCCTAATCTCCATTAATGTAAAGAGTTGCAGTCCTGTGAGTGCAGTGGTCCATATTAGGTGACAAATTTATCATTTTTACACTTTCAGTGTCAAGATTCAGCACTTCCTGAGGACAAGTGCTGATGCAAAGAGCAGGAGAGATCCCTTTCCTCCTCATCGTGCTGTGGAAGTGGGTTTCATTTGAGCCGTAAGATCTGACAGACTGCATTTGTGGGCAATTTGGGCATACCTTGGGTGGTATTAGAAAGCATACGGTCAGAGATGGGGGCTTTAGCTTCCTAAAGACTTGCAATCATGACCCTGAAATGCACAGCTTGGGCTCCTTTTTACAATTGTGCAACAGAATACATTAAAATAAAGAAAGCAAGGAACAAATGCATAAGTGAAAATTGGTAGACGGGGGTAAGAAATCAATGTCAAACCATACTACTCTATTTTTTAATTTTCTTAGTCATGTGCAACTCCTTGCAGCCGCACAGACATAGCCCACCAGGCTTTTCCAGGCAAGAATACTGGAGCAGGTTGCCATTTCCTACTCCAGGGTAACTTCCTGACCCAGGGATCAAACCCTGCTCTCTTATATCTCCTTTATTGGCAGGCGGATTCTTTACCACTAGCACCACCCGGGAAGCCCTAGATCAGTTTAAGCTTTTGTATTTAAATTCCTAAAGGCATTCCCAAAAGGTCATCCCTTTACAAAGCTTCTCCACTTTCTTACGCACAATGAGACCCAGTTGACTACAAAGAGCTTCTGATCTGTTTCTCTGCATTTCTTAATGAAGTTGGTAAGACCTGGAAAGGTTTTGTTTGAGAAAAGAACTTTGCCAAGTGGGGTCTGCATTAGATTTAGGCCAGAGGTCTGAATGGGACAGGAGCACTTGGGGAAGGGTAGAACTGCTTCAAGTCAGCAAAGCACAACTGAGTAACTGCAGAGAAATTCAGGAGAGCCTGTACAAAAATGAGTCCTGTGGTCGGCTGAAAACTAGTTCCCCCAAATATCCACGCCTTAGTCCCTGGAACCTGTGAATGTTACCTTCTGTGGCAAAAAATAGTCTTTGCAGTTGTGGTTAATTTAGGGATATTGTGATGGAGAGATTATTCCGGATTGCCCAGTGTGCCCTAGATGTAGTCATGTTTCTTTGTAGAGGGAGGCAGAGGGAGGGTCTACACACACACACACACACATTCACACAGAGGAGGCGATGTGACCACGTGGCAGAGATTGCCGTGATGCAACCATAAGCCCAAGAGTGCCAGTCTCTAGAAGCTGGAGGAACAAAGCACCCATTCACCCCTAAACCTCAGGAGGGAGCTGGGTTTCAACCCAGTAATACCAACTTTGGACTTTGGAACCTCAAGAGTGTCAGAGAATACATTTCTTTAGTTTTAGGCTTCCCGTTTCATGGTAAATTGTTACAGCAGCGTCAGCAGACAGATTCAAGTCCCAATGGATTTGGGGCTTCTGCTCTTTGACCCTGCACCCCACCATGCTCCGTGACTATTCTTTTAAAAATTTTTTTAATTGACTATTCTTCAAGGATCATTATTGAGCTATTTCTAGAGAATACTGTTTTCAAAGAATGCAAAAGAGTAAAACATCTTCACTCCCACTCAGCTGCTGTGTCCCAGCTAGTTTTCTGAGGGAACCTCAGACCCAGATTTAAAGCTTCCCAAATACTCATTTTATCATCCCAAGCCTCACTTCAGCCTGTTAACCAGACCCACACAGCCACAAGTCTCCTTCCTTTTCCAGGTCCCAGAGTCTTCCTTGAGGCTCCTACCTGGGAGCTCTCTGCCCGCACCTGCCTCTAATAACCTGGATCTCTTTTAACCCTTCGGTGCCATTTGCCACAGAGACGCCCTGTCCTGTAGCCATCTAACTCCATGGAGGAAGAAAAAGCCTTTGTGTCCTCCAAGGGACCTGGACCAGCTTCACACCTTGAGGGACAGGATTGCTCTGAGTACATTTCCTTTGACCAAAGAGCATAAGAACTGTGCAGAGGCAGGTGGGCTGACCCTGTGTTCCCCAGGCCTGGACTGTGGAGCATTTTATGTGGTGGGAAAGGGAGACCTTGGGCAGCTCTGTAGGTCAAAACTCAAGACATCAGACTTAGTTCTTTCAACAGGTGCCAAGTAGGAGATGCTAAAGGTCAAGAGCTATGGGGAAGGTAAAGGCCTGGAGGGAGGTGGGTTGCACTAAAAGAGTCTGACCATGTGTGCGGAGTTGGGGAGCCTGTAGTTTGTGTCATCAGAATGGGCCACCCAGAGGAAGGAGGCCCCAAAATCCATGAATGAATAGACATCAGTGAACACACATGCTGTTGCAGATGGGGTTGGCACACACTTGCCCACCTCCGTCCCCCTGCATCACACCTACCCAGGAAGTTCATGCCCCCAGGTACAGAGCCGGTTAGCTTTCTACTTATTTAGAGGTCAGGGGCTGAAGCTGGACTGTGGCGTCCTGGGAGCTGTCTGCAGGGCCCTCAGTCCCACTCAGGCAATTGTGTAATTTGTAAGAAAATCACATGATTATTTCACTCACAACCATTGCCTCTTGTTGCAACAATTCAATACAGGTTCATTCATAGGCAGTCCTTCCAGTGTAAGTCAGTTCATAGACTGCAGCATCCATCTGAACACTAATTCCCACAGAATTAATCCAGCTCATCTCAGAGCACTCCCATATATGTCATTAATAAGAAAGAATTCTCCTTTTCCCTCCCCTATCTGGCATGTGTTCCAAGACCCTAAGGAGCCTGTTGAATCCTCGGGAATCAGAAATCTCATTCCCATTGGATGGAAGAATAGAGTTGGCTGGACTTCCTACCTCCAGAGCTGGCACTCCCATTTGGCTGTCAGGAGGCACTGCCCCTAGTCAGGATTCAAGAACCTATTTAAGATCTAGGAAAGATCTCTTTCTCCCAGGAACTCTTTCCCTGAAGGTTTTTTTTTTTTTTTTTTTTTTTAATCTATAATTTAGTATTTTCCAGGGGGCTAAAAGGGAAAAAGAGATTTTTGTATATTTGTTAAGCCTATGATGAAAGAAAATCCACAAATAATGGGTATCACCTGAAACACTTTTTATAAGTATAAATCTCTCCTTCACATTTAGGTAACAGGTGGGGCAGTTCTAGAAGAAAACTAGACAATACCATTCATGATGATTATAATAGCTGGTAATTGACTTGACTGTGTCAGAGAGTCAGCTGCTTTGGCTTTATGCTTGCAGCAGCCATGTGAAACTGGAACCCCTGCTCAGACCAGGTTTACAGATGAAGAAACTGAGGTCAGCGAGGTTAAGAGACTTGCCAAGGTCACAAACCACTACTTAGTGGTGGAGCTGGGGTCAGAGCCCAGCAGTCTTTCTCAGAGCACGTGCTCACTGGGACGCCCAGAAAAAAAGATTTATACTTTGGTAGCAGGTATAAATCTGAGTCTATAAAGTCAAGGTGGTTTCCTGTCTATCGATCAAGTTCACATCATCGCTAAGTCCTTTTTGCCCCTGGGCTGGAGGACAGAAAGACTCAGTCACTGTTGGGGCTTCCTTATCACCTTCAGGGGGTCTGAGCAGGGTCTGGGGATCTGATGGAGAGATCTGGGGTGGCCGCCGTTCCTCCGCGTTCCTGGTGTCACGCGGCCCCGGGTCACGTGGTGAGCTCTGCTCTGCAGCTTCCCAGTGAATCTTGGGGTGATAAGAGCGTCTTAGAGTTTCCCCCATCCACCTCCCCAGAAGCCCTGCATCAGTCCTCAAGATGGCTCACAGAGGAGGGAGCAGGTCCTCACGGGCCTGAACTGGGGAGATCAGCTACTGCTTCCCTGTCCTCCCGCCCTTCCGTCTCTCCCCAGAGCATGCACACAGACACTCTCCTGTCTCATCGCTCTTCTCAAAGGCTGGAGAATTTTGACAATTTTTGCTTTCTTCCCTGCTGCAAATCCCCAGCAGGCACGGACCTTGATATCTGCTTGAACAGGTAAAGAAGGTAAGGGCAGAAAATAGAGTGAAAACGTCAGCAAATGCCGCAAAATAAGCATCTGTCGCGTTCCCTTTCACACCCGTGGCGTCGACCTCACCTCTGGTCCTCGCTCTTGCCTGGCGCAATCTTTCCAACGCAGGCATAGTTTCCCATTTTTAAAAAATCTTTAATAACAGTTTCTTCTCCTGTCAGGTGAAACTTATATTGCCTAGGCTTTGTCTCTGACAATAAAAGATGCTCTTATGAAAATGCTTTAAATGTTCCTTGATTAAAAATCCCAGCAGGGACTTCCCTGGTGGTCCAGTGGGTAAGACTTCACCTTCCAATGCAGGGGTGAGAGTTTGATCCCTGGTCAGGGAGATAAGCTCCCACATGCCTTGAGGCCAAAAAAAACAAGAATTAAAAAACAGAGCCAGTGTTAAAATGGTCCACATCAAAAAAAATCTTAAATAAATAAAATTCCCAACAAACTGTACATTAAAGCTGATGCCCGTGAGGTAGTGGGCAGTGTATAGATGACCAACTTTTTCTATGTTAATTCATATCCACTGTATTTCTTAATATGTCTTATAATTTGTATTTTAATTTATAATTATCTCGGAAGATCTGATTGTTTGGAATTCATGCTCTTCACTACTACAGTTATTCAACTCTTGCCTAGAGAATCCCAGGGACAGGGGAGCCTGGTAGGCTGCCGTCTATGGGGTCACACAGAGTCAGACACAACGGAAGTGACTTAGCAGCAGCAGCAGAAAGATCATTAAAGGAACACTTAAGTGTCTCATTTCATGGAAATTAGAAACACTGGGTTAAAATTAAGTATATTTATTCAGAAAGTTGGGCAGGAAATCTCTAAGGAAGATACAGTATTTACTGTCCATATTGGGTTCAGGGGTCAATGTTACCATGTGTGGGCTTTTTAAAAAACGATATTGTTTCTGTTTTATCTTGTGTTTATCTCTCCACCAGGAGTAAATTCCTAAACAGTCAATGCATACAGGGTACATGTGGGGATGCTTTCTGAGTAGACCTCATCTTCAGGGAACATTTTATTTCCACAGTTTAGTGCCTCCTTACTAGAACAGAGCACTCCATAATTTTTTCTAAAGATTCTATCAGTCTTGATCCAATGTGCTGGGTGATAAATGACGGGAGGTTGGCCACAGAGGAGAAGGAAGGAATGAATCATGCTGTCTCCTAGTAACCAGTCAGTAAAGAACCTCCAGCACGTATGTTAAACCCCAAAGCACACTTACCTTTGGTATCATCCTTAGACAGACAGTCTTGATTCTATATTTGTGCTCTCATCCTTCTTTCAAAACTTCCAAGAAGGTAGAAGAAATTTAATCAAGTATGCATATGCCTACTCTCTCCTTCCAAACCCAAACAAAACCCACTCACCTCAGGAGACTTTCCTCACAAATCTTTATTTGCCCTTGATTTGCTTTTCTGTATGTTGCTTGTATGTTTAGTTATGAAACCGTGTTTACTATGTATTCTTTTTCATTTACAGGTGCCTTTCTCTGTATACCTTTTAAATCAGCTAGGGTTGATATGTGGTTCCATAATTTAGAACAAAGGTCGGTGAAATCTCAGAATAGAAAGCTGCAAAAAAATATCTTTTTCATGAATCCCAACTAAAGATTGAATCTTACATTTTTAAAAACTTTCTTTTTTATTTTTTGACTTTATTTTACATTGGGATGTAGCTGATTAACAATGTTTTGATAGTTTCAGGTCGACAGCAAAGGGACTCAGCCATTAATATTCATGTATCCATTCTCCCCCCAAAATCCCCTCTCATCCAGGCTGGCACATAACACTAAGCAGAGTTCTTTGTGCTATACAGAAGGTCCTTTTCGGTTACCCATTTTAAATATAGCAGTGTGGACATGTCGATCCCAAACTCCCTAACTATCCATTACTTACCAATGCTGTATTGGTTTTGAATCTTAAATTTGTTAAGATTATGGAAAACATCAAGTCTCCCTAAATGACAGGAAAGAAAGGGAAGAATTAAGTGTATTAACTGTATTCTCCTGTTAGACTGTTTCCTCCAAACACTGAGGATGGGAGGCTTCAGGGATATGGAGGAAAGCAAGAGAGTTAGTGCTGGAGCTTGGAGCCCCAGAAGAGGTGCCATGTAAGCTGAAGTAGAGGTGTCATAGACAGGCAGATAGCTGCAAGAACACTTCAGGAAGCGTTTTGCTCAGTATAATTTGGTCTTTTTATTAATTAAGCAGCCACCTACTTGAGCATTTATTTCGTATTTCAAACATAACATGAGCTTTTCAGAAACAGTCCTTTTAATCCTCTCCAAAATTCCATCAGTGGGTCTTTTGTCTATATTCACCACCTGAGTCTTGGAGAAGCAAAGCAATTTACCCGCTGTCACAGGATGAATGAGACACAGAGCTGAGATTTGGACTCAAGCTTTTCTGACCCTGGAGTAGATCTTTTTAGCCACTCAGCTGCACCGTTTCCCTTCTCTAAGCCTCGAGCCTGAAGCAGTTTGAAAAATAAATTTTAGTGTTTATTAATCTAGTTAAGGAGTAGTTGTAGAATTATATGATGATCGTAAAATTGTAGCAGTGCTAAGAATATTAGAAAGTACTTAATCTCGTGGTTTTCAAGCTAGTTTCCAGAGTGCTCAGAGGTGCCCAGTGGCTGCCCAGGAGGAGGCAGGGTGGAGGAGATGGGAAGGCCGAGGGCCAGAGATCCAGATTTTCAGTCCCCTTTTCCAAAGACGAAAACTTCCCTCTACTTTTTTCACATTGGAGTTCTAAGCAAGATTTCCTTTAGGGGAAAATAGAAGATTCAATACCATTCTGAAAAAAAATGAGTGACAATCACTGAGCTAGTGATTGAGACAATCTTTCATTTTACAGGTGAACAAACAAGAGAGCTAAGCAGTCATTTAGCCAAAGCCACTCTGTTAAAATTATAGTGTCTCTGAGATGGAAGCACACTTGAGGGTCATCAAGACCAACCTTCCCCCACCATCGGCCTCCTGTAACCTGTGTTCACCCACACTGGGCCCCAATCCTTTGATTCTGGGAGCTCATGGTCTACAAAATCTCCCCTATCTTCCTGGTCCTTAGAAAACATGTCCTCATAATAAGCAAACATCTGCCCTTCTATAGCTGTAGGAGCCAAATAGAAAAGTTAAAGCCATTCTTCCCACCTGACAACACTTCAGATATTTGAAAACACCTAACATGTCCCTGGTGGCTCAGTGATAAAGGACCCTTCTGACAATGCAGGAGACACAGGTTTGATCCCTGGGTTGGGAAGATCTCCTGGAAAATCAAATGGCAATCCATTCCATTATTCTTGCTGGGAAGTCCCATGGACAGAGGAGCCTGAAGGGCTACAGTCCATGGGGTTGCAAAGAGTTGGCTTGACTGAGCAACTAAACAACAACAGCATGTCGCCACTGGATCTGTCATCTCCATGTACAAACTTTTGTTGTACATGGAGCCCTATTTTCACAACTATTCCTCAGACAACACAAATGCTTTCAGTCTGCTTGTCCCCTTTCAAAAAGGTGTCAGTTTGTTTATATCCTCTCTAAAGAGTCAAGTGGGGAATTGCACATAATGCTTCAATAATATTTTAATTTGTTCATTAAGTCTTCTTTTAAACTTCCACTCTTTACACAATGTTGTCTTAACTCCCTCAGGGTGGCCAAGTATTGATAAGCAAGAGAAATAACGTGGAGATACTGTTACTAACAGGTTCTTGCTTACGCGGTCTGAGCCACAGAGGATGAGATGGTTACAGATCATCACCAACTCAATTGATATGAATCTGAGCAAACTCCAGGAGATAGTGAAGGACAGAGAAGCCTGGCATGCTGCAGTCCATGGGATTGCAAAGAGTCGGACACAAGTTAGTGACTGAACAAAAATCATGCACACAGACAAAAATTCACGCCCACCCCTTCTTTCCCCTGTTTCTTTTCTTAATTTTTTATTTTCGGTATCTTTTGGAGATACTTAAGAGATTCACATGAACCCGTAAGAAATAATGCAGGGAACAATCACGGGCCCTTTACCAATTTCCCCCAATGACAGCATCTTTCAGAACTATAGTACAGCATCACAACCACAACATTGACATTGATACAGTCAAGGCACAGAGCAGATTCATCACCAAAGATCCCTCATGTTGCCCTTCGACAGCCACACTCACGTTTCTCTTCATTCAGTTCAGTCCTTAACTTCTGGCAACCCCTGATGTGTTATCATTTCTGTAATTTTGTTATTTCAAAAATAACATATAAATAGAATCATGCTGTGTGTACCTTTGAAATTTTTCTTTTATTGGAGTATAGTTGATTTATAATGCAATGTTAGTTTCAGGTGTACTCCCCTCTGTTTCTTAAAAGGAATTCCCGACAACAAAGTCACGCCAATGGCTTTGTATGTTCCTTCCTAAGGCAAGACTTTACTCTTTTCCATTAGCTCTATACAGAAGGATTTACACATTCGAAACAAAATCAGCTGACTCAGGGATATGTTAAGCCAGTTTTAGATTACTCTGTTCAAGCCACGTCCACAAAGGCAGCAGTTCTGTCTGTGCAATGGATACCAAGATCAAGCCACCGCAGGTTCATTCAAGAGCATGAATCAGTTTTAAGTATCTTGGCAGATACCCTTGCAAGTGAGATGATAAAGGAGAATATAATTATAATACATGAAAAACATGTTCTAAATTTATAAAAGGCATTATAATTGGCCCTCACATAGCTCTCTTAATGGAGGAAACATATATAAATAGTCTCAAATGGCAAGCAAAATGCCATTAAACCCTAGTTCTGGAGTGCATTGGAATTTACATTTTCAAAGCAATAGCAAATTATCTTTCTAATAATAGATGGTTTTATTAAATATTAAAATGGCTAGCATTTCCTTGAGTTCATCCTGACCAGTCCTGATACATCCTGATTGGCAGGGAAGTCAACCTGAAATGGAACATTTCCTAAAAATAATCCACCAAACAAATAATAATCCATACATGCTTCATCCAGAGATAATTCTACTCTACAGTTACTGCTATTTTTGAGCAGCTCTAAGTGGTTCACTGTTCATTGCTTTTCATTCAAGGAATTAAATGTGCTTTATGTGTATCATCTTGTTTACTGTCACCACTGTCCTGGTAAATATAATTAGCTCTGCTTTGCATTTGAGGAAATTGAAGGTTTAGGATTGTTATATTTCAGGGGAGGAAAAAGGCAAACCTCACAGAGAATATTCAGCAAGGTTTAGAATTCTTGAATATTTCAGTTGCACAAGAATGCAAGGATCAGCTACTCAACCCAGTCATTTTACAGATGAAGACAAGGAATTCCCTGATGGGCCAGTGGTTAGGATTATGTGCTTTTACTGCTGAGAACATGTGCTCAATCCCTGGTCGGGAAACTAAGATCTTACAACCTGTGCAGTGTGGCAAAATATATATATATTTAAATGAGGGTAGGGCTGGTAGAATGATTTCAGTGTTCTGTGCAATGAACTTCAATACTTCTCAGGTTCATTTCCATCTCCTGAGTTTGAAATAAGAATACTTATATTAGTTATTTTTCCTAATAATAGAATTATCTTAACCACTAATGGCATTGTGCCAAGATGAATGGAAATGTGTGTCCATCTGACATCTCACTAAGGGGCAGTGTAGCCCCCAAGATGTTGGACTGAGGGTAGGAACAAGGCCCCACCCCATCTTTGACACTAACCCTGCTTTCAGTAAATAGTTCTCAGACGTGTATCTTCATCTCTAAAATTAGGAGTTGGACTAAATCTTTTAAATGTTCTTAGAGTTCTAATGCACCACGGTTCTCACTTTCTTTATATAATTTTTTGAATGCATAATATATACATTTGTCAAAAGAGATGTAAAATCACACACTGTAAAGAGAGGAGGGAAACAGAAATTAAAAATAGAAGATTATATTCTATTTGACTATATTTCAAAACTAAGTGATCTCTAAAGAGAAAGATGTTGATTTGGTATTTTTAATGTTGTACTTGCTAGTAGACGATAAATTCTGAAGCGACTGGTTCCACTTAGGGTATGTTTATTTGGTGTTCTCTTCATCAGGTTTTGGGAGTCTGTGTTTCAAATAGGCATCAAATTCTGTTAGTTTAATATGTTGTGGCTCCCCTTGTTCACAAGTTCAACAAATCAACTCTTGCAAGTCAGGGGAGAAAAGGGTGGGGGAGTATCTCTCCGGATGAGTCTCTTTTGGTTTGCTTAAAGACTGTCTGTAGCTGTAATTCTTGGCTGGCAGTACCACCTCATTCCTCTCTTAACCGATTATGTCATCACAAACAGAGATTTATGAGCCCCAACTCTAAAGAAACAGAAGGCAGGATGAATTATGAGAAGTTCCAGGTCTGCAAACAGTTTCTTCAATAATTAGCCTAAGGTGGGGAGGAGGGAGAAATTAACCTCACTAAACTCCCATTTTCCACAAACCAAAGAACACACTGCTAGCATCTGACTGAGCACAGAAATTCATCTTGAGGTGATCCAGTTTAAAACCCATTTGTAAATTTAGTGTGAAGGGCTTAGAGTGAAAAGGATGAAGATCTGGAAAATGCACAGTCAGCCCCTCCTCAGGACGGCCTGGATGGCTTAATAGGGCGTCTCCAGCCCTGATGGATGGATCCCTGAGATGGCCCACAGGTAAACGGGAAATGGTTTTGTGTTCCAAGAGGGAAGGGGTGAGTTCATCGTCAGGAAAACAAGCTTTTGCATTTTCCTCACGCAAACAGGGAAACCAATATGGAAAGGAAGTGGTATCCTCTTAAACCCTAGCTGTGGCAGTGTGAGTTTGCAGGTCACCAAAGGCAAGGATTACGCCCTTCGCTTAGTGTGCTATTACTCAGGGATGTTCCATCAGCTATAAAGAGGCAACCTAATTTCCACCCATGGTACATTTGTCTCCTCTCAGAGAGGAGAGGGTATCGTGGGGGCAAGGTGATAGGAATCCATTAATCTACCAATGAATATTTATTGTGTATCCACCATGTGAGAGAGGTTACTATGAGACCTGGTAAGAAATAATAACTAAAAAATACATAAAATATGTCTAGCTCCCAAGAAACTTACAATTTTTCACAGAAATAGAATAAACAATCCTAAACTTTGCTTGGAACCATAAAAGACCTTAAACAGCCAAAGCAATCTTGAGAAAGAAGAACAAAGCTGGCATCATCATGCTTCTTGATTCCAAATGATGTTACAAAGCCATAGTAATCAAAACAGTATAGTGTTGGCATAGAAATAGACAGGTAGATTAATGGAACAGAGTAGAGAGCTCAGAAATAAACCCAGACATGTGTGGTTTATTAATTTATGACAAAGCAGCCTAGAATGTACAATGGGGAAAGGACAGTTTCTTCAATAAATGGTTCTGGGAAAACTGAACAGCTTCCTGCAAAAGAATCTGGACCGCAGTCTTACACCACACAGAAAAACTCACTCAAAATAGATTAAAGACTTGAATAGAAGACCTGAAACCACAAAAGTCTTAGATGAAAACAAGCAGTAAATGGCTTGACCTTGGTTCAGCAATGGTTTTTTGGATTTGATATCAAAACAAAAGCAAAGAAAGCAAAAATAAATAAGTGGTACTACATCAAACTAAGAAGCTTTTGCACAGCAAGAGAAATAATCAACAAAATGAAAAGGCAGCCTATTGAAAGAGGGAGAAAATACCTGCAAAACATTTATTTGATGAAGAGTTAATATCCAAAATATGCAACTCAGTAACAACTGACCAAACAATTCTATTAAAAATGGGTAGAGTATCTAACATACCACCTGCTTTTCCAAAGAAGACATACTGATGGTTATCTGATCTGTGAAAAGATGCTCAGCATCACTAATCATCAGGAAAATGCAACTCAAAGTCCCATAAAGTATTACCTCACACCCATCAGAATGGCTATTATCAAAAAGACAAGAAACAACTAGTGTTTGTAAGATGTGGAGAAAAGGGAAGCTTCGTTTACTGTTGGAAGGAATTGGTGCAGCCACTGTGGAGAACATTATGGTGTTTCCTCAAAAAAAAAAAACAGAACCACTGCATAATCTAGAATTGCACTCCTGGGTATTCGCTCAAAGAAAATGAAAGCACTAACTCAATATATATATATATATATATATATATCCTCAAGATTTTGTCCACATAGACTTTTTCTATTGTCCTGAGGAACTTCTGGCCAATAGAGCAACGAGAACTGCAGAATTTCCTCTGTAGCCCAGGACGATTCTCCACTCCACTTGTCAAGTGCATAATTTGGGGGGAAATATCTGGATTCTATGGAGACAAAAACCTAAAAATTCCAGGAATGTAAGCTGCTCAAGGCTCTTACTCTCATGGCCCTGAGTCAGAGCACTCAAGTCTCTGAAAAGGTTGCATCAAAATATTGAGACTAATGAATCACGGTGAAGGATGAATCATAATTTATCCTCTAAATACCTTAAATTGCTGGACCAAAGAAAGTGGAGACCACAGTTCTTCACCTGGCAGGGGCTCAGGGCTATATTGGCTTCCTCGTCTCCCTCTAGTAACTTTGAAATTTGGGTGATAATGGCTGAGTTTGCAGTGAGATGGAAATATTCACCAGGACCCACCTGAATATAACAAACTTTTTGAGGATATGGCCTCAATTAATCAGTGTGAATATATCCAGGAAACGTCCCGGTGCAAATTTCTTTCTCTTTTTTTTCCTTAATGGGCATTTGCTTTGTCAGACTTGCATTTCAGTGGAGTTATAAATATAGAAATGAAATATTGATGACTTGTCTCAACTCATCTATAACTTGCGTGATATCACACACTGCAGAGCTGTGGAAACTGAGGGGATGGGAGTTTGCCAGGGCTTTCAGGAGCTGAACTCTCTTGAATGGCTCATTGGCTGAAATTCATTTTCAAAAAGCACTTTTTCGGTAGACTATTTCAAGAACCAGAAGTAAGCCTTAGGATAGACATTTTTCCCATGAAAATTAGGGCCTTGTCGTCTTGCGAATCTTTTCCTTCCCACCCACAGAGATGGTCAACCTCCATTCATTTGGGTACCACAGGCATGCACAATAATGGTGGTTGCCCAGACGGTGGCTGGGAGAGGCCCACTGCCACCCAGGCATTGACACAGCTCTCAGCCCGGAATAGCAAGCAAGCAGCAAAAGAATAACTTGGGCTTGTTTTGATTCCAGGCAGAATGCAAATAATGCATTCTCTAGATGTTAGGTCAAAACAATCACCAACCTAAACAAAGCAAGAGAAAGAAGTTTTGCAAGAGTAAGCAGCTTCTGATTTCCCCAAACTTGTTCTTAGGCAGAGGATCTATTAGTTTTGCATGGGTAAGCCTGGTGGATGCAGCCATAATCGAGTTATAAAAAAAAACAACGGTATGTGGAAAAACTGACATCAAGAGATTCCTGATATGGTTCCTTGAGAAGGACAGAACATTACTTTTGTGGTATTCCTGCCAAGAATTCACAGCAGAATCCAAGCATGAGGAAATATCAGTAAACCCACATTGGAGGATGTTCAAAATAATGGACTTGCCTTGTTCAAATGGTGATGGTCAAGGGCAGCAAAGAAAGGACCAAGAAGCTGTTACCAATGAAAATTATTAAAGAGACACAAAAAAATACATGAAATGCATAATCTTGAATCAAAGATTTGAATATGGACTGGAATAGACAATGGCATTATGTCAATATTAAATTACTTGACTTTGATAATTGTACTACAGTTATATAGAATGGTCTCCATTTATAGGAAACATAATGAAGTAGTTATAAAACGAACATGATGTTAACTTAGTTTTTAATGATTCCGGAAAGAAAACTATCTATCTAGAGAGAGAGAGAAGAAAAGAGAGAAAATAATATAGCAGATGGGACAAAATGTAAACAAATTAGGAAGTCTGGGGACTTCCCTGGTGGTCCAGTGGTTAAAATTGCACTTTCAATGCAGGGGCTGAGGTTTTGATCCCTGATCAGGGAACAGAGATTCCACGTGCCATGTGGAATGTGGCAGGATGCACAGAGCAGCTCTTTGAGGACTCTGAAAAGTCAATTTGTTGTTGTTGCTAAGTTATATCCAATTCTTTGCAATCCCATGGACAGTAGCCCACCAGGCTCCTCTGTCCATAGGATTTCCCAGGCAAGAATACAGGAAGAGGTTGCCATTTAGTAGCTCACAGATTGGAAAATACATCTAAAACTGACGTACCGCTGAACTAGTGGATAGTTCACTATTTTGTCCATTCTTTGCCATGTTCCTTGACCTAACCCCAATGCAGCCTGAAATCTAGAAGTGGACCTCATGACCAGACACAGAGAGCTCCAGAAAAAGACCTCCAGTTCTGTCTCTAGGAGCCTGAAAGGGAGCACTACACTCTCTCTGAGAGTGGGGGAATCATTCATCACGGTTCAGAATATGGACTGTCACACGTTTGGAGTCAGAGATCTGATCATTGTCTCTGAGATGACTGGATGCAGACGGTGTAGTGAAGGTCCTTCACAGTCTGTTTGTACACTTATAATTGTGAGCTGACCCCCCCTTCTTAGAACCATCCAACTCCTTTTGCTGGATTTATGCTCACCAAGCAGCCTTCTGGTGGTTAGCTCATTTATTCATTCATTCACTATACATTTCTTGAGCACTGTGACAAACATCACACTCAGTGCTGGGAATCCGAAGATAAATAACGCATATGCAGTGCTCCGAGCAGCTCACAGATTTTGCTGCAGGGTAGAGAGTGTGATGGCCAGCTGACAGGTATTCCAGACCCTGTGGCAATCATTTTCCACACTGTGATTTAACAAGATAAGGTTAGGTGCAGTCATTCTTTTGTGAATTTGCTTGACAAAAATAATTTTCCTTGAATTTTACTACACCAAGAAAAAAAAAATTATAAAACCCCAAGATGGGAGCCCAAACTGACTATTCCAATGAGGAATTGCCTACATGTGAGATTTCAGCCTATGTCACAACACTAATGATCCACCTTAGAACCTAAAGTTACTTTCATGCTCAACCCACACTCAGCAGTTTTACTCCAACTCCTAATTCTTCTTGTTTACTACCTTGTACCATCTGTCACAACACACCATCTTCACCAGGCTGCTAAGTGAGGGTAGGAACTGAGTTTCCGTCATGCTGATATTCTATCGCTCCACCTCATCCTCAGCAGCTAGTTCAGTGCTTTGAAAATGATACTGCAAATGAATTGCAATTTATGTTTATGTGAAAGAGGAGAGTGAGAGAGGAAGAAAGAGAGAGAGACAGAAAGGGAAGAAAGAAAGGCTTAAGCCACTTGGAATTTGAAGTTTAAGTGCCTCTTAAGCAAAGCATATTTTTAACAGATATGTGCAAAAGACACACTTTTCAATGGGAAAAAAAAATGGGCTCTAATTTTGCTGCCACTCATTAGCTATGTTATCTTTATAAGGTAATTATCATCTCCAGCCTTCGTTTTCTCAACCATAAAATGAAATGATTGGGCTAAAGGATTTCTAAATCATTCCAGTACCGGCTGATTCCAGTATTTCTAAAAACAAAATCCTCTCTTCAGATCCTTATCTGTTTTTGTTTCATAATTTGTTTCACAATTTCCGCGTGACACTTAAAAGGAATTTGTGAAAATGACAAATTTTCCTAGTAGATTTCCAATAAACATCATATCATATATGTTTCCTATTAGGGCTTCTGACATTCCACATGTTTTTCAGAGGTAATTGGAAATACTGGAGACAATTTAAGGGTCATTATTGGGTTAGCCAAGAAAATAGCTAATGATGACTTTAGCTACCAGACTATTCAGCTGATCATAGAACCCATTAGCTCAATTAAGTAAATCAAATAAGAAAAAACATTTAGACTTAAAAAGCCACCCACCACTACCTACTATTTGCCTTTGAGCTACTATTTTATGGTGAATTCAAATTGTTCCTTCTATGAAAAAGACCAGATCATCTGATTTAGCAGATGTAGTGATTCAAGATCGCTCAGCATATACAATTATAAACCAAAAATAACACCACATAGCAATTTTAAGAAAGCAGGTAAGACTAGACCTTCTGTGTAAACAGGGTGTGAACCTGTCTTTAGTGGCTTATTTCCCTGTACTGGGGCAGGTGTGTGTGGGAAGCAGTTTGTGGTCTTTCCTTCCCTTAAGGAACTTGTTTCAATTCTGACATGGTCTGTAGGTTAAGATTTTCGGGAAGGCAAGGGATTAGCTTTGAGATGATATTTATGACTGTAAACATCCTAATTCTAGCAGTTTATAGCATTTAGAAACTGAGTAGGCACGAAAGCTTTTAAAGACCAAGAGTTCCAGATAATGCTGACTTGAACTTGTAACTTTTTATGATGCAAATGGGACGGTCACAGGATGCTCGAAGTGACTCACAGGGAGAAAAGAATACGATGGCTCATATTATTTAATATTTATTAAGTGTGGTAATTATGTTCAGACTATTATGCTATTGCTGGAGAGAGTTGGTCTATTGAGTGAATGTTTGAAATTGCTGTAGCACATATTTTATCCAATTATAGATTCAGCAACTGATGTAACCAGTGATGCACTGGCAAGTGCTTGACAACCAGCTTCTCAGCGTGGATGTCATGGTGTAGACCCTGGTGAAGACCCTCCCCTCAGGGTGGGCGGATATCAAGCTTCTGATATGACATTATCTGACTTGCGCAGCTGCTGGAAATTCAACAATCGGCTCTAGCGAGTAGGAACAAACAGCTCCAGCACACTTCCGGATGTGACCTGAGCTACGGAATAAGCAAAAGGGTGTCTACATATACTGGAACTCCAAGATAATTATTTCTTAAATGACACAACTAAATGCTTACATTTTTGTCAAACTTAATCCCAAATTGGCAGGGGATGTTGAGTCACTTAGTCAAAGACCCTTGTGAAGGAGCCTTTTGGAAAAAAAGACTAGTCTGTGAGAAATCTGCATTCTAAATATCAGCTATTCCTCATCTGCTCTGTGACCACGGGCAAGTTATCCCATTTCCTCAGGTGTCATACTTACAATAAACAGATTGCATATCAAGAAGGCCTAAGTTCTCTTCCATTTCTGCTGCTCCGTATGCAGGTCAGTCCAAACTCAACTCTAGTGCATATCATCAAAATGGATGTAAATAGTCAAGTAGGTCCTGAACCATGCATGGTCACTGTCCACTCCAGGAACGAGCTAGGAAGTCTCTAGTGCTTCCCCAGGGACCTCCTAGGGCCTTCATCTCTCCCTGAGATGGGCCCCTCTAATGACCTCACAACAGATAGGGGCAAGTCTACTTTCTCGAAGGCTGTGTCTTTCCTTCTGCCAACAATCTCCCTTCATCTCAGCCTACCCAGTGCTGTGCTTCATCCCACTTAGGTCTAAGAAACGTGACCTTTTTTTCCTATTCCCATTTCACCTTTTGCCCCTATGTCATCAGATAGTGATGTATGACATTATTTATTATTCATGCTGAAATACTCATCATTGAGAGCAAGGAAAAGATCAAATCTGCAAAAACAAGACGTGATTTCAGCCCTTAAGTACAATATGGTAGTATAATGAAACTTGCCATTTATTTCTGCTATTTGAGTATGGTCAGGTATGGATGTGAGAGTTGGACTGTGAAGAAAGCTGAATGCCAAAGAATAGATGCTTTTGAACTGTGGTGTTGGAGAAGACTCTTGAGAGCCACTTGGACTGCAAGGAGATCCAACCAGTCCATCCTAAAGGAGATCAGTCCTGGGTGTTCATTGGAAGGACTGATGCTGAAGCCAAAACTCCAATATTTTGGCCACCTGACGCGAAGAGTTGACTCATTGGAAAAGATCCTGATGCTGGATGGCATCACCGACTCGATGGACATGATGAGTTTGGGTGAACTCCGGGAGTTGGTGATGGACAGGGAGGCCTGGTGTGCTGTGATTCATGGGGTTGAAAAGTCAGACACGACTGAGTGACTGAACTGAACTGAACTGACTCAACTGTACTCATTATTTCTATTGAGACCTATCTATTTAAACATCAGCTCTGCACAGTCAAGCCTGTAAGTATCTGTTGAATGAGTGAATGAATGTCTGATGTTCAGTCTGAACTGGTAAGGTGGCCACGGGGTCCATTTTGAGGTTTTCTAGTGCTTTGATACGCTTTTCCTATTTCGATATTTTTCTTTAGGTTCTCTGTTCATTTCTAAAGAATGGTAAAGAGCTTCATGCACTGTGGGAGGTGAATTTTGGCGAATTTCATTTTTGGGTGAATTTCATTATCTTTACCTGTCAGCTAACTTCCAGAAATGCATGAACTGGGAGAAGGGGAGAGAAGAAAACACACCACATGATCGCTGACAGTTGGTGGAGCAGCAAGTGCCCCAGAGTAGGTGGCACTAGCCCCTGCTTCCACGCTCTGATCTGAAGCTTGTACAACAGATGTACTGGGGGTTGGAGAACATGGTGCTCATTTGTGGAGGTGAAAGAGCAGGGGAAACGCGCCGGCCATGATGGTTGGGGGAGGGTGGGGGAGCCGAGACAGTGCCGCGGGCTGGTGACCCTGTTGCTTCTGCTGGGTGTTTTTCCTTCAGAAATATTTTTAACCATTTATAAGGCTAGAAGCTACAGAAAACATTGCTAATTTATTACTCTTTCTTTCAAAGGCCAGAGCACTGGGACTGGATTGCATTGAGCTTCTTGTTTATTTCATGTTTATTTCTGAGTAGGATTTAACCTCCCACTTGACAAACATAACATCCCAGAAGACTTTTATGTTGCTGCTGTTAATCATAAAATATTGCATGAGTGTAATATAATTCTGGTATAAAAAACTGAGTAGTTTTTTTTTCCTGTAATTAACCCAGAGTCTTTTTTATACTTGAGTACTGAATACTTAATAGTCCTGTTTTTATTTTTAATCTTTTATTTTTCTTTTGGTCCTCCTGTCTCTCACTTAAGCCCGCAATTTACATTCTCATTTCCATATTTCTCCAGGTAAAAGAAAATTCCTAGGAAGTTGGAGCAATTCCTATCTATTTGATGTGCCAAATACATTCTTCCTAGGATCTAATGGTATATTTCCACAATAAAGATGGTTTTTAAAAAAAGTCTCTGACAAAGGGGCAGTTAACTCACAATTATTTCAGAGTTAATCCATAACTTCATATTTTAATTAATGTGTATATTTTACCAAATGGCTTTTCTGTCTTTATTTGACCAATAAAAAGTTGAAATTGCATAGATTTTTCTGCTCCTCAGAATGTAAAAAATGGGAAGCTATAGAAGATGCAGAACATTCTGACTTTTGAAAATGCTGGTAGAGGGAGAGACCATGTCTGCTTCTAATTACACAAACTAGTTAAGAAAAAGAATTTTAAGCCAGTCAATATTTTTCCTTTCATTATTTGTGATTTAAACCAGCTCATCTTTTTCCTTTCATTATTTTCATGACATCTAATAACTGGTCTGATTGAATTGGAACATTTGCAATGGGTTTGTGTATGTTAGAACCAGAGTTTAAAAGAGTCACATATTTCACTAACAGTTTTATACTTTTCATGAACTACAGAACTGAAAAAGGCTATTTCTCTATTCCCTCCATTCTGATCCTCTGCAATGCAAATTAGGTCATTAGTTATTGACAATGCTGTCAATTAAGAGAGTAAAATCAGTACCAACCACACATGCCTGACCTCCAAATGTGTATTTCATTTTAAAGGAGCTTTGCATCAGTGACAAACCCAATATTTCTGCTCATCACTTCGATTCTAAAGCCATTGAAAGGATCATGGTATAGAATCTTTGTGAAAGTGTTAGCCTCTCAGTCCTGTACGACTCTTTGCAACCCCATGGACTGAGGCCCTCCAGGCACCTCTGTCCATGGAATTTTCCAGGCAACAATATTGGAGTTGGTTACCATTCCCTTCTCCAGGGGATCTTCCTGACTCAGATATCAAACCCAGGTATCCTGCATTGCAGGTGGATTCTTTACTGTCTGAGCTACCATGGAAAAGAACTTTTAAAAAATTGTCATCATCATACCTAATATCTGCTGTAGCTTAAATGGTCTCAGGCCCTAGCACTGCAGCAAATGGAGATGGAATCATGAAAGACATTGACTGCCCTCATACCTGCAAGGCAGTCCATGCCCCCTTCACACAGTGAGTTCCCTTAGAAGAGAATAATGAGATAGAGTTGTTAGAAAATGCTTCATGATCATGAAACTGAGAAGAAATTAGCCTGGGAACAATCAGAAACAGCTTTTGTGGGTTTGGCCTTAGAGCCTGGCCTCCTCTCTCATCTGCACACAAATTTATTAACTGCAGAGGTAGGGGGCTGGGGTTTCCTCTACCTTGCATTCCTCTGTAGCCATGAATTAATTCCCAAATGCCAGTGTGGGTCTGTTTTCCTCTTCATGCATCATATGTGGGGAGGCGGCTGGAAAGACTGCTCTGTGCGCCCCCTGCACCCACCCATCTCAGCCTCTTGTTCACGCAGGGGGTAAAGCAGTTAAAAGAAATTATTCATCCTTTTCCTTATCTCCGTGTGTGCACAATACTTGTCTCAAAATTGGTACAGCTTACTTTGCTAATGAAAACATCCAAAAAATGGACAGACAATAATAAAGTTCATGTCTGTTAAAAAAAAAAAAGCCCTAACTTTTATATTCCATTGGTCGATAATCATAGAATTTTAAAGCAAAAAGAATTTTGTAGATCTTGAAAAAAAGCACAAGAGTAAAGATATGTTTCCTTGGTCTAAAAAGAAAACAACAACAACACTGAATTTGGAATCAGAAAATCCAGGGAGGTCAAATGTTGTATGAACAAGGAAAGTTTCACTGTAGCTTATATGACTTTTACTTTTATGAAATGGCAATCCACTCCAGTACTATTGCCTGGAAAATCCCATGGACAGAGGAGCCTGGTAGGCTACAGTCCATGGGGTCGCAAAGAGTCGGACACGACTGAGTGACTTCACTTCATAGCCAATGAAATGGCAGAAAGTGAAGAAGAACCAAGAGGGCATCAAAAGATGAGAAAGCTGGATGGCATCACCGATGCAATGAACATGAAGTTGGGCAGACTCCAGGAGATGATAAGGGACAGAGAGGCCTGGAGAGTCGTGGTCCATGGGATCACAAAGAGTTGAACATGTTGAAAGCAACAACATAGCCAGTGAACAAAGTTGCAGCAGTTTCAGGTGAACAGGAGACTCAGCCATATATATGGTGAATCCATTCTCCCTCAGACTCCCCTCTCTTCCAGCCTGCTACATAACACTGAGCAAGAGTTCCCTGTACTATGAAGTAGGTCCTTGTTGATTGTCCATTTTAAAGATAGCAGACTTTTACATGTCATTCTTCTGAATGTCAAGATGATACCTTTTAAGGAGTTTTCAACAGAGACCAAGCACTGAGTACAACATGCTTCTTTTCAAAGGACATGCAAATAAGAAGACAGTGGTCTGGCCAGTTTAGCACTGAAGGAGACTTTCAACCCAGAAAATTCTGTATCCAGAGAAAATAGCCTTCAGAATAAACTTAAAAAAAAAAATGACTTTTTCAAACAAACAAGAAACTGAGGGATTGAATGCACTGGTAGCAGAGCTTCTTCAGATCAGAGACTTCAGTTCAGTTCAGTTCAGTCGCTCAGTCGTGTCCGACTCTTTGCGACCCCATGAATCACAGCACGCCAGGCCTCCCTGTCCATCACCAACTCCCGGAGTTCACTCAAACTCATGTCCATTGAGTCGGTGATGCCATCTAGCCATCTCATTCTCTGTCGTCCCCTTCTCCTCCCGCCCCCAATCCCTCCCAGCATCAGGGTCTTTTCCAATGAGTCAACTCTTCGCGTCAGGTGGCCAAAGTATTGGAGTTTCAGCTTTAGCATCAGTCCTTCCAATGAACACCCAGGATTGATCTCCTTAGATCTACATAAAGAAATGAAGAGCATTAGAGATGGGATGAACAGCAGTAAAACACATTTTTTCTCATTGCTTTAAAAAATGGCTGTTTAAAGCATAAATAGTAAAAATGTCTTAAATGGTTACAGAATATGCAGAAGTAAAGTTTATGACAATACTGCAAAGAATTGGAATGAGGAATTGGAAATACATCGTAACAGGGTGCTTCCCCAACAAGAAACAATAACATTTATTTGAAATTGAACACAAATTATAGAAAAATTATACTGTAAGTCTTAAGACAACCACTAGCAATTATCTTAAAGAAGTTAAATAATTCAATAGAGGAGATGAAATTGAATTGCAATTGCTTAATTAAACCTAGACAAGTCAGAAAAAGAAGGAGAATAAACAAAGAACAAAGGGGACAAGTAGAAGTCAGACAGCAAGATAGTTGATTTTAACCCAACCATTTCAAAAAATCACTAAGTGTGAAGGAAGGAACTGAATGTTCAGATTTGTGCTTCAAATCTTCAGGCAAAATTTTTTAGAGTTACCTATTTTATTCCCCAAGCTCACCTTTCCAGAAAAGAACTGGATCCCTATGTGAAGCTGGGGTCCCTGTATGCCATCTCCTGGGAAACATCGCCAAGTGCAGTGAGAGTTATCTAGACTGGAATTCAAGGTCTGGGGATTCCAGCTGGACCAGACTCTTGTGGGTCAGTGCTCAATGGTGAAATGAAGATTATATCAGAGGCCTCTCGATCCAGGAAGAGAGCCTCCTGTAGAACAGAGGAGTCCAAAAGGGCTTTGCAGAGCAGTGGGACTTGAGTTGGGCCTTCCCCAGTGGCTCAGAGGTGAAGAATCTGCGTGCAATGCAGGAGACTCAGGTTTGATCCCTGATCCGGTAAGATCCCCTAGAGAAAGAAATGGCAACCCATTCCAGTATTCTTGCCTGGAGAATCCCATGGACAAAGGAACCTGGAAGGCTACAGTCCATGGGATCACAAAGAGTTGGACATGACTTATCAGCTAAACAACAATAGGACTCGAGTTGCATCCAGAAGTTGCTCAGTGGCAAGCAGCTTGGAATGAAGGGAAGATGGCAGGGTGCTGGAATGAGGCCCAGAGGTATTTGATTTTGCCTAAGATTTCTGTTCTACTAAATATTTCAGTGGTTGCTGACCTGAAAAGTGTTTGTCAGCTTTGCAGACTTCCTATTTGCTGCTTCAGAGGCCCAATCTGAATATAGCTATTAAAACATCTTTGGTGGCTGTTTGATCTCTTGTCTGAAGCCTTTGAAATGATTTTCCATCAACTTCATTCATGGTGACTTTGGAGGGAGGTAGGGCCTTTGAGTTACTTTCATTTTTACCTGAAGGTACAGCCTATCCTTTTGTTAAATGTATTTTACTGGTATTTATGGAACAATTTATGCTGTCTAATCAAACAAATTAGAACCCTTATTTTTGCTTTCCTCAATTCAGTCAATTGTTAATAATCATGTTGTCATTTTTTCTCAGACTTGGCACCAAAACTTTATTCATTTTCCTTAGAAATTCTGTCACCAACCTACTATAAAAACTGTCATTATCTCTCAAAGTCACAGTCCTGACATCTGTTAAGTAAAGGTTTATTTTACACTTCAAAAGTCAATCTGCACAGCTGACTAAACTCCTTCAGAATTTTACAGCTTGCTCTTGTCAAATATTTGGGAAAATAAAATTTGCTTGTAGAAAAATATTTGGTTTTCATAGAAAAGAAAATACTCTTTATTTATCAAAAGATTCTTTTCTTTCTTCCCCCCCGAAAAAGAAAAGAACTTTGCTTATCAATTGGTTTTTAGAAAAAGAAATAAGAAAGTTGAATTAATGTCTGTGTGTTTTATTTCAAGTGACACACCGATTTCTTTCTTCTAACACCCCTGAAGGTTGAATAGGTCATCTAAATTCCACAGAACTTAATGGAAAGCAAAGCCCAACAACCTTCTCCAGTTGGCCTGGAGAAGGAGGGGAGAGACTGCTTGCTGTCCCTCTGGGTGCCCCTCCAGTCTCTCCCCATAGCTCCCTCACCCCCACCCGGATAAACTTGGATTTGACCATGGCTCTCTGTGCTAATGAGCCTCTGTGATTCATTGTATCAATCCAAGGCTAACCTCTGGGCCTTGGACTGGCATCTCCCATCAGATCAGCAGCAGCATTAGATTAGAAATAAAGTGCATGACTAATGTAATGCACTTTAATTGTCCTAAAACCATCCCTCCTACCCCCGGTCCACGGAAAAATTGTCTTCCACAAAATCAGTCCCTGGAGCCAAAAAGTTAGAGACCGCTGTTTTGGGGGACAAATTCCTACTAGTCCTCTAATGTCTCTGGAAGAAAAGGAAGGTAATGAAGATCTAATAGTATTTTCTCTATATTGAGGTTTATGCTAAGAATATTCCACAGGCTACTTTGTTTAATCCTTGCAACAGTCCTACAAGATAAGTATTGTCTCCCCGTCTCAAGTCAAAGCTGATGATTGGACTCTCGATCTTTCCTGCTTCCCGGCAGCCTCCCTGATACTCTGCTTGATCCTTTTAATAATACACCTTTTTTTTGCTGTTGTTTGGCATCTTGTGATTCCAAGCTTCCAACTTTTCTTTAGTGAGAGTGTGTGACTTGGTAGCTACACAAAATTGTGGGCCCGTAAATTCTTAACTGTCCTTTTGTGCTTTAGAATTATTTCCAGACAGATTCTGTTCTTGGACTGCTACCTACTTTCTCATGTGGATTTAGTATCTAATATAAATAGAGGTGGGGATGAGCATGGAGTGTACAAGAGTTTCTATAGGTGAGTTTAGGTACCAAGCTTAAACGATTCACTACTGCTTCTGACATGGAAGCCATGAAACAGAAGATGCAATGTACAAGATGTCAGAAGACCTGATCTCTGACATTTGTTCTGTAATTAATTCATCAACTGTTTCACTTTGGATTCTTCCAATGACATTCTTATTTTGGTGCCAAATGGAGAGATGATAGTAACTATCTCTGGTTTCTGTAAAAACCAAGTAAGTCACGTGGAAGTAGTTTGAAAACTAAAGGACTTTCAGAGATGTTTATAATCAACTTCATTCTTGTTACACCTTCAATGGAGTCTGTTAAGGCTTATGTTGTCCTTAAGTTAGAAACCAACCTCCTGATCACTGTTCACTGATCAAGATTTTAAGTTCTAGGTGACTGAAATGAGTTCTGATGGACTTAGACAGACAAGGAGGTTTTGTGAAGATGGTAGCAGGCTCATAGAATCCCTGTTTGGCTTGGGAAACTAAAAGAATGGAGGGGACTCTAGAGACCAGATGGAAGGACCAGCCCCTGGATAGCTCTGCTGCCACTGCTGGATGCCACAGGTGCCAGTGCCATGAATAAATGCCACATTCTCCCTTTGAGTTTGCAACTCCTGCCCAGATCCAGAGACCAGGGTGATCCAGAGTGTGTGAGCGAACAAACACAGGTCCTGTGACTATGCCTTGGATGCCAGGAGATGGGAGGTGAAGGGTCTCTCTGCTTCATTTTCCATAACAGGAGCTTATAGCTGTGGATACAACTGATGTCATGGAGAGTGGGAGATGCCCCCCGACAAAAGAGTGGGTGCGTACTAGATGCTGAAACTGAAACAAAAACAGTTCAAACCTCCTGCATGACCTACGCACTTCACTCATTTGCTTCCTCTGGCACCACCAACGCCCTCACACCCATGCTCTACCGACTAATGTTATTTCATTTCCTCTTTTGTGCCAAGCTCTTTATCACCTCCAAGCCACCCAACTGGGACGTTTCACCGTTTCGTACCTTCTCCTTCGGTGAACCCCTCCTCAGCCTTTAAGTTTCAGCTTCGGTGAAACTTCTGTGGGAAATACTTTTTGGACCACCACTACTTTTGGCCAAATTGAGGTTAGCCCCTTCCCCACACACTCGTCGTATACTTCCACATAAACTCACGCTTCTTTTTCATTGCATTTACAATTAAACAATCATTGGTATTAGTTTGTAAATGTCTGTCTCATTCACTAGACTACGAGCTTCATGAGTATAATGTGTTTATCTACCTTGTTCACACGTATATCCCAGTTTCCAGTAAAGATTCAATAAATATGTATTGAGCGAATGACTGAGTTAATAGACAAGGGTGTGAAGTTATGTTTACCAGCAACCTGAGACCCTCAGGTAGTCCCACGTCCCTAAATATTAGCAGCCATGGCCCTCTCTTCCTGCCTATGGTGCTGTGAGGTGCTTGTTCCTCTTTGTACCCCACTTGTTGGTATAATTTTAGGAATATGGAATAAACAGATTACCAGGTAAATGGATGGATAGATGCATGAATGAAGCATCTGGAGTTGTGATGAAAAAGCTCTTCCTACTGTTCTCCTCTGAGCCCCTCCAGTATGTCTTAGATTAAATTCCTTTTGTTACTTCAAACTAGGAGAACAAAATGAGTATGAGCATCTCCTTTTATCAGCTGATTGATACGTACTAGATGTTCTGTTAGGTACAACAGGGGTTAAAAATAATTTTAAAACTTCATTTTCCCCTCTCCAGGAGCTTATCAACAAGGCAGGGAGACAGGTCAATAATACATGAGGAAGTAAACAATAAAGGTTGAAGCCAATAACACAGACAGTAGTAAGAGAGGCCTAACAGGATGGTCTATCATTAATTGCCAATAGAGTGCAGACCAGAAGACTATTCATTCTGAGGAGATGGAGGTTTTAGCTTTTAGATTGGTCCTGCTTTCCACACCTGACTACTGTTCATTCACACGGTGGATATACAAACTCTTCCCAAAGGAATTGCATCTTCTAAAAAACATTTTCTCCACCCTCCCATGGCAACCCCTCCCTGGCCTCTCCACTTTCCCAAGCATCCTTTGAATTGTGCATCCTGGAAACAAGTACGATCCTGTGCTCTAGGCTTCGGGCAGCTGAAATTCTGTGTCTTTCCCAAGAAACTCCAAATGTGAACCCTTGTCAGCCCAGAGGCCCCATAGGAGCTGTTCCATAGAAGATCATCATGAAGGAGAAGATTGGTTAGGAGTTGCCCATTATCTGTTTTGGCTAGACAACTCATTCATAACAAATTGTAGAAGTTGCTATGCTTCATCTAGCTTTGTTAACTGGAAATGTGTCTATCTTTGAGAATCTTGGATTTTCTCTGTGTCAGTTGGACATTCAGCTTGTTCAGGAGTTTGCGCCAAGTCTGAAGCCAGACTAATGAGTCTGAATTCTGGCCCTGCCACTTTCTATGTGTTTTTAACCTTTTTAGCCTCAGCTTTCTCATCTGTAAAATGGGCACCATCAAAGACCTTGCCTATAAGATTTAGTATGAAAGTTAAAAAAGAGCATGCAGGTGAGGACAGTACAGTCCCTGCTACAGAAGTAGCGCCTGGTCAACTTTACCATCATCCTTGTGTGTGTATGCTCAGTTACTTACTTGTGTCTGACTCTTTGCTACCCCGTAGACTGTAGCTTGCCAGGTTCCTCTGTCCAGGGGATTTCCCAGGCAAGAATACTGGGTTGTCATTTCCTTCTTCGGGGGATCTTCCTGAACCAAACCTGTGTCTCTTGCATCCCTTGCATTGCAAGCGATTCTTAACCCACTGTGCCACCCAGGAAGGCCACCTCCAACTGTCGTTCTTAGGTAGCCAAAACCTCTCGGTCGGCCTCCTTTTTTTCCTCTGGGGATTTATTCCTTCATGTCCTTTTACTCTTTCCCAGCACTGATTTCATAGGGAAGTTTTCTGATTGGACAGAAGAGTGCTGTGAATTTGCCCTTTTGCATGAAAGTCTCAGGGGAATAAGCCAATGTGAGTCCTTCACAGCCAACAGCAGTGTGACTCCCTCCTGGAAAGTGTGTGCTGTTAGGAGTGACCCTGGGGACAGAAACCACACTAGGAGAAGTGTGAATATTGTGGAGTGAGCACCAGGCAGGAGCAAACAGCTTCAAGATTGCTGCTGGGGCCCTTACAGCCAGATGACAGAAAGCGGGCCTCCCTAACCCGGCCTGGGCTCATCTTAGGGTCTCTGGGTAGGGAGATGCCTTTCCATCTCATCAGGGCTCTTGCCAATCCAGGGTCAGAGCGATTGCCAAGACCAATCGCTCTGGTGTGGCAGTAATCAGCAGCCTAAATTGTGTTCATCTCTGTGAGATTAGGAAAAAAATTCCCAACCGCACGCTGGACCTCGCAGAGTCTGTGCAAGCACGCTAATCAGAAAAACAATTTCCACCTGGGCAACTCTGCATCCAGGACAACAAACACGATGTCATTTTCGGGCAATTAGAGATGGTGGCTTCCCTCTCACCAAGGACATTAAATTGTGTGCATACATCGTAAGGCAGAAGCACTGCACAGAAAAGGAAGAAAGAGACCTGTGATCACACTTTAATTAGCTTCTTCTCTGACATTAGTCAGGTCTCCCTCTGTCCACCTGTCCTAGGTCCTGTAATCATCTCTTACCACGGGCGATGAACATATGTCCCTCCTGTTCTAACAGGTACCTGTCTGCACAAGGAAGCAGACCAAGGCCAGCCCCTCCCTCCCTGCCGATGGAGATGTTTAAGCTTTCAATTTCATTCCAGGCCCCTGGGTCCGAGGCCCAATTTTGAACAAGTTGGCATGGGGTGGGTTCTGGTGGTGTACTTTTTAATTGCATTATCCTGAGTGATGAAAATCCTTTCATTCTTCACGCATAAAAGCTCAGGCTGCATGGGGCACACGCTCCCCACCGTGACTTTGAGCTAGGGCCCAGTTCCCTCCCAGGGCCACTTTGTCAGCTGTTCCAAGATCTTTTGTCATCTCGGTGCTATTAATTGCCCTTGAGCAGCACCAGGCTTTTTAATTCAGATTTTCCTAGAACAGCAGGAGGGAAAATGGAATGATTGTAAAAGGGAGTTAATGATAATTGCTAATGTAGGTAGAGGTTTTTGTTGTTGTTTAAGATGGTCCTTTAAATTTTGTAATCTTGAAATAAAGAAGCAGAGATTGGATAAAGAATCACAGTACAAGGACCTTCTTGATAAGCTGGAGGAGAGGGAATGAATATGCTTTCTTTTCTCTCCTTGTTTTATGGAATCAAATTGTCCCACAATCAGAGCATCCAAAAGATTTTGCTTGAGTCAGAAACGCAGGAGATTCCTGTGAGGGCCACCAGTGTATGTCCTGATTTCAGAGACTTGAAGGGGAAAAGAAAGAAACATTCAACCTGAGAAATATAAAGGAAAATGTACATAGACATCTTGCTTCTGCTGCTAAGTCACTTCAGTCGTGTCCGACTCTGTGTGACCCCATAGACGGAAGCCCACCAGGCTCCCCTGTCCTGGGATTCTCCAGGCAAGAACACTGGAGTGGGTTGCCATTTCCTTCTTCAGTGTGTCAAAGTGAAAAGTGAAAGTGAAGTCGCTCAGTCATGTCCGACCCTTAGCGACCCCACGTACTGCAGCCTACCAGGCTCCTCCATCCATAGGATTTTCTAGGCAATAGTACTGGAGTGGCTTGCCATTGCCTTCTCCGCATAGACATCTTAGGAGACTTTAAATACCATCCATATTGGGATTTCCCTGGGAGTCCAGGGGTTAAGAATCTGCCTTCCATTGCAGGGAACTTGGGTTCAATCCCTGGTTGGGGAACTAAGATCCCACATGCTGTGGGGCAGCTAAGCCCATACTCCATAACTACTGAGCCCATGGGACACAATGAAGATTCTGAGTGATGCAGCTAAGACCAGACACAGCCAACACACACACACACACACACACACACACACACACACACACACACCCCAACTCTAGTTCTGATGGCAGGTGAAATCATAAAGTCTTAAAGAAAACCTCCCAAGGCTTCCCTGGTGGCTTAGTTTGTAAAGAATCCATCTGAATGCCAGGAGACCTAGTTTCGATTCCTGGGTCTGGAAGATCCCTTGGAGAAGGAAATGGAACTCACTCCAGTATTCTTGCCTGGAGAATCTCACGGACAGAGGAGACTGGTAGACTACAATCCATGGGGTCGAAAAGAGTTGGACATGACTAAGTGACTAATCCACCACCACCACCAAAGAAAATCTCCTAACCTTTGAGGAGTTTGGAATAAATACTTGAAGGATCAGGCCCTTGACATAGACTTTAAAAGAATCCAGAGAGACTTTTAGCATTAACAGGTAAGTTAACCCACCATCTTGATACCAAGTAAAGGAAGCTGTCTTTTTTTAGACAGAATTATAAACCATTTCCATGCAACCCCTTCCAGTATTCTTGCATAGAGAATCCCATGGACAGAGGAGCCTGGTGTGCTACAATCTATGGGGTCACAAAGAGCTGGACGTGACTGAGTGACTAAACAGCAGTAACCATTAAAATCGTGTTTTAATTCTGCTCAAAATGTATCCTTACACAATTTCTTGGTATAAAACATTAATTATTGTATTGTGATAGATGAACATTCCTCTTTCCTTAAAAAGTAGTCATCAAAAATCCAAAGAAGTGTGGCATTTTGGCCTCACTGAGCTCCCATTCCAGTCTCTTCTGCGTCAGTCCCTCCCCTGCCTCATGCACCAGATGGGAAGACCCAGCCCCTCAAAACCCAGTGGCTTCTTGCCAGCATTTTGGAGGCCACAGTAGTTTTCTTGAGAAACCACTCATGACCTCCACCCTGGATCTGCTGTAAGCTCTGTGGAAGGTCAGTCTCCCTGCATGGAGACCTTGAAAATGATAAACCATCTCCCTGCCCTTGGGCTTTGAAGCCTTTCAGGATGGTTTCAAATGGTGAAAGAGGCAAGTTGATTTCAAGGCCACTCTGGGTTTTTTGCTTCAGCCACTCTCCTCTCTGAGTTTCAGTTCAGTTCAGTTCAGTCGCTCGGTCATGTCCAACTCTTTGCAACCCCATGAACCACAGCACGCCAGGCCTCCCTGTCCATTACCAACTCCCAGAGTCCACCCAAACCCATGTCCATTGAGTCGGTGATGCCATCCAACCATCTCATCCTCTGTTGTCCCCTTCTCCTCCTGCCCTCAATCTTTCCCAGCATCAGGGTCTTTTCCAATGAATCAACTCTTTGCATCAGGTAGCCAAAGTATTGGAGTTTCAGCTTCAACATCAGTCCTTCCAATGAACAACCAGGATTGATCTCCTTTAGGATGGACTGTTTGGATCTCCTTGCAGTCCAAGGGACTCTCAAGAGTCTTCTCCAATACCACAGTTCAAAAGCATCTATTCTTTGGTGCTCAGCTTTCTTCACAGTCCAGCTCTTACATCCATACATGACCACTGGAAAAACCACAGCCTTGACTAGACAGACCTTTGTTGGCAAAGTAATGTCTCTGCTTTTTAATATTGTCTAGGTAGGTCATAACTTTCCATCCAAGGAGTTAGCGTCTTTTAATTTCATGGCTGCAATCACCATCCACAGTAATTTTGGAGCCCAGAAAAATAAAGTCAGCCACTGTTTCCACTATTTCCCCATCTATTTGCCATGAAGTGATAGGCTGGATGCTATGATCTTAGTTTTCTGGATGTTGAGTTTTAAGCCAACTTTTTCACTCTCCTCTTTCACTTTCATCAAGAGCCTTTTTAGTTCCTCTTCACTTTCTGCCATAAGGGTGGTGTCATCTGAGGTTATTGATATTTCTCCTGGCAATCTTGATTCCAGCTTGTGCTTCTTCCAGCCCAGCGTTCCTCCTGATGTACTCTGCATATAAGTTAAATAAGCAGGGTGACAATATACAGCCTTGATGTACTCCTTTTTCTATTTGGAACCAGTCTGTTGTTGCTCACATCTAAATTCCAGGAAGGGAATGCACACCTCCAAAGTGGCAGGACTCTTTTGGGGCAGATGCAGACTCATGTTTACAAATCCGGGTTGAAAGAGCCAACATCTCTCAGAGGACAAAGCGCTGTGAGGTGGAACCCTCTAAGTGAAGGGTTTCTGATGCGGGTGAAAGCACCCCACACACCAACCTCTACTGGCAACAAATATCCTCACTGAGGTCAGATTCAATGGCTAACACTTAATCAAAAATATTGTCTTCTTCAAGGCTTGATATCTTCTTCCAGGATGTGATTAAAGACCCATTTACATGATAGTTGCTTAGAACTGGCAAGAAATGGGCACCCAAGGTGTTGTTAGTATTATTTTAAAATTCTCTGGTCCTGTTAAAAACTCACTCTTTGTTACACACATTGGGTCCCTACTCTGCAAAGGCACACTTCTGTGGCACTGTGAGAAATAAGAGTTTATAAGTACAGGTGTCTCTTGATACCTTTCCCATTCAGAGTTGGAGAAATTTGCACTGTTACCCAGCCCAGCATCCCACTTGAAGGCACTTGATTTCTGCTTATTGTATTCCCTTTTGAAACTAGGCAGGAAGACAGACCTTAAGGTTCATCCTATGCCTGAAAACCCTGGGAAACTTGTTTCTGGGAGTCAGCCAACAACCTGAGAAGGACAGTGTACTCGGATTCTGTCTTGCACTAAAGAACCCTGTGAAGAGCTGTAACAGGTGGAGCTGGGTTGGGGTTCTGACAGTGTCACTTCCCCTCTGGGTGGTTCTAGGCCAGTGATAGAGTCACTCCAAGCCCGTGTCCTTAGCCGCGTCCTGGAGAGAAGGACCCCTGGGTGGTAGGGCTCATGGGAAGATTAAAGTACAATCAGAGCCCTGAGCAGATGTAGAGAAAGGACATCTGGACATGGGGAGGAAGGGGAGGGTGGGACAAACTGGGAGAGTAGCATTGACATACATACACTCCCATGTTGGCTCAGACAGTAAAGAATCTGCCTGCAACGTGAGAGACCCGGCTTTGATCCCTGGGTAGGGAATATTGCCTGGAGAAGGAACTGGCAACCCACTCCAGTATTCTCACCTGGAGAATCCCATGGACAGAGGAGCCTGGTGGGATACAGTCCACGGGGTCACAAAGAGTCAGACATGACTGAGCAACTGACACACATGTACACACACGCGTGTGTCAAATAGAGCGCTAGTGGGAAGCTGCTGTATAGCACAGGGAGCTTGTGTAGCTTGGTGCTCGGTGATGACCTAGAGAGATGGGTGGGGGAAAGGTGGGAAGCAGGCTAACGAGGGAGGGGATACATGTGTACATATAGCTGATTCACTTTGCGGTACAGCACAAACCAACACAACATTGTAAAACAATTATACTCTAATTGCAAACTTTTTTTTTTTTAAAGAGTATTTAGAATTATGCCTGGCACATGACAAGAACTGGGAAAATGTCAGCCTGCACTGTGTCCTTGGGCACCTGGGTTACATCGTAGGCACACACCTAAGATGAGAGAGACAATTCGGAGAGTGAGAAGGAGTGCTGTTTATAATCACACTAGGACAAAAACAGGAGCTAGGACAGCCCCACACTTAGGTCATCCTCAAGAAAATCATGTCCTACCTCCCCAGCAGAGGTCTTGCCTGAAGCTCTTGGTAGTTCCCGCCTTTGCTTTACTTCCATTGTGGCATCCCCTCTCCTGGCTCAGATGTGCCTGATGGAGATCCAGACACTCTTTATCCTTCTCCCCTGGACCCCAACCTAAGCAAGCCCAACCACTCTGGAGAGTGGGCAGGCCCCAAGCTCTAATGCCACCAGGCTTTGTAGCTAATGCAAAGTGCAAAGCCCCTTCGCGGTGTCTGGCCGCTGGCTCCTTTCATCAAGATAAGGCCCTCTCCAGCAGGGAATTCTAGCCCTCATCTCACTTCTGGCCGCCCAAACACGCCAGCCCCACTCCATCAGCCTGCAGTTGCTGCAGCACTTAGAGCTGCAAATGACAAAGACACTTCGCAGAGGGGATCGATGGCGGTGTGAGCAGAGCCACTTGAGCGTGGGCAGGAAGAAAGATGCTCGGGTGCTCAGGCACTGCCCTGCCCTCCGGGGAAAAGCGAGACAACATTTTGTTCTCAGAAGTTGCCACTGCTGCCCACCTGCCTATCCTGAACACACATCCCCCACCCCCTTTTTTTTTTGAAGATGATCTCTACTGGAAAAATAAAAACCCAGCCATTTGATTTAGCTCTTCTTTGTTCTCACGGGTAGCCATACCAAATTTGCTGTTTGTAAAGTGAAGATTGAAAGGAGAAACACCGCTTTCTGACTATTCTCCCAGAGGAACTCTTAGAGACTTAGAAGAAGTAAAATGAAATCAAACCATATTATTTAAATTTGAACTTGTTGTATGAAAAAAGAGTTTGTAAAATCTACCGTTTTATTTCCTTTCTTCCGAAACGGTAAGCAGCCACAGCTTTTCTGAGTCGGTGAACTGCATATTCTTCCCTTTCCTCTGTGTTCGTCAACTCAAAAATGTGAGTTAATAATGCTTGCCTCCCAGCCTCTTGAGATTTTCTGTGTGGATTGATGATAATAAAATAACAGGAATAATCTGTGTTTATATGGTGCTGTACAGTTTATAGAGAAAGCAGTTTCACTTAATCCTCACAACGACCCATTGAGGTGGGTAATATGAGATTCTGCATATAACTGGGGGTTAAGAGCATCAAGCTACAAAAAGCTGGGCATTGTGCTTATTGATGGTATAACTTAACGAATGATGACAAATTGTGTCCATGTGCTTGGCTCTTTGGAGGAGGGCTGGAGCCCCCTTCAGCAGCCTGAGTGAGTCTCAGCCTCAGTGTTTTGGCTTCCCAAGCAGCTGGGTGAGCCGAGAACCAGGGTGGGGGTTGGGCTAGGAATAGGTCTCCCCTGCTCATGGCCAGTCTTTCGGGGGAGCCCTTTCTGGATCATGACTCCCTGAGAGAGCCTGTGAATGGTCTAGTATCATCTTCCCCTTCTCAACTCCGGTTTGGCCTCACTCTTGCCCCCCTGTCCTGCTCACTGCCTCCCATGGAAATAACCTACTTGCCAGGTGTGCTCAACATCAGTGACACAGTAGAGAAACCCACCTCTACATCAGCCCAGAAAGCCAACAGGGATGCAGTCTCTTTTTCCCAGAGGACCACCACCATCACTCAGTTGGCACAAGCATCACCTCTTCCATCCCTGACTAAACTTCAGAGATTAACTTCTGGAAGTAAATGGATTTTGCAAATGATTGCTTGAAATTATTAAATTTCCAATATGGATTTCTGCTCCATAAATACCAGCCCCTCCACTCAGGAATATTTTTTCACTTTGGTCTTGGATGTCACTTCTTTGAGGCACCTGTGTCCTTCTCCAAGCTGGTTGTTCTTCCTGGGGCTCCCCTGGCTACCTTAGGGGTCACCCTACTGAGAGAGTGTAAGCCTTTATGTTCCCTTTTCCCTTTCCCAGGAGACTATGAGTTCCTTGAAAACAAGGACCGTAATCTCCTATCTTTCTACTTCGGGCATCTAGCACCTGGATGAAAAATAATTTTCAAATGAGTCAGTAAGTTTAATGAATTCATCAAAGCAGCCTAGAGAGGAGAGGAAGGTGAACTCAGCACATTCCTGGATTGCACATCATGCTTGACTCATTGGCGCCCATTGGATGACCATATTTGCCATAATCAAAGTGGCTCAAGTGAATCTCTCACCCTCAAGGTTATCCCCACTTTGTCCTATTTTTAGACTACAAAAGCATTATCCTTAAACCAATAAGCTTGAAAGATGATTACAAAAGGGAGTTGGAAGAGTACATGTGAGTTTTTTCCTAAAATGCTTAAAGAAAAAGATTAAAATGATTAATAAAAAAGATGAACTAACTTTGTCTAAGGCTCACTACCCTGATTTCTTTGGGCTCATGAGCACAGAAAAGGCTCACCATCTTTGCTGGCTAAATCTTCCAGTTCACACGGACAAATGGTCTACTCAAGCTGATGTGGCTGTTGAAGAGTGTAAGTGGACTCCACACTGTCAGGACACAGTGCAGGGGCTCTGGGGATGACCCCCTATCAATCTGGGCCAAATATTAGTGAGTAATCTCCTGGCTTGATAGTCAGTGTCTGCTGCTGTGCATTCTTAGCACTCATCTTCTATCGCTCTTCAGTTATTTTAGACAAGTACCACTCTGGGTGATTGATCATTATTTTTACTTTCATGAGGTTTAGGTGGCCGGGAAGAAAACCACAGCAAAAGAGCATGGCAGGAAGTTTCTTTGCAAAAGACTCATGTATTACTTCTGGGTTATGGCTTCTTAAAACCCAAATTCTTAAGTGTTCTGAGGTTAAAAGCTTCCTATTTGCCACAAAGTTGAAGGATGATGATTTAGCTGGTGTTATTTTACAAGCACAACTTTACATTCGACCATCTCTAGATGAACGAGTCTTTAATTTTCACTTGGGAAGGTCATTATTAGAGAAGGAGATTCTGGATCCTGACAGAGCTCATCGGGGAAATGAAAAGAAGGGATTACACTCAAAGTGTACAGCCTACTTCTTCCCTGGAAATGTTTTTGGCTACGGGTGGGAAGGAGACTGGCTGAGTCATCCAGATATGGAAGTTGTATAAGTCTGCTTCTCAATTACTTGAGAAAAATGGAGGGAAAAGTAAGAGTATGGTCATAACTTGTAAACTTCCCCCTTTATTTCATCTTTCTCTCTTGATACATAGATTGACTAAAAAGGAGCATTCAATTCAATGAGTCTAATCACAATATAGTATTAATTTTATAATAACAGCTACCATTCACTGGAACATAATATGTGTACTCCAGTGAGCTGAGTACTGCCATTATCTCTGTATTTCTGATGAGGAAACTGCAACTCTGAAATGGGGAAAGTTACCTCCTTAGGGTCACACTGCTGGAACACGCAGAGCCCGGATGAACACAGAGGTCTGTCAGATGCCACAGACCGTCTGCGCACTCTTACTCTACGATTCTTCTCTTCCTCAGAGCATGGGACGAGGATCTCTGCAGGTATTGAAGGCCTCGGTCTGCGTCTCACCACATTACTGGTACTGCTGTGATGACAGCAAAGGTCTCCGGACCCGAGGCTCTCATTTTGTTGTAGCTCTGCTGCGCTGTGACCTGACATGGCAGCCATATAGACATGTACCTGCGATACCCTGAGAAATGTCCAATTGCCTATAATTTCTTGCTTTTTAATAAGAATTCTTTTTGTTCTAACAATGTGTTTTGGCAGATTTCTCTTTGTTCTACCAATAAATTTACAGCTAAGAAGTCCATTTTCTTAGCTCATGTATCTTAATTTCTGACTGGAAAACATGACCACTCTGAAGAGCTGCCCTACATATAGGTTTGGAACAAAAGCGGGCGTGAGGGATGACTAAGGCTGGTCTGAGTAGGTGGCACTGAGGGAGCAAGTGGGAGCTGAGGGACTCTGAAAAGACTGACCTGATGTATTTGGACCCATCCACCCACTGGCCTCCTGAGAGTCTCAAATTCCTGGTATTGCAGCCCCTGCTTTGGATTAAGGTCTCATGTCACCAATTAAAGCAGGCCCATGCTGTTGTTTAATGTCTCTTAGATATTTTACTGCATTGCATTGAACCAGACAGCCGGCTGACTGGGAACAGGTAGGTGGATGGGATAGGATCCAGAGGAGGTAGATTTCAGTGTAAGAAGCAGATTCAGGAAAGAATTGAGGCAGGGGAATGCACCGTCTGGTCAGGGTCAGTCAGATAGATCAATGCCCACTAGGGCACTTTGAGTTGAGGCAGGTGAATACGGAAGAAACAGTTTGCCAGGGAGTAAAAGTAATGATTCTTGTGTTGGCTAAGAGGCTTTTAGGAAACATTGATGAATAGTTCGTGTAGCTGGTGGATGGCACAGCACCAAGTGTTCAAGGTAGAGACCCCGAGAAAGGAGAGAGGGTGTAAGATGGGCAGCAAGGGACTGAAGAAGGTAAGTCTGTGAAATCCTGATGGACCCAATGTCAGGGCTCCTAGCAGAGAGGCCCCAGAAGAATTCAGACCATGTGGCTTCTAGTGTGAGAACAGCAACGGTGTATTGAGACCCTGAGTCTGTAAAGGACACTCAGCTCTGGGGGTCCCAGCTTCCTCCCTTATCTGCAAAGCAGGAGCAGTCACCACAGCCTCCTGCAGCTCTGTGTCCACTGCGAATCATCGCATTGCCACCCAGTTGGCTCCCTGTTTACCTCTGAGGTCTGGCGGGCATTCACTCCAGGGGGGATGAAGGTGGAGAAGGGTCATGGAACCACTGAACTCCAGCATATCTCTCTGCCACCACCGCATCCATCCTGAACCCGAGATTTAACCAGCCCCACAACAACTAAACCCCCGCATTCCCATCAGATCAGTCTTCATTTATTCTAAGATGTGGATGAACACGATGCAAAAAAGAAATTAGGCCCCAAGAGTGCCTTGCTGCTAAATTTGTTGGATCAGTGGCAAGTGTGGCAAATCAGCCCTTAGCGAATTTAGAATTTGAGAATCTTGATGATTATCCCTGGATGGGAGAGGAGGCGGTGGGGAGCCGGGTAACCCATCCGTGACCTCCCGTTGTTGAGTAATCAAGGCATATCATAGACTCGGGCTGAGAGGAGAGGGCTCTGCCAATCATGTGTGCAGAAAATGCTATTTAGGCAAAGGAAAGCCTCTTGAGCACGCATCTTGCCTATTGTGCGGGTTGGGGGGAAATTAGGTAAGGAGAGGTGTGCTCACAGGAAGTGAAGTGCAGCCTCCAGGGGGCGGCCCCTCCCTCTCGGATTCCAAGGACCAGCCTCCCTTTTCCTAGCCCTACTCAGGCAACAGTACCCCTTCTGCCATCAGTGTCTAGCTAGCCCGCCCCCGGCCTCCTGGCATTGGGGTTTGCCCCCTTGGCAACCATCTAGGTCGATTGCGCCTGTTTCATCTGGTGGAAATTTATTCTGAAGTGTTCTCCTGAGCCCTGGCTCCAATGTCAATCCAGAGGCTCTCTCCAAGATTCAAAGGGCATGTGACTCTCTTGAGAGTCAAACAGAGAACGTGGTTGGCTTACTCAACGGCTGCCAGCGAACCAGGCCCTTCCCCACTCCCTGGACAGGACTCCACCCAGAGGATGACAGATCCTCTTCTCCCAGCACGCAGTTCACTCCAGCGGTCCTTCTCCGGACAGACTCAGGAGATGTCAACCATGTTTAATAGCAGCTTGAGTTCAGCAAAGATGGTTCCAGAAGGATTTTTCCTTGTCCTATTTGTTTTTGGGTTTTTCGTTTTTTATTTTTTTGTTAAAGAGAACAGCAATAGAACTAAACATATACATGATGACATTTTGAAGTCAGGCATCTTAGGAAAGTAATACCATCGTTGTTTTTCAGGCAGCCTAGGCTGTGGTCACATGATTTCATTTCTTTATTTAACACATAATTATTAAACACATGCTACATGCTGAGAATTGTGCTGGGCACTCAGGATATGACTGAGCTTGGGAGAGATGACTTTTTTTTTTTTTTTGTCCAGGGGAAAGAAACACAGGCTGTCTAGCGAGACCATCAGAATAAAGAGATCTTTAAATAAGATCCTCTCCTGTGCTGGATAAGATAGTGTCTCCTGCTTAGATATGCACCTTAATAGCTCAACATTTCTATAGCTCTACCTCCTTGATAAAACTGTTTTTATTCCTTAGACTAAGGAATTAAAAAAAGTTTATTCCTTAGAATCACTGGTTTGAGGCTATTATTCCTGACCCCTTTTTTCTGCCCTAGGATGAAATCTGGACTCTAGCTCAATCAAGTGTTGGCCTGAATATATGTTTAGTAATATCTCTGAGTCAAAAACATCATTACAAAGCCATTCCTTGAGGTAATGGAAGAAACAGGTAGATTATGAAGACCTCATCGCTGTGCAGGTTTTCTAGCCCGCATTATAAAATTGATGGATCCAGCACATAGGAGAAATTACAAATATGTCACTCTGATAATTGGTACAAGAGGAAATGCAAATAAGAAACACAGGGAAATAATTTATATTTTCACAAGTATAACCAAAGAAGTGCATACCAAAGCAAGTTTGGGGTATCATTTGCTTATGAATTAGCAAAAAAAACCTTCTACCCAAACTTTATGAAAAGAATGATCTTATACATTTACTGCAGTTTGTTTACTGTTTGCATTGTTCAGTTTAGTTCAGTTGCTTTGTCCTGTTTGACTGTTAGCAACCCCATGAACTGCAGCATGCCAGGCTTCCCTGTCCATCAACAACTCCCAGAGCTTGCTCAAACTCATGCCCCTTTAGTTGGTGATGCCATCCAACCATCTCATCCTCTGTCGTCCCCTTCTCCTCCTGCCTTCAATCTTTCCCAGCATCAGGGTCTTTTCCAATGAGTCACTTCTTCACATCAGGTGGCCAAAGTATTGGAGTTTCAGCTTTAGCATCAGTCCTTCCAATCAATATTCAGGACTGATTTCCTTTAGGATGGACTGGTTGGATCTCCTTGCAGTCCAAGGGACTCTCAAGAGTCTTCTCCAACACCACAGTTCAAAAGCATCAATTCTTCAATTCTCAGCTTTCTTTATAGTCCAACTCTCATATCCATACATGACTACTTGAAAAATCATATCTTTGACTAGATGCAGTAATGTCTCTGCTTTTTAATATGCTGTTTAAGTTGGTCATAATTTTCTTTCCAAGGAGCAATTGTCTTTTAATTTCATTGCTGCAGTCACCATCTGCAGTGATTTTGGAGCCCCCAAAATAAAATCTGTTACTGTTTCCACTGTTTACCCATCTATTTGCCATGAAGTGATGGGACTGGATGCCATGAGCTTCGTTTTTTGAATGTTGAGTTTTAAGCCAACTTTTTCTCTTTCACTTTCATCAAGAGGCTCTTTAGTTCTTCCACTTTCTTCCACAAGGGTGGTGTCATCTGCGAATCTGAGATTATTGATATTTCTCCCAGAAATCTTGATTCCAGCTTGTGCTTCACCCAGCCCAACATTTTGCATGATGCACTCTGCATATAAGTTAAATAAACAGGGTGACAATATACTGCCTTGATGCACTCCTTTTCCTATTTGGAACCAGTCTATTGTTCTGTGTCGGGTTCTAACTGTTGATTCTTGACCTGCATACAGGTTTCTCAGGAGGCAGGTAAGTTGGTCTGGTATTCCCATCTCTTTAAGAATTTAACACAGTTTGTTATGATCCACACAGTCAAAGCCTTTGTTGTAGTCGATAAAGCAGAAGATGTTTTTCTGAAACTCTCTTGCTTTTTTAATGATCCAGTGGATGTTGGAAAGTTGATTTCTGGTTCCTCTGACTTTTCTAAATCCAGCTTGAACATCTGGAAGTTCACAGTTCATGTGCTGCTGAAGCCCGGCTTAGAGAATTTTGAGTATTACTTTCCTTGTGTATGAGATGAGTGCAATTGTGCAGTAGTTTGAACATTCTTTGGCATTGCCTTTCTTTGGGATTGGAATGAAAACTGACCTTTTCCAGTCCTGTGGCCACTGCTGAGTTTTTCAGATTTGCTGGCATATTAGTGCAGCATTTTCACAGCATCATTTTTAGGATTTGAAATAGCTCAGCTGGAATTCCATCACCTCTACTAGCTTTGTAGTGATGCTTCCTAAGGCCCACTTGACTTCATATTCTGGGATGTCTGTCTCTAGGCGAGTGATCACACCATTACGGTTATCTGGGTCATGAAGATCTTTTTTGTACAGTTCTTCTGTGTATTCTTGCCACCTCTTCTAATATCTTCTACTTCAGTTCAGTTCAGTTCAGTTGCTCAGTCGTGTCCGACTCTCTGCGACCCCATGAATCACAGCACGCCAGGTCTCCCTGTCCATCACCAACTCCCGGAGTTCACTCAAACTCATGTCCATAGAGTTGGTGATGCCATTCAGCCATCTCATTCTCTGTCGTCCCCTTCTCCTCCTGCCCCCAACCTTTCCCAGCATCAGAGTCTTTTCTAGTGAGTCAACTCATCGCATGAGGTGGCCAAAGTATTGCAGTTTCAGCTTTAGCATCAGTCCTTCCAATGAACACCCGGGATTGATCTCCTCTAGAATGGACTGGTTGGATCTCCTTGCAGTCCAAGGGACTCTCAAGAGTCTTCTCCAGCACCACAATTCAAAAGCATCAATTCTTCGGCAGTCAGCTTTCTTCACAGTCCAACTCTCACATCCATACATGACCACTGGAAAAACCATAGCCTTGACTAGACGGACCTTGGTTGGCAAAGTAATGTCTCTGCTTTTTAATATACTATCTAGGTTGGTCACAACTTTCCTTCCAAGGAGTAAGCGTCTTTTAATTTCATGGCTGCAATCAGCATCTGCAGTGATTTTGGAGCCCAAAAAAATAAAGTCTGACACTGTTTCCACTGTTTTTCCATCTATTTCCCATGAAGTGATGGGACCAGATGCCATGATCTTTGTTTTCTGAATGTTGAGCTTCAAGCCAACCTTTTCACTCCCCTCTTTCATTTTCATCAAGAGGCTTTTGCGTTCCTCTTCACTTTCTGCCATAAGGATGGTGTCATCTGCATATCTGAGGTGATTGATATTTCTCCCGGCAATCTTGATTCCAGCTTGTGCTTCTTCCAGTCCAGCATTCTTCATGATGTACTCTGCATAGAAGTTAAATAAGCAAGGTGACAATATACAGCCTTGATGTACTCCTTTTCCTATTTGGAACCAGTCTGTTGTTCCATGTCCAGTTCTAACTGTTGCTTCCTGACCTGCATACAGGTTTCTCAAGTGGCAGGTCAGGTGGTCTGGTATTCCCATCTCTTTCAGTATTTTCCTACTTCTATTAGGGCCACATTATTTCTGTCCTTTATTGTGCCTACCTTTGGTAGCTCTAATTTTCTTGAAGAGATCTCTAGTCTTTCCGATTCTATTATTTCTTTGCATTGATCACTGAAGAAGGCTTTCTTATCTCTCCTTGCTATTCTTTAGAACTCTGCATTCAGATGAATATATCTTTCATTTTCTCCTTTGCCTTTAACTTCTCTTTAGTTATTTGTAAGGCCTCCTCAGACAACCATTTTGCCTTTTTGCATTTATTTTTCTTGGGGATGGTCTTGATCACTGCCTCCTGTACAATGTCATGAATCACCATCCATAGTTTTCCAGGCACTATATCACATCTAATCCCTGAATCTCTTTGTAACTTCCACTGTATAATCATAAGGGATTTGATTTAAGTATTACCTGAATGGTCTGGAGAAGGCAATGGCAACCCACTCCAGTACTCTTGCCTGGAAAATCCCATGGAAGGAGGAGCCTGGTGGGCTGCCATCTATGGGGTTGCACAGAGTCGGACACGACTGAGGCAACTTAGTAGCAGCAGCTGCAGCAGCAGCATACCTGAATGGTCTAGTGGTTTTCCCTACTTTCTTAATTTTAAGTCTGAATTTTGCAGTATGGAGTTCATGGTCTGAGCCACAGTCAGCTCCTGGTCTTGTTTTTGCTGACTGTATAGAGCTTCTCCACCTTAGGCTGCATAGAATATAATCAATCTGATTTCGGTATTGACCATCTGGTGATGTCTGTGTAGAGTCTTCTCTTGTGTTATTAGAAGAGGGTGTTTGCTATGACCAGTGTGTTTTCTTGGCAAAACTCTGTTAGCCTTTGCCCTGCTTCATTTTGTACTCCAAAGCCAAATTTGCCTATTACTCAAGGAATCTCTTGACTTCCTACTTTTGCATTCCAGTCCCCTATGATGAAAAAAACATCTTTTTGGGGTGTTAGTTCTAGAAGGTCTTCATAGAACCATTCAACTTCAGCTTCTTCAGCATTACTGGTTGGGGCATAGACTTGGATTACCGTGATATTGAATCTTTGCCTTGGAAATGAACAGAGATCATTCCGTAGTTTTTGAGATTGTACTCAAGTACTGCATTTCAGACTCTTTTGTTGACTATGAGGGCTACTCCATTTTTTCTAAGGGATTCTGGTCTACAGTAGTAGATATAATGGTCATCTGAACTAACTTCGCCCATTCCAGTCCATTTTAGTTCAGGGATTCCTAAAATGTTGATGTTCACTCTTGCCATCTCCTGTTTGACCACTTCCAATTTACCTTGATTCATGAACCTAACATTCCAGGTTCCTATGCAGTATTGTTCTTTACAGCATTGGACTTTACTTCCATCACCGGTCACATCCACAGCTGGGCATTGTTTTTTCTTTGGCTCTGTCACTTCATTCTTTCTGGAGTTTTTTCTCCAATCTTCTCCAGTGACAAACTGGGCACCTACCGACCTGGCAAGTTCATCTTTCAGTGTCAAATCTTTTTGCCTTTTCATACTGTTCATGGGGTTCTCAAGGCAAGAATACTGAAGTGGTTTGCCATTCCCTTCTCCAATGGACCACATTTTGTCAGAACTCTCCACCATTATTCATCCGTCTTGGGTGGCCCTACATGGCGTGGCTCATAGTTTCATTGAATTAGACAAGGCTGTCCAGGTGATCAGTTTGATTAGTTTTATGTGATTGTGGTTTTCATTCTGTTTGCCCTCTGATGGATAAGGATAAGAGTTGGCATTGTAAATTGGTATAAACTTTTGGGGGAAAGTAATTTGACACAGAATAGAGCAACAAAGAAGTTTGTTATAAAGTTTGACTCAGTAATTTCTTTCCTAAGACTTTATCTTAAGAAAATAATTTAGTAGAAGAAAAAGCTCTATGAAGCATTTTCTCTAAAACATTATCAACATGAAGGGAAAAGGACACACTCTAAATGTCCAATCATAGGATCATATGGGTACAGGATACAATGAATTAACGTCCAATCACCAAGAGAAATAGCTTAAGAAGAAATAGCTTATGAACAATGTGAAAAATGTGATGAAACATTATTTTTAAAAACTTAAGACCCTACTGTATTGCATAGGGAGCTCTACTCAATACTCTCTAATGGCCTATAAGGGAAAACAATGTAAAAAAGAGTGGATATATGTTTATGTGTAACTGACTCACTTTGCTGTATACCTGAAACTAACACAACATTGTAAATCAACTACACACCAATAAAGTTATTTTTAAAATCAGAATTAAAAATGATACTATGATTGTCACTATGTAAAATACGCACAATAAGGAAATGGTAGCCATTGTGTTAGGATGACATTTTTCAATATCTTTTTCACATTTTTATGACTCATTTTTAATGAAAAAGTATTCACAAATGAAATCTAAGGCCTCTGTCAAATACATGATGGTCATGCACCATCTCATAACAGTCTCATGAGTTATAGTTGCACTTTGGGGACTGGGAAATGACTTTTAGCCAAGATCTATCCCAAGGATGCTGGGGCTTCCCAGGTGGCTCAGTGGTAACGAACCCGCTTGCCAATGCAAGAGATGCAGGTTCAATCCCTGGGTCAGGAAGAGCCCCTGGAGAAGGAAATGGCAATCCACTCTAGTATTCTTGTCTGGGAAATCCCATGGACAGAGCAGCCTGGTGGGCTACAGTGCATGGGGTTGCTAAGAGTTGGACATGACTGAGTGACCCAACAATAACATCCCGAGGTTGCTGAGTGGTGTGAGGTATGTTAGAGTAGCAGCAGCAAGGAGAAAATGGTCGTACTGGTTCCGGCACCACATCACCAGCTTTGTGTTGCAGAGCACATTGGGCTCAGTGGCAGGTTTCCCAGAACTCCAGCATCCTGGTGGAAATACCCTCCAGAAAGCATGGCAAAGCCAAACCCATGGAGCTAGGTTGAAAGGTTTTTAATTAGATCAGAAGGACTGACTGTGGCCTGGGTTTCACATGACACATACATTTTTTTCATCTATTTTCTCAGGCAAATACTATTGTTGTTAGTGGCTCTAGGATACAGTCAGCCTAGATTTAATATAATATTATTTGGTTACCTTTTTAGATATATGATAAACATCTAACTTTTCATAAGACTTACAGATTCTTTTCTGGGCATTTGAAAATGAGTCTGTCTTTCACCCAAGTGTACTCTCCAAAACGTCCCCATCTTTTTATTCAAGTAAAGAAAGACAAAGACCTGAGAGCTGCCAGGAAGCTGGGCTGCTCTTTTGTCTGTACTTAGAACTTTTGATCCAAGACTTCCTGAGAGGAGAGACAGCACAAACCACCCATGCAGGGGGCCAGAGGGCAGCGAGCTTTATATTGCTCTCATTTCCTCTGGAGGACCCCCTGGGTGTGACCTCTTGGCTTTCCACAAGAAACATGGGGACCCTGACGCCATCTATTTTAATAAATAGATGGTACCCAAAGCTCTCTGATGACACTTTTTAAACCCCCCTCCACGAGAGGACCTCTGAGCCTCCAGGCCCCAGGTGACTTCTGAGCCCAGGGTCACCAAGCTTCACCTCCTGCAATGACTTGGTCCTCTCAAGAGCACTTGTGAGCAGAGAAGAAACACATTTGCTTCCTTTGAACTGTAACTCATTATTCAAAAGGAATAACTCCCCCTCTAAGAGTGTTTCTCTGCTTCTTTGTTACTAAATAATAAGCGCAGAATATAATGAAGTTATCACTGTTGATGTATTAATGAGGGCATTGAAATTTGACTAAAAATTCATAACCACTGAACTTACATCATCTTCTATATTTTGCCTTCTGACAGTCATGTGAAAATCCCAAGGATGTCAGATTTTATGCCTCTATTATTTGCCCGGGCATGATTCTTTCTGTGGAATCACACCCTACTTTGAAGAGGGGTGCCAGTAAAAGAGTTTCAAAGCTGCTTAGCAAGATGCAAAGGGAAAGACTGTATCAAACCTATTTGCTGTAAAATAAGCATCACATGGGGTGAGCATGTCTTGAGTTTTGGAATCCGGCCAATGTTGCTGTCATGGAGAAAAATTCAGAAACTTAGAAAACCATCACCCTCTTCAGGGCAATTTCTAGAGCAAATTCCATCAGTATGTATTTCCACTCTGTTCCTTATAAATTAGCACCATCTGTTTCCCCAACAATTTTTAAAATGTAAACTATCTTGTAAGCTATTGTAAAGTTTCAATTTACTTCATATACATCAGAATAAAAGTGCTGGAAGTTTTTAAGGGGCATGAGGTAGTATGTACGTGTGCTCAGTCATGTCTAACTCTTTGCAACTCCATGGATGATACCCTGTCAGGCTCCTCTGTCCATGGGATTTCCCAGGTGAGAATATTGGAGTGGATTGCCATTTCTATTTCCAGAGGATCTTCCTGACCCAGGGATGAACCCACATCTCTTACATCTCTTGCATTGGCAGGTGGATTCTTTACTTACTGCTCAGCCATTGGGGAAGCCCAACATAAGGTTATGGCAAGCCACTCCAGTACTCTTGCCTAGAAAATCCCATGGACGGAGGAGCCTGGTAGGCTGCAGTCCATGGGGTCACTAAGGGTCGGACACGACTGAGCAACTTCACTTTCACTCTTCACTTTCACACATTGGAGAAGGAAATGGCAACCCACTCCAGTGTTCTTGCCTGGAGAATCCCAGGGATGGGGGAGCCTGGTGGGCTTCCGTCTATGGGGTTACACAGAGTTGGACACGACTGAAGTGACTTAGCAGTAGCAGCAGCAACATAAGGTTGATAGGTATGATGACAAGGATGGAAAGTTGGCATTCTAGCCCTTTCTGTACAGTGCTGCTTAGACTGGCTTGTAAGTTCCTCCCTTGGAGCCTGGATTACTAAATTAGCCCCAAGACAGTATCATACAGAGCATCCTGAGAAACTTTGCTCTTTACAAAGCATTTCCTTCTCAAATTTCCAGCTACAGGACTTCCCTAGCAGTCCAGTGGTTAAGACTCCGGGATCCCAATGCAGGGTTCAATCCCTGGTCAGGGAACTAGATCCTGCATGTTTCAACTAAGACATGGCACTGTCAAATAAATTTTTAAAAAAGTCACAGCTACTTATCCACAGCCACTATTCCTTAATGACTGAGCAGAGATTTTACCACTCGAGCTGTTTTGTATCAAGACCAAATAAAATGAACAAGTACAGCGTTTTCAGCCAGAGTCCCTTGTGATTATTTCATTGTGACCCTACTTCATGACTTCATGACTACATTCGGAAAGAAGTTCTTATCGAGTCCTCAGTAGCATTCCTAATCTGTAAGAGAAGTAATCATTAGGCTGTTATCTGTGTGCCAGAAGACCAGCATAGCAATGGGAGTCTTTTTTCTCTCCTCCATCTATGGAGCCAGAATTTCAAAAGTAACAGTGGTGGTTGGCAAGGGATTTTATTGGGTATGATTTTACCATCAAAGTTCAAATACAGCTTTTCGCATTTCCTATGCATTTACCTCCTTCTCTACATATAAAACCCCACAATTTTCTCTCCACATCCTTTATTATCTCCTAAGGAATGGATAAGCCACTCTCTTCCAGCTTCATCTTTAAGGTCTCTCTCCTAGTTTCAGTCTCTTTAGATGTTCAACAAAGCAGAATCAACAGAATTCTCTAAGGAGACACGTTAGAGTTACTGTGAGAATGGAGGGCAGCCTTTCTCCTAGCGTTGTTTGCTTTTATGACTGCATGCATTAAAATACTCAACATTGTAACTGAGTAAAATAGGATTTTGAGAAAAGTCAGTTCTCTGGTGGGAGGGGAGTGAAGAAGGGGATGAGGGAGGAAACGTCTCATCAGAACTTACAGATGTTGGGGAGAAAAACCTTCCTCTTCTTCTAGGTTCTTTGGCTGCTCTCATAATTAAATTGACACAAGACAGGTTAACCAGAGAAAAACAAATTTAATTGTGTACACTAGGGCACCTATAAAATGTGATTCCCCAATGTGGCCCAAACAGGAAACTTTAATATCTTTTGGACAAGGAAATAATACATTTGCGAAGAATTGTCAAAGCGGAAGTGCTGATCTTGGGGTAGTAAATTTGTGAAGAAAGTAACAAGGTTTGTTTATGCAGGCTTCTTGGCACTGAATTCCCTATTTCTGGTGATAAGGATACCTTTTATCCTCATGGTGTAGGGAGCAGACTTCTGCATGTGAAACTTATTTCCTGCTTAAATAGGGACAAAGTGTCCTTCTTGGATTTGTACTTTTGGGGTGGCTTACTTTGCTCCTCTTCAGCTCTGCTTTTGAAATTGAGTCCATAGATTGAGCTACTAAACTGGTCTCCTACTCTTGGAAGTAAGTCAGTTTAGTTAAACACCTCATTTAGGAGGTGTGGTGGGTGAGATCCGAAAGTTAATCCTACATGATGTGAGTATATCCATCAGGTTTAAAAATATTAATGAATTTATTTACTTGGCTCTACCAGGTCTTAGTTGCAGCATCCTAGATCTTTAGCTGTGGCATGAGAACACTTACTTTTGGCATGTGGGCTCTAGTTCCCTGACCAGGGATTGAACCTGGGCCCCCTGCATTGGGAGCACAGAGTCTTAGCCTCTGGACCACCAGGGAAGTCTGTCCATCAGGTTTTTAATAAGAGACATTCCTGTGAAAACCAAAGAAAAGCAATGGTTAATGGTCAGAGCAAACCATAATCCCAGTTTCTGAGTTTTGAAGGCAGTCAGTCCAGAAGATTATCTCTATGTCAGTCTGGAAGTATCTTCAGATGGCTTAAGACCAGCAGTGGCTGCTGCTGCTGCTGCTGCTAAGTCACTTCAGTCGTGTCCGACTCTGTGTGACCCCATAGACGGAAGCCCACCAGGCTCCCCCGTCCCTGGGATTCTCCAGGCAAGAACACTGGAGTGGGTTGCCAGTTCCTTCTCCAATGTGTGAAAGTGAAAAGTGAAGTCGCTCAGTCGTGTCCGACCCTTAGCGACCCCATGGACTGCAGCCTACCAGGCTCCTCCATCCATGGGATTTTCCAGGCAAGAGTACTGGAGTGGCTTGCCATTGCCTTCTCCGCCAGCAGTGGCAGTCTGACAGATTTTCCTGATTTGTGGACAGAAGGTCTTGTATGATCTTTCCCAGTGGTCATACAGCAAGAGGCATGAAGGTTGTCCATATGTAGGCCACTGTAGTGATCTCTTCAAAACTGATATCAAGTTGTCCAACGTTACCTTATGTGGCTTTGAGAAAAAAATCCACTTTAGTTCTCAATGATTCTGAGTCAGAAGAGTGAGAAAAAAACTGGAAACTTTAGTTCGGAGAGTTGCTGCCAAGTATTGGAGGAGTTGAGAACAATTCAGTTTCTTGTTCAGTTTACAGATAGAAAACAAAACCTCAAAAAAAAAAAAAAAAGCTAACAACTAGAATCTAATATCCACAGTGTGTATTATAGTTTCTACTAAACTACAATTTTTCTCTCTACACAGAAGATGCTATAACTGGAAACTCAGGCTAGAAATAGGGAACAGGGAGCAGTCCAACAAGATTATCAAACCTGCAACTAAATGAGAAGTCTTCTGTTAGTTATGACAAGAAAAATGCATGTGCTGTGCCCTAGGGAAGACACAACCGCTATTAAAACCGCATTATTAAGGGGGAAAAAGCCACATCTTGATGAATAGAATTAGGTTCCCATGATCTCAGAAACTGGTGAAGCAGTACAGTTTCTTGAAAATTCTAAAGTAATTATGCATAAGAGAAGTTGGTAAATATTGTACCTGCCAAAGATCCTTGGGGGGTAGCACCTGAAATTACCTTCTATAAACCAGAAATTTATTTATAATTTCTTATTTCACTTTAAGAAGTTCTGTAAATTGTGCTTTCTTCCCCTTCATATACTGGTGTTGATTTTAATATAAAAATAAAGTTTTAAATTATCATTTGTGTGTGCCTGGCACACTACAGGGTGTACATACTTCAACTTAATAAGCACCCAAGTGAAGGTGCTTTTGACCTGCAGGAAGCACTTGAAACCTTATTAAGATTCAGATTCCGTACATCCAGGATGGGATCCCAGATACTGAATATCTAAAGAACTCCCAGGTTGTCCCTATGCAGATGGTCCAAGAGCTACATTTTAAATGTCAAGACTGTGGACCAACAGATTGCAGAGTAATCTCTGACCAGGAGCATTAGCATCTTTGGGGAACTTAATAGTAATGCAGATTCTTGGCTGCTTGTTAAGATCTACTGAATCCACAACTCTGGGGATGGGGTCCAGAAACCTGTAATTTTAAAACAAGCCCTCCACAAGGGCTTCTGATTTAGACTACTTAACCAGGTCAGTAAGCGTTAGGTCAGACGAGAGTACAGGTTATGGAAGAAAACTGTGATATATGGATGACTTGAAGATCCATGCAGACAACTTCTAACTAAGAAAAGGAATTTCCTGGACCTGATTCAGGAGTCAAGAATCAGAGCTGAACTCATTGTGACCAGGCAACCTAAACATATTGCACACAAAGATTCATAGGAGATCACCTGGAGGTAAAGCTACAGAGGAGATTAGGAGGAAGGTTCCAAGAGGAAATGAAAGTCCACTGGGACCATTTTATCCCTTGAGGCTTGGACTTTAGATACCTGAGGTCAACAGCTGAGCCTGATGAGTGGGTTCGAGCCCTTCTGCAGGTTGGGGAAGGGATGGGCAATATTCCTGCATAGCCTATGTGCCATCCGATTGTAATGAACGTAGTATGCAGAACATCGATTTCTACATGTTAGCAGTTACTCTTTAGGGAAACTTTGTTTTAGGTATTTTATAAGGGAAGCTCCCAACTATGTTCTTTATTGTCTTCTAAAGAATCTGTATAAACTTTTGCTTCTAATGGGGAGAGAAATATGTCCAAATTCATAAAGAATTAACTATAGAAAGAGTACAAGGGATCATGTCTGGGAGTACTACAGCCCCAAGGAAGGTAGCAGGAGCCTCTGGTGAAATGATCAAGACTCTCGGCTTCCCTGGTGGCTCAGATGGCAAAGAATCTGCCTGAAATGCAAGAGACCCAAGTTTTACCCCTGGGTTGGGAAGATCCCCTGGAGAAGGAAATGACACCCCACTCCAGCATTCTGTCCCATGGACAGAGGAGCTTGCTGCTGCTGCTGCTGCTGCTAAGTCGCTTCAGTTGTGTCCGACTCTGTGCGACCCCATAGACGGCAGTCCACCAGGCTCCCCCATCCCTGGGATTCTCCAGGCAAGAACACTGGAGTGGGTTGCCATTTCCTTCTCCAATGCATGAAAGTGAAAAGTGAAAGTGAAGTCTCTCAGTTATGTCTGACTCTTGGCGACCCCATGGACTGCAGCCTACCAGGCTCCTCCATCCATGGGATTTTCCAGGCAAGAGTACTGGAGTGGGGTGCCATTGCCGAGGGCTGCAATCCATGGGGTCCCAAAGAGTCAGACATGACTGAACAACTAACATTCATCCTCTGGCTGCCCAAAGGTGCTCTCACTGCCTTACCATGTCGCTAAAACTGGACTGCCTCATTGCAAAAAAACCTTGGCATTTCCTTCAATTTTGACTGAAGCCAAGACTGCAGTCCCCAGATATTTGATATTAGTTCTCAGAAATGAGGTGTTTAGAGATATGAGGTGCAGCTTGTGATTTTATCATCATGTTTCTACCAAAGAGTAAGTGGCAGAGTCATAGCTTCAGTAAAGGATTTCATTTTGTTCTGTTCTCTTTGGGTGTTTTATTTCCTAAGTTTTTAGAGCCAGCCTTTAGTTCATAAGCAGTCTCTGTATGGCAGGAGCTTTGAAGAGTCCCTGGGCTGCCAGCTTTCCCCAAGGTCCCCCAAAGTCCTGCTGCAGCTCAGACCCTTCCTCTGGCCTGTCTGGAGGTTATCCTCATCTCTCCTCTGGATGACAGAGGCCAGGCCTGGTGGACCAGCAGGTCCGGAGGATGTGATACCTTGTGTGAACAGCCCTGGCCTTAGGTGGGGTTCCTGAATGGGTCAGGATGTAGGAACCAGGTCATGGGCTGTCACAGACTCCCATAAACTGTAAGAATCAGGTGCAGGACTGCCCTGGTGGTTGACTGGTTGAGAATCTGCCTGTAAATGCAGGGGACACAGGTTCGATTCCTAGTCTGGGAATATTCCACATGCTGTGGAGTAACTAAGCCTGGGTACCACAACCACTGATGCCCACACATTCAAGAGCCTATACCCTGGGACAGAGAAGCCACCCCAATGAGGGGCCTTGCACGGCAACTACAGAGCAGCTCCCCCTCACCTTAACTAGAGACAGCCACGCACAGCAACAAAGACCCAGCGCAGACAAAAATAAACAAACTAAAAAATCTACAATAGCATTCATGAAACAATAAGATGTTTCACTTAAAAAAAAATCAGGGGCTTTCTTCTTGTTCTGGCCCCCTTTATTCTCTTCATCCTCTGTTTAGGACCTTTGATCTTCTTCACCAACTTTCCCTGCACCCTATAATGAATACTTTAGGAAAAAGAAAGGTAACGGTCTAGATGATTGCTCTGAGAGAATTTGGACAAAATACATTTATATAGAAGCATATATATATAAACAGATTGTGTGATCACCTTGCTCCCTGAAATGCGCCATTCAAAGAACATAAAGATTTAAGTCAAAGAGGTTAACCCTAAGGCCTAACAGGATATTCAGAACAAGAACATTAAATAATTAAACATAGCTATCAAATTGTTAACAGGCGCTAGGACTATAATCTATAAGGAGACGAAGCAGCCTATGTGCACAGTCAGTTTCTCAACAGCTGTTTCTAGTTATGCTGTTTTTCTACATTGTATCCACTTGGTTTTCAGAGAGACAAGGCTTCAATCTGAATGAAGATCCTGAAGCATAAATCAGACACTCAAACACAGATATTATGAAGGTAAAAATTGAACTATACCATTCGTTTTACTGTATTTTCAAAAGAAAACACCATTAACCAGCATAGAATCTATCTTCTTCACAATCACAGTGTGATGCCCGACATTTATTGAACAATCGCTAAGGGAAAGTGATATGCTAGTTACTTAACATGATTTAATCCTTACCAGATCCGACACTGGGGCTTCCCAGGTGGCTCTCGTGGTAAAGAATCCACCTGCCAATGCAGGAGACGTGGTTTGATCCTTGGGTCGGGAAGGTCCCCTGGAGTAGGACATGGCTACCCGCTCTAGTATTCTTGCCTGGAGAATCCCGTGGACAGAGGAGCCTGGTGGGCTACAGTCCATAGAGTCACAAGGAGTTGGACACAATAGAAGTGACTTAGCAGCAGCAGGTCCTACATGGCAAAGGTGGAAAGAGGACAGGAACTACTAGAATGTCCGTCAGTTCCACTGGAATGGAGGAGCTGAAACCAGTCAACCTTCAGCTTTGCATCGTTACCCCATTGAATCACCAGAATAAGTTTGCAGTTAGCTGAGCCCAGGATATGTGCCTGGTCCTTGGCTCTGCTGGGATGGGCGAAGAAGGAGTTGGGAGAAGGAGTCTCTGGGGACACAGATGTCTTCCTGACTGGAAAGCATGCTCCTGATTTGTGCCACCAAGGTTGTGCCCCATGGTAAAGAGGAAAGTCTCAAAAAAAAAAAAAAAAAAAAATCAGAGCGTTGTTAAAAAGGCAAAATGTTGGGTACTCAGAAAAGGGAAAAATTCTACTTCTGAAATACCAAAATACACTCAATGTAAGTTTTCTTTTAAAAAACTAAGAAACTTTCTTCCAACAATGTTATACTATCCAGAATGACATCTATGAATAAAACTTACTAATAAATAAATCTGTTGAGATTCTGTGTCCACTGATGCTATGTCCTAAGGCCTAGTCTCTAAGGTCTTAAGTATCAAGAATTAGTTTTCAATTTAATTCTTGGGAACTAAGAATTTACTAATGGTGTTGACTTTTCAGTTTCCTCTCTACCCCAAAGGGAGCATTAGAAATGTTCTCCAATTTGGAGAACTACAAAAGCTGTCCTTTCCATCCTTAATGAGTTCTCAGAGCCTGGCTCTAAGACCCGAGTCTGAAAAATGAGGAGCAGAAGGAGGAGAAATAAAATGCAGGAAAGGTGGAAAAATGGGCAACATTTGAAAGGAAAGAAAATAGATAAAAGTGTGTGGTGGGATGAATGTGTGTGTGTGTTTGATTGAAATCAGAACAAATTGGAAGATGATTGTGGAAACAGGGATGGAAGAAGAGATGATAAGAAGAGCAATGAAAGGAGAGAGGGCAGAGGAAGAGATCTGAGACATGTCTGAGCCATGTGTTGAAATTTCAAATATGCTGTCCTCCTGATATCACCATGCAGAACACCTGTCTTGATCTGCTTCTTCAGGTTTGGAAAATACAGTCCTGGCTGAAGAACTCCAAACTAGTCAATGTCAAATAATTTGCATATAAAAATGTTCGTGGAGAAAATAAAGCCACATCAGTCTTTGATAAAACTTTTCTTTTCCCCTCATGAAAAGTTTAGGGTGGTATAAAGGGATGTGACAGTAAAATTTGGCCACATGCAGCATTTTTATGGCTTCATAGAAGCCTGGGATTAGGAAGAAACCTTAAAATTCATGCAGCCTTACCCCAAAGCTGAATCATACATTCCTCTTTCATAACTTCCAAACAGAAAAATCGTGGTGAAGAAACAGTACAAGTGGCCAGCTGGATAAATTCACACATCCGTGATAGGACCTTGATTGACTGTAACTTGACCATTCCTATCCACTACGTCTTTTCTCTAGCACAATGTGAAACTGATTTTTCCATGACATTTTGCCATAGGAAAGAACAAATCTAACTCCATATTGGATCTGTCTCTTTAACCTTTGTATTCTATTACTTTTGCTTCGAGTTAAGACTACTGCCAATCACCTCAAATGGACAGGATAGCCCATTCTCAAGGCTCTGACCTTAAAAGGTATAACACTTTCCCCTTTCTATAAAGATAAAAAGTTGAAGAACAGAGAATAACACTTGTCCTGTTGGAGGTTTACAGGAACATCATGACATGACCTCCATGGACAGCTGCACGAATGAAGGATTCCAGTACCAAGAAGTATGCAACAACCAACCATACCCTCTCCCTCACCTTGCCTTTAAAAATGCTTTGCTGAAAGCCTTCAAGGAGTTGAAGGTTTTGAAGGGTATGGACCACCCATTCTTTTTCATTGCCCTGCAATAAATCTCTGCTCCCAACGTTGATGTTTCGGTGTTGTATGGACTCAATGTAGGTCAGGTACATGAACTTCTATTTGGTAACAATTGGAGAGACCATGTTCTTCTTTGATGTCAACACATGCAGAGTTGCATTCTGTACTTTAGGGGTTGTAAATATTTTTGCTTTTAGGCAACTTCATGTTATAGTTATTGATGAATAAACATCCCATTGGCCAACCCAGGAATGCTGATACTCTTTTAGAAGTAAATTTACAAAAAATGACCTTCCTTCAGCCAATATCCTTACCTGCCTCCTGCGCTCCCTTTCATCATGTTTATCCCCAGTTTCCAAACTGTGGTCACAGAAAACTGATGGGGTGAGGAGGCAGATTCTTATCTTTATCTTTGTTCTCCTTTTCTCAACTTAGAAATTCTGTTCAAAAGGGATGTTTTCTGCATGCATCTAACAAAAAATGCCTGAAAAATCCACTGTATACATGGCTGTCTGTGAGAGGTATCTGCTTTTGTTAAAGGTTTGAAATCATTAGTTTTAAATTAAAATTAACATTTGATGCCAAAGGGCAGGCATTCATGGCAGAAAATTAACGTCTTGGGGAAAAGATTAACTGGTGAGATGAATACACACATATTGTATGTCATGTCCTGTACGTTACCTAGTACATCTCAAGCATGTTTCCTGGGAACTGTACATACATGGTTAAAAGCAATAGTTTTTCCATAAACTATCTTGTGCCAATGACTTGCTCTGTACAGATGTAAAAGGTGTACATGGATGAATGCTATCTTTGAATGCAAACCTCCTGGACTCATATATTTTTCTGGTCACAGCAGTAGATCCAGGAAATATTCAGTTGGTTGGACCTTTCTAGTAGTTTCCTTTTTTAAAAATCAAAAGCAAAAAGCAAAGCTATTTTCAGTGCAAAACCGAATTCTAGACAACTCCCACCAGAATTAGCCAAGCAACATTTCACCTGAAAATCACCTGAGGAATTTAGAATTAATAATTGGTGTGTTAAATGGGTATATTGAGAAAATGCTGTGGCGATGAATCAACACTTCTGAAAGAAACTTCATTTCAGGATTTCCTGAGTGAGAGCTCCAAGTTATAAGCCTACCTACACATTAGCACACGGGTGAGAGAAGTCAGTTCACCCAGACATTGGTTGTGTGTGTAACTTCGAAAAGAATAAATACTACTTTGGAAATTGCTCTGGTTCATTCTGCCAAAAGGAACACCCTTTCTGGGCACATAGCCACCAGATAGTTGCCCTGCTTTCTTTGTGACTATGGAACCCTGAAATACTGTTTGCAATTTTATCAAAGGAGTCACTGACTCAGGGTAATCAGGGAGAACTATTGGTGATTAAAAAGTAAAAAGGCGGGCCTGAGGTTCCTTCAAAGAAATTTAGCCTTTATCTTAATACACTGTTGACCTTTTAGGTATTTATTTAAACTTGAATCCTGTCATCTATCTCTATTGCCACACAACCAACATTTCTTATCAACTCCTTTTAAAATTATTTAAATATATTTATTGAAGTATAGTTGATTTACAATATTATCTTAGTTTTAGGTGTAGAGCAAAGTGATTCAGTTTATATATATGTAACTTTTTCAGATTCTTTTCCATTACAGGGTTATTACAATATACTAATATAGTTCCCTCTGCTATATAGTAGGTCCTGGTTGGTTACCTATTTTATATATAGTCATGTATACCTGCTAATTCCAAATGCCTAATTTATCCTTCTCCCCGACAACTTTCCCTTTTGATAGCCATAAGTTTGTTTTCTTTATCTGTGAGTCTATCTCTGTTTTGTAAATAAATACAACAGGAGGTCTATAAGATACATTTTCATGTCTGCCACATGGATCCTATATAATTTCAGTCAAATTCCCATCAGTATTTTTTTCCCACAAGGTGATGAGCTAGTTCTAAAAGGTACATGGAAATGTAAAGGAATACCTAAAATAATTTGGAGAAAAAAATAACAAAATTTGAAAACACACATCACCTAATTTCAAGGTTAACTATAACCACACATACATCTAAATCAATGAAACAGCATAGAATCGAGAAATAAATGCATGCATATATGGTCTAGTGGGTTTTCTTAAGGTACAAAGATAATGAAGAAATGATATTCTTTCAATAAATGATGCTGGAAAAATTGAATATTGACATGCAAAAAAATGAACTTGGACTCTTACCTCACACCGCACATCAAAATTAACTTGAAATAGCTCATAGATGTAAATGTAAAATTAAAACCCAAAACCTCTAGAAGAAAATATACTAAGATAATATTTATAATTCTTATTTAGGCAAACATTTCTTAGGACATGAAAATCAAGAACTATAAAATAAAAAATTTATAAATTAGAATTTATCATAATTAAAAGCTTTTGCTTTTGAAAATACATTATTAAGAAAACAAAAAGCAAGAAACAGACTGAAAGAAAATGTTTTCAAAAATATACAGATGGCTGCCAACTTACAATGATTCGATTTACAATATTTTCAAATTACAATGGGTTTATTGGGAAATAACCTCATGATAAGTTAAGGAAGATTTGTATCTGGAATATATAAGCAAAGCATGTAAAGAACTCTTACAACCCAGTAATAAAAGAAACAGCTCACTTTTAAAAAGATAGGAGAGTCAAAACTTTTGATCAGATGCTTCACAAAAGAAGATATATATATATGACAAATGACACAAAGATATGACTAATATAAAAAACTATTGGAAAAATGCAAATTAAAGCCACAATAATACACCACTACATATGCACCAGAATATATAAGATGAAAAAGACTGACAATGCCATGTGTTGCTAAGGATATGCAAACACTAGAATGCTCATATATTGCTTGTAAAATGAAAATGGTACAACCAATTTGGACACCACTTTGGCAGTTTGTTATACAGTTAAACAGGCTCTTAACATATGATCCAATAACTCCATGTTTTTGTATTAATATTTACCCAAGATAATGAAAAGTATATGTCCATACAAATACTTGTAAATTAAAGTTCATTGCAGCTTTATTTATAATAGTCCCAAATTGGAATCAATCTGTATCTTAGAATAGCCATATATTCACATAATGAAATTACTGTTTAGCAATAGAAAGGAATGCTCTGCTGGTACACACAACAACATAGATACATCTCAAAAGGACCATGCTAAGTGGAAAAGGCCAGATATAAAAAGCTGTATGATTCTTTTATATGAAATTCTAGAAAAGGCAAAACTATAGTGGCTTCTATAGTTTCAAAAAGATCAGTGGCTTCTAAAACCTGGAGATGGTAAATGGAGATTGATGGAAAATGAGCACTAGGGAACATTATTTGGGTGAGGGGGTTGTTCTTTATACCATCAGGGTAGTGGTAGTTACTGAACTCTGCATGTTTGTCAAAATTCATTGACTTTTATACTGAACATTGGCAAATTTCACTGCACATAAATCATAGCTCAATTAGGTTGATTTTTAAAATTAGGAGAAAACAAATATAACGTGCAGGGACATAAAGTACAGCTGGAATAAGGTTAAGAAAAATGACACTTATTCATTAAAGGACCATGGATTTGGTTCTAAGATTTCTCACTGACATCCTAAAAATGGAAATCTAATTATTTACAAAAGTCACTGTTCTTGGATTTAAGTCCAGATAGGAATTCCCCTATTATAAAGCAGACACCATTTGAAATCAGAACAATATTATTATAATATAATCAGTAGTGAATTTCATGGTACTGTTTCTCACATTGACCCCATTTTATAGACAATGCAGTGAAGCAATTGGGGAGATAGTCCTTAAAATATTTTAAATAAGCAGTTCTTTACTGAGTTGTCTTAATTCATGGTGAGATTTCAGGGCATCTGAGGGTACTCTGCACTCTGTAATCTTCAATTATTTTTTCTGAGATGTTATTTCTCTCAATAGAACATTTAACAAACATTGGCAGTGAGCTCAAGGTTGCATTTCTTAGCATGAGCAGAGATACAAGCTATTCTATGGTGCCACCAACTCCCATCCCAAACATTCTATTCTGGGTAGAAGTCAAGGGTTCTAACAAGAAAGGACTGTGTTAGCTTAACCCTTTGAGCAATATTCTCTTTTTGTATTTTCACTTGAGAAATACAAAGGGGTTAATGCCTTTTAGCTATTAACCTTCTCTAAAGCATCTCAGAGATTAAGAAATTCAAGCCAATTGTATGTTTTATGAGGTTCAAGTTTATTAAAAGTGAAGATATGCCAAAACAAGCCCCTAAATATTATAATAAAAAAAGCTAAGAATTAATAACTTACTATGAATCAATAGTAGTTCATAAACCTTGTCAGTATATCTGTATTAGTGCATGTTTACCTTTATTTGGAGATAATGTCAAAAATGTACATTGAAGCCCTCAGAAGTCCACATTCGTAACCATCACATTATAAGGCTGAACTGTCCAAAGATGCCAATTGTTCATCATTTGCTACCTACACAATTAGCAGTTTCATGTGGTTCCACTTAATAGAATGCTGAAGTTGACTCCAGCCGTGTTCATATGAGTCTGCATATATGGGACACACTGGTTTACTGCCACTCAAGAATACACATCCACCTTTTATCTGACTTTGGCAAATGCAGTATTTATATCTGAGTGCTTTTTGGCTCCAGGGCAAATACATTTTAAAATTCATGTCTCCTTTGTGAAGAGATGGGAGACATAGGAAAGTTGATGAGGGCTTAACCAAAAGAAAAGCTTCCTAATGATTAGAGCTGTCAAAGGTGGGCTGAAGGCCACTGTGGACCATGGTGGGGGCCTCTTGCCTGAAAGACGTCCTCGGAGGTGGGACCTACTATTATCCAAAATGTTTATTAAGGTTCATTCTCTCAAAGTGACTCACCCGGGGCAGGAGGTGGGCATGTATTTGCTTGCCCACAGAGTGGTAAGCTTGCTCTGCTGCCCCCTGTACTGTGGATGCTCTGATTTTTATGCTAGATGCCAACATTTAGAAATAAAAAACAGGGATTTCCCTGGTAGTCCAGTGGTTAAGAAGCCTGCCTTGCAATGCAGGGGACACAGGTTTGATCCCTGGTTGGGAAGCTAAGATTCCACATGCCACAAAGCAATTAAGCTTTCGCTCCACAGCTACTGAGGCCATGAGCCACAACCAGCTAGTCTGTGTGCCACAATGCAATGAAGATCCTGTGTGCCGCAAGATCAACTCAAACTGATAGATAAATATTTTTAAGATTATAAAAAAGTAAATCAAAAGCAAGGAAATTCTACTTAAAAATAGGAAACATTCCTTTTGTTTCAGCTGAAAACTGTAATTTACAAAAGATTTAGAGAGAAATAATGCTATGTCTTTAAGAAGCCAAAGTTGAGAGTTCTAAAACTGTATAGTTAATTCTCATAAAGATAAATTCCTTTCCTGCCTCTAACAGCTTACTAAACCATCCATTCTTTCTTTTGGACAGATCCCATAGGGCTCTTTAGATATTCAGCATTGGGATTTAGTAGCGTTGAATTTGCTATAAACTGACTCTGGAGAGTAATCTGATCATGGCCACTGCCCTCATCTGCATTTTATTGGTATATGGTGCTTACCTGTGTTCACCATGATAACAGAACCACTCAGAGACCTGCTCTAAACAGTGGCCAGATCCCAGAGTCCTGACTAGAGCTGGAAGCCAAAAACTGCTGCCCACATTCCACCAACTAGCTCATCCTGACTAGCAGGACCACCAATGTGAACAACATCCAAGAAACAAAATCCAGGTGTCCTTGAGGCTGCACAGAACTAGATAGAACATTTCTGCAGGCTAGAACGTTTCTCTTTCCTTCCACACCATGTCCACACAGGGCTCACCTGAGCTGAACGAGGACAAGCAGAGTCCTATTATCTGTGAAGTTTGGTTTCACTGATTACAGGTTGTCATGATCATCATGTTCAGTTAATTCAATCTTAATTTTCCAAAAAGGCATTTTACATGGAGACTAATGTGTTTGTCCCTCAATCATCCTCATCAGCGGAGTGTTCAGTGGTAAGGATAAGATTAGAAATTATTTCTTTGATTTTCTTCTGATGTCTCCAAAGGAAGGAGAGACTCTCTGCCTCCCCCGGAGTGTTCTCTGATGGTGCAGAAAGCCCTGGGACAATTGGGATGGGGGTGTCCTGTTTGCAACTCCTAGTCACTTGTTGTCATTGGCCAGTCTTTTGACATGTGACTCAGCCACGAGACAAGTGGTTTACCCCTCAAGACCGCATCCTGTTTTGCAGCTGTTCTTGGATCTCTGGAGCCAAGAGCAGGGTAAGATACCCATCACTGCCTCCCCGGTTCTATCAGAGGCTGATACAAGCTTCACTTTCTGCTCATTAGTTTTCTCTGGCTTATAGATCGTCCCTGATGGCACAAGCGGTAAAGAATCCACCTGCAATGCAGGAGACACAGGAGACATGGATTTGATCTCTTGGTCAGGAAGATCCCCTGGAGGAGGAAATGGCAACTCACTCCAGTATTCTTGCCTGGAAAATTTTATGGACAGAGGAGCCTGGCGGGCTACAGTCCATAGGGTTGCAAAGAGTCAGACACGACTGTGCACACATGAACTTACAGATCTTAAACAAAAGCATCAGCCAAGAGTCTCCTACCCAGCAAAAGTGACCAAGAGCAGGACAGCAGGGCCATGCACCCGGGGTCTCCTCTCCTTGGAGGTCCACACTGCTTCATTCTGGCCTTGTCTCTTTCCCCACTCCCCATGACTGCCAGACAGCCCCCGGGCACATGCAAAGTGCCTCCATTTTCCTGTATCACTTTACTCCTCTGCTCCCAGGCCCTGGAATAATAAATTCTAGTTCCCTGGATTGGTTCCTTTTTGCATTATATTATTCAATCCTTTCTCCTCCAAATTTTCACTTAACATAGTGCATGCTCAAGACTGCTGTCTGGGTCTTTATCAGAGAAGAATTTTAAGGTTTTGGAGAATTAAGAGAAAGAACTATGGAAAATTCCTTCCACTGCTCCCAGCCAGGTCAAACAGAGGAGAGGAGAAGACAGCAAATATTAAACTAATGCCAGCCATATCATCTTCGAATAAAGGCCAGGAAGCAGAAATTATTGCTCTGTGTCAGTGCGCATGTGTATTTTAGTCAGCGAAAGAACTGCTGTGGACCCAACACCCCACTCTTGTGTGTAGGTGGCTGGCCCAGACTGGAGGATGGGTCTGATATTACATTCTGTGATGTCGCACCAGTGACTTCAATAACCACATTTTCTTTTCACTTCCAGATCACATTAAGAACCCATTTGCTTTACTCAAAAAAAGTGTAAGCTGTTTAGTCCTGAGTCTCGGGTTATTGTTGACATTTGTACATGACTGAGCACAGTGACTAAAGCCTCTGCTCTTGTCTCCAAATATTCAGAAACATTTAGAACTGTGACTTTTATGTTTTAACCTGGGGCTCTTCAGTTTTCCTAAAGGAAGAAATTCAGATGATAACGTCAGACGTTATGCTATCAGATTAGCTATTAAAAAAAATAAAACAATAGGGAGCAAGAATAAATGAAATAACACCAGTCAGGTGAAATAATTAAACCCATCTTCAGCTCTTCACACTGAGAGAGGAATGTCAGCCCATTCCTTCTTCTTTTTCTTCTTTTTAACTATGTAAGCTTTATCTCTTATTTCATTTCAAACAGCTCTCCACCTCACTGCTTGTTTTACAGATATGAATTGGCAGAATGAATTAAGTTTTGCTCGCAGCATTTAGTTTAGTGATAATCTGCTTCTCAGAGGAGGGGAAACGAATGGGGAAAAAATTAGCAAAGTGTGTCCACCCTACAATGCCAGGTCTGCAATGAGGTCTAAAGAGGCTGAGAGAAAACACTGTCTAACTAAAGCAGGAGTATTATAGTCAGGTTTTGACATTATTACTGAACCCTACTGGAAAAATCACTGTCAAGACTCATCTGAAGTGTAAATGTGAAATGAAAGTTATTCTTTAATGTGGATGAGGAGTGGAAGGATAAAGTGCAGTCGTTAAGGGAGGCCAATAGGTGATGTCCCCAAAGGGGGTGAGATCCCGGTCACAGAGCACTGTGGAAAGAAGCCACAAAGCTCAGAAGCCCAGGTAGACAAGAGTTAGTTTCTCTGTAGCGGTCCTGTGGTATCGTGGAAGGAGCAACCAAAAGGAGAATATATCTGCTTGAGCCTGGGGTCTACCACCTTGGGGCAGTCTTTTTGATGCAGGCAAGCAACTATGACTTTTCATTGTCTGGATCATCATTTTTGGCACACTCTTTAAGAGCAAAAAGTTAGAGGGTAGCAGAAGGGTATGAAAAGAAAAAAAAACATTTTTTTTTTTTTGGTTCTTACCAATTTTAGAACACTTTGATAGATTTGTTTGTTTTTACCTTTTAAATGCAAAGTTCATAGAAAAACAGTCATTTTTAAGAGGATATGTGGTCACATGATTCCTCTGTTTAAAATCTCATGGTGGTTTCTCCAGGAGAAAATTCAAATTTCTCAGAATGGCATGCCTGGCATAAAGTGGATATTCTACTTCTGTTAAGTGAATAAGTGAAAAACTAGTATCACTGGCTGGAGAAGGAAACGGCAGCCCACTCCAGTACTCTTGCCTGGAAAATCCCATGGACGGAGGAGCCTGGTGGGCTGCAGTCCATGGGGTCGCTAGGAGATGGGCACAACTGAGCGACTCCACTTTCACTTCATATATTGGAGAAGGAAATGGCAACCCACTCCAGTGTTCTTGCCTTGAGAATCCCAGGGACGGTGGAGCCTGGTGGACTGCTGTCTATGGGGTCGCACAGAGTCAGACACGACTGAAGCGACTTAGCAGCAGCAGTATTACTGGCCTCTAATCTGTGGTGACAACAATAATAAGCATGAAAAATGGAGTATTGATAATACTTTGATAACATTAAGCGCAGAGTCTAAGACAAATTTCTTGGCTTCAGTGGAAGATTCACACAGGTGACAAAGGTGTTAAGAACTTTCCAGAACTAAAATGAGAAATTATCTTTAATTAAAAAGATTGAAAGAGAATTAAAGAGACCAGCTTCCACTCAGTAGCTCAACATTGTCTTACACAAAATCACTGGAAAACCATTGGATGCCTATACCACAGATCTCTCCCTTGGTCTGAGAAACATCATCTTACATCATCCCTTTATGTTCTTACTGTTTTTCTACAAAAGCTGACCATCTCTGAGTTCCAGCCCATTAGGAGACTAAAACTAATTTGATTAACTCACTTAAATTTAGGCGTTCATGGGTGATAATGGCTAATTTGTGACGAAATCCTAAAGGGGATCATCCCTGTGTGTATGAATCAAATCCCAGGGCACAAAACAAAAAATAACCCAGAGGCACCTTGATGGCCAAGAAGGAAGGAATGGGCATGATTTTCTCCTTTAGGTTGGGATGAAGGAAAGATGCTGGGTGGCCCACCCTCGGAAGTACAATCCCAGCCCTTTCATTTATGTAGTATAATTTACTTCCATGTGTTATTAATCCACAGATACTATCATCGTTCTTCATTCTTCCTCCAGTTTTGTGCTTCCTTCTGGAATCATTTTCCTTCAGCTTCAAGAAATTTCTTCAATATTTCTAAGAGAATTCTTAGAGAAAATTTTTCTCAACTTTTGCTTGACTGAAAATGCCTTCGTTTTTGCCTTCAGTTTTGATCTCCATTTTCTGCCATTTTCTCATAGAATTTTAGCTTTTTTTCTTTTACTTTAGCATTTTACAGGTGTCATTCTATTGTCTTCTGGCTTTCATGATTCCTGTTGAAATGTCAGCCATCAATTTTATTGTCCCTCATTTAAATGTAATGTGCTTTTTCCTCAAGCTAAAGATTTTTTCCTTTGTTTTAGTTTATAGAAGTTTGACTGTGATATACATAGAATAAATCTCTGTATTTATTCTACTTAAAGCTCACTGAGTTTTGTGAATCTATCGGTTTGTGTCTTCAGTGAGTTTGAAAACCTCTTCAATTATCACTTCAAATATTTCTTTGAACCTCTTCTCTATCTCCTCCTGGGATTCCATTCACACATATGTTAGACCTTTTATTGAGCCCCACATTTCTCTTGTGCTTTATCTGCTTCCTCCATTCTCTCCCACTCCCCTGAAATGTGTGCTTCACTTTGTTTCTTATTGATCCATCTTTGAGTTCATTAATCTGTGTTTTATTGTCTTAGTTTTAACATCAAAAGAGATCTTAATTTTGAATACTGTATTTTCCGTTTCTAAACCATCCATTTGATTATTTTCTCTGGATTACAATCCCCTGTTGATATTCTTCATTGTCATCCTTTTTTGTACATCTTTTGTTATATTTTCTTTAACATATTAATAGTGACTTTAAAGCCCTTATCTCTATGCTTTAGTCAGGAGGTAGATGGGCCCCCTAGGGTGAAATAATTGGAGATTCACTCTCTATTGACCAAAATTCCAAGACAAGAATAGCAGGACAATTAAGGGAGAAGGCTGGATCCTGCACAGATCACATATTTTTTGTTCCTGAAGTCAGGAGACCTCCTTGACCACACATGTGCAGAAAAGGCTCTTTGGAAGCCAAAAGGGCATCATGTCAAAGGATGTTCTACCCATAGGCCTTTGCAGTAGAATCCATCTTGGCTAAGAGATGCATGTGCACACATGGAAGGATCCTGAGATATAACAAATATGGACTGTGAACCAGACAAATCAAAATGATTGCCCAAAGGAAACCCAGAAGAAATGCCCCATAAAAGTAATTCAAACAACCTTGAGGGCATGACTCAGAAACTCAAGAACTCTTCCTCTGAGTCTGCCTGTGTGTCTATCTACACATAATGTACTCTTTTTCCTCTTAATAAATACTTTACTTGCTACGCTACTTTCCATCTTTATGGAATCTCTTTTCTACAAAGCTGAAGAGCCAGGGCCCTTGTCACTGACCACTTGTCTAGTGTCTAGGATCTGGTGCTTTCACCACTGTGACCCAGTCCAATTTCTGGCTGGGAACATAAGCCCCACTTTAAGCCATTGTAGGCCGAACCCACCTGAGCTCATGTTCATGTCTATGGGTCTCCTACTGCCTTTTATTTTCTCCTGAGTATAGGTGACATACCTGCAAAGGTTCATATAGTCAAAGCTATGGTTTTTCCAATAAACATGTATGGATGTGAGAGCTGGACAATAAAAAAAGGCTGAGTGCCAAAGAATTGATGCTTTTGAACTGTGGTGTTGGAGAAGACTCTTGAGAGTCCCTTGGACTTCGAAGAGATAAAGCCAGTCAATCCTAAAGGAAATCAGTCCTGACTATTCATTGGAAGGACTGATATTGAAGCTCCAATACTTTGGCCACCTGATGTGGAGAGCCAACTTATTGGAAAAGACCCTGATGTTGGGAAAGATTGAAGGCAGAAAGAAGGGGATGACAGGATGAGATGGTTGGGTGGCATCACCAACTCAATAGACATGAGTTTGAACAAACTCAAAAAGATAGTGAAGGACAGGGAAGCCTGGTGTGATGCAATCTATGGGGTCTCAAAGAGTCAGACACGATTGAGTGGCTGAACAATAGGTCACATATTTTTGCTAATCACTAGTCTAGTAAGTTTTGATAATATTCTGGACAGTATCCATTTAAAAAATCATAAACACTCCAGAAGACATCTTTCACCAATAAGTATTTACTCTGTTTTCCCATTGGGTCTCTAAGGTAATGGGTTAATCACTGTTATCCACTTATAGATTGAGCTCACACAGGAGCAGTTAGTAGTCTTAGTGTGACTAAC